>NC_066579.1:199733832-200351957 GCF_024323335.1 Lathyrus oleraceus
TGTTTAGAAGATTGGAAGAGAGGTTGAAGGCAGTGGAAGGACATAATCCTCTGGGAGTAGATGTTGCTGACTTGGGGCTAGTCCCAGGTGTGAGAGTGCCACCGAAATTCAAGATCCCGATATTTGACAAATACAATGGCAACTCTTGCCCGAAGACCCATGTGCAAGCCTATTTCCGTAAAATGGTTGCATACTCCGATGACGAAAAGTTGCTTATGTACTTTTTCCAGGACAGCCTAGCTGGGGCATCCCTGGAATGGTATATGAGGCTGGACAGAGCCCACATCCGTTGTTGGAGGGATTTGGCTGAGGCTTTCGTGAAGCAGTATCAGTATAATGCAGACATGGCTCCGGACAGAACTCAACTTCAAAATATGTCTCTTAAAAGCAATGAGTGCTTCAGAGAATACGCTCAACGCTGGAGAGAAACAGCTTCCCGTGTTCAACCTCCTATGTTGGAGAAGGAAATGGCTAACATGTTCATGAACACTCTGCCAGGACCTTATTTGGAGCGCCTGGTGGGTTGCAATGCCTCCAATTTTGCTGATGTAGTCTCTACCGGAGAGAGGGTGGAGAATTACCTGAGGACATACAAGACCCAGAGTGGAGGTGGATCCTCATCAGAGGTGAAGAAGCCGTTCATTCAGGGACAGAAGAGGAGAGAAGGGGATGCAAGTGCCATATCTTCTTATCAGAATAGGGATAACCGGAGGAATAACTTTCAGAACTATCATCAGCAACCGTATGTTGCGGCTGTGACCATTCCAGCTGCAGCACCACTACAACAACAACAACCACAGCATCAACCAGCTCAGTACCAACCACAACAACCGGGTAACAGACCCGCCTATCAACCGAGGCCAAGGACGATGGACCGGCGTTTCGACACTCTTCCAATATCGTACGCTCAGTTGCTTTCTAGTCTTCAACAACTACAACTTGTGCAGTTGCGCACTCTGGCTCCTCCCGTTGGTAGGCTTCCGGTGGGTTATGACGCCAACGCTAGGTGTAGCTTCCACTCTGGGGCACCTGGCCACAATATTGAGAACTGCAAAGCTTTTAAGCACGTAGTTTAGGACCTCATTGATTCAAAGGCCGTTAACTTTGCACCATCTCCTAATGTCGTCAACAATCCCATGCCCCAGCATGGTGGAGCCAACGTTAACATGGTTGAAGGAGAAGTCAAATTAGTCTCTGCGGTCAACAATGAAGATGGGGATAGTGATTGCGACATCGATAACTGGGTGCGTCCGAGGATCCCGGGTGAAGTTCTCAACAATTGGTCTTCTTAGGAGATTGTCCAAGCCACTTGTCTGGAGGAGTAATTTTCGTTGTTTATTCATGCATATCCAAGTCTTACATTCCGCCAGGGCGTAATGACTCATTGTAGAGCTCATCTATGTGACACTTGCATTTTTTATCATAAATAAAGGACGTCTTTTTGCATTCAAATATTTCGTTCCCCTGTCTTTCTATTTTTGTAGTTTTTCAAAAAAAAATGGCAATGGTTTGTTTAGTTTCCACTTTTTTTTCACACTCATAAGCACATACCATCACTCATGCAGATGCACATCACCGGATCCTATTGATAACGGTTCTGCTATGGCTCGCTTCGACTTTAAAAATCCAATCTTTCAAGCTGAAGAAGAGGGTGATGAAGACTGTGAACTCCCTGAAGAACTTACCAGGTTATTAAAACAAGAGGAAAGGGTCATTCAACCGCATCAAGAGTCTGTTGAAGTGATTAATCTCGGCACCGAGGACACCAAGAGAGAAATCAAGATAGGGGCTGCTTTGGAAGACAATGTGAAGAAGGGGTTGATTGAATTGCTGCAAGAGTATGCTGACATCTTCGCTTGGTCTTATCAGGACATGCTAGGGCTTGACACAGACATCGTGGTACATCGCTTGCCGCTTAAAGAAGGTTGTCCTCCGGTCAAGCAGAAGCTCAGAAGAACAAGACCAGAGATGGTTGTCAAGATAAAGGAAGAAGTGCAAAAACAGTTGGATGCAGGGTTTCTAGCAGTCACAAATTATCCGCCATGGGTTGCAAATATCGTTCTGGTACCTAAGAAGGATGGAAAGGTACGGATGTGTGTTGACTATCGGGATCTGAACAGGGCTAGTCCTAAAGATGATTTCCCCTTACCTCACATTGACGTTTTGGTGGATAACACGGCTCAGTTCTCGGTATTCTCCTTCATGGATGGCTTTTCTGACTATAATCAAATTAAGATGGCACCAGAAGACATGGAGAAGACAACATCCATAACCCCATGGGGCACCTTCTGCTACAAGGTGATGCCGTTTGGTCTGAAAAATGTCGGAGCAACATATCAGCGAGCGATGGTGACTCTTTTCCATGATATGATTCATCATGAAATCGAGGTTTATGTTGATGATATGATTGCCAAATCTCAGACAGAAGAAGAACATTTGGTGAATTTGCAGAAACTGTTTGAGCGTTTGAGAAAATTCAAGTTGAGGCTTAATCCGAACAAGTGTACTTTTGGGGTGAGATCTGGAAAATTACTGGGTTTTATTGTTAGTGAAAAAGGGATTGAGGTGGATCCGTCCAAAGTGAAAGCGATACAGGAAATGCCTGAGCCAAGAACAGAGAAACAAGTCTGTGGTTTCTTAGGGAGGTTGAACTACATTGCAAGGTTCATCTCTCACCTAACAGCCACGTGTGAGCCAATATTCAAATTGTTGAGAAAAGATCAGGCTATCAGGTGGAATGATGATTGTCAAAGGGCGTTCGAGAAGATAAAAGAGTATTTGCAGAATCCTCCTATCCTTGTGCCTCCGGTCCCAGGGAGACCGCTGATTATGTATTTGACAGTACTGGACAATTCCATGGGTTGTGTTCTCGGTCAACACGACGAGACAGGTAGGAAAGAGCATGCCATCTACTACCTGAGTAAGAAATTCACAGATTGTGAGTCGAGATACTCAATGCTTGAAAAAACATGTTGTGCACTTGCATGGGCTGCTAAGCGATTGAGACAATACATGTTGTCTCACACAACCTTACTGATCTCCAAAATGGATCCAGTCAAGTATATATTTGAGAAGCCAGCTCTCACCGGAAGAGTTGCTCGTTGGCAAATGGTACTGACAGAGTACGACATCCAGTATACTTCCCAGAAAGCCATCAAGGGGAGTATTCTGTCAAACTATCTTGCTCAACAGCCGGTTGAAGATTATGAGCCGATGAAGTTTGATTTTCCAGATGAAGACATCATGTTCCTCAAGATGAAAGACTGTGAAGAGCCAGTTGTTGAAGAGGGACCTGATCCAGACGAAAAGTGGACTTTAATGTTTGATGGGGCCGTCAACGCCAGAGGAAGTGGAATTGGTGTTGTCATTACAACTCTGAAAGGTGCCCACATGCCTTTCACCACTCGTCTGACTTTCGAGTGCACCAATAATGAAGCTGAGTATGAAGCCTGTATCTTGGGTATTGAGCAAGCCATTGATTTGAGAATCAAGACTTTGGACATCTTTGGAGATTCAGCTCTGGTAATCAATCAAGTGAATGGTGATTAGAACACTCTCCAGCCTACTCTGGTCCCCTACAGAGATTACACGAGAAGATTGTTACTTTCTTCACAACAGTAAAGTTGTACCATATACCTCGTGATGAGAACCAGATGGCAGATGCTCTTGCTACTCTATCCTCCATGATCACGGTGATCCGTTGGAACCATGCTCCCAAGATCGACGTGATGCACCTTGATAGGGTCGCGTATGTGTTTGCTGCTGAAGTGGTAGTTGATGACAAGCCCTGGTATCACGACATCAAGTGCTTTCTGAAGAATCAAGAGTACCCTGCAGGGGCATCCAACAATGATAGAAAGACTTTGAGAAGATTGGCAGGCAGTTTCTTCTTGAACAAAGACGATGTGCTGTATAAGAGGAACTTCGACATGGTTTTGCTCAGATGCGTGGATAGACACGAAGCAAACATGTTAATGCAGGAAGTTCATGAAGGCTCCTTCGGTACTCATGCCGGCGGACATGCAATGGCTAAGAAATTGTTGAGAGCGGGTTATTACTGGATGACCATGGAATCTGATTGTTTCAAATATGCTCGGAAGTGTCATAAATGCCAGATTTATGCTGATAAGGTACATGTGCCGCCGAATCCTTTGAATGTGATGTCTTCGTCGTGGCCTTTCGCTATGTGGGGCATCGATATGATTGGAAAGATTGAGTCGACCGCCTCCGATGGGCATCGCTTCATCCTTGTTGCCATCGACTATTTCACCAAGTGGGTCGAAGCAGCATCGTTCGCGAATGTCACCAGACATATGGTTGCCCATTTCATCAAGAAAGAAATCATTTGTCGCTATGGGATTCCCGAAGGAATCATTACTGATAATGGTTCTAATCTCAACAACAAAATGATGAAGGAGTTGTGCCAGAACTTCAACGTTCAGCATCACAATTCTTCCCCTTACCGCCCTAAGATGAACGGTGTTGTTGAGGCGGCAAATAAGAACATAAAGAAGATTGTGCAGAAGATGGTCGTTACATACAGAGATTGGCATGAGATGCTACCATTCGCCTTGCATGGGTACCGTACTTCAGTACGTACATCGACCGGGGAAACCCCTTACTCCCTTGTGTATGGTATGGAAGCAGTCCTACCTGTTGAAGTGGAGATTCCTTCTCTAAGAGTCCTGTTGGATGTCAAGTTAGACGAAGCTGAATGGGTTCAAACAAGGTTCAATGAGTTGAGTCTTATCGAAGAGAAACGAATGGCAGCCATTTGTCATGGGCAATTGTATCAGAGTCGGATGAAGAGAGCCTTTGATCAAAAAGTGCATCCTCGATGTTTCCAAGTCGGAGATTTAGTGTTGAAAAGGATCCTTCCTCCTCAGACAGATCACAGGGGCAAGTGGACTCCTAACTATGATGGACCGTATATTGTCACCAAGGTTTTTGATGGTGGGGCCTTAATGCTTGCAACGATGGATGGTGAAAACTTCACTTCCCCGATGAACTCAGACGCAGTTAAAAATACTTCGCATGAAATAGACCCGCTGGACAATAAAAAGAGTAGTCCAAGCAAAAATGGGCATCCCGGCGAACCAAGAAAATGAAAAAGGTTCGGGCAAAAATTAGGAATTAAAAGTGAAAAGATTGTACACCCGGTAAGTTGAAAACCTGAAGAGGCAACTTAGGCAAAAATGGGTATCCCGGTGGATTGAAAACCCGAAAAGGGCGATCCAGGCAAAAGTTAGGGATTAAACGAATGACTACGATCTGAGTAGTTCTGAATCTCATCCCGTGTCAATGACTGGAAACTTTTGAAGGATAGGAAACAGTCCAATCACTCTTTTCAGAAAGTGGATCATCTGGAGGATCTTGAAGACGAGCAAGTCATAGCAAAATTGGAACCCAATAGAAATCCATTTCACATTGCCATTAGATTAATGTCTGTTTTTATTTGTTATGCGATTACCTCTTTCCAGGGATTGCTTCTTGATGTAAATGCCTATTCAGAGGCCGTTCAATCAATAAAATCATGTTATTCAGTATATCTCTGTTTTCATTTTCATTTTCCTGTTTTGTTTGCAAAAATGACGTCCGAATTTTTTGATAAACATTGCATCATGACACATAAGAGCTTTACAGGTACATGCTTAATAAACATTTAAAATTGCTATAAATTTTAAGTGGTTTGGATCGTCTATTCAGAACAGGTACCCTCGGGGCATTTCCTTAAAATCCCTTGCAGATGATCGTGAATGTTTTCCACCAACAGACGAATTCGGTATCTTATCCCTGCAGAGCTGATCAGAGCGTTGGATTCTTCAATCCCCATCAGGTTCTCACCACTGTACCTCCCCCTAAGCGGTGGTTTCATATTATGCACTCCCCAGTAGAGTTGACAGTGTCAGACTATATACCCCCAGCGGAGTTGACAGTGCCAGATTGTATATTCCCAGCAGAAGCGGCTGCTCCTCAGAGTTCGAGGCCAGATCGATAATCCCAATGCCAGATCCATGGTTTCTTTCCTTGAAGCAGAACCTCGGTACCGTATCGGTGTTTGCTTCCCCTGCTGAGTCATCTCTCGCAGATCGTGGTTGCCAGAACCACTATCGCTTTCCCCAACAACAGGTTTTCAGTGCCGTTCTCTCCCTAGTCAGAATCTCGGTATTTCGTCATTGCTAGAACACCGTGTGGCGGGTCATTTCCCCACAGAATTCTTTGCGATGTGCGTCTCCAGCAGCCTTGCCAGGGTCCAGAAGATGAGGATCATTTCCCCAGCAGATCCCTTTGCCTCAGCTTGGCATTCTACCCAGCATTTCGCATCCCTGCATGTAGAATCATATTGCATCCTCCCAAATCGCGTAGCATTTCCATTTTCATGGAGCATTACGCCATTGAAAAATTCAAACGTACGCATGTAAGCATAAAATATTCTCGGTATCCCAAGTGATAAGCCAGAAGTTGTTTCCAGTACTCAGACTGAAGATTGTTCATGACTTACCTTTGTTATCCCCAGCAAGTGTCATTAGCCCATGCGCCGCCTCTATTATCGTTCCCTATTTCTGCCGATGCTGACAGGCATGAAGTTTCCGGTATTCAAACCGAAGTGGCATTCAGGCCAGTCTTCCGATGTTCAGATCGAAAAAGTTTCTGACGTTCAGGTCGATGCAACTTGTGGCGTTCAGGCCAGTTTTCCGATGTCCAGATTGAAGAAGTTTCCAACGTTCAGGTCGATGCAACTTATGGTGTTCAGGCCAGTTTTCCGATGTTCAGATCGAAGAAGTTTCCGACGTTCAGGTCGATGCAACTTGTGGCATTCAGGCCAATTTTCCAATGTTCAGATCGAAGAAGTTTCCGACGTTCAGGTCGATGCAACTTGTGGCGTTCAGGCCAGTTTTCCGATGTTCGGATCGAAGAAGTTTCCGACATTCAAGTCGATGCAACTTGTGGCATTCAGGCCAATTTTCCGACGTTCAGATCGAAGAAGTTTCCGACGTTCAGGTCGATGCAACTTGTGGCATTCAAGCCAATTTTCCGATGTTCATATCGAAAAGGTTTCCGACGTTCAGGTCGACGCAACTTGTGGCATTCAGGCCAGCCTCTCGGTGTTCAGACCGATATTAATAATCTCATATCTCCCGATGTTCAGATCGAAGTCATTTCCAGTATTTAGACTGATGAGCGGCATTCAGGCCATGGTTATTTCTGTGTTACCATTTATTTTGGTATCCAGGTTAACATTCTTTTTCGGTATTCAGACTGACTCTCACCGTACCAAACGGATTCTTCTTTCAAGACCACCTCTTTGCCGATTCTGACAGGCATTGTTACTTCACTTCACTTCAGTGCAAATTTTTGGGCTTTTATTGTATTTAATCCCTTGATACCTCGAAAGTACGAAAGTCGCTACTATCTTCTTTCCAGGTCTTTAGTTGATTGAATAGGGGCAGCTATAATACCCCAAAATTTACCCTTCATTTTTCCTGGAAGCATACGCTTTACACCTCATGCATGCATTCACTTTTAGGTCATTTAGCATTTGCATTTCATCATGGCAATCAGAATCGGATCCAAGAAGCTTGAACATCATCCAGGACACTTTGTGGGCTCTATTTAGATGATCAGTCAACACAAGGGAAAGACTTGAGTTACTTCCAACAGGGGTCTATTCGTCAGTCAAAATGTTAATCTTGAAGGAGCAAAGGTTTGTTCATGAGCTGTCATGCTCGCTAGGCGAAGCCCACGTGTTTTGAAGAAAAAAAAAACGAAAAAATAAAATGGAAAACGAAAAATAAATAAATAAATAAAATAAAAAACCTTGGACTTGGACCCCTCTCATTTGAGCCCAAAAGTCCAAAAAAATCAGGTTAAAAATTCAGAGTTTCAGTGAAACAAAAGGCCATTCTATTCCTATTACCCTGTCTGGGAAAAAGATAGTGAGAGAAGAACCCTGGGGAAAAAGATAGTGAGAGAAGAGCTAACAGAGTTCAGAGCAACCTCCAAACCCTGAAGGGAACTCAACTGCACAGAATCACCTCTGCCTCACATAAACCCTAAAGATTGTTTTGTAAACCTCACGGGTGCAACTCAATTTCAATCAAGCTCTCCAATCAGGTTTGCCCTATTCCCATTATATTACGCCTTCAATTTGAATGTTCTAAATGTGTGATGTATTATGTTTGAATTTGGAAGTGTGGATATCGTTAGGTTTCGCATATGCATGAATGGGTGAAACTTATGCCTTGAATGTTTAATCGTTTAATTTCTAAAGTGTATGCCACAGGGTTTGAGGTTTCTGAAACCATACTGTTATCCATGAAAAAAATGCTTATCGTGTTTCACGAACCCTTTTGTTGAGTTTTTGTGAGGGCTCACATACTCTTGCAGGGATAGCTTGCCTGGTGTTCCACTTTATTTGTGGGATACCACTTGGAGGTTTATTCTGATTACCTGTACTGACTCACTTTCTTTGATGGTGTTTAGCTTGGAAGGATCCCTGGGTTTCCCATTCCTCTAATTGCTGTTACTTCGGATCTTTATCCGCGTGGTACCTTTTACATTTTTCCCGCATTTTACTGCTTTCCTAACTGGAAGACCTCGATAGGAGGCAATGTTTTTGTGTTTTTTTTTACAGGTTCCTTCGTCTAGGACTCCTTTTGCATGAGCATCCCTAACCCTACCAACTCGTTGATTTTTCTTCTCCTAAGAACACGTTAAATCCTTCTACTACAGGTGAGTAAGTCTCCAAAGGTCGAGCATTCGGTAGATTGCGTAGTAACGTCGTTCGTCCAAAACCCAATCCATAACCCCGTAGTTAGCCAAACTACGACTTGCTCTGATTCTCATTCCAGATGAGATACGTAGGCATAAGACGCGATGTCTTAGCGAGCACACATCCCCCAACCCATAGGTCAGCCGAGCTACGAAGACTCTGATTCTCATATTCAGATGAGATACGTATGTAGTGGATGCGACACCTGCGCGAGTCATTTTCATTTAACCCTTTTTTTTAGTAAACAGCACAAGATAAACTCACACCCTTTAGACAAGAACTACAAAAGTGGATCCCGTAGAGTACTACGGATGCATAGGGGTGCTAATACCTTCCCTTCGCATAATCGACTCCCGAACCCAAGATTTGGTTGCGAGACCTTGTCTTTTCCTTTCCTTTTTTCAGGTTTACTTCGAGCGTTTCCTTTCCCTCCTTTGGGATAAATAACGCACGGTGGCGACTCTCCTGTCTTTCTTCGCCGGTTGTTTTTTTTTCGCACGCTGTATTTTTCAGGTTGCGACAGCGTCGAATGGACATCGTTTCATTTTAGTGGCAATTGACTACTTCACAAAGTGGGTTGAAGCGGCATCATATGCTAATGTAACTAGGCAAGTTGTTGTGAGGTTTATCAAGAATCAGATTATATGCCGGTATGGTGTGCCAAGTAAGATCATTACTGACAATGGATCAAACTTGAACAATAATATGGTGGAAGCTCTTTGCAAATACTTCAAGATTACACATCATAATTCTTCTCCCTACAGACCCAATATGAATGGGGTTGTTGAAGCTGCAAACAAGAACATCAAGAAGATCACCCAGAAGATGGTTATGACATACAAAGATTTACATGAGATGCTCCTATTTGCTTTGCATGGGTATCGTACATCCATCCGCACTTCACCAGGGGAAACCCCTTTCTCACTTATTTATGGCATGTAAGTTATGCTTCCGGTAGAGGTTGAAATCCCATCACTGCGTGTGTTGATGGAAGCCAAGTTGACTGAGGCTGAATGGTGTCAGACTAGGTATGACCAGCTGAATTTGATTGAAGAAAAGAGGTTGACTACCATGTGCCATGGTCAGTTGTATCAGCAAAGGATGAAGAAGGCATTTGATAAGAAGGTCAGACCTCGTGTATTCAGAGAAGGTGACCTTGTGCTCAAGAAAAATCTATCTTTCCAACCAGATTCTAGGAGCAAATGGACTCCTAATTATGAAGGCCCATATGTTGTTAAGAGAGCCTTTTTAGGAGGTGCTTTGATTCTTACAACTATAGATGGTGAAGAGTTCACTCGTCATGTGAACGCAGATGCGGTCAAGAAATACTTCGCCTAAAAAAGAAAAGAACAACTCGCTAAGTTGAAAACCTAAAAGGGCGGCTTAGGCAAAAATGAGCGTCTCGGTGGATTGAAACCCGAAAGGGCGATCCAGGAAAAAGTTAGAGACATAAAACAGAAAAAATTATCTCGATAAATTGAGTACCCCACCTCTGGGAAATTTATGCAAAAATTAGGGATTATGGCAAGTAACTACATCCTGCTGATCTTCAGTTTTGAAGACATTCTTGAGCAAGTCAGTCAATTCTGATTCATCATCCACAGCCGACGCCAAGATCACAGTGGATATCAAAGTTGGTATAAGTATTAGTGATCATTGTATTCAATGTAGCCATTTTCCATGTAAATTACCAGTTTTCAAGTTTTGTAAAGATCTATGGAGTCTTGTCATTTACAGGCTACCATCCTATTAAATAAAGTTGAGCTTTTATCCAATTGTTTCTAGTCTTATTTATTATTCAGCCAAATAGATTTAAATTTTATTATGATCATTTTTTGAAATTAAATTTTAAATCAAAATCATGTTTTTTTAAATATATAAAAGTGGTTACTTTAAAGAGCAATCGACGTCATGTAAAGGAATATCAACAGCGATTTGAAAAGCGGTAAGCCCAAAATGTGGAGCATTATTGGTTCTCCCCAAGCAGTGGACGTGATCGCTATTTCATCCCCTGCAGTTTTTCAGCAAACCGAGTTTTGTTGGTTTCCCCAGCCAAGATTGTTGGCCTCCCTTGAGTTGTAGGCGCATTATTTCGGCAGTTTGCATAGATTCGACAGATTTGTGCTTCCCCGCAAGTTTCAGAGTTACTCCTGATTTTGAGCAACTATTGTGGTTTTTTCCCCTGCAGGGTTGTCTCCCATTTGATATGGCGTTGACCTAAAAATTCCCCGCAGAGTTTATAGCAGTTTCCTTGGCGGATCCTCTCCTTGTGCTTTCCTCAGCCCGGATTGAGCCTTCGAGATCGTTTGAACTCTTTCCAGCAGTTGTTTCTTTCCTGAGGATTGGTTAGGAGTTGTGTCGATGATTCAAACCAGTGACATTTGTATCCTTTGTGATCGTTTTATCAGCATAATCATCATATATACATATACATATACACTCATATAATTTTATTATTGCATTATTACACTTGGTGATGCATTGTTCATTTTGATCCTCTGCTATGGTGGTATACTTTTCCCCCATGCAGATTTGGTTTGTCTGTCCTTTTTCAATTATAGAGTGTTAGCCCATTAAGCAGAAAGACTTTAACCTTTCTCTTTCCCCACTATGTTATTTCCTCATGGATGGTCATTATTTCAGTTTCCTCCCTAGTGGATTATTTGGATTGAATCACCCACCTTGAGTTATATCCTCATTGGGTTGAGTCTTTGATTTACCGTTTCTTTCTAGATCTTACCTAGATAGATTCTTTTGGTTCCCTAAGAGTCTATTACCCAGTAACCGGTAATGTTCTTCTTAGTTTGCAAGTATTGTCACTTTTGCCCAATACCCGACAAGAGTAACATTTTTCCCTAGCGGATTCGTTTTCACATTTCCCCATGAAGTATATCCTTGATATGTTCATCCTAACCAATGACGGGTATCTTCTTCTCCTGCTTTGAGTCTATCCTTGATATGCTCATCTTAACCGATGACAGATATTCTCTTGATGGTATTCTACCTAGTAAAAAGGTAGTTGTAATCCCTATTTCTTCCCAAGAGAGTTAATCCTTGATATGTTCATCCTAACCGGTGACAGGTTTCCTTCTTTTTGCGGTCTTCTGCCCAATAACCGATAGTTGTAAATCCTATTTCCCCTTTGCAAAGTTTATCCTCGATATGCTCATCTTAACCGATAACGGATATTCTCTTGATGGTATTCTATCCAGTAACTGATAGATGTAATTCCTATTTCTCTCCTTTGAGTCTATCCTTGATAAGTTCATCATAACCGATGACGAATATTCTCTTTTCGGTATTCTATCTAGTTTTCGATAGATGTAATCCCTACTTTTTCAAGCAGTTTATCCTTGATATGTTCATCTTAACCGGTGACGAATATCCTTCCTAGTGTCCCTAGGCAAGTCTATCCTTGATATGTTCATCCTAACCGATAACAGATTTTCTTTTCTTTGAGTCTATCCTTGATATGTTAACTTTAACCAGCGACGAATATTCTCTCTCTTTGGTCTTTTGCCCAGTAACTAGTAGTTGTAAATCCTATTTTGGATTTCTCCAACAGATTATTCTTACCTAGTAACCGGTAATGAATACACCTCCTGGTTGCCTTCAGCGAGTCATCCTTGATATATTTACCCTAACCGGTAACGGATGTCCTCCCTGTCAGATTTTGTTATCCTCTTACCCAGTAACCGGTAATGGAAAATATATTTCTGCTCCTCCTGTGTTGAAGATCTTTTCTTCCCCAGTTGAGTTTGAGTGCGCATTTCCTCAATGAAATCGTTATTTCCTGCTTGGATCGGATATTTCAGTTTTGTTCTGATCTACTCGTTTTCCCCGTAGATGTTCCTTTTATTCCCCAACTGAGTCTTTCCAGTGATTTATTTTCATGGAATCCCTCTAGTCCCCCAACAGTTTTAAAGTCGTAGCCTGGCCTACGCACAACCCTTTACCCCCCCTTCCCCCCCCCCCCCCCCCCGAGTCTCTGACTCCCCAACGAGTTTTCCTTATGGAATGCATTATACTTCTGTGGACTTTCGGTCTCTCTAGATTCTTTTCCTTTGTGGCAACATTTCCCTACAGAGATTATTTTAACATTCATATCATATGCATCATGAGGTCTCTTAGGGACCAAAATTTGTTTCTATATGTCGTTATTTAAGTCTATTCCACTGAGTCGATATGAAGATTTTAACCTTCACCTCCTCAGCTAGAATGTCCTTAAATAAGGGCAGCTGTAAGATCCCAATTTTGACCCTAAGATCCCTCATGTTATCTCATCATATGCATTAGCATTGGGATCACATCTTGGCATCCTCCTTACCCCTCATTCATTGGGTTTGCATTGGGAGAGATCACCAAGCATCATTTGATTGTATCATACTTTGTATTTCATTATTTACTAACCAAAATACCAAAAACATGTCATTGTATAGCTTAACTCTTTCGTAGGTAGTGCACATGCTCACCTTTGATCTATCAAGCCCACATCTAGGGTTTAAGACCCTTAATGCAAGGAGATCAATCAAGAATTGGTTCACTATGGTTCTAAGCATCATATATGAATCCCCATGATCTTCACATATTATTTTGATCAAGAAATCATCAAGAGTTTGGAGTTGATTTGCCTTGGAAACCCCAATTCATCCGGGTATCTTGTGCAACTTCTTCAACAATCTTCTTCAACAATTGATTAAATATTTCAAAGAATAATTCACATTTAATAATCTTATGCATATATGATCTTCAATGAGTCCCAAAAGTTAAGAGAATAGCAAGCTAGCAAGTTGGTTCATGGTGGTTAACCAGAGGAAGTCAACTGATCAAAACTGGGGTTCCCTAGACCCTATCTCCTATAATTTTTGTCATATGAAAATGATTCCAAGAGTAAAGTTACTCTAAATGACATTCCAAACAACTTTAATGTTGAGGTCTAGAGCTAGTTTTTCTTGGAAAGGCATTTTTTATGGTGAAAGATTATAGGCCATTTTGCCTAAAGCCTAATTTGGAGGTCAACTTCCCAAGGCCATAACTTGTTCAATTTTTATAATATGAAATCTATTCAAGTTGCATGATCAAATTCAATATGTCTACTTCAATTTTTATGTTTGGAGGAAGAGAAAATCCAACTTTTAAATGCATGTGATATGAGGAGATGTTGTAGGTCATTTTGGACTCATGCCATTGAACAAGTGATTTTCCTCAACTTCTAAAATGTATAACTCCTTCATACTAAATATAAATGAGGTAAAATTTGTGACCATTTTGAAGGAATTTGAGAGATATACAACTTTTATGAAGGAACTTTTCTCATTTGAAGCTCATATAAAAAGTTAGCCAAGATGGAAGAAGTGAACATATGGCTTGACACTTAGAATTTTTTTTATATGTTTGATTTTCCAAACTTCCACCTCAAAATTCATCAAGAATCTAAGCTTCAAAAGAAAACTTGTTCAACATAAAAGTTGTTCCTCTTGATCGAACCTTTCCAAAAAGTCCAATTTCATCCCATTTGAACAAAGTATGAGTGACTTGTGCATGGCTTAAAGTTGGATGACCATTTGGCATAATTGAACTTGCATCTTCCATACACAAATGCATGGCTTGATAACATGACTTCAACAATGTTTGTATATGATTTTGGACCTGATTGAATGATTACATGGGCCTATCACACGCCCATGCATCCATGAAAAGTGAAGTTGCTATTTTTGAAAATTTGAAACAAGTGTGCAAATAACAATGCCTTGGCTTTAAATAGAGACCCTTTCACTCAGAATTGGGGACACTTGCGCGTCAACTTTGAATTCCCAACCCTAAACTCTCTCATTCAAAGGATAACCTTGAGGATTTCCATTGGAAATCGAGTTTGAATCTCCACTGTTTTGAGATTCAAATCTCCAAGAATCCTGCTTCCTTTTTTATTCAATTCTACTCTATCAAGCATCCAGAGCAAGGCTAAGTGAAGTTGGAAGCAAAACCGTGGCCATCTGAACCTGCAGTGGAGGTAATTTTCTCAATTTTTCATTTCTTCGATTCTCACTCAATTCTCCATAATTCTTCTTGATTATTGGTTGTCTGAAGTCCTACCAATGTAGGCAACAAGAATGAGTTGCTTTGAGGTAAAATCGAAGCAACTCAGATCATGAACCTCAAAATTCAACTCCCTGTATATTTCAATATACTTGGAGTTAGATGAAATTGAGCCCAGATTCGAGCTCCTGATAATTTTTACTTTAAATTCATGTCCTCCTTTTTTATTTTTGTGATGGTTGAAGGCAGACCAGTCCAGTGAGGTCCACCGGAGAAGAAGACCGGAGTTGCAGCTTCGGCGATGCGTTGGCATGTCTCAGACCATAGGATCCTCTCATTTTGTTTTAATCTCACACGTTGGTTTTAATTAGCATCCCTGCAGCGCATTGACTTAGGTCTATTGTGGAACGTGCGCTGAGATCCACATGATCTGCCACCTCAATTAATGAGGGGGATCAAGTGGTCCACGTTTTTTAGCATTTTCAGATTTTTATTTTATTTGACTTATTTTCATTAATTCATATTAATTTTAATATTGACCCAAAAATATGCGACTTTCACCAAAAAAATTTAAACAAATTCCTCTTTCATTTTCTGAATTAAAATTATTTTTTGGATCATTATTAATATTTTTCATGATTTAATTGTTTTTGTGCATGTTTTTAATTGTTTAAAAATACTTTTAAGTTTCCAAAAAATTTGAAGTTTTTATCCAAGGTCCTTTGACCGTGTTTGACATATGATAAATCCCATGGCCATTTATTTGGTGTTTTGATGAGGTTTTAGGATTTTGACCAACCATAATTTAATTTAATGCATTTTTTTAATTGATTTTAATTGTTTAATTGCAAATAAATTATGTGGAGCTATTTGTATTGACTTGTTGAGTTTGACTTGTGTTGTTGGGCCTTGGTCAAGGTTGATTTGACTTTGTTGAGTTAAAATCATTGGATTTAGGGGATTGATGAAATGTACATTTCATCTCCCAAAATGAATAAATGATTTTAATTTGATAAAAGTCCTACTTTGACCAGTTTGTGTTGATTTCATTTCCCCTCCCTCTTCATCTCAATCCCATTCTCTTCTCATTCATTTCATGGACCTATGATATCTCTATATCCTAAGACTAGTTGATTGCAAAATCCACATGAGTATGAATGAGATTAGATCCACCCCTTTTGCATTTTCTTTTAAGTGTGATATGTTTTAGGAGTATGGTTCATAATACCATATTTCTAACATGCATTAACACTAAAATTTCTATTGCCCGGCCTCAGATAGTTGTGACTTCTACATAAGTCCTATTACGATTGCTTAACATAACGCTAAATTTTGACCCAAAAGCATAACATTCTAGTAAGTGAGATTGTAAGTCTCCCCCTTTCATGGTATTGTGTGGAAACTTGGCCTTTTTTCCTTCCTTTGGAAGATGTCTTGGTTCAAGGATCCATGCTTGTGAATAGTGGGTTGAGTGTTATCCAAAGAATGACCTAAACAAATGAAAAGCAAAAGCAATACTAACTTATAATCAACTAACAACTAACATTTAATTTCAAGCCACTTTACTTTTATGCACTTTAAATTCAAGTCTCTATTCATTTGCCATTATTCATACCATTTAACTTGTTTATTTTAATGCCATTTTCACTTTGCTCACTTGAGCCATACTTTGTGATTATATTGTGATTGTATATACTTGTTTTTGTTTGTGGTCCTTTGACCTTAATGTATATAACAACAACAAAAAACCTAAAAGACATTTGTGTGGACTGTTGGATTTGATCTGAGACAATGGACTTAGAATTAGGCAACACTCCCTATGCAAAAGGACTTGGCCAATGCCAACTTTTATGAAACCAAGTGCCTGTGAAGTGAACTTTCATCTGATGCAAACATTGAAGATCCATTTGAGTTCATCTGCAACATGATTTTAATGAAGTTGTTACTTTGAACCTGTGTTCAGTAAGCTATTCTGAGCCATTCAAGGAGTAAATCATCTGATACATGGGAGATTATGAAGAAGATCATGAAGTTACTAGCTTGGATGTGGCTATCTTTATTTGATGTCTTGTTCTTCATCTTGATATTTGTGTGTTGATATTGCTTGATTCTATATTCCAAGGGAAATTGGGTTTCTATATGACATTCTTGTCTATTGGATTGCATCCCATTGGTCAGATCTTTTCAACTATTAACTTTTAATTTTTCCTCAGGATTAGTCTCTTCATCTCCTCCCACTTCTTAAATTTCAAATCTCTCCCCCTTTTCAAAATCTTCTTTGCTTGTGATTTCTAAATTATGACTTGTTTGCAAAATTAGAAACTTTGGCCTTATGTCATTGCATTTTCAAACTCTTTTTCTTGATCAAACTTGTAAATGAAGTTAACCATACTTGACTTAAAATTTCAAAGGACAAAAAGAACTAACACTCATCCAAACTCTTTTAGGCCCTTTGTGCCTCTTTCAAACTTAAACTTTTGTTAAAAGCAATGCACTCACTTTAAAATAGTTACCACGAATTATGAGGTTTTGATCCCTCATTTTTATGTTGGTACATAGGCACAAGTCCGAAGGTCTTGTCAAACACAAAAATATAATAAATGAATTCTTTTCTCATCCCTTCACTCTATTTATTGCAAACATCATTTTATACTAAAACATATATGCACACAAGAAATGGCTCCCTAGGAGTACCTAGGACACTTTGGGTGCTAACACCTTCCCTCTGTGTAAGCAACCCTCTTACCTGTAATCTCTGGCATTTTATTAGTTTTGATTTGAAAACTTCTTATCTTTGGGGTTTGTTCGTACTTTTCCCTTTTCCCTTGGAAACAATAAAAGTGCGGTGGCGACTCTGGTTTTATTGATGTTAAGTTTATCCATAGCTTAATGGTCATGAATTTACCGCTACATATGGAATCCTCGGATGATGAAGAACAAAAATCCAAGATCTCTCTAAGGGAAAATTATCAAGACGATGAGGTAATTTCTCACTTCTCTTAGCATGATTTATTTAGAATCTTTAAAAAAAACTAACAAAAGAAACAAACAAACAAGATAAAATCATCTCTACATCTAAGGATATTATCTCCTCTCATGAAAAGGATACAAAACTCCTTAGAGAGAAACAAAAAGACTCTATTCAAAACTCTTCCACTTCAAACGAAGATGATGAACTTAATAATTGTGATAACTATGACATTTAAAAAAATGAAACTTGCGATCTTCAAAAAACACTTGTCAAGTTTACCAAAGGAAGCAATAACTTAAATTTCCTACTTGGGAACCAAATATCCTCTTACAAGAAAGCATGATTAGTCTATGAACCAAAGAACAATAGTAGAAATTTTGAAAACATCTGTAAGACCAAAATCACATCTCGCTGTAAAATCTTAAAATGAATTACTATAATAAAGAAGGTCACGTTGCCATGTTTTATTTCATTAAGAAAAAACCATGAAAGTAAAGAATTACATTCTCCTTCGTACTTCTATAACAACCACTGATAACGCAAAGCAAAAAATTTATCTAACCCTGAAAATTCCTATTCTCTAAAACAAAGAAGAAAAGTATTTATGAAACTAACAAACAAGAATCCAACATGATATGGGTACCTAAAGTTAAGAATTAACATTCTTTTTGCAAGAATGCTTTACAGTTTCAAACATCGAATGGTATTTTGATAGTGGTTGTTCAAAGCATATGACATGTGACAAAACCTTATTCTCATTCTTCTTTCCCAAAGAAGGAGGATTTGTCTCCTATGGATATAATAATAAGGGGAAAACTCTAGGTTTTGGCACAATTGGTAAGTCCCTAAATCTGATGATTGGGGATGTTCTCTTGGTAAAAGGACTTAAGCATAATTTATTCAGCATAATTCAACTATGTGATAAAGGTAACAAGTAACATCTGGTTCTTCTGGATGTAGGGTCATAAAATTAAAATCAAATGAAACTCTATTTATTAGCTCAAGAAGTGGAAATACCTACACAATGAATTTTAATAAAATCATTTCAAGTGATGTATGTCTCCTAAGTAACGAGGATGAATCTTGGCAATGACATAGGAGAATAGCTCACATCCACATGGATCACTTGAACAAATTGGTCCACAAGGATCTCGTAGAAGATTTTCCAGACTTATGTTTTGACAAGAACATATTAAGTGATGCGTGCCAAAAGGGGAAACAAGTGAGGGCCTCATTTAAATAAAAAAATATAGTTTATATTGATTGGTCCTTAAAATTGATTCACATGGACCTTTTTAGCCAATCTAGAACTGTAAGTCTATGGGAAAACATTTATGCCCTTGTTATTATGGATGACTATTCTCGCTATACATGGACATTATTCTTATCACAGAAAAGAGACGTGTTTGCTTCCTTTCGAAAACTAGCCAAAGTTATCTACAATGAAAAAGGTGTTAGCATTGCATACATAAGAAGTAAACACATGGGAGAATTACAAAATGAGGAATTCAAAAAAAATTGTAACAAGAATGGCATTTGGGACACCTTTTCCATTCCACTAACTCCCCAACAATATGGGGTAGTAGAAAGGAAAAAGATCTCTAGCAGAGCTTGCAAGGACAATGCTTAATGAACCAATCTTCCCAAATATTTTTGGACTGATGTTATAAGCATTATTTGTTATGCTATGAATAGTGTCTTAATAAGACCAATTCTAAAGCGGACGCCCTATGAACTATACAAAGGAAGAAAGTTGAATATTTATCATCTGAATGTCTTTTGCTATAAATGACTTATCATTAACAACGGGAAAGATGATGAAAGCGTATTCAAAATATGATGAAAGCATATTCAAAGGTTATTCCACCCCTAACAAAGATTTTAAAATCTATAACAAAATAACTGCAACAATCGAAGAATTTGTTCATGTTACCTTCGATGAATTTAACCTTAAACCTGTATAAGTAGAAGTTGTTCATTGTGCATATATTTTGGAAAAGACAAGTCTAGAGGATAATCAAGAACCAGACCAAGAGCAAAATGAAAATCAAGTCACATAGGAAGAACACATTCAAGATTAAATCCCCGACACTCCTCAAGAACATCTAGACCTCCCAAACAAATGGAGACTGATAAAAGACCATTTGATCTAGAGTGGTATTAGAGATATATCCAAAGGAGTCACTACTCGATGATCCCTCAATAAGGTATGTAACTTTATGGCTTTTGTTTGAAAATTTAGCCAACAGAAATTGATAAAGCTATAGTCGATGAACATTGGTCTTTTGCTAGGCAAGATAAGTTAAATCAATTTGAACGAAATAACATCTGGGAAATCGTTCCCAAAGCTTCATATAATTTGGTAACTGGTACTCGGTGGGTCTTTCACAATAAGTTGAACGGAGATGGAAATGTTTCAAGAAATAAATCTAGATTCATTACGAATGGGTACAATCAACAGAAAGGAATCGATTTTTATGAAACCTATGCTCATGTAGATATATTAGAACCCATAAGGATGTTATTAGATTTCTTTTGCATCATGAGTTTCAAATGGATGTAAAAAGTGCTTTTCTAAATGGTTACATCCATGTGGAGGTATTCTTTTGACCAACCTCCAGGTTTTATCAACCCTACTCTTCTAGGCCATATTTTCAAGCTTAAGAATGCACTATATGGGTTTAAACAAGATCCTACAACATGGTATGCCCTTCTAAGTAAATTCTTGCTTAAAAACAAGTTCTAGAGAGGGAAATTCGATAAAGGAATGAAAAATGGCAAAATTATAATTGTTGTCGGATCCTCCACCAACACGAAGAAATTCTCTGTAGGTTTCTAGAAAAAGAAGGAAGGTGAAGTGAATGATGTGTTTGCTAACAAAAGAAGAAACTATTTGGGAAGGAAGCAACAATAGTTCATTTATTAACAACTAGCCTATCAAGTGCAGTATGTTCAACAACCTTATGTGGAAGCAATTGCACCAACTTTTAATAAGCAATAAGCACCTGTATATCAACATGCTCAGGTTGCGTCAGCTTATCAACCAACACCTGTAGCACCTGCCTACCAATAACCAATGTTATAAGCTTCTCGTCAGCAAAATTCTCCTAACAAAGTAGGGGCCAGAGGAATAAAGTCACCTTCGATCCAATTCTAATGAAGTTTAGTGAGCTTTATCCCTCATTACTCCAAAAGGGTTTAGTGGTCATGAGACCTATAACTCCTCTTGAGGCTTATCCTTTGTGGTATAACCCTAATTCCCATTGTATTTTCCACGAGGGAGCCCCTGGCATGACTTAGAAAGTTGTTATGCTTGGAAAACTAAAGTACAAGAGTTGATTACCAGCAAGGTTTTAAACTTCAGGGACGTATGGCCTGATGTGAAGAATAACCCTCTGCATGCGCATGGTGCTCATGTTGTTAATGTTGTTGAGGAAGTGTTTAAAGATCATTTGATTCGAGATGTCAAATACATTAAGACTTTGTTGCTAGCATTCCATGCACGATTGATGGAAGTTGGCTTAATCAATGACCAACATGACAATTGTAAAGAGTGTGTTGTTCATCCACGAGGATGTCAAGTTGTGCATAACGATATACAAAGCTTGATAAGTCAAGGTGTTTTACAAGTCACCAGTCTTGAGAAGAAGGAAGAGGTAGCAGTAATTGAACCTTTTAATCTACTAGCACCTGTTAAGATGTCTTATCAAAGGATGAACGATACCCAATCAACCAACTGTGACTCGCATGTGATAATATGTATCCCATATCCCTTTCCCTTTGAAAGCATCAAGGTTGTGCCTTAGAAATATGACATAACTGCGGTGGAAAAGAAACCTGAAGAAGGTGAGGAGAAGATTTTGGAAGTTATTGACGTTGATGTCACGAACATTGCAGGGATAAGCAGAATGACCCGAAGTGATCGAATTTATACCCTTGATTTCAAAGTGACAAATGAAGCCTTTCAAGGGCCAGCAAAGGAAGCAATGGCTGCAGTTTCTAGAGAGGAACTTGATTTGGTGAAACCTGATCCAACCGATGAGTTTCTAAAATTGATAAAGAAAAGCGACTATAAGGTAGTTGACCAACTACATCAGGCACCGTCTAAGATATCCATCTTACCCATATTGCTGAATTCTTAGGCTCATAGAGATGCGTTGCTAAAGGTGCTTGCTCAAGAACACATAACTCGAAGCATAATGGTTGACCAATTCAATGGAGTGGTCACCAACATTATAACTTGCAGCAGTTTGAGTTTTAGTAATGATGAGTTTCCAGAAGAAGGCAAGGACCATAATCGTGCTTTGCATGTGTTAGTGAGGTACAAAGATAATTCCTTAGCCAGAGTACTATTTGACACTGGGTCCTCTCTCAATGTCATGCCCAAGAGAACATTTATTAAGCTATCTTTTGAAAGGCTAACATTGAGACCTAGTGCACTCGTAGTCAAGGCTTTTGATGGATCCAAAAGAATGGTGATTGGAGAGGTAGAGTTTCCTTTTTAAATTATTTTGTATGTTTTCTAGATTACTTTCTAGGTCATGGATATCAATCATGCCTATAGTTGCTTGCTAGGAAGGCCCTGGATACATCCTGTTGGGGCGGTGACCTCCATCTTGCATCACAAAATGAAGCGATCTGGAAGAAATCATATCCGGTGAGGATGCTTCAATCACCATATATTAGGACAATGACAAACTCATAACCATATATGGTGAAGAAGATCTTTTGATCAGTCACTTATCCTCTTTTTAGTATATTGAGGCTGATAAGGATGCTTTGAAATATATGTGAGTGCATTTCTTATCTTTGTAATTGCCTCTATATTATTTATTGAATATATAATAATATTAATAGTGTACTTTGTCTCATTTTGATATTGTCAAAGAGGGAGAAGTATATGAAGTTATGATGCACATATTCAGGGGAAACTTTTCATGAACAAGAAACACATCGTCTCGAGTTTTGCCATCATAAAAAAGGGGGAGTATGTGAGTGAAACTTTCCATTTATATGAGTTTTAAATGATGTCAAAACTAGGAGAAACTTTAGCGTTTTTGTATATTGGACGGTATCAACTGATTCTAGGTGTGCATTATGCATTTTAGCATTAGGAAGCATGACAATAGGATTGGAAATGATTTGGAAAGGATTCATGCATCAAGAAAAGATTTTTATGCATAAAAAATAAAGTTTTATGTGAAAAATATGGTCGACACATACGACGTTAGGTCGACCTATAGAAGATTTTCTTCAGCATAGGTCGACACATACGACTTTAGGTCGACCTATAGAAAATTTTCTTTAGCATAAGTCGACACATATAGTTGATAGGTCGACACCCACACTACATTATTAAAGCCTGTAAGCTTTGTCTCATGTGTCACCTTGACAGGTCGACCTATAGGGAGCACAAGACCTATATAGGTTAACACATGGCTCCGATAGGTCGACCTATAGACCTTAAATCTGGAAATTTTCCACTCTTTTCAATTCCTTTTTCACTCCTTTGTGCCTTCAATCACTTATGCATATAAATACCACATATATGCATCTTGCTCTAGTAAGGTTTCTAGAGTGAGTAAAAACTATATGAATCCATAATTTCAAAGCATTCTCATCATCTTCAACTCCATCTATGCATACATACAATCAAACTACACATAATAATTTTCTGATTGGATGCCATCTAGATTACGGTTGATAATGTCCAATTAGGTTTGTTGTATTGGATTGAGAACTTTGAGGGATTCAAATCAGAAAATTGAGTTGGGGTTTTCGTTCAAGATCGTCTAGGGTTTGAAGGTTTTGGAAAAGATTGTGAAATTTGGATCCGATCGAGTGAAAGCGTTAGGACAAGGGGTGCCTTGCAAAGGAGTAGTGTGAGACGGTGGATCGTGTTGGAAAATCTTGGCTTTCAACAAGTGTGCGCTTGGGATTAATTCATCTGGGTGAAAGCCTTGGGACAAAGAGTGCCTTACAAGGAAGTAGCAAGAACAGGTGAATTGAAGCGGCATTGTTGGTTACTTGATCAATCTTTGATCAAGGGTTTTGGAGGTTGTTGGTTCTATGTGTTGGCATCAATTTTGGTAAAACTTAGAGTTGTCATGCGTGTTGTCTTGACATGTGATATCAGCTTCCTGCAGGATGTTTAAATAGGGTTGTACTTGATCGGTAAAATAGCAAGTGTACTATTTGCACCAATGTAGTAATAAAATGGGAGTTATCCCGAGTATTGATCTCGAGGACTGCGTGATAAGTACAAATCTTTATAATAATTCTATTGAAAAAAAAGATCATAGGGGGTTTGATGAGTGTTTTCAAAAATAGTAAGAACGAGAAATAATTATATTAAGCGTATAAAAACTGTTTAACCGATATGAGAAAGCATGTTAGGGCCAGATGTGTGAATTGCTCAGTAATACACTTCTTCCATATTATATGACATCTACGTTGTAATTATTCAAAACCGATTCTCAAGAATTGTTTTCTCTAATTCCTTAGCCGAAAATCATTAACAGTCAATGTCAATCCTAATTCCTTAGTTATTCAAATTATCGTTACGAAATATGTAATTGATTAAGAATTAACAGCTACGACTGTTTGATCCTTATTCCTAAGTGATTAAACCGAAGCTTTATTATACAACAAGCGATAAGGCGGTTTGTCCGACCAAAACCTTAACCAGAGATCAGAATTTCATTTGTCCGATAAAATAAAGCATTAAGAACGTTGTATAATAATTTGAATAAAGAAAACATCGATGATCATAAAAACATAGAAAAAATATTCATACAGTAGCAATTCAGGGACATCCCCTAGCATTGGGGGGTTTAGCTTCTCATAATATTCAAAGACAGTAAATTACAAATTAGAGACATTACAATTTGTTGTTGATGAAGGTTGATCTTCAATCTCTTCCGATCTTGAAGATCTCTTATCCTCTAAACACCTTGCAAGCTCGCTTCTCCTTTTTGTCTATTTTCTTCTACGATAAAAAAGTCTCTCTCTCTCTATGCCAAAATCCAGACTAAATAGCTTCCAATCAACTAAAAACATCGCGAAATACCCAGACTACCCTCCGGATGTACACAGGGGTCAATACACTAAAAATCAGCAAACGGGGCGAAATGGCCAACATGGTCCGTGTCAGGTGACACGTTTGTCCGTGTTGGCTCTCTGTAAACTTCAAAACTTCAGCCCTTGCTGACACGGGCCGTGTCAGTTGACACGGGCACCCGTGTCAGCCCCCTGGATTTTTGATCCCCACATCTCTCTTCTGCACATGCTGACACGGGTCGTGTCAGCTGACACGGGCACCCGTGTCATCCCCCCGTTCTTGTCTTTTTCCACTTTGCATGATGTCCTTGCCTTCCATTCTTCTAGTACGCATCTTTCGGGCTTATTGTTGGACCTGGAAACCAAACATTACTACACAGAAACACATCAAATGTGACAAAAAGAGATGAACTACTAATGCAACATAAAACAAGCAGAAATTTATAAAATGCGATAAACTTAAGAAATCAACTAAAATAAAGAACAAAATGTTACCTGTTCTTGGAGATTCAATGCTGGATGGATGATGAAAACTAAGTGTAAATGGTGACCGATCACAACCCCAAACTTATCTCGTTGCTTGTCCTCAAGTGATGTAAGAGACAACGCAGAGGTCAACCATGGATTTTCTTCTTTCTAAAACACAACTGATGTTATTCGCAACTTATCTTCCTCCTACCCGATTAAGCTTCTGGTTCACCCATTCAAACTATCCACTACATTATCATATCAGAGTGTTCCCTCACCTGCAAACTTCTTCACACTACTCACCAAATCTCTCGAGGTTAAGGTGTTTAGCACTCATGATATCAAGGTATGCAATATCAACTCTTAATTTTTGAATAGATTCTACGTTAACTACACAAACAAAGTTCACACACTTTAAGAGGTCTTCCGGGTTGTAACGAGGTTTAGGTACGGTGGGGGGTAGACAAGAAAATGGATGACAAAGGTTTTAGAACTCGGCATTCATGTTGTTGTTTTTCTTTGTGCACGAATTATTTTATGGGGTGTTGTCCAACTTGACTCTTTTTCACTCAAAAAAATTTCTTTTCAGTATCACATTAATGCATGAGTCTTTAATCTAGGCAAGTGCTTATACTTCATTTTTATTTTTCATTTCTTTTCTCTTTCTTTTTTTTTCTCGGTAGAAACTGATGTTTCTACACAGTTTTTCTTTTCTTTTTGTTGCACTTACCCCTTTTTCAAAATTTCTTCTAAGGATTACCACCCCAAACTTATCTTTTTGCACAAATTTTACACTACAACAGTCGTGCTGAGCGAGGGTAGGAAGTGTTTGGCTTATGGTTAACATGGTGGTTTACACAAACAAGGGGGTACAAGCTCAACGGGGTTAACAACGGATAAATACAATATTATCGATGGCTAGAAAGGCTAAAAGGGTGAAAATAAACAACGTGCCTCAGTGTGCGTCTTTATATTGTGCTGTATCAGTAGAACTTACGCAAAATTAGAGAGATAAAGTCATACCTGAATGCACTGTTTTGTGTTTGGTTATGTGGAAATCTCACCATGTTGGATAAGCTTGCAGGCTCCAAACCACTTTTTATGACAGACAACTTATTTTTCAGCTTGGGCTTACCTTCCCCTCTTTCGGTCTAGAGTTGCCAGGTTGCGTCCAACATTTTGTTTCTCAGCTGTGTCACCTTCCAGGTTGCCTCGAGAGCAAATCCGGGGTTGCGTCTTTCCCTCACTGGTAACTAGTCCATCATTTATCCAGCAGAATCCACTTTTATCTGTAACTTAAAGAAATAAAACAGCCACACAACAACAAGCAAAGTACACAACAGACACACACAACTAAAAATAAAATACAAAAACAATTAAAAACCCCCCCACACTTGAACCAAACATTGTCCGCAATGTTTATTGTCAAGATAAGAGGGGTACTCACAATGTTTACTGTGGAGGTGGGGGCGGGTACGGATAATGCAACATCATGTGTTGCATCATCGCATTCATCTCATCCAAAACCATCCCTTGACGGCGTTTTTCGAACCCGAACCTGGTGAGCTCCTCACCTTGCCTAGATTGCTCCGTGCGAAGGTGACCGATCTCATCCTGAATCCAACCCCATTGGTCTTGTGGCATGGAGTAGGACCCTGAAGCTTGAGTCGGTTCTTGCGGTTGCTGGTAAAACGGCTCCTCGGTGCTCGGTGCACCTTCCATATGTTCATCTGCAGGCAAAGAGTCAAGAAAATCTTCGTCCCCCTCATCCAAGTCGAGACAGTCATAAAGCCAGTTGGCTCTATTAGTAATACTGATGAAATCATAAGTAGGTAAAGCAAGGACATGGACTTTTTGGAAAATAAGAGAATAATAATCTTATTTTACCGCAATCATGCCTTGTTGGATCAACGCAGCCATGTCCAGTTTATTTTTACCCGACACCTGTGGAGAGTCAACCAGTGTAGCACCAAATCCAAAATGATAGGCAATCTGTGTGATCATGCCGCCAACCGAAATGTCACCTGAAGTAGCGCAACTAACTCTACCTAGGTAGTCAGCTGCAAATGTTGCTACGTTGATAGGAGTTTGTGCTGCCATACTGTACATAAAGAATAGCTCCCTTTGGGTGGAGACATCGGTGTTATCTCCATGACCAAACATGGTGTATGCCAAAGCCTTCTGCACGTACCTGAAACATGGGTTATGGATATCCGATGCTTTTGCCCCTTTGGAAACATATTTAGTATTACCTGTTATAGCGGTCCAAAATTCCGTCGGGACAAACGTATCGGACACCGTTCCAGGGCCTACGATTGGGAGTTTTAAGATACTCCCTAACTCATCCACAGACAATTCCATATCAATATTAAATAATCGAAAATGCAATGTACCGTAGTATTATTTTTCCGTTCCATTCCACCTATTTTTCAGCTTAAATTCAATGGTGCTCAAGAATTCAAGAGTAACGCGCGCGAAAGTTGGTGCTTCTAACTGCATGAATTCCAACATTCCTAAGGTGTGGAACATACGGTGAACCTCAGCTTGCAATCCCAATTCCTGCAAAGTGCCATTACACATGTACCTGGTGGGGGTTAATTTTCTTTTAAGATGAACCGCATACCTCTTTTGGTGCTCCAAGTTTTCGAACACAATGTCGGGCTCATTCGGGGTTCTTCTCGCCCTTTGACGTGGTCGGGATGATTCCACCAAATTTTTGCTTTTGTCTACTCGGCGAGACATGTTCTTACCTGCACACAACAAAAAGAAACTAGAAATTGAAAAGAGAGATTAGGCAAAAATATTACCGTAGGAAGGTCGAGGATGGAAAATGGTAGAACTTTTGTGAAGATAGATGGAGATATGATGGAGATATGAGGTGAAAGTAGGGAGATTTAAGTGAGAAAAATAGAGGTTTTTAGGTATTTTTGAGAGAAAGAGAGATGGAGGTGAGAGAATAGGAAGGAGAAGAGGTTAATGAGGAGAGAATGGGTGATTAAATGGATTTAGTGGGGGAAATTCGGTGTTGGGCCCATGCACCAACGGTAAAAAAATTGAAAAAAAATCACACTGCGCTTGCTGACACGGCCGTGTCAGCGTATAAAACCTCAAGGACACGGGTCGTGTTCTTCCAAAAGCAGCTTCTTCACGCAGGGGCTGACACGGGCCGTGTCACCTGACACGGGCACCCGTGTCAAGCCCTTGGAAACCCCCTTTCTGACACTTCCTTGGTACTTCCTGACACGGGTTGTGTCACCTGACACGGGCACCCGTGTCAGGCCCCTGATTTTTCATTTTCCTTCAATGCTTTCTCGAGTTGTGCCAGGCTTCTGCTTCCAAATTTTCTAGAGACTTTTTGGGCACGAGATCTTTAACTCCTCTAGAAAACACTGTTCACACCTACAAGTAAATAACACACAACCAAACAAAGAAAATAATTAGATACAAAAGCGTGGGTTGCCTCCCACGTAGCGCTTCGTTTAACGTCGCTTGGCTCGAGGGTTATGCATCTTATCAGACAAGATGAACAACATCAATTTGGCCAACTTCTTGCTCTATGTTGTAAGGCTTCAATCTTTGGCCATTCACTTTAAAAATGTCCCCATTGGATGGATCTTTTATTTCGATTGCTCCATGGGGATATACCTTGTGTACCATAAATGGACCCGACCATTTCAATCTCAGTTTTCCAGAGAACAACTTCATCCTTGAATTAAACAATAGTACCATTTGTCCTTCCCAAAATTCCTTCCTTTGGATTCTTCTATCATGCCATATCTTAGTTTGATCTTTGTAGATTTTGGCATTTTCATATGCATGGTTCCTAAATTCTTCTAACTCATGGAGTTGAAGGGTTCGGGATTCTCCCACTTTCACAAGATCCAAGTTAAGGAATTTTGAAGCCCATAAAGCTTTGTGTTCAAGTTCTAAGGGTAGGTGACATGCCTTACCATATACCAATTGATAAGGGGACATACCAATCGGCATTTTGAAAGCAGTTCGGTATGCCCAAAGCACATCATCAAGCTTACTCGCCCAATCCTTGCGAGAAGCGTTAACCGTCTTCTCTAGGATTTGTTTCAGCTGCTTATTTGACACTTCAACTTGACCACTTGTTTGCAGGTGGTACGGAGTGGCTATCCGATGTTTTACATTAAACTTCAAGAATAGCTTCTCCATTAGGTGATTTAAGAAGTGAGTTCCTTCATCACTTATTAGAGCTCTTGGCACTCCAAACTTGACAAATATGTTTTCCTTCAGAAACTTGACTACCACTTATGCATCATTTGTTGGTAGAGCATCTGCTTCTACCCACTTGGATACAAAATCCACCGCCAGCAAAATGTAATTCTTTCCAAATGAAAGTGGAAACGGTCCCATAAAGTCAATACCCCAAACATCGAAGAGTTCAACTTCCAACATGGGGTTTTGCGGTATCTGATTTCTTTTCGAGATGTTTCCCATCCTTTGACACTTATCGCACTCTTTGATTACTTGTTGAGTGTCTTTGAAAAGTGTCGGCCAGTATAAGACTGACTGGAGGACTTTGGCAGCGGTTCTATCACCACTAAAATGTCCACCATAGTCAGAGTCATGACATGCTTTCAAGACATCTCTTTGTTCTTCTTCGGGAACACATCTTCTGACCAACCCGTTTACTCCTTTCCTGTATAAGAATGGGTCATCCCATAAGTAAAACCTGCAATCATGCACAAACTTTTTCTTTCGGTTAGAGTCAAATTCGCTAGGGATCACCCCGCCTACTAGATAGTTCGCGTAGTCTGTGAACCATGGCATTCCAATAACCGCAAGGATGTGTTCATCGGCAAACTCATCCTTTATTGGACGTTTTTCCTCATTCTCCTCTATGGGGGACATCCGAGAGAGGTGATCTGCCACAGTATTTTCACACCCTCTTTTGTCACGATTTTCCACATCAAACTCTTAGAGGAGTAGGATCCATCTCAACAGTCTTGGCTTAGAGTCCTGCTTAGCAAATAAATACTTCAAAGCAGCATGGTCAGTATAAACAATGACTCTAGAACCCAACAGATATTGCCTGAATTTATCGAAGGCATAGACCACAGCTAGCAACTCCTTCTCGGTAGTCGCGTAGTTCATCTGTGCAGGGTTCAAAACATGACTAGCATAATATATGACATGCAACAGTTTATCTCTACGTTACCCAAGAACTGCTCCCACTACAATGTCACTCGCATCACACATGATCTCAAAAGGTAGAGACCAATCTGGGGCAATGACAATTGGTGTCGTCACCAATTTATTTTTTATAGTTTCAAATGCAACAACACACTCTCTACCAAAGATGAAAGCCTTGTCCTTAACCAACAGGGTAGTTAAAGGTTTAGCTATCTTGGAAAAATCTCTTATGAACCTGCGGTAGAAACCCGCATTCCTTAAGAAACTTCTTATACCTTTTTCGTTTATAGGAGGGGGTAGCTTTTCTATTACCTCGATCTTGGCTTGGTCCACTTCTATCCCTTTGTGAGAAATTTTATGACCCAAGACTATGCCTTCTTGCACCATGAAGTGACACTTCTCCCAGTTGAGAATCAGATTGGTCTGTTGCATCTTTCTAGCATAAGGGAAAGGTTAGTTAAACAACTATCAAAAGAAAAACCAAATACCGAGAAGTCATCCATGAAGACCTCCATATGCTTTTCGAGCATGTTGTCGCAGCCTAAAAAATACAGTTTGCGAAAAAACAACCGGCGAGAAAGAAATGACAGAAGAGTCGCCACCGTGCGTTATTTATCCCAAAGGAGGGAAAGGAAATGCTCGAAGTAAACCTGAAGAGAAAGGAAAGGAAAAGACAAGGTCTCGCAACCAAATCTTGGGTTCGGGAGTCGATTATGCGAAGGGAAGGTATTAGCACCCCTACGCATCCGTAGTACTCTACGGGATCCACTCTTGTTTGTTTCTTGTCTAAAGGGTGTGTGTTTATCTAATGTACTATTTACTAAAAGAAAGGGTCAAAGAAAATGACTCGCACGGATGTCGCATCCACTGCATACTATCTCATCTGAATATGAGAATCAGAGTCTTCGTAGCTCGGCTACCTACGGGTTAAGGAGATGTGTGCTCGCTAAGACATCGAGTCTTATGCCTACGTATCTCATCGGGAATGAGAATCAGAGCAAAACGTAGTTCAAACTAACTACGGGAATAAGGGTCTCGATTGCAACTAGGGCAAGAGAAAGGGAATGTCTCGATCGCAACGAGGGCGAGAGAAAGGATCGCAACAAGGGCGAAAGCAAACAAGGATTAGTTGTTAGTCGTTAGTCAAACTCGGCAAGACATCGCGTCTTGTGCCTACGTATCTCATCTAAACATGAGAATCAGAGTTGCCGTAGTTCGGCTACACGCACGCCAAACAAACAAACACACAAGCAGGCAAACATGGAGCCTGAGTGCCAATCACTGGACTTACATCAACATCCGAACCAAAACACACACAAAAAGGCAAACGTGGAGCCCGAACGCCAATCATTGGACTTACATCGGCATCCGAACCAAAACACACGCACACTGGAACCCGAATGCCACTCGATGGACTTACATCAGCTTCCAAGCACACAACAACCAAACAAGTTAATAGGGAGTCGGGAACTCGAGCCTATAACTGTCAAGCACACACACAAAAAGAAAGAAAAGTGTGCCCGGAGAGATCTCGCACGATCTCCTGCCTACGTACCTCATCTGGTATGAGAATCAGGGCGACGTAGTTCCCCTACACAGGGATAAAGGACTAGCCTAACCAGATAACAGAGGGAGACACAACTAGGGAGACTACGACTCGAACCTAGATGTTGTCATGCAAAATCATCCCTAAGTTAAGGTTTCTAGCTAACTTGCACAGGAAGCAAGCCTATCCTAAACATGACTTGCACAGGAAGCAAGCCAAACCAAACCTAACTTGCACAGGAAGCAAGCTAAAGCAAACACACAAGCACAGGTATCACGCACTATATGCAAGCAATGGGCTCAAACAAGGTTAGGTTTTAGTCGAGGGGTCATATCAACCTCAACAAACAAACCACTGTAACTGGGTAATGTTAGCTCTTAACCTTGCCATTGAGGGGCTAAGGTGAAGCAGATGAAAGGTGAGTGAATATGAGACTTCACAGCTCTTATCCCTGGCCTGGGAGAGCTTAAGACAAGAATGTGTGGGTTCAGAAAGTGGGAACCCTTCTACACATTTGAAACTGACTCAACTGTACAATTGTACAAGATCTTGGGTTTGTATCTGCAATGCATCAACACAGTGGTGTGAGCAAAGAAGATGACACACAGAATAGCAGGGGATAGATTGCATATCCCTTGGGTTCTGCCAATTGCCTCTTCACTTAGGAGGTCTTTGACTCTATACAAGGACAAATGTAAACAGTCACAAACATTGCCTCTTAAGGAGGACTTCAGACAGTTGCCTGGCCAAGTAACAGGCCAGGTCTTCCAGACTACATGAAGATAAGAAAATATACCTCAATGCAAATTGCTCTTAAGCAAAGCAAAGCAAAGCAAAGTTCTTAAAGAACTATAAGCAACTAAAGGTACCTGAAACCAGTCAGACGACATCAGTATTCAATTCAAAGTTAAATCAAAATGAGATGGATCAACAGTCTACACAATCAGTTAACTGTGCAATGCACAAGGCTCAAGCATATGAGCCAAGCAAGCTACAAAACAAACAAGTTAGTCATGATAATCAAATCAAACTCATTCAACTTGTATAAGTTTCTTTGGGCAATTGCTTCTTAACCTGAAAAAATGAACTCAAACATGAGCAACAGGACCACTAGGACAAGCCTAGGGTCAAAAGGGGATGAGAAAGTCAAAACAGCAAGTGACAAGTGTCCAAAATCAAATTCAAACAATCAAGAAACAAACTCAATTGGTTTCATGTTCATATCATTCATCATCATGATTTTATAAGCAAATTAGGTCAAGGCATGGCATATAGAAGCTCATAGAAGTCAACAGCAAGACTTAGCTCAAAACCAATCATAAACAATTCAATAAATGATCAAATAATTCATGATCAAACATAATCCATAGCATGATATGCATATAAAATTTCAGCTCATTTGGATCAAGGGAAGTTGGTCAATGAAAATCAGAAAGGCAAGGCAAGTTCAAACATGCTCAAAGAAGTCAACCAAACATGCACCAACTTCAATAAATCATAAAACAGTGATAACATATGAGAAATGAATGGGATCAAAACCATGACAAAGCTTAAGATGTCTATTAATCACATGTCAAATTTCATGTTCATCCAATTAAGTATGATAATTTCACAAACAATATGAGAACATGTGTCACAAAAAGTCAACATATGACTAAACAGGGGAGAAAATCCCAAACAATTAGGAAATGCCATCAATAGTTCCACAAAAAATCACATGTAAACTAGACATCCATAAGTATGTTCATGCAAAAAATCAGACCAAATTGAGTTCATTAGGCAAGGTAGAAAATATCATGAAGTTGGACATCAATGGTGTGACACAAATTGTCACACCCTAATTCAAAAAATCATAACTCACAAACCAGCAAAGATAAATTCACAAACTCTAAACCAAAATCACCATGAATGTGTCTAGTTTAAGCACAAAAAATTTCAAAGCCATTGAATAAAGCATCATCATTTCACAATTGATTTGGCAAAGTGTACAAAAAATGGACACATGAACAAGACCCTAGCACAATTTAAATTCTACACGTGCAAAAAATCTGGAAAAAAATACCATAAAAAACTAGAGGTCAAGATGGACATTTCACAAAAAATCCCATGAATTTTGGATGAAAATTGGTTGACTTATGTATTTTGTAAGATTGGCCATGTAAATGAAATAAATATTGCAAGATTAAAATGATTAATGGATTAATTAAAGAATATTAAAGCAAAGGACCAAAGTGCCCCTTCGCTGAGTATGAAACTCAGCGTTTCATTAAAAGGAGGGGGTCAACGCCCCGGTCAAATGAAGCACAGGCCAATCGCGTGCTTGCATGGCCCACTCAACCGACCAATCACCAATCTCCTTCTTCAGCAACATGCCAACCCTACGTCTACAGTAAAAACGAAAATGAAAAGAAATTCTGGGCATCGCATTCAGCAAGCTCATCCACGAAAAACCCAGGTCCAAGAACAAATTCCTGGTAACTCGAATCTAAGCACACCATTTTGTAGTTCTCACTTCACACATCATGAATCCATATTCCAATCACAACAAAACGCAAAGGCCAGCAAGAATTGAAGCAAATAAGTTTGGCATCACAAAAATAAATCGATGATATCTCACTCAAATCTCAACGAAAATCAAAAATAAAAAGTCCAGTGTATTCACGGCAATGAGATCTACATAAACCATAACAACATTTCATGAATTATGAAGATGGATTTCTGACCTTTAATTCATGGCAGAGCTGGAATCGTGGCCTTTGAGCTTTAAAAAGTGCAAACAGAAACTCCAATAAGTCCAGGTTGATGAATGGGTGAAGTACCTTGGTTCAATGGTGCTCCATTTTCCTCTAATCATGAGCTGCCATGGAAGGAGCTTAATGGAACAGTGTGGAAATCTGCCTTACAGTTGGAAAGTGATGCTCACAAGAGCTTCCAAATGGTTGGTGTCTTATGAAACCAATGAATCCAGCCCGAGCTCTTTGGAGTTTTTAGCCAGAAAGTTCCAAAAATGAAGAAATGAATACTTGAGAGCAAATGGATTTTTCTGTTGGTGAATAGTGTGGCTGCTAGGGTTTCTTCTGCAGAAAATGAAGAATATATACTGTGTTTTAGTGTCCTTAAGCTTGGTTAGTTATGTGGTAATTGGATTTTTGTAATTGGAGGTGTTTTGGTTAATTTGTCAATTTTCACTCAAATGGCAAGGTCTGTGGTTACAGCTGCGAAAGTGGGCCTTGTACACACTCCAAATATGATTTCTTAGCAATTTCAATTGGCAAAATATATTGGAAAGGCTTAAATTGCAAAATCACTTTTTCACCTCACTTGAAATAATTCAAGTCACTTCAAAAAGTGCCATTTTGATTGGTGAGTTTTTGGTAAATTGTGATGACATATTTGGAAAGAGGGCATCAAATGTGACTTGTAGCAAAAAACCCCACCCAATTTGGCCAAATGGTTTGGAAGATATGCCACTTTGAAGTTCAAAATTTTTTGAGAATGATTTGATCATAACTTGCCAACCATTCATGGGAATTGAGTGTTCTTGTACTTTTTTGAAAATGGGAGAACAAGATCTTAAACTTTCATGTTGGGCAAAAATTCATTTGAAGCTTGTATCATGATGTAATTTTGAGGATCAAGACTTTCCATTTTTGGCAAATTCCAATTACAGGTTAACTTTCTATTTTTGGAAATTTCTTGTTTGACTTCAAATTCTTCCATGATGTTTGACATGTTATATGAGGCCTATATGGACATGAATGAACCCCTTCAAACCATTTCCCACCTTGAAATCCATAAAATCAGGCACAGTTGACCATGGTTGACTTTCTAGGGTTTCTGGTGGACTGAGCCATGACTGATGACTTCTGGGCACCCAATCTTTGACCAAAACACTTCAAAAGGACCCCTAGGTCATGTGAACATGTTGGACCAACCCTAGGGCCTTGCCTCAAAGGAAAATGCACTGACTTGCTTGATTGACTGATCTCCTGACCAGTTTGACCTAATTCTTCTGAATGGCTTGCACTTGGGCAAAAGGGACAATGCAATGTTATGCAGTGGACTATGTTAATGTTATGACCTAATATGAGAATGTATGTACAAATGGTAGGTGCAAATTTGAGGTGCTACAGCTGCCCCTATTCAATCAGTTGGGAACCCGAACGGATGAGAGCAACGGCTGTCAGACTTTCAGGGTAAACAGGGATTGAATACTAAGAACCGTAGAAATTTGCACTCTGCTGGGAAAATAATTAACAACGCCCGTCAGGATCGGCGAAGAAACAGTCTGTAGCGGTGTATTCGTCGCTATATGATCTATCGATTAAATCATAAGCTAAGAGATACATTGAAATTTTCGAGTCGCCACCGCACTTTTATTTATCCAAAGGACTGGCTAAAAAGCGAACAAAAGCCTAAGAAGTTTTACACGTAGAAAACTAATAAAAAGATCAGAGATTCTGGGTAAGGGGTAAATTACGCAATGGGAAGGTGTTAGGCACCCACTACGTCCTAGGTACTCCTAGGGAGCCCTTTTCACACTTGTTGTAAAAGATTGTTATTCGTTATGACATAAAGATTGTGCAAACATGATTGGGATGATGAGAAAAGAATGTACATTTTTTATTATTATTGGGTTATTGGGTTCGAACGGATGAACCCGTTGCCTACGTACCTTCCATCAAAGGTAAGGATCAGAACGCCGTAGTTCGGCTAAAAGATTTCCAAAAGTGGGTTAGGTTCAATTTTTAGAACACAAACCCTAGGTCTTACGTTATCCACGGGAGAAAACTCAACCTTATACAAACAACAACGTCCACCATGTGAGAACAGCTTCAACTTGCCAGAGAGGGGTTAACCCTATAATAGGCAAGGAAGACTTACAATTCAATCACTAAAGACAGAAGGTGAGATTAACATCAACCACTAAGATAAATCAAACCTAAAACTCATGTATGAAAAGATTAATGGACAAAGCCAAAACAAGTGAATGAGTGGAATTACTGATTATGATTATGAAAATGGAGTCAAAGTATGATTAAGATCAATTCAAATAAGTATTATGAAATGGATTTTGGAAAAAGGTCAAGGACTTGAGTCCAGGTTTTTAGTTAGAAAACATGAAGATGTTTGCACAACACTTATGTCAAGTTTGAAAGATAAAGTGTGAAAAGTCTAGGACATAATGAATGATGAATGGGTGAAGATGGATAGTAAAACTTCTTAGAAGGTTCACTTCTTGAAATCATATAGCAGATGATTCAAGTGTGTCCTTTGGAATAGCAACTAATAATAACAAACAAGCAAAACAAAGACGGATACCGGATGCCAATCAATGGTCTTATACCAGTCTCCTAAAACAAAACAGGATATCAGAGGCCACTCTATGGTCTTACACCGATCTCCACAGGCAAAGAAATAAAAGCGGATACCGGATACCAATAGATGGATTTACACCAGTCTCCTAAAACAGAACAGGATATCAGATGCCACTCAATGGACTTACACCGATCTCCTCAAAAGAAAACAAGAAATGGGAAATGAAATGTGGAAGTCAACTGCCAATCTGTCTGGACTTAGGTTAACTCCACAGTATGGTCCTAGGAAATCCAATGCCACATCACAGGGACTTACAATGGATCCTCACATACAAGAACAAAAGCAACAATATGATCACAGGAATGCAAATGCCAACTTACAGGGACTTATAATTGCAACCTCTCACACAACAGATGAAACAAGCTATGATCACAGGAAAGCAGATGCCAACTTACAGGGACTTATAACTGCAACCTCACATACAAAACCAAACGGATCAAATTATGATCACAGGATAACAGATGCCAACTTACAGGGACTTATAACTGTATCCTCACATACAAATAGATAAAACAAACTATGATCACAGGATAACAGATGCCAACTTACAGGGACTTACAGCTGTATCCTCACATACAAATCAAGCAACAGAAGATATGAGTGACCAATGAGGTCTTACACTCTATCCTTCCATATCACAGGAGCAAATGCCAAAGCAATGGACTTACAATTGTCCTCAATGGGCAAACAACAATGATAGCATCACAAAACAAATGAGATGATCATGCACTAATGGCAATTGATGATGATAATAGATGCATAACATACAAGCAAGCAAGTGCCTATGAAGCAATCAATCAAACAATGAATAACAAACAGCACACTCTATAGCCAAACAATGGGGGGCTCACACAAGAGGGTTTGACTTTAAAAGTCCACTGTAATAGGTAAGGTTGCTCTTAACCTGGCCATTGAGGGGCTCAGGTGAAGCAGATGAATAGGGAATGAGGGGTGTGCCTCATTGCTTCTATCTCAGATCAGAGAGAGCATCAAAGAAAGTGTGGGAGTTCAGAAAGTAGGAACTCTCTCCACATTATTGACTCGATAGATCTTGGGTTTTTATCTCATTGCTTCAACCAGGTACTGGGAGCAATGAGAGGACACACTGAATAGTGGGGGATAGATTGCTTATCCCTACCTTCCACCAATTGCCTTACTTGAAGGACTTTTCCTGCTTAGGACAAATATAAACAAACACAGGCATTGCCTCTTAAGGAGGACTTCAGACAGTTTGCCCGGTCAAATAACAGACCGGGTCTCCAGACTACATGAAGAAGAAGTAATTATACCTCAAAGCAAATGCTAAAAAGCAAAGCAAGCAAGCAAGTTCAAAGAACTTAAGCAACTAAAGCACTTGATTTTGAAGTCAAGTGAGATGCAGTGCTGGTTTTGATGTTGCAGCCCGATACAGATGTCCACAATGCCTTGCAATGATGGAAGCTTGAGGTCTTTTGGCTCAATGGTGCATGGAAAACCTCACAGCTCTAACTGCCATTTGAGATGCTTTGGAAAACAGGAAATGATGAAGGCTGGACAGATGATATTTGATGGTTCAAGAGAGCTCACCAAGGTGTTTTTGTGGAGAAACAATGAAGGGGATTCCAGGGTTTTGAGTGTTTTAGCAGGATTTTGCTATTTGGTGAAAAATCAATTGAAAGCAAAAGGAGGAATTTGGTCGTGTGGCTGCTGAGTCTGCTCGTTAGGGTTCTGCAAATGGGCAGAAAATTGGCTTTATATCACTTGTTTAACATCACTTAATCAAATGATAAGTTGGTTTTGTGTGTAATGATGCATTTTGCAAATTGCTAAGTGTGAGCAAATGGAAGTGGAGGTGTGTTTGTCTGCACAAATTTGGGCCTGAGCATGCTGCAAATGGCCAGCACAAATGCTGTCTTTGGTCTGCTAAAGGAATGCTGTACTTGCTTTTGCTCTTTTCCAACCAATTGCTAAAATTGCCAAGATTGTACTATGGTTCAAAATGGTGGTAAAATGGTGATGTGATGATGGTTTTGGACTTTGAGCAAATTACAAATAATATATGAAACATTTCCCAATTGGCAAAAATGAGAAAAAAGTCCTAAATCAAAAAGTCAACTATGAGTCAAACCTTGATTTTTAAATGAAAAGGTCCAAAAATGCCATTTTGAATGGTAAGGTTTTAGGTCATGAAATTTATATTTTTGGAAAGAGGATGAAAAATGTGATGTGTAGGAAAAAACCCCACCAAATTTGGCCTTATGGTTTGAGAGATATGGCTTGTTGAAGTTCAAAAATTGGTGAAAATGATTTGATCATATCTTGACAACCACATATGGGATTTTGATGTTCTTGGACTTTTTGAAAATGGGAGAACAAGATCTTCAACTTTCATGTTGGGCAAAAATTCATTTGAAGCTTGTATCATGATGTAAGTTTAAGATCAAGAAGTTTCCATTTTTGGCAGTTGAAATTACAGGTCCACTTTCTATTTCTGGAAAATTTTCTGATTGGCTTGATTTTCTTCCATGATGAGGTTTGGCATGATAGATGAGGCTTGTACAAGTATGAATGAACTCCTTCAAATCAATTCTATCCATCAAAACATTGATTAAATCAACTGTTGACCAAGTTGGACTGTCTGTTGACTTTTCTAGGGTTTTGGATGACTGGACCACTTCTGATGAATTCCAAACCCTAATTCCTTGAGAACTTGACTTCAAATGATGTCTCAAGATATATGAACTCTTGATTGTTGATCATGGTGCCCAAATTCTACAAGAATAGCCACCATCCATTGCCTTGACTGACTGTTGACCATCTTTGACCTAATTGCTGATGATTGTTTCCACTGCAAGCAACAAGGTTAGACTGACAATATTTTTGTACTTTTTGAATGATAAACATATGAAAAGCAAAGATATACAAATGCAAAGTATGCTTGGTGATCAAGAAATCAAACCACAAGGCAAACCAACCCACTAGGAGGGGACAAAGGCATGCAATGATCCTTGAGGTTATGATATGAATGATATGGGCCATGAGGGATCTTAGGGCCCAAAATTGGGGTCTTACAGATGCCCCTATTTAAGGTCATTCTAGCCGGAGAAGTGAAGTTTAGAAATCTTCATCTCGACGCGGTAGAATGGACTTAAATAACAGTAATGAGACAAATTTTGGTCCCTAAGAGACCTCATGATGCGAATGTATGTATGCAAAAGACACAAATTCTGTGGGGAATATGATTCACACAGAAGAAAAGACGATCCATCGGAGTAATATACTTACCAGGAACAGAGACTCTAACAAGACTCTATGGGGATAATACGAGAAGAGGAAACGTGTGAACAAGACACGACTCTAAACTGGGGAAAACAAAACTGACATAACGTGATCAAAACACGACTCTGATTAAAGAAAACAGAAAAACAGACAGGAGAACTCACTGGGGAGTGAAGGACTCACACTGGGAAAAGATTTCCAAATGGAAAATAAATCCATTGGGAGAGACACAAGCTGACTCCTGGAGAAGAAGCAACAGAAAACTCCATTGGGGAAGTAACAAAGCAAATGAGATGTTACCAGGCATACGGGTAACAAACTCAGGAAGGAACACCAAGGATACCGGTTACTGGGTATATAATAGGTGACCGACCAAAGCGTGAATTGGATTTCACTTCCAAAACACTCATCATCCTGAAGAGAGCTAGAAAAGCAAACTTGTTTATAGGATGGACATTCAATTCCACAAGGAAAATGAATCTTACTCTGAGGGGAAAACAATCAAAAGATCGACTCAAGAGTGAACGAGATATAATATCCATTACCGTCAGAACGTGGATAGAATACTCAGATGAGACATATTATTCATTACCGGCAGACCGTGAATAATATACTCGAAAGGAAAATTATCCTGAACCGGTTACTGGGTTGTTTATAGGATAAAATCCGAAAACGTGAATTGGTTTTCACTTCCAAAACACTCATCATCCGAAAGGAGGGCTTGAAAAAGCAAATCGACTTACAGGATGGGCATTCGAATCCACAACGGGAAGACGAATCTTACTCAAATGGGGACACAAACCCAAAGAGTGCATGAGATATAATATCCATTACCGGCAGACCGTGGATAAAATACTCGCATGAGATATATTATCTATTACCGTCAGAACGTAGATAATAAACTCGCATGGTAAGAAACACCAGAGATACCGGTTACTGGGTATATAATAGGTGATCTACCGAAAACGTGAATTGGTTTTCACTTCCAAAACACTCATCATCCAAAACACAAACTGGTTAAAGGATGGCCATTCGATTCTACAAAGAATACGATCTTGCTCAGTTGGGGAAAACCAACAAAGGATTCCAACTAAAGAGCGCATGAGATATATTATTCATTACCGGCAGACCGTGAATAATACACTCGCAAGGAAAAGATACCAGAGATACCGGTTACTGGGTATATAATAGGTGACTATCCAAAAAGAGAGACAATCGATACCAAGCATACGGGTAAACGAAAGACAACTCAAAGGATAAATTGCAAGCATCCGGCAATTATCCGACAACAAAGAAATATTCGACTCCACAAAGGGAAACAACGAATCTTACTCGACTGGGGAAACACAAAAGGCTTCGACCGAAGAGTGCATGAGATATATTATTCATTACCGGCAGACCGTGAATAATATACTCGCATGGAAGATTATCCACAACCGGTTATTGGGTTAATAAAGGATAAATCAACCGACCAGAAAGGCATCGGGATACCAAATTAGGTATATAATGATGACCAATCAAAAGGAGCAACAGACATTACCAACAAAAAGGTAAATGAAAGGCGAACTGCTGAGGATAAATTGCAAGCATCCGGCAATTATCGACAGAAGACTAACTGGGGATGCACTGGTAAACAACCAATGATCCGGGGAACAGATCACTAGCATACGGTGAAAAGACCCACTGGGATAAAATTGCTAGCATACGGCAATTTATCCACAAAAAACTTGCTAGGGATACAAGTGCTGATCTAAGCAACTTATACAAGCAAAGGAAAATCAACATCAAAGACTAGATGAAGATAACCACAAAATTAGGGTTTACATCTACCGAATACGGGGTAGAAAATCAACAACTCCGAGTGGGGATAGGACAAATCACAAATCCGCACGGGAAAACAAAATAGGGTTTATAACAAACCACAAACTGCTGAAGAGCAGGAAAATAGAATTTTACAACTACCGGGTAGTAGGTAGAAAACCAAAACTCTGGCTGGAGAATAAAGGTGTATAACCACAAATTCTGTTAAGAAAGCCAGGAAAGACAGGACTTACAACTACCGGTTACTGGGTAGAGGCCCAAAACTCATTCCGCTGGGGAACAACCCACTGGGAAGCACAAGATTTTTGACAAATAGCCGATTCGGGAACGATCCGAAAAGACAGACTGAATAAAGACATGTCCTAATGAGGATGTAACTCAAATAGGAAAATCCATCCCAATATATATGTTGGGAGGAAACGGAAGAAACCGTCATCCACGAGGGTATATCTCAGTGGGGAACTGCAGAAGGAAAGACAAACATTTTCTGCTTATAGGGTTGACTCTATATGGAGAGATTTTAAACACCCAACATCTGCTTGGGGAGATCTGTAAAGAGATCTATATCACCATAGCAGGAGACACGACAAACAAAAGATATATGGCAAGAAATGCAACATGAATATCTGAATGTTTATGAATATGCATGAATATGCGTGATTTATGTTTGATGAATGCTGACAAAACAGACAATTCTAACACAAACAGGTTCAGGAACCAAACGTCCGGTATTATACTTCCAGGGGAAAAACCAGCTGGAGAGCCAATCTGCGGAGATCTACATGCTGAAGAGCAAAGATCTGCAGGTACTGCTGAAGAAGCAGAAAAACGGATATATTAGGAAACAACCCAATCAGGGTACAGAAAGTCACAACGGGCGAAACGGCCACCAAGACAAATCTGTAAGGGAACAAGAGAAGTCCCAAAGTATATCTGCAGGGGATCCCAGTGTCAACTGAGAAACAACGAATGCATAAGCACGAACTGCTGTAGAAGCAAATTCACACAACTCCACTGGGGGAGAATCCACTGAGGGAGAATGATATCATCCAGATAGAATCTTAACTGCATAAGCAACTCTACTGGGGAAAACTGTCGGCTACTCTCTTGGGGAACAACCCACTGAGGGAGGACAGACCAAACAAGCAGATTCTGCAACGAACCACTCCACTTGGGGAGAATATACAAAGCAAACTGATCACAACAAGTAGATTCTGCAATATAAGCCACTCTACTGAGGATCACAAACAGTCAGGAAAATCAAATCCGTTCACTGGAGGCTGAAGCCATCATCCGACCAGACCGGGATTGAAGGAGTATTCAACAGGCGAAACTGCCACAACAAACAATCTACAGACTAAGCTGAGGAAAAGATGATTGAAATACTGGGATACCAACCCAATCAAACATCGAGTAGGAAAATAAATCCTGCTCCGCTGAAGAGATAAAACTCTGATGGAGAGATAGCAACGATTCCGCAGACGACTTCGCCGGGGAGAGGGTAAAGTACCGGGTATCAAACCACTGACTTACCGAATCTTCAAAAAGAAAGCGATCGTGCTGAGGAAACAGACAAATCCTGCTGGCACACTGCATGGGGAGAAGAGGTAACAACTCCACTTGCAATCCTGGTGGGGATATTAATAACAGCTCTACTCGCGACTCCGAGGGGAGTATCAATCAATCAGTTACACTCATGACTGTGCTGAGGAGACAAATAAAGTCTGGGGCAGACGACCCACTGGAGAAAAGTGACGGGGCACCAAGGTGATAAACCATCAACCACCGAAACTTCTAAATAAAACACCCATGCTGGGAAAACTGCTGCTGGAGAAAAATGAAGTCTTCAACAACACCTCACTTGCGACTATACTGGGGAACAACCCCAACAACAACTCTGTTTGAGGAACAACCTCAACAAAGATCTGAAGAAAGAAGATACCACCAAACCAGGAATATGAACGAATGTCTTACCTGTTGGGAATCATGCCACCCTCGGGAGAGCACTGAGATATTCTTGAGTATCCTTTCAATCTTGTGAATGTTCACTTTGTCTAAAACAAAAATTTTGAAAAAAATTGATTTGTTTAAAACAATGACATTTTATCAATTTAAAACATGCAAAACATTTGTTGAATTGAAACAAATAAGAGTGCAAACAATTGGATAAAAAGCTCAAATTGATTTGATAGAATGGTAGTCTGCAAAGGGCAAGACTCCACAGATCTGTACAAATTTGAAATCAGTGATATATATTGGAAGAGGGCTACATTGAACATAATGATCCTTTCTCTACCAATTTGAATCTCGATGTATCCGAAGCTTCAGTTGACGACGAATCGAGAATCTTCTGACGAAATGACAACTGATGAACAGAAAGTCTTGTCAGGATGCAGTTACTTGCCAAAAATCCCTAACTTTTGCCTAGATTGCCCCAGGGTGAGGTACTCAATCTAGCGGGATGCAAATATATATTTTTTTTCGAGTCTCTAATTTTTGCCTGAATTACCCTTGCGGGTTCTCCACCGAGACGCTCATTTTTGCCTAAGCCGCCCTTTCGGGTTTTCAACTTAGCGAGCCATTCTGTTTTTTCATTCTTTTTTTTTTTTTTTTCATTTGCATATACTCCTTTTTCTTTTAGGCAAAGTATCTCTTAACTGCATCTGAATTCACAGGACGAGTGAAATCCTCCCCATCCATTGTTGTAAGTATCAAAGCACCGCCTGAAAAGGCTCTCTTAACAACATATGGACCCTCGTAGTTTGGAGTCCACTTGCCCCTGGAATCGGGCGCGAAAGACAAAACTTTCTTGAGCACAAGGTCACCTTCTCGGAACACACGAGGCTTGACCTTCTTGTCGAATGCCTTCTTCATTCTTTGCTGATATAGCTGACCATGGCACATGGCAGTCAATCGCTTCTCTTCAATCAAATTCAGTTGGTCATAACGACTCTGAATCCATTCAGCATCAGTCAACTTGGCTTCCATCAAGACTCGCATTGATGGGATCTCCACCTCTACTGGGAGAACGGCTTCCATGCCATAAACAAGAGAGAAAGGGGTTGCCCCTGTTGAAGTGCGTACAGACGTACGATATCCATGCAAAGCAAATGGCAGCATCTCATGCCAATCTTTGTAGGTGACAGTCATCTTCTGGATAATTCTCTTGATATTCTTGTTAGCAGCTTCAACAGCCCCATTCATCTTAGGTCTGTAAGGAGAGGAATTATGGTGTGCAATCTTGAATTCAGCGCACAGCTCATCCATCATTTTATTGTTCAGATTGGATCCATTATCAGTAATGATCCTCTCTGGCACACCATAACGGCAAATCAGCTGGTTCTTGATAAACTTCACAACCACCTGCCTGGTTACATTCGCGTATGACGCGGCTTCAACCCATTTGGTGAAGTAATCAATTGCTACGAGAATAAACCGATGTCCATTGGACGCTTTCGGCTCAATCATGCCGATCATGTCGATTCCCCACATAGAGAAAGGCCATGGTGATGAAATCACATTCAGGAGTGTCGGAGGAATATGAATCTTATCCGCATAAATTTGACACTTGTGACATTTCTTCACATACTTGCAACAGTCAGACTCCATTGTCAGCCAATAGTAGCCTGCTCTCAACATTTTCTTAGCCATGGCATGTCCATTGGAATGAGTACCAAATGAACCCTCATGGACCTCAGTCATCAATAGGTTTGCTTCGTGTCTATCCACGCATCTGAGCAAAACCATATCAAAATTTCTCTTGTACAGCACTTCACCACTGAGGTAGAAACTGCCTGACAACCTTCTCAAAGTTTTCCTATCTTTCACAGATGCCCCAGGCGGGTAGACCTGGTTCTGGAGGAAATTCTTGATATCAAAATACCAAGGCTTGTCATCTTTCACGTCTTCGATTGCAAATATGTGAGCTGGTCTATCCAAGCGCATCACAGTAATGTTGGGAACATCATTCCACCATCTGACAACAATCATGGAAGCAAGCGTTGCAAGGGCATCTGCCATCCGATTATCCTCTCGAGGAATATGATAAAATTCAACTTCTGTGAAGAAAGTTGAAATTCTCCTTGCGTAATCTCTGTATGGGATGAGACTTGGTTGATTTGTCTCCCATTCACCTTTGATCTGATTGACAACCAAAGCTGAATCACCATAGACATCAAGATACTTGATCCTTAAGTCAATGCATTCTTCAAGTCCCATAATACAGGCTTCATACTCCGCCATATTATTCGTGCATTTGAAAGTTAGCCTTGCTGTAAATGGAATGTGCGAACCCTGGGGATTAACAATTACTGCCCCAATTCCATTTCCATATTGATTAACAGCGCCATCAAACACCATCGTCCATCTGGAACCAGGTTCTGGACCTTCATCAAGTGTAGGCTCATCGCAATCTTTCATCTTCAAATACAGAATTTCCTCGTCAGGGAAGTCATACTGAACAGACTGATGATCTTCAATCGGCTGGTGCGCTAAGTGGTCAGCCAAGATACTACCTTTGATAGCTTTCTGAGCTCGATACTCAATATCATACTCAGACAACAACATCTGCCAACGGGCAATCCTCCCAGTTAAAGCAGGCTTCTCGAAGATATACTTAATTGGATCCATTCTGGATATCAACCAAGTTGTATGATTAATCATGTACTGGCGCAAACGCTTAGCTGCCCAAGCTAAAGCACAGCACGTCTTCTCAAGCATAGAGTACCGAGACTCACAATCAGTAAACTTCTTACTGAGGTAGTAGATAGCAAACTCCTTCTTCCCTGATTCATCTTGTTGACCGAGTACACAACCCATCGAGTCTTCAAGAACTGTCAAGTACATAATCAGAGGTCTTCCTTCCACTGGCGGAGACAAAATCGGAGGTTCAGACAGATAATCTTTGATACTGTCGAAAGCTTTCTGGCAATCCTCGGTCCAATCATGAGACTGATCTTTCCGGAGGAGCTTGAATATCGGCGCACATGTGGCAGTCATGTGGGATATAAATCTGGAAATGTAGTTCAAGCGGCCAAGAAAACCTCGGACTTGCTTCTCAGTTTTGGGTGCGGGCATCTCTTGTATTGCTTTGACCTTTGCAGGATCAACCTCAATACCTCTTTCACTTACCACAAAACCCAACAACTTGCCGGAACGGACTCCAAAAGTACATTTGTTCGGATTCAGACGAAGCTGGAACTTCCTCAAACGCTGAAAAAGCTTCAACAAATGCTCAATATGCTCCACTTCCGTTCGGGACTTAGCAATCATATCATCAACATAGACTTCTATCTCCTTGTGCATCATATCATGAAACAAGGTAGTCATAGCTCGTTGATACGTGGCTCCGGCGTTCTTCAAACCGAAGGGCATCACTCGATAACAGAATGTTCCCCAAGGTGTGATGAATGTTGTCTTCTCCATATCCTCTGGTGCCATCTTGATTTGATTATATCCGGAAAATCCGTCCATAAAGGAAAAGACTTTGAATTTAGCTGTATTGTCTACCAACATGTCAATGTGTGGTAGAGGAAAATCATCTTTTGGACTAGCTTTATTCAAATCTCTGTAGTCAACGCACATACGGACTTTTCCGTCCTTCTTAGGAACAGGCACAATATTGGCCACCCATAGAGGATATGTCGAAGTCACCAGAAACCCCGCATCAATTTGCTTCTGAACTTCCTCTTTGATCTTCACTGCCATATCTGGATGAGTTCTTCTGAGCTTCTGCTTCACAGGCACGCACTCAGGCTTCAAAGGCAGGAAATGTTGCACAATATCTGTATCTAAACCCGGCATGTCTTCATAGGACCAAGCAAAGATATCTGAATATTCTCGTAGCAAGCTGATCAAATCTTCCTTAACAGACCCTTCAAGAAGTGCCCCAATCTTCACCAGGCGCTCACAATCTTCAGATCCCAAGTTGACTGTTTCCAAGTCTTCGAGATGCGGCTGAATGATCTTCTCTTCGTGCTCAAGGAGACGGGTGATCTCATCAGGAATCTCTTCAACGTCATCTTCTTCTGCCTCAAATACAGGGAATTCAAAATTGGGAGATGGCGTTGGATCATTATGTTCAATGGGTTTTAGGATCAACCTGCATAATGATTTTGGTTAAGAAAAACTCAGCATTTAAACAAGCAAATCATTATGCAGATGAAAGATGTTGCTTTGATAGCTTTTATTTTTGTTTTTATGGTTTTTTGTGATCACTGATTTCATAAAGAAAAGCAAAAAGTGAAAACAAAGGAAAAACAAATGTTTTGACAATGCAAAAATTGAATGAAAACATCATTGTATATATGCTTTGCCAACAATGTCATCACTTCTCCTTTTGGCATGGGAGAAGGGTTTTAAACAAAATGAACAATTACTCTGATCTATGGATAACTGTAGGAACATCCACAGCGACCCAATTGTGGCAGACACCACCAGGAATAACAAAATTGTTCAGATCTTCTGCATCTTCTTCTTCAATGATAGCAGCAGCTTCCTCTTCTACAGGTTGATCAGCATGGATGAATCCTCCACTTGTGAACAGACCTTGCTCATTGCATGCCCCAGAACCAAAGCCAATGCCAGCCCGGGATCGATTATCTTCAAGTTCAAGCACTTTCCCTAATCCAGCGACTGCACCACATTCAATGGCCAGCTTTGCATCACGGTAGGAAGTGAATGAAGGAGACTTCTTCTCGATTGGTTTATCAATAGATAAAGCTTGGAACTGAGTTCCAACTTCATCCTCTGCATCAATGTATGAGAAAGAAGATAGATTACTGACCAGGAGAGCCTTTTCTCCCCCTACTACAACCAATTTCTTGTTTTTGACAAACTTCAGCTTTTGGTGTAGGGTGGATGTCACGGCGCCAGCCTCGTGAATCCATGGTCTGCCTAAGAGACAGCTGTATGATGGGTGAATATCCATTACTTGAAAAGTGGTCTGGAAATCACTTGGTCCAATCTTGATTGGGAGGTCAACTTCCCCAATCACGGTCTTACGCGACCCATCAAAAGCTTTTACAACAACCCCACTCTGCCTCATAGGAGGACCTTGATATGACAATCTGGAGAGTGTGGATTTTGGCAATACATTAAGGGACGATCCAGTGTCCACCAATACATTGGACATTGCATCAGATTTGCAGTTCATAGAGATATGTAAAGCCATGTTGTGGTCTCTTCCCTCCTCAGGGAGATCAGCATCACAAAAGCTCAGAGTGTTGCAAGCGGTAATGTTTGCAACAATGCTATCAAATTGTTCCAGGGTGACGTCATGATCAACGTACGCCAGGTCCAAGACTTTCTGAAGAGATTCCCGATGGGGCTCTGAATTCAGCAAAAGAGAAAGAATGGAAATCTTGGAGGGCGTGTGTAGAAGCTGGTCTACAATGTTGTACTCACTCTTTCTGATGAGCCTCAGCATCTCATCAGATTCTTCATCAACAATACCACTCGGGCCATCTGAAGAAACAGGAGTCTTTTGTACAGACGAGGAGGGTTTGGCAACATCAAGTGCCGGATTCTGAACATTCACAGCAGTCCCCACAGGACGCTCAACAGATTCAGAAGCAACAGCCTTAGCAGGCGCAGGAAAGACACGACCACTGCGGGTCAATCCACTAACATCAGCGATAGTGGTTACAGATGTAGACGGCAGAGGAACTTCAACTCCATCCTGAACAGCAACAGGATTGTACCGGAATGGTACAGCTCGATCAGATGAATAAGGCACAGGGCCGGCTGGCTTGATAATCAGAGAAGGCGAAGCTTTAGGCTTGTTGCTATTGTAGCGAATAACAACTGGCTCTGGCAATTTGAACACCGGGGAAATGACACTCACTTCGGGCTCAACTACATCCACATTGCGATTCTGGAGAATCTCAATGGTACCTTCATTCAACAATTTCTGAAGTTCACAGCGAACCTGGTCACAACCCCAGCGGTTGACCGAGCAAACGCGGCACTGGTCATGGTTATGCTTCAAATAGCTGTGCTGACACAGCATCTTATGTAAATCAACCAACGATTGCCGGATATGACTGACATACTTAACCTTGTACTTCCCAAGGTCTTCCTGGATCATATTCACAGATTTCCCATGCGAAGGCAATGGGTTCCTGGTGACATTAGGGTTGGAGTCTTCAAAACTCAGAATTCCGCTTCTCATAAGGTCTTGAACCTTATTCTTCAGCGGGAAACAGTTCTCAACGTTGTGGCCCGGAGCACCGGAATGGTAGACACAATGCTGGTCTGGTTTGTACCACCATTGCGGATTGGCAGGAATAGCAGGAGGATCCCTGGGTGAAACCAATTTCCTCTCCAACAAGGAGGGATAAAGCTCTGTATATGTCATCGGAATAGGGTCGAAGCTGACCTTCTTCCTATCATAGTTCATATTTGCTTGATTACTCGTATTTCCACGAGGCTGGTAAGCCTGTTGCTGTGGACGAGATTGTTGCTGTTGATATTGCGGTTGTGGATATTGCTGCTGATGCTGATACTGTTGAGCATTATCCTTGAATACAGGCGCCACACTAGCCACCTGATGCTGATGTTTGGAATGATGTGCAGGCTTCCTCTGAACAGAGGGTCTTCGATGCTTTGGCTGAGACTGCACAGCATGCGCTTCGCCTTCTTTCCTTTTAAACGCTCCATACCGTTTAGAGGAAGAGCTATCATCTTTTGCTAACCGTCCTTCGCGGACGCCTTCCTCGAGACGCATCCCCATGTTCACCATCTCGGTGAAATCAGAGGGAGCGCTAGCCACCATTCTCTCATAATAGAATGACCCAAGAGTCTTCAGAAAGATCTTGGTCATCTCTTTCTCTTCTAATGATGGAGTGATTTGAGCTGCCAGCTCACGCCATCTCTGGGCGTACTCCTTAAACGTCTCTTTGTCCTTTTGTGACATAGACCTGAGTTGATCTCTGTCAGGCGCCATGTCAACGTTGTATTTGTATTGCTTGACGAAAGCTTCGCCAAGGTCGTTGAAAGAGCGGATGTTGGCACTGTCCAGACTCATGTACCAACGGAGAGCAGCACCAGATAAACTGTCTTGGAAGTAGTGGATCAAGAGTTGATCGTTGTCGGTCTGCGTGGACATCTTTCTGGCATACATGACCAAGTGTGCCAAAGGACAAGTGTTCCCTTTATATTTTTCAAAGTCTGGGACCTTGAACTTAACTGGTATTTTAACACCGGGAACTAGACAAAGTTCGGCTGCTGACTTGCCGAAGAGATTTTTGCCTCTGAGAGTTCTCAATTCCTTTCTCAGCTCGAGGAATTGGTCGTTCATTGCATCCATTTTCTCGTGTACATCTGAGCCTTCAGAAGCTTCAGAGTGATAAATGGTGTCGTCTACCCTAGGCATGGTATGCACGACAGGAGGAACGGGAATAGGGACCGGGCTAGATGCCGGCATTTGTGCAAATGTAGGAGCTGGCAGATCAGGCATGAAGCCGGGAGGCATCCCCCAAGGAAAACCGGGAGGCATAGCATTAGGCTGATGGGCACTGACAGGCACCGTTGATGTAGCTATCTCTGATATGACAGTCCGCTGAACCGGAGTTGCTGGCTGTTGAGGAGCAGGCTGATTCTGGGCAGCAAGGAGTTGCTCCATCAATGCGCCAAGTCTGGCGACTTCATCTCTCAGAGTCTGGTTCTCTTGTTCCAATTGCTCCATAATCCTTGCAGAGTTGACTCTCGTATAATACCGGTGAGTCAGCTTGTCTTCAAAATAAATGAAGAACAGACGTTAGAACCAGAAGACCAGAAAAATGGGTACCTGTTTATGCAAGAATGATGCATGCAATGCTTGTGCAAATGCTTTGTTTTCAAGGAACCCTCAGGGTATTCATTTGCAATATTTTGAATATTTAAACATTTTAATTGCTCATGGAAAATATTTCTGTCAAAATATTAAGACAAAGGAATACAGCATTCTTTTAAATATTACAAAGAGAAAAGGTAAATAACATCCTATGGATCCCTATCAGCTCGGGATGCTGGAAGACGAGAAGTGTACAACTTCTTGATCTCTCTCTCATAGGCAGCTTCCATATCAGCTTTCTCCTTTGCAAGTTGATCATACTTCCTTTTCCAAAATTTGGAAGACTGAGGAAGCAGAGAAGTCCAAGTGTCGTTCGGATCGTCGATCACTCGGTGCTCGAGAAATTCAATCATATCATCTTTCTCCTTGAGCTGCTGCAGCAATTCCTCTCTCTCGCGGATCCAGGCCCGCGAAAGGTCTTCTTCTCTCAACTCCTCTACACGTTGGGTAGGGAGGGTTGAAGGCCCAGCCACATCCAACAGTGTAGGTCTTGGATGATCATACGGCATCAGGTAGGTAGCAGCCCTCTGTCTGACCCAAGAGGTGTAGGGCTCCAAAGCAATGCAGTTCTTTGGACCCAACTCGTTCCTACTCTTTATGCGAATATTGCGCCAAGCGCGGACAAATCTGGCTTTCAGGCCTTGGGGATCTTTACCCTCCTGAAAGAATACACCTTCTAACAGAATGTTATGGGGTTTATCTTTTAGGGGGAACCCAAGCTGACGACGTGCAAGCGTAGGATTGTAGGTAATCCCACCACATGTACCAAGAAGAGGCACATTGGGGAATTCCCCACAAGAATTAATGATCTGGACGGTATCATACACGCGATCATACCAGGTGATATCATCATTGGTGAGAGACATGAGTCTCTGAGACCACCGTAGACATCCCTTGTTCTCCTTGAAAGCAACTGTCTGCGGCAAGTGCGAAATAAACCACTTGTACAGCAGGGGTAAACAGCAGACAATGACTCCTCCATTCTTCATATTCCTCAGATGCAAGGAAACATATGCATCACCCAACAAGGTCGGAACTGGATTAAGAACTGAAAAGATCCTAATAGCGTTCATGTCGACGAACTTGTCAAAGTTGGGAAATAGCACCAATCCATAGATGAGTAACACAAATAGAGCCTCAAAGGCATCCTCACTCATGGCCTTCCCATAAAAGGTAGCTTGGGCAATGAGGAACTCGGAAGGAAAACCTTGAATTCCGCCTTTGATAGTCAGATTAGCTCTAATCAGATCTTCATCTATGTGCAACAGACTGGAAATTTCTCGAGCAGATGGAATACTCTCTAGGCCACTGAACGGCACTTGATCCAGAATCGGAATCCCAATAAGGTGAGAGTATTCTTCCAAAGTCGGCAATAACTGGAAGTCCGGAAACAAGAAGCAATGATAGAGCGGATCATAGAACTGAGCAAGAGTGCTCATCAATCCCTCATCCACTTGAGTAGTCAGCAACGGCAGAAGCTTCCCATAGCGAGCCTTGAAACCCAAGGGATCTAATACATACGATGTCAGATTCCTTAACTCTTTTACATCGGGCTGCTTAAAGCTGTACTTCTTTGTATGCCTTTTCGGTCTTTCCATGTCTGAAAATTTTGCAAATAACCCTTTAAGTTCCTTGAAAATTTCCTCTTTTGATGACATGAATGCGGATGAATGCGTGAATGCATGAATGCAACAAACACACTCAAGGATCAGGCAAAGCACACCAAACAAAGGTCGTGGGAAAGCTCTATGTATCCCTAATATCAATCATCCATTTTGGTGGATTTAGGTTTTCACCTTATCGACACCCAAGTTCCATTGATATTAACGGTACATGAACCGGTTCAGACATTCTTAATATCAACCAGCCGCTTTGATGGATTTTAGGTTTTACACCTGATCCGGGATCCATTGATATTAACAATGTTTGAACGACTCAACCACGAATCACGGGTTTGTTGAGAGTCACGAGCATGGGGTCTCGGTTAAGAACCACCCAAAGGGAGTGTACTAGGGTTTAAACCTGCCAGGCATGTTCTATCAGAGGTTCCCATAATCATCGTTCCATCTTTCGAATATTTTCGGAGGAACGAATACTCGTATTCCAAGAATATTCTCAAGAGAAACTCTTATGAGTGTAGTATCGCGTAACAATCGTGTCAGAACTGACATCTGAACGACCTCCGCACTACGGTCCTAAAAATAGGCCAAGATGGGTTTGGTAAACTAAGGTCCTTGGCTTCTACGGAACATGATTGAAAGAATAATGCCTAACCACAAATAACTTGTGTGACATTATTAGTTCAACATGACCTCCACCAAGTGAATGGGCTCGCAAGTCAACTGGCTAAGGACTACTCCACACCAGTCAACAAGACTATGCCATTCTCCTATCCTAGAGTGCACTCGAGTTCGGGTATAGAACTCATCTCACAGATCACCAAAGCAAACAGCAAATGTATATCAAGCAATTCACACATTACAATCAATACATTCATCCCAAATTGTACAAGAATATGTCAGATAAAGAATAATAACATATATCACAACAAGGGTGAAAAGTAGGCAATACAACCAGGGATTCTGGTGAGCTTTCCCCAGTGGAGTCGCCACTTTTCTGTAGCGGTGTATTCGTCGCTATATGATCTATCGATTAAATCATAAGCTAAGAGATACATTGAAATTTTCGAGTCGCCACCGCACTTTTATTTATCCAAAGGACTGGCTAAAAAGCGAACAAAAGCCTAAGAAGTTTTACACGTAGAAAACTAATAAAAAGATCAGAGATTCTGGGTAAGGGGTAAATTACGCAATGGGAAGGTGTTAGGCACCCACTACGTCCTAGGTACTCCTAGGGAGCCCTTTTCACACTTGTTGTAAAAGATTGTTATTCGTTATGACATAAAGATTGTGCAAACATGATTGGGATGATGAGAAAAGAATGTACATTTTTTATTATTATTGGGTTATTGGGTTCGAACGGATGAACCCGTTGCCTACGTACCTTCCATCAAAGGTAAGGATCAGAACGCCGTAGTTCGGCTAAAAGATTTCCAAAAGTGGGTTAGGTTCAATTTTTAGAACACAAACCCTAGGTCTTACGTTATCCACGGGAGAAAACTCAACCTTATACAAACAACAACGTCCACCATGTGAGAACAGCTTCAACTTGCCAGAGAGGGGTTAACCCTATAATAGGCAAGGAAGACTTACAATTCAATCACTAAAGACAGAAGGTGAGATTAACATCAACCACTAAGATAAATCAAACCTAAAACTCATGTATGAAAAGATTAATGGACAAAGCCAAAACAAGTGAATGAGTGGAATTACTGATTATGATTATGAAAATGGAGTCAAAGTATGATTAAGATCAATTCAAATAAGTATTATGAAATGGATTTTGGAAAAAGGTCAAGGACTTGAGTCCAGGTTTTTAGTTAGAAAACATGAAGATGTTTGCACAACACTTATGTCAAGTTTGAAAGATAAAGTGTGAAAAGTCTAGGACATAATGAATGATGAATGGGTGAAGATGGATAGTAAAACTTCTTAGAAGGTTCACTTCTTGAAATCATATAGCAGATGATTCAAGTGTGTCCTTTGGAATAGCAACTAATAATAACAAACAAGCAAAACAAAGACGGATACCGGATGCCAATCAATGGTCTTATACCAGTCTCCTAAAACAAAACAGGATATCAGAGGCCACTCTATGGTCTTACACCGATCTCCACAGGCAAAGAAATAAAAGCGGATACCGGATACCAATAGATGGATTTACACCAGTCTCCTAAAACAGAACAGGATATCAGATGCCACTCAATGGACTTACACCGATCTCCTCAAAAGAAAACAAGAAATGGGAAATGAAATGTGGAAGTCAACTGCCAATCTGTCTGGACTTAGGTTAACTCCACAGTATGGTCCTAGGAAATCCAATGCCACATCACAGGGACTTACAATGGATCCTCACATACAAGAACAAAAGCAACAATATGATCACAGGAATGCAAATGCCAACTTACAGGGACTTATAATTGCAACCTCTCACACAACAGATGAAACAAGCTATGATCACAGGAAAGCAGATGCCAACTTACAGGGACTTATAACTGCAACCTCACATACAAAACCAAACGGATCAAATTATGATCACAGGATAACAGATGCCAACTTACAGGGACTTATAACTGTATCCTCACATACAAATAGATAAAACAAACTATGATCACAGGATAACAGATGCCAACTTACAGGGACTTACAGCTGTATCCTCACATACAAATCAAGCAACAGAAGATATGAGTGACCAATGAGGTCTTACACTCTATCCTTCCATATCACAGGAGCAAATGCCAAAGCAATGGACTTACAATTGTCCTCAATGGGCAAACAACAATGATAGCATCACAAAACAAATGAGATGATCATGCACTAATGGCAATTGATGATGATAATAGATGCATAACATACAAGCAAGCAAGTGCCTATGAAGCAATCAATCAAACAATGAATAACAAACAGCACACTCTATAGCCAAACAATGGGGGGCTCACACAAGAGGGTTTGACTTTAAAAGTCCACTGTAATAGGTAAGGTTGCTCTTAACCTGGCCATTGAGGGGCTCAGGTGAAGCAGATGAATAGGGAATGAGGGGTGTGCCTCATTGCTTCTATCTCAGATCAGAGAGAGCATCAAAGAAAGTGTGGGAGTTCAGAAAGTAGGAACTCTCTCCACATTATTGACTCGATAGATCTTGGGTTTTTATCTCATTGCTTCAACCAGGTACTGGGAGCAATGAGAGGACACACTGAATAGTGGGGGATAGATTGCTTATCCCTACCTTCCACCAATTGCCTTACTTGAAGGACTTTTCCTGCTTAGGACAAATATAAACAAACACAGGCATTGCCTCTTAAGGAGGACTTCAGACAGTTTGCCCGGTCAAATAACAGACCGGGTCTCCAGACTACATGAAGAAGAAGTAATTATACCTCAAAGCAAATGCTAAAAAGCAAAGCAAGCAAGCAAGTTCAAAGAACTTAAGCAACTAAAGCACTTGATTTTGAAGTCAAGTGAGATGCAGTGCTGGTTTTGATGTTGCAGCCCGATACAGATGTCCACAATGCCTTGCAATGATGGAAGCTTGAGGTCTTTTGGCTCAATGGTGCATGGAAAACCTCACAGCTCTAACTGCCATTTGAGATGCTTTGGAAAACAGGAAATGATGAAGGCTGGACAGATGATATTTGATGGTTCAAGAGAGCTCACCAAGGTGTTTTTGTGGAGAAACAATGAAGGGGATTCCAGGGTTTTGAGTGTTTTAGCAGGATTTTGCTATTTGGTGAAAAATCAATTGAAAGCAAAAGGAGGAATTTGGTCGTGTGGCTGCTGAGTCTGCTCGTTAGGGTTCTGCAAATGGGCAGAAAATTGGCTTTATATCACTTGTTTAACATCACTTAATCAAATGATAAGTTGGTTTTGTGTGTAATGATGCATTTTGCAAATTGCTAAGTGTGAGCAAATGGAAGTGGAGGTGTGTTTGTCTGCACAAATTTGGGCCTGAGCATGCTGCAAATGGCCAGCACAAATGCTGTCTTTGGTCTGCTAAAGGAATGCTGTACTTGCTTTTGCTCTTTTCCAACCAATTGCTAAAATTGCCAAGATTGTACTATGGTTCAAAATGGTGGTAAAATGGTGATGTGATGATGGTTTTGGACTTTGAGCAAATTACAAATAATATATGAAACATTTCCCAATTGGCAAAAATGAGAAAAAAGTCCTAAATCAAAAAGTCAACTATGAGTCAAACCTTGATTTTTAAATGAAAAGGTCCAAAAATGCCATTTTGAATGGTAAGGTTTTAGGTCATGAAATTTATATTTTTGGAAAGAGGATGAAAAATGTGATGTGTAGGAAAAAACCCACCAAATTTGGCCTTATGGTTTGAGAGATATGGCTTGTTGAAGTTCAAAAATTGGTGAAAATGATTTGATCATATCTTGACAACCACACATGGGATTTTGATGTTCTTGGACTTTTTGAAAATGGGAGAACAAGATCTTCAACTTTCATGTTGGGCAAAAATTCATTTGAAGCTTGTATCATGATGTAAGTTTAAGATCAAGAAGTTTCCATTTTTGGCAGTTGAAATTACAGGTCCACTTTCTATTTCTGGAAAATTTTCTGATTGGCTTGATTTTCTTCCATGATGAGGTTTGGCATGATAGATGAGGCTTGTACAAGTATGAATGAACTCCTTCAAATCAATTCTATCCATCAAAACATTGATTAAATCAACTGTTGACCAAGTTGGACTGTCTGTTGACTTTTCTAGGGTTTTGGATGACTGGACCACTTCTGATGAATTCCAAACCCTAATTCCTTGAGAACTTGACTTCAAATGATGTCTCAAGATATATGAACTCTTGATTGTTGATCATGGTGCCCAAATTCTACAAGAATAGCCACCATCCATTGCCTTGACTGACTGTTGACCATCTTTGACCTAATTGCTGATGATTGTTTCCACTGCAAGCAACAAGGTTAGACTGACAATATTTTTGTACTTTTTGAATGATAAACATATGAAAAGCAAAGATATACAAATGCAAAGTATGCTTGGTGATCAAGAAATCAAACCACAAGGCAAACCAACCCACTAGGAGGGGACAAAGGCATGCAATGATCCTTGAGGTTATGATATGAATGATATGGGCCATGAGGGATCTTAGGGCCCAAAATTGGGGTCTTACACAGTCTTGAAAGAAAAATCCATCTGGAACGAAAAAAGAAATCGGCCTGAATACCGAAACAGAAACGTCGACCTGGATACCAAAATAAATGGTAACACAGGGATAACCATGGCCTGAGCGCCGCTCGTCAGTCTGAATACTGAGCCTCGGAATATGAGAGATTTGATGTCGATCTGAAACATCGGAAATTGGCCTGGACGCCACATTCGGTCTGGATACCGCCTCGGTCTGAACACCGGAAAATTGGCCTGAATACCATAAGTACATCGACCTGATCGTCGGAAACTTCTTCGATCTGAAAATCGGAAATTGGCCTGAACGCCACTTCGGTCTGAATACCGGAAAATTGGCCTGAATGCCATAAGTACATCGACCTGATCGTCGGAAACTTCTTCGATCTGAAAATCGGAAATTGGCCTGAACGCCACTTCGGTCTGGATACCGGAAACTGGCCTGAATGCCACAAGTTGCATCGACCTGAATGTCGGAAACTTCTTCGATCTGAAAATCGGAGATTGGCCTGAACGCCACTTCGGTCTGGATACCGGGAACTGGCCTGAATGCCACTTCGGTCTGGATACCGGGAACTGGCCTGAATGCCACTTCGGTCTGGATACCGGGAACTGGCCTGAATGCCACTTCGGTCTGGATACCGGGAACTGGCCTGAATGCCACAAATTGCATCGACCTGAATGTCAGAAACTTCTTCGATCTGAATATCGGAAACTGGCCTGAATGCCACTTCGGTCTGGATACCGCCTCGGTCTGAACACCGGAAAATTGGCCTGAATGCCACAAGTTGCATCGACCTGAATGTCGGAAACTTCTTCGATCTGAAAATCGGAAACTGGCCTGAATGCCACTTCGGTCTGGATACCGGGAACTGGCCTGAATGCCACTTCGGTCTGGATACCGGGAACTGGCCTGAATGCCACAAGTTGCATCGACCTGAATGTCGGAAACTTCTTCGATCTGAATATCGGAAACTGGCCTGAATGCCACTTCGGTCTGGATACCGCCTCGGTCTGAACACCGAAAAATTGGCCTGAATGCCATAAGTACATCGACCTGATCGTCGGAAACTTCTTCGATCTGAAAATCGGAAATTGGCCTGAACGCCACTTCGGTCTGAATACCGCCTCGGTCTGAACACCGAAAAATTGGCCTGAATGCCATAAGTACATCGACCTGATCGTCGGAAACTTCTTCGATCTGAAAATCGGAAATTGGCCTGAACGCCACTTCGGTCTGAATACCGCCTCGGTCTGAACACCGGAAAATTCTTCATGTCTATCAGCATCGGCGAAGATAACAAAACAGTGATACGTGAGCCGACACGCCTGCCAAAGACCCATGCTGGGGATAACAATCGAAAGATTGACCAAAGAGTGCATTAGATATATTATCTATAGCCGTCAAAACGTAGATAATACACTCGCATGGAAGATTATCCATAACCGGGTTGTAGGTTGTTAAATGGATAAACGACCGAAAAGAAAGGCAACGGGGTACCAGACTAGGTATGCAAAAGATGACCAATCAAAAGAGGATAAAGTTGCTTACTCGGAGCAAGTATCCAAGAAGAAGGGGAAGACCCAATGGGGACAATACTGCTTGATCAAGGCAAGTATCCAAAGGGGACAAGACTATCAATACCACAAAGAGGGGATTACATCTACCGGTTTGTAGGCAGAAAACCACAGAAAAGTAACCAGTCATCGACCAGGATGAGCACAAAGGGTTAACTCTGCTAGGGGATGAAAGTGGGATTTTACAACTACCAGTTAGTAGGTAGAAAACCACAAAGATAGGACTTACAACTACCGGTTCGTTGGTAGAAGCCAAAAATTCCACTGAGGATGAGATGAATGAGTGTCGGTTAGCGAGCAACCATTCATTTATGCCCCAGAGAAGTACAAGAGACAGCGAACAAGAAGCCAATTTAGGATCGATCCAAGAAGGCAAACTGAATCAAGACTCATCCTAATGAGGAAAGAACTCAATAGGGAAAACCCATCCCATTATGGAGGGAACGGAAGCAACCGTCATCCACGAGGATGTATCTCGGTGGGGAGCGCAGAAGGAATGGTGGACATTTTCTGCTTAAGGGGTCGACTCTATATGGAGAGATCAGACACGCCCACATATGCTAGGGGAATTGAACCAAGCTTGCAAAATGATGCCAACTTCGGGGAGTAACACTGCTGGGGATACCCACTCAACTAAGGAGTCACTCGTTGGGAAAACACCAACTTCTCAACCATGCTGATGAACCCAATTCTGAAGCCGATCCAATGGCGCGATGCTAAACTCTTTCCAACAACCCAATCTCGGCTGGTCACCACGGCCTAGGGCTAATGGACATGTTTGCAATGTTGATGCATGAGTTTTTTTTTGTTTTACACAATGCCCCATGATCATGGAAATGCTATGCACTAATGATGTAATATGCTATGCTTATCTAAATGATGAATGCATAAACACACGTCTCCTCCAGAGACAACACCGGGGAACTCCAGGAACTGTGCTGAGGATCTTATAATCACGTCAACTTCCACCCTGCTGGGGAAAGACAAACCTTGCTGAGGATGCACTCCATCGAACCCGAACTGCTTGGAGATTACCCTGCTAGGGGAGGCAACCCATTCTTATCTCTATTGGGGATGATTTTCTCCGAACCCGATCCGCTTGGGGACCTCGCTGAGGGAAAACCATCAACACAAACCCTACTGGGAAGGCAGTAACCTTTAGGCTCGCTGAGGAGACACTGATCTCAAATCTGTTAGGGAGGTAACCCTCTCACACCCACTGGGGAAATACAGCTTATTGGACATGGAACACCTGTCGAGTCGCCGAACAGCGGCATCCATCGTCCACCCACAGTGTCGGCTTTCCTCTTTTGAGAACACCCAGACTCGCCTAGACTCCTCTGATTCATCCCACGAAGATCGAATTCCTGGGATTCATACAAACTTTCCAGTCCTTAGACTTTGAAGATGATTAATCCTCCAGGGTCGCCGTCACAACTCTGTCACGGGCTTTTCACCGTTTGTCTATCCATTGCCCCTGGTCGGGCTCTGCAGGGATCTCTTTTGTCAAAAGGTTTCATACCACTACATGCCAACGAATGAAGATATCTAAAAGCACCTGCACAAGAGATTGTTAGATAAAAGCGTGCCCCAGGCGTGCCCCATATTTCAACACCTAGGTCACCCAAACCTCCGAATAAGATTTCCGGATTTCAATCTTATAAGCACGCATCGGAAGGGACCTCTATGTTTCAAAATGCGACTATTCTTATCAAAACGAATGGATGTTTTCGTAATCAAAACGGTAATGAAAACAAAAACAAAATTATTTGACTGAACACGCATTTATTGACTGAAAAAGATAGCTCAAAACCGAGCAACACACAGGAAGCAATCCCTGAAAAGAGGTGATTGCCTAAAAGTGAAAAAATCTACCCTAATGGCAATGTGAAACCATGATTTCATCGGGTTCCAACTTGGTTATGTAACACCCTTCTAAAATACCCCAAATATTTAATTAAAATAGCAATATATCAATCAGAGTAATTATGCAATTAAGGGTGTCACACAATCATTTCACACCATTCACCAAATAACTGTCATGCTCTTTTATTAATTCAAAACATAAAGCATTTGCACAATACGCAGCGGATAGAAATCAAATCAATCATACAAAACATGTAGCCTATTACATGTAAACTGGGTCACAACCAACAATAAAACATTTAAAACATCCCATCCCGATGTTACATCTACCAGAGCATGACCCACTAAGGAACTACACTAGACTTCAAGCACTAGCTCCTACTCAATCACTGCTCGTTACCTGAAAAATAGTTGTAAGGGTGAGTTCCTCAATCAATATAATAAGCATTATAAAATATCATGAAATGCTAAGTAATTTAACACATATCATCGCCCTAATCAGATCACACATATTCAGCAACGACAATATCAACTCATAATCATCCTCATCATCATACTCAAACTCAACACAACCATAAAACATACGTATAATATTGGAATACATCCATTCATATTATACGCCATACATACATGCATACATTATGCAATGAGACTCCATGCATGCGGTACCGACTATTCGTGAACATATAGTTCAACCTCACCGATCAAATCCAGATACGGCTACCAAGCTCACTAGTCCCACTCATTTGAGACCTAGTGACTCACTCACTAATTCCTCACCATGGGAATTAGCTACCACCCCAAGGGCTATGATATGCACGCTAAATACCTAGCATGCAAACATCAACAACAATCCACAATACTCACTCACTAATTCCTCACCATGGGAATTAGCTACCACCATAAAGGCCACAATATGCAAGCTAAATCACTTAGTCATGCAAACATCAACAATCATCCACAATGGACATATGCTCACACTCTAAGCCATAAACAATCCATTCATAATTTCATACATGATAGATACATTCACCACATTATGCATATCATCATACATCATCACATATTCACCACATAATCATATCATGTCATGCCAATTAATCAATCACAGTATTAGCACACTCTACTAATACCTATACTACTCAAAACAACGGGAAATAATCCCTACTATATCACATACCGATATAGGCCAACCATCAAATATGTACACAACATTTAAATACCAATTTTCCCACTTTTCAACAGTGTTAACCGGTTAACGCCCTGGGTTAACCGGTTAACGCAGACCAAAACACGCTTCCTGGCAAAACTTAACAGTGTTAACCGGTTAACGCCCTGGGTTAACCGGTTAACGCAGACAGAACAGCAATTTCTCAGAAATCACAATAGTGTTAACCGGTTAACGCCCTGGGTTAACCGGTTAACGCAAGCAAAACAGCAATACTTCACAATTTATAACAGTGTTAACCGGTTAACACCCTAGGTTAACCGGTTAACGCAAGACAGAAAGCTGTTCCTGCGCTAACACGAAGCAGAATGCATAATTCTCCGCATTTTCCGCCGTTGGAGGACTTCCGGCCCTCCGATTCCAATTCCGTAAAAAGCTATACGTTCGGGAAATCACAACTCACACAAATACAGATTCAATTACAGCCTTAACACAACTTATCCAACACAATTTTTCAGCATTCAACATCCCAATTAGGGTCAAATCAACGGTTCATCACTACCCATTACATGTTAACCCATAATACCCATTAAACGACGATAAACCCCCCTTACCTGAGTTAATTCGGCGAATCTTTAAGCTTCAAGCTTTTCTCCTCTCCAACCTTCTTCCTCTTGCTCTGCCTCTTTGCCCTTTTCCTCTTTTCAGCCGCTTCTCTGCTTTTCACGTAAAACCCTCTTTACCAAAAATGAAACTCTTTTTCCTTATTTCCAACTTATATATTTTCCAATAATTATTATTCCAATAATAATAATAATAATAATAGTCCAAAAATTCCAATTATTTAATTAAATTAATAAATATAATATTAACTTAAATTAAATAATTATCTTATTTTTATCGGGGTGTTACAACTCTCCCCCACTAAAAGAGTTTTCGTCCTCGAAAACATACCTCAAGCGAATAACTCCGGATAAGACTCCTTCATCTGACTCTCAAGTTCCCAAGTCACATTGCCACCTGCTGGTCCTCCCCAAGCTACCTTCACCAAGGCAATCTCTTTACCCCGCAACTGCTTCAACTCTCGATCCTCGATCCTCATAGGTGATGTTTCAACAGTCAGGTTATCTCTCACCTGTACATCATCTATTTGGACTACATGCGACGGATCATGAATGTACCTCCTCAACTGAGACACATGAAAAACCTCATGCAAATTCGCAAGTGACGGCGGTAAAGCGATACGATAGGCTACCTCCCCTATCCTCTCCAAAATCTGATAAGGACCAATAAATCGAGGTGTCAACTTCTTCGACTTCAAAGCTCGACCAACACCAGTTATCGGAGTAACATGAAGAAACACATGATCTCCCTCTTGAAACTCAAGTGACTTCCTCCTCTTGTCGTGATAACTCTTCTGACGACTCTGAGCAATCCTCATCTTCTCCTGAATCATCTTAATCTTTTCCGTAGTTTGTTGAACAATCTCCGGTCCAACTACAGCACTCTCACCGGACTCATACCAACATAAAGGCGTCCGACATCTCCTACCATACAAGGCTTCAAACGGTGCCATACCAATGCTCGAATGAAAACTATTGTTGTAGGTAAACTCAATCAAAGGCAAATAACAATCCCAAGCACCTCCCTTTTCCAAAACACAAGCCCTCAAAAGATCCTCTAGTGACTGAATCGTCCTCTCAGTCTGACCATCAGTCTGCGGATGATATGCAGAACTCAATCTCAGCTTAGTTCCCAAAGCCCTCTGCAAACCTTCCCAAAACTTCGATGTAAATCTAGGATCTCTGTCCGAAACAATACTAGACGGAATACCATGCAAACTTATAATTTTCTCAATATACAACTCAGCTAATCTCTCTAACGGATAATCCATTCTGATCGGAATGAAATGAGCCGATTTTGTCAATCTGTCAACAATCACCCAAATAGCTTCAAAATTCTTAATCGTCCTCGGTAAACCAGAAACAAAATCCATACTGACACTGTCCCACTTCCACTCTGGAATAGCCAAAGGTTGCATTAGCCCAGACGGCTTCTGATGCTCGATCTTTGACTTCTGACAAGTCAAACAAGAATAAACAAAACTCGCAATTTCTCTTTTCATTCCCGGCCACCAAAATAACTTTTTCAAATCATGATACATCTTCGTAGCTCCAGGATGAATACTCAGGCCACTACGATGTCCTTCCTCAAGAATACTCTTCTTAAGTTCGGTAACATCCGGAATACACACCCGATTACCAAATTTCAAAACACCATTCTCATCAACTCTGAATTCACCACCTTGACCTTGATTCACTAGAGTCAACTTATCAACCAAAAACACATCGGATTTCTGACCCTCTCTAATCTCATCCAGAATACTACTTGTTAACTTCAACATTCCCAATTTAACACTATTGTGAGTACTCTCACACACCAAACTCAAGTCTCTAAACTGCTCAATTAAATCCAATTCCTTAACCATTAACATAGACATATGCAATGATTTCCGACTCAATGCATCAGCCACTACGTTTGCTTTACCCGGATGGTAATTCAAACCAAAGTCATAATCCTTCAGAAACTCTAACCATCTCCTCTGTCTCATATTCAGCTCTTTCTGATCAACCAAATACTTTAAACTTTTATGGTCACTGAAAACCTCAAATCTTGACCCGTACAAGTAATGCCTCCATAACTTCAGAACAAATACCACAGCTGCCAACTCTAAATCGTGTGTCGGATAGTTCCTCTCATGAACCTTCAGTTGTCTCGAAGCATAAGCTACAACCTGCTTATTCTGCATCAAAACACCACCCAAACCCAACAATAAAGCACCACAGTAAACCTCAAATAATTCCGACGGACTTGGTAATATCAGAATAGGAGCAGTAGTTAACCTTCTCTTTAACTCTTGGAAACCTTCTTCACATTTTGAGTCCCAAACAAACGCTTGCCCCTTTCTAGTCAACATCGTCAACGGTAACGCCAACTTAGAAAATCCCTCAATGAATTTCCTATAATAACCTGCCAAACCAAGGAAACTTCGAATCTCAGCAACAGACTTAGGAGCTTCCCACTTAGATACCGCTTCTATCTTAGAAGGATCAACAGCAACACCATCTCTTGAAATCACATGACCAAGAAAACTAACCTCTTCTAACCAAAATTCACACTTTGACAGTTTAGCAAATAACTTCTTTTCTCGTAGAACTCCTAAAACCACTCTCAAATGCTCAGCATGCTCTTCTTCAGATTTCGAATACACCAAAATATCGTCAATAAACACCACAACAAACTGATCTAGGTACGGATGGAAAATCCTATTCATATACTCCATAAATACTCCAGGTGCATTAGTCACACCAAAAAGGCATTACAGAATACTCATAATGTCCATACCTTGTTCTGAAAGCAGTCTTCTGAATATCCTCAGTTTTCACACGTATCTGATGATAACCCGATCTCAAATCTATTTTGCTGAACACACTCGCACCAACCAACTGATCCATCAAATCATCAATCCTCGGCAAAGGATACCGATTCTTGATCGTCACTTTATTCAGTTGCCTGTAGTCCACACACAACCTCATAGTACCTTCTTTCTTCTTAACCAATAACACTGGTGCACCCCACGGTGACACACTCGGACGAATAAATTTCTTATCCAACAGATCTTCCAACTGACTCTTCAATTCAGTTAACTCAACAGCAGACATACGATACGGAGCCATCGATATCGGCCTAGTACCAGGTACCAAATCAATCGAGAACTCAACTTCACGCTCTGGTGGTAATTCATTCACTTCTTTAGGAAACACATTAGGAAAATCACACACCACGGCTAGATCGCAAATCACCAGTTTATCTTTAGCCTCCAAAGTCGCTAACCGCATAAACAACTCTGCCCCATCTGCTACTGCCTCATTCACCTGCCTTGCTGATAGAAATAAACTCTTTCCTTCCTCAATCTCAGGAAAGATCACAGTCTTATCAAAACAATTGATATAGACTCGGTTAAACACCAACCAGTTCATACCCAGAATAACGTCAACCTGCACTAGTGGAAGACACACTAGGTCCATCCCAAAGTCTCTACCAAAAATACTCAAAGGACAATTTAAACAAATTAAAGTAGTAGTCACTGAACCCTTCCCAGGAGTATCAATCACCATACTTCCATGCATCTCAGATATCTCTAACTTAAGTTTCACAGCACAATCCAAAGATATAAAGGAATGAGTAGCACCTGTGTCAATAATAGCTACAAGAGGAAAGCCATTAATATAACACGTACCTCGGATCAACCGATCATCTGCAGAAGTCTCAGAACCCGATAAAGCAAAGACCTTGCCTCCCGACTGGTTCTCTCTCTTCGGCTTAGGACACTGTGGACTGATATGACCCACCTCTCCACAGTTGAAACAAGTCACAGTCTTCAACCGGCACTCTGCAGCCAAGTGACCACCTTTGCCACACTTGAAACACTTCTTCTCAGCACTGGTACACTCATGGACACGATGTCCAGCCTGACCACATCTGTAACACTTAGCAGGGGCACTAGAGTCTCCCCCACTAGGCCTCTTCATCCCATTCTGTCTCTGGAAACCTTTGCCAACTGCATACGGTTTCCCACGATCATTCTGATTCTTGCCTTTCCTATCAACCCTCTGCTGATAGCTCTCCGCTCTGGCCTTGGTATCCTGTTCAAAGATCCTGCAACAGTCAACCAAATCAGAAAACACTCTAATCCGCTGATACCCAATAGCCTGCTTGATCTCGGGACGTAACCCGTTCTCAAACTTCACACATTTTGAGAATTCCCCAGTAGCCTCATCATAGGGAGTGTAATACTTCGACAGCTCTGTGAACTTAGCAGCATACTCAGTAACAGACCGGCTGCCCTGCTTCAATTCCAAGAACTCTATCTCTTTCTTTCCTCTGACATCCTCTGGAAAGTACTTCCTCAGGAATCTCTCTCTGAACACCGCCCAAGTGACCTCAGCATTCCCAGCAGATTCCAACTCAGTGCGGGTAGCAACCCACCAATCATCTGCTTCCTCTGACAGCATATGCGTACCGAACCTGACCTTCTGGTTATCGGCACACTCAGTCACTCGGAAGATCCTCTCGATCTCCTTCAACCACTTCTGAGCACCATCTGGATCGTATGCTCCCTTGAACATTGGAGGATTGTTCTTCTGGAACTCACTCAGTTGACGAGCAGCTCCCATTCCCACAACATTCGGATTCCCTCCAAGTACTCCAGCTAGCATACCCAGAGCCTCAGCAATCGCAGCATCGTCTCTACCTCTCCCAGCCATCTCTATTCTGAAAACCCAACAAGCTAAACAATAAGTACTGATAGGGTTACACAACACCTATCCCGTACAGGGGAAACAGAATAATTACGACTCGACTCGACCGACTATGCTCTGATACCACTAATGTAACACCCTTCTAAAATACCCCAAATATTTAATTAAAATAGCAATATATCAATCAGAGTAATTATGCAATTAAGGGTGTCACACAATCATTTCACACCATTCACCAAATAACTGTCATGCTCTTTTATTAATTCAAAACATAAAGCATTTGCACAATACGCAGCGGATAGAAATCAAATCAATCATACAAAACATGTAGCCTATTACATGTAAACTGGGTCACAACCAACAATAAAACATTTAAAACACTAGCTCCTACTCAAACACTAGACTTCAAGCACTAGCTCCTACTCAATCACTGCTCGTTACCTGAAAAATAGTTGTAAGGGTGAGTTCCTCAATCAATATAATAAGCATTATAAAATATCATGAAATGCTAAGTAATTTAACACATATCATCGCCCTAATCAGATCACACATATTCAGCAACGACAATATCAACTCATAATCATCCTCATCATCATACTCAAACTCAACACAACCATAAAACATACGTATAATATTGGAATACATCCATTCATATTATACGCCATACATACATGCATACATTATGCAATGAGACTCCATGCATGCGGTACCGACTATTCGTGAACATATAGTTCAACCTCACCGATCAAATCCAGATACGGCTACCAAGCTCACTAGTCCCACTCATTTGAGACCTAGTGACTCACTCACTAATTCCTCACCATGGGAATTAGCTACCACCCCAAGGGCTATGATATGCACGCTAATCACCTAGCATGCAAACATCAACAACAATCCACAATACTCACTCACTAATTCCTCACCATGGGAATTAGCTACCACCATAAAGGCCACAATATGCAAGCTAAATCACTTAGTCATGCAAACATCAACAATCATCCACAATGGACATATGCTCACACTCTAAGCCATAAACAGTCCATTCATAATTTCATACATGATAGATACATTCACCACATTATGCATATCATCATACATCATCATATATTCACCACATAATCATATCATGTCATGCCAATTAATCAATCACAGTATTAGCACACTCTACTAATACCTATACTACTCAAAACAACGGGAAATAATCCCTACTATATCACATACCGATATAGGCCAACCATCAAATATGTACACCACATTTAAATACCAATTTTCCCACTTTTCAACAGTGTTAACCGGTTAACGCCCTGGGTTAACCGGTTAACGCAGACCAAAACACGCTTCCTGGCAAAACTTAACAGTGTTAACCGGTTAACGCCCTGGGTTAACCGGTTAACGCAGACAGAACAGCAATTTCTCAGAAATCACAATAGTGTTAACCGGTTAACGCCCTGGGTTAACCGGTTAACGCAAGCAAAACAGCAATACTTCACAATTTATAACAGTGTTAACCGGTTAACACCCTGGGTTAACCGGTTAACGCAAGACAGAAAGTTGTTCCTGCGCTAACACGAAGCAGAATGCATAATTCTCCGCATTTTCCGCCGTTGGAGGACTTCCGGACCTCCGATTCCAATTCCGTAAAAAGCTATACGTTCGGGAAATCACAACTCACACAAATACAGATTCAATTACAGCCTTAACACAACTTATCCAACATAATTTTTCAGCATTCAACATCCCAATTAGGGTCAAATCAACGGTTCATCACTACCCATTACATGTTAACCCATAATACCCATTAAACGACGATAAACCCCCCTTACCTGAGTTAATTCGGCGAATCTTTAAGCTTCAAGCTTTTCTCTTCTCCAACCTTCTTCCTCTTGCTCTGCCTCTTTGCCCTTTTCCTCTTTTCAGCTGCTTCTCTGCTTTTCACGTAAAACTCTCTTTACCAAAAATGAAACTCTTTTTCCTTATTTCCAACTTATATATTTTCCAATAATTATTATTCCAATAATAATAATAATAATAATAATCCAAAAATTCCAATTATTTAATTAAATTAATAAATATAATATTAACTTAAATTAAATAATTATCTTATTTTTATCGGGGTGTTACAGGTTACACCCCATATGTCCTCGCACTTTCTGTCTTCTGAACAAGACGCTTCCGATCGATCTCTGTCGGAGATTATCCAAGTCATATCTCAAGCACAAACGATCATGTCAGACGCAGTTGTTCGTTTCAATCCCTCTTTTGCCTGGGCCGCCCTTTCGGGTTCCAGTCCACCGGGATACCCTTTTTTGCCCAAGTCGCCCTTGTGGGGTTTTCGACTTGCCGGGTGTACAGTTTTTTTCCTTTTTATTATCCCTAACTTTTGCCCGAACCTTTTCTCTTTTTTCTTGGTTTGCCGGGATGCCCTTTTTTGCCTGGACTCTTTTATTCTTTTTGTCCAGCGGGTCTCTCTCTTTTTTCTCACGAAGTATCTTTTAACTGCGTCTGCATTCACAGGGGATGGAAAATCCTCGTCATCCATGGTCGTCAGCAACAAGGCTCTGTCAGAGGAGACCTTTTTTGACCACGAATGGATATTCATAACTGTATTCACTTGCCCCACGATCGTCTTGAGGAGGAAGGATCCTTTTCAACACCATATCTCTTCCCTGCTACCCACGATGTTGCACTTCTCGGTTAACAACACGCTTCATTTACTGGGTACAACTGCCCCATGACAAGTAACTGTCAGCCCTCTCCCTCGGTCAGGCTCAACGCGTTATACCGAGTCCTCATCCACTCGCCCTTTTCTAACTTCTCATCCATCCGGACTCTTCACAATGAAATCTAGCCTCCAGCAGGCAATATCACTTCCATCCCATACCGCATGAGGAAGGCGTTGCCCTAATAGATGCACGTACCAAAGTACGACACTCAGGATACCAACTTCGCACTCAGCCACTATCATTGGTGCGTTCACATGTTATCGGGGAAGCACTAGCTCACTCTCTTTAAACTCTCCCCATCAGACATCAAAACCCGTTCGGATTCGGGGTCAGGCCCCTCCTCCGGGATCGGTCACTCTCAATCTTTCGATTCGAGTACCTCGAGATGTCCTCATCAGGGACTTCAGACTTCCTTGGTTGACAATCATCAGTGGGCTGTTGGGCGAGATAACCATACAATACCCTCCTCTTGGTTGCTTTCTAGGAGGTATACTGAATATCGCATTCAGTCGACATCACTTGCCCTCTCACAACCCGTCCGTTCGATGCTAGCTCCTCAAGCACATACTTAATCAGATCCATTTTGGACATCCACAAGGTGGTATGAACCAGCATACACTGTCTCAATCGGCGAGCAGCCTATGCCAAAGTACATCAAATTTTCTCGAGCAGTGAGTGTATTGTTTCACAGTCGATAAACTTTTTGCTTAGGTAAATTGCGTGCTCTTTTCGACAAGACTAGTCATACTGACTCAATACGCACCTCATAGACCCCCTAAGGGCTGTCAAGTACCAGATTAGCAGTCGTTTCTTCCCCGGAAGGTATCAGAATCAGAGGTTCCTACTACTCCCTTTTTTTTTGTCTTTCCATGCCCCTTGGCAGTCCTCATTCCATCTGACCATTTGATTTCTTTCTTTTTTCGTTTGTTTATGGTTCAGGCGTTTCTAGTACTCCTTTTTTTTTTTTTTTTTTTTTTTGCAGGATCGACCTCGACTCCTCTTTCGTTTGCAACATGCCTCGGCAGCTTGCTGGACAGCACTTCATAAGTGCGCTAATTCGAACTCAACAGTATGAGTTATCTCCATCTGTCAAACAACTTGGTCCATCGGATGCCCCTCTTCTGCTTGGGACTCTGCCATCATGTCATCAACATGGCATTTGCTTTCACGACGAGTCATATCATGAAACAAAGTCACCGTAGCCCTTTGATCCGTGGCACCGGCCTTCTTCTTCACCTTATAACAAGAAGGTACTCTTTGGTGTGATGGACATTGTTTACTCCATATCATCTGGCGACAATTCCACTTGATTTTGGCCAGAAAGCCATCCATGAAGGTAAACACCGAGAATTGAGCTGTATTATCAACCAATACATCAATGTGAAGTACCGGGAATTCATCTCTAGAACTAGCTCTATTCACGTCTTGACAGTCCACACACATTCTCATCTTATCATCCTTTCTCGGCGCCAGCCGTTTCTCTGGAGGACAGTCTTCTCTCCATGGTAGCTCGTGTCCCACAACATGGGTATCCCACCCTGGTGTATCTTGATGCAACCAGGTGAAGATATCAACCTGCTCTTTCAACAGGGCTACCATTCTGTTCTCGACTCGCCTCTGAAGCGGCCTTAACTTTCATTTCCCTTCTGACCTCGGCGGTACTTGGGGTGACAATCTTGACTCGCTCCTCGTGTGGTTGAATCACCTTCTCCTCTTGTTTCAACAACCTGGCTAATTCCAGCAGATCACAATCTTCTTCGCCTTCTTCTTCGGCATGATAGATCGGATTGTCGAAGTCATACAGAGGTGTAACCAAATTGTTACCGATGAGATCAGGAGGGTAATCACTTTTGAGGTCGGAACCAAATGAATCAAAAGGAAAGAGAATAAAAACATTGCCATTTTTATTTTATTTTTTAAACTGTAAAAAATGAAAAACAGGGAACACCGCTTTTAATCACAAAAACATCCATTTATTACTGATGCAAAACGTTGCAAAATGAAACACATGAGATGGCCCTTACAATGGACCAGTACGTTTCGGGCAAAACGTATGGCTTTCATGCAAACAAAATTAAAACAGAAATACTACACTTCCGGATGAGCGACAGTGATGCTTTTGGAGACCTTCCAGTTGCCTAGTACGCACGACTTTATCCACAACTCGAGCTTGCGGTCACGGTCAATCTCTTCACTCACTGAGCAAGCATGATCAGGATCCAACATTCCTGCACTGACAAAGGGGTACGGTGGGCGATATCCTCTGTTTGGTCTAGACGACTCTTGATCTGGCTGATAACCGACCCCAAACATGTCTGCCTTTACCACTATATCGATGATCCTGCCCCAACCTCGGGCCTCTTGGTTCTTTACCACCTCTAGAGCTTGTTTATAAGAAGAAATGGACAGCTTCTTCTCTTTCTCGACAACAAGAGCGCTCTCCACCTGGACGGTTTCGATTGCTTGACTGGGTATTTCAAGTTTTCCAATGTCCATTTCTACTTCTTTCATATTCTGGGTCGTGTCTCCCATCAATACACACCCCTCTGTGGCAACGGCCGCACAACAATTATCAACCACAGGGACGACTCCATCCTGCACCAGAGGTTTTGGAACCACAGCCAGGGGAACCTTTAGCTGATCTTCCTCAGTCATCTCCATTCCTTTCTTGACCTTTTTCACCATCTTCACTTTTACAGGACCCTGCCTGGGTACCGGGTTGACATCCCCATTCATTATCTGGGCCAAGCTGATGGTCTTGGAGTCCACCATGTCCTGGACGACATGCTTGAAAGCTCTACAACCCTCAACACTGTGCCCAGGTGCCTCAGAATGGAATTCACAACTGGCATTCTCATCATAGTGTGCAGGCCTCTTCTGTTGTGCTATGGGAATCAAAATCCTTGGCCGGACTAACCCCAAATCCCTCAATCTCCTGAACAGAAGGGTGTAGGTCACAGGTGGCTCCTCAAACTGACGATCCTCCTTCTTTTTCTTCACCTGGCTCCTAGCTCTCGGTGCCTTCTGTTGAGGTGGTGGTTGTTGCGGGGGTACGGGTGAGTTACCAACAAGAGTGGTTACAGCAATAGCATAAGGATGATAACGATCCTTACTGCGTTCTTTCTTTGCTGGCACACCACTTGACTCAACCTCCTTTTTGAGCGGACCACTGTCAGAGAGTTTCTTTGCTACCGAGCCAGAGGGATTTGTTACATCGGATGATGGAGCCTTTCCCTGAACTTTCTCCTTGATCATCCAACTCTCAATCCTTTCCAATCTCTCAGACATGGCTTTCTGCCCCAAGGCAAGCCCTTGCACAATACTGAACAATCCCCTCATCATCTCTTTCAGTTCAAGGATGTTGGCGTTGGGAAGATCCATCAGCTTGGATTTGTCGAGTCTGACTGTATGTCTGAATGGAAGAGCTATGCGCACCGGTTGACACCTACAAAACAGCAAATGGGTTAGTATGACTCACGCATGCAATGTCTATCCGTACCAGGAATATTCCTTTGACTTTGGTTTCACAGAGACAGATAATTTTTCATCAATAACATTCTGACATCTGGATATCTCTCAACCAGAATCTTAATCAAAAAGTGGACCCTGAGTATGGATAGACACGAGTTAAATGCAGATGAATGCGATGCAAATGCATGAATGCAAGTCACTGCACCACCAAGTCATCTGAAGACCCATTCTCTGAACTAGTCACAGTCATCGGGACTAAGTCACCATAAATCTAACTTGGGGAGTTCCGAAATAAACGGAACTGGAGATTACATCACTATCATCACAGGAGCATCCACTGAACGGATGACAGTCAGATCCTCTGAACAGGTACTTTCAAATTCAACCCGGGGATCCGAAATAAACGGAACCCATTGATAAACCACGGACAGAACTCCGGCGTCCCAGAAATAAATGTCCATAAATTTGGCTAAACTAAAGTCACCATCACAGCACCACTGGCAGAAACCGTATCTGTAGAGATTAAACCCTCCCCTCACTGGTAGGTTCTAAGAACAGAAGTTTGTCAGCTTCAGCCCTTCAGTCGAGAATGATACGTTTACCACTGAAGGTTTGGCATTATTACGGGATAAAAGACCTCTGCTGACTCCCCTCAACAGGATATCCTAAAGCAAGTTCCCAGTCTCGGGGTCCTCGGATTGAGCAGCGAGAATGCGTCCACTAGAGCTAACATAATCACGTCTCGGAGGAGAGGCCTCGACTAAATTCTCGGGAAATGGTCACCAGAGTCGACGATTTCTAAAGGAATATCTGTCGTTATGGAACACCCATAAGACAAAATATATCCAACAGAAACCTCGTCTGGAATATGGGTCTCATGAACGACTTATCATAGCAACATGCCACGCAAGCCTCATGACTATCCACTCTAACACCTATGTGTACACTCAAGCCTGGGTAGTGGGCTTATTTCTCATAGAACAGTCCCAACCCAACAAACAAACAACCCACAGAACCCACAGATACAACAAACATATGTACATGCAATAAGGTAAAGCAGGTAAATGCTGAAAATAAATAACTGTACAAAAGAATAAACACCCAACAAACAAGAAACCTACAAAAGCTAGGAGGGACTCGCTTAGGGAAACCGATTCCCCAACAGAGTCGCCAGCTGTCGCAGCCTAAAAAATACAATTTGCGAAAAAACAACCGGCGAGAAAGAAATGACAGAAGAGTCGCCGCCGTGCGTTATTTATCCCAAAGGAGGGAAAGGAAACGCTCGAAGTAAACCTGAAGAGAAAGGAAAGGAAAAGACAAGGTCTCGCAACCAAATCTTGGGTTCGGGAGTCGATTATGCAAAGGGAAGGTATTAGCACCCCTACGCATCCGTAGTACTCTACGGGATCCACTCTTGTTTGTTTCTTGTCTAAAGGGTGTGTGTTTATCTAATGTACTATTTACTAAAAGAAAGGGTCAAAGAAAATGACTCGCACGGATGTCGCATCCACTGCATACGTATCTCATCTGAATATGAGAATCAGAGTCTTCGTAGCTCGGCTACCTACGGGTTAAGGAGATGTGTGCTCGCTAAGACATCGAGTCTTATGCCTACGTATCTCATCGGGAATGAGAATCAGAGCAAAACGTAGTTCAAACTAACTACGGGAATAAGGGTCTCGATTGCAACTAGGGCAAGAGAAAGGGAATGTCTCGATCGCAACGAGGGCGAGAGAAAGGATCGCAATAAGGGCGAAAGCAAACAAGGATTAGTTGTTAGTCGTTAGTCAAACTCGGCAAGACATCGCGTCTTGTGCCTACGTATCTCATCTGAACATGAGAATCAGAGTTGCCGTAGTTCGGCTACACGCACGCCAAACAAACAAACACACAAGCAGGCAAACATGGAGCCTAAGTGCCAATCACTGGACTTACATCAACATCCGAACCAAAACACACACAAAAAGGCAAACGTGGAGCCCGAACGCCAATCATTGGACTTACATCGGCATCCGAACCAAAACACACGCACACTGGAACCCGAATGCCACTCGATGGACTTACATCAGCTTCCAAGCACACAACAACCAAACAAGTTAATAGGGAGTCGGGAACTCGAGCCTATAACTGTCAAGCACACACACAAAAAGAAAGAAAAGTGTGCCCGGAGAGATCTCGCACGATCTCCTGCCTACGTACCTCATCTGGTATGAGAATCAGGGCGACGTAGTTCCCCTACACAGGGATAAAGGACTAGCCTAACCAGATAACAGAGGGAGACACAACTAGGGATACTACGACTCGAGCCTAGATGTTGTCATGCAAAATCATCCCTAAGTTAAGGTTTCTAGCTAACTTGCACAGGAAGCAAGCCTATCCTAAACATGACTTGCACAGGAAGCAAGCCAAACCAAACCTAACTTGCACAGGAAGCAAGCTAAAGCAAACACACAAGCACAGGTATCACGCACTATATGCAAGCAATGGGCTCAAACAAGGTTAGGTTTTAGTCGAGGGGTCATATCAACCTCAACAAACAAACCACTGTAACTGGGTAATGTTAGCTCTTAACCTTGCCATTGAGGGGCTAAGGTGAAGCAGATGAAAGGTGAGTGAAGATGAGACTTCACAGCTCTTATCCCTGGCCTGGGAGAGCTTAAGATAAGAATGTGTGGGTTCAGAAAGTGGGAACCCTTCTACACATTTGAAACTGACTCAACTGTACAATTGTACAAGATCTTGGGTTTGTATCTGCAATGCATCAACACAGTGGTGTGAGCAAAGCAGATGACACACAGAATAGCAGGGGATAGATTGCATATCCCTTGGGTTCTGCCAATTGCCTCTTCACTTAGGAGGTCTTTGACTCTATACAAGGACAAATGTAAACAGTCACAAACATTGCCTCTTAAGGAGGACTTCAGACAGTTGCCTGGCCAAGTAACAGGCCAGGTCTTCCAGACTACATGAAGATAAGAAAATATACCTCAATGCAAATTGCTCTTAAGCAAAGCAAAGCAAAGCAAAGTTCTTAAAGAACTATAAGCAACTAAAGGTACCTGAAACCAGTCAGACGACATCAGTATTCAATTCAAAGTTAAATCAAAATGAGATGGATCAACAGTCTACACAATCAGTTAACTGTGCAATGCACAAGGCTCAAGCATATGAGCCAAGCAAGCTACAAAACAAACAAGTTAGTCATGATAATCAAATCAAACTCATTCAACTTGTATAAGTTTCTTTGGGCAATTGCTTCTTAACCTGAAAAAATGAACTCAAACATGAGCAACAGGACCACTAGGACAAGCCTAGGGTCAAAAGGGGATGAGAAAGTCAAAACAGCAAGTGACAAGTGTCCAAAATCAAATTCAAACAATCAAGAAACAAACTCAATTGGTTTCATGTTCATATCATTCATCATCATGATTTTATAAGCAAATTAGGTCAAGGCATGGCATATAGAAGCTCATAGAAGTCAACAGCAAGACTTAGCTCAAAACCAATCATAAACAATTCAATAAATGATCAAATAATTCATGATCAAACATAATCCATAGCATGATATGCATATAAAATTTCAGCTCATTTAGATCAAGGGAAGTTGGTCAATGAAAATCAGAAAGGCAAGGCAAGTTCAAACATGCTCAAAGAAGTCAACCAAACATGCACCAACTTCAATAAATCATAAAACAGTGATAACATATGAGAAATGAATGGGATCAAAACCATGACAAAGCTTAAGATGTCTATTAATCACATGTCAAATTTCATGTTCATCCAATTAAGTATGAGAATTTCACAAACAATATGAGAACATGCGTCACAAAAAGTCAACATATGACTAAACAGGGGAGAAAATCCCAAACAATTAGGAAATGCCATCAATAGTTCCACAAAAAATCACATGTAAACTAGACATCCATAAGTATGTTCATGCAAAAAATCAGACCAAATTGAGTTCATTAGGGAAGGTAGAAAAAATCATGAAGTTGGACATCAATGGTGTGACACAAATTGTCACACCCTAATTCAAAAACTCATAACTCACAAACCAGCAAAGATAAATTCACAAACTCTAAACCAAAATCACCATGAATGTGTCTAGTTTAAGCACAAAAAATTTCAAAGCCATTGGATAAAGCATCATCATTTCACAATTGATTTGGCAAAGTGTACAAAAAATGGACACATGAACAAGACCCTAGCACAATTTAAATTCTACACGTGCAAAAAATCTGGAAAAAAATACCATAAAAAACTAGAGGTCAAGATGGACATTTCACAAAAAATCCCATGAATTTTGGATGAAAATTGGTTGACTTATGTATTTTGTAAGATTGGCCATGTAAATGAAATAAATATTGCAAGATTAAAATGATTAATGGATTAATTAAAGAATATTAAAGCAAAGGACCAAAGTGCCCCTTCGCTGAGTATGAAACTCAGCGTTTCATTAAAAGGAGGGGGTCAACGCCCCGGTCAAATGAAGCACAGGCCAATCGCGTGCTTGCATGGCCCACTCAACCGACCAATCACCAATCTCCTTCTTCAGCAACATGCCAACCCTACGTCTACAGTAAAAACGAAAATGAAAAGAAATTCTGGGCATCGCATTCAGCAAGCTCATCCACGAAAAACCCAGGTCCAAGAACAAATTCCTGGTAACTCGAATCTAAGCACACCATTTTGTAGTTCTCACTTCACACATCATGAATCCATATTCCAATCACAACAAAACGCAAAGGCCAGCAAGAATTGAAGCAAATAAGTTTGGCATCACAAAAATAAATCGATGATATCTCACTCAAATCTCAACGAAAATCAAAAATAAAAAGTCCAGTGTATTCACGGCAATGAGATCTACATAAACCATAACAACATTTCATGAATTATGAAGATGGATTTCTGACCTTTAATTCATGGCAGAGCTGGAATCGTGGCCTTTGAGCTTTAAAAAGTGCAAACAGAAACTCCAATAAGTCCAGGTTGATGAATGGGTGAAGTACCTTGGTTCAATGGTGCTCCATTTTCCTCTAATATGAGCTGCCATGGAAGGAGCTTAATGGAACAGTGTGGAAATCTGCCTTACAGTTGGAAAGTGATGCTCACAAGAGCTTCCAAATGGTTGGTGTCTTATGAAACCAATGAATCCAGCTCGAGCTCTTTGGAGTTTTTAGCCAGAAAGTTCCAAAAATGAAGAAATGAATACTTGAGAGCAAATGGATTTTTCTGTTGGTGAATAGTGTGGCTGCTAGGGTTTCTTCTACAGAAAATGAAGAATATATACTGTGTTTTAGTGTCCTTAAGCTTGGTTAGTTATGTGGTAATTGGATTTTTGTAATTGGAGGTGTTTTGGTTAATTTGTCAATTTTCACTCAAATGGCAAGGTCTGTGGTTACAGCTGCGAAAGTGGGCCTTGTACACACTCCAAATATGATTTCTTAGCAATTTCAATTGGCAAAATATATTGGAAAGGCTTAAATTGCAAAATCACTTTTTCACCTCACTTGAAATAATTCAAGTCACTTCAAAAAGTGCCATTTTGATTGGTGAGTTTTTGGTAAATTGTGATGACATATTTGGAAAGAGGGCATCAAATGTGACTTGTAGCAAAAAACCCCACCCAATTTGGCCAAATGGTTTGGAAGATATGCCACTTTGAAGTTCAAATTTTTTTGAGAATGATTTGATCATAACTTGCCAACCATTCATGGGAATTTAGTGTTCTTGTACTTTTTTGAAAATGGGAGAACAAGATCTTAAACTTTCATGTTGGGCAAAAATTCATTTGAAGCTTGTATCATGATGTAATTTTGAGGATCAAGACTTTCCATTTTTGGCAAATTCTAATTACAGGTTAACTTTCTATTTTTGGAAATTTCTTGTTTGACTTCAAATTCTTCCATGATGTTTGACATGTTATATGAGGCCTATATGGACATGAATGAACCCCTTCAAACCATTTCCCACCTTGAAATCCATAAAATCAGGCACAGTTGACCATGGTTGACTTTCTAGGGTTTCTGGTGGACTGAGCCATGACTGATGACTTCTGGGCACCCAATGTTTGACCAGAACACTTCAAAAGGACCCCTAGGTCATGTGAACATGTTGGACCAACCCTAGGGCCTTGCCTCAAAGGAAAATGCACTGACTTGCTTGATTGACTGATCTCCTGACCAGTTTGACCTAATTCTTCTGAATGGCTTGCACTTGGGAAAAAGGGACAATGCAATGTTATGCAGTGGACTATGTTAATGTTATGACCTAATATGAGAATGTATGTACAAAGGGTAGGTGCAAATTTGAGGTGCTACACTTGTCCACAAAAATGGAAGTCATGCATCTTTGAAATATGGTTGGTGCATTACATAACCCGAATGGCATTCTTCTGTAAGCAAAAATACCATAGGGGCAAGTAAAAGTTGTATTCTCTTGATCTTCTGGTGCAACCACTATCTGATTATATCCAGAGTATCCATCAAGGAAACAATAGTACTCATGACCTGCCAACCTTTCCAACATCTGATCAATGAATGATAAAGGAAAATGATCCTTTCTTGTCGCCAAATTCAACCTCCTGTAATCGATGCAAACACGCCACCCCGTGACCGTCCTTGTAGGGAGTAACTCATATTTCTCATTCCTTATAACGGTAGTCCCTCCTTTCTTAGGAACCACATGAACATGACTCACCCAAGAGCTATCGGATATGGGATAAATTAACCCAACATCTAATAGTTTAACAACCTCTTTCCTAACCACTTCCTTCATTGCGGGATTTAGTCTTCTTTGGGGTTGCACCACTGGTTTGTGACCATCCTCCATGAGAATTTTATGCATACAAACCGTATGGCTAATTCCCTTCAAGTCTTCTATCGCTCATCCCATTGCACTTTTGTGCTTCTTCAGAACCTTGACCAGCTTGTCTTCTTGAGAAACTTCTAGATTAGAGCTTATAATAGTCGGGCATTTCCTTTCGGGATCTAGAAAAACATACTTGAGATTTTCAGGCAATTGTTTCAGCTCAGCCACTTTCTTGGTCTCATCTTTCTTTTCCTCAACCTGGGGTTCCCTCAAGTTTTCCCATCGGAGTGATCGAGATCCCTTAAAGGGTGGTTGTGTTGACTGGTGGCCATATCATCTTTGTATTTTATGGTGTTACGCACATCAATTTTTAACTCTTCGTCATAAACCTTTAGAGTCATGGTGCCCTCTTCTATATCTATCAAACATCTTCCGGTCTCCAAAAATGGTCTACCAAGAATGAGCGGTATCTCTTCATCTTTTGGCATTTCTAAGATGACAAAGTCCACCGGAAATACAAACTTATCAATCTTCACAAGAACATCTTTCACCACTCCATAAGGTCTCTTCACAGAGTGGTAAGCAAATTGAAGTGTCATTCTGGTATCTTGCACTTTTCCAATCCCCAACCTCTTGTAAATGGATAACGGCATGAGACTCACACTTGCCCCTAAGTCTATAAGGGCTTTTTTGAAAGATCTATCCCCGATAGTGCAAGGGATAGTTACCGAGCCTCGATCTTTCTTCTTTACCGAAATCTTCATACCCTGCAAAATTGCACTACAAGTTTCGGTTAGTACAATAGAGTCAGTGTCAGTGCTCCTCTTTTTTGAAATAATATCCGTCATAAATTTAGCATAAGAGGGCATTTGCTCAAGTGCCTCCAAGAACGGAATGTTAATCTCAAGTTTTTTGAACATTTCCAAGAATTTCTCGAAGTTCTTCTCATGTTTCTCTTTCTTCTTATTTATTGTGGGGAAAGGGAGTTTGACAACCGACTTTGATTCACTAACTTTTTCTTTAACCACCAGTTTAGGTATTACCATCTCTTCACTCACAACCTCATTTTCTTTTATTTCCAACTCAACTTCAAGCAATTGGTCTTCTTGGTCATCATTTTTCTCAGGGAGTTCTTTCGCTTTACCACTCCTTGTGGTTACAACACTCACATTATCATGCTCTCGTGGATTTGTAACTGTAGCACTCGGTGTTTGCGAACCCGCGAGTTGTTGAGCAATCTGACTCATTTGCACTTCCAGATTTTTTATTGAAGCACAGGTGTTTCTCAGATTACTTCTAGTCTCCTCTTGAAATTGTGAACTTTGAGTCGCCATTTTTTCAATGGCAATTTCCCAATCTGTTTTTCTTGGAACCTGTTGTTGAAATTGTTGTTGGGATTGGTGAAACTGCTGCTGGTAAGGTTGTTGTTGTTGTGGTCGATACTGTTGTTGTGGTTGGCTTTGATATTGGGTGGGTGCTTGCTTCTGAGCATTTCCTTGTTGGTCCTTCCAGGAAAAATTTGGATGATTTTTCCATCCAAGATTATACGTATTGGAGTAAGGATTGTTCTGCTTCAGAAAATTAATCTCTTCTACCTGTTGTCCAGTTGCCACACAATGCATGGCAAAGTGAGGTCCCCCACAAATTTCACAACTAACTGCTTGAATAGGTTGAACCGGTTGAACTTGTGCCACCGTTTGAGTGTCAAGAGTCATTTTCTTGATTCTTCTCTCTACTTCAGCTGTTATTTGATCTTCCATCTTCGCAACTTGATTTTCTAGCTTGAGATCAATGATACCTTCAGGTTGACTTACACTGCGGTCATAGAGTTCCAGATGCTCATTTGCTGCAATGGCTTCAATGATTTTCTTTATTCCAGTGGCTATTGTAAAATTTGTTGAGCCACCGGCAGCTGTGTCTATGAGTTTCTTAGTCTTCATTCTAAGGCCATTCACAAAAAAATTGCATCTGCTCAGTTGCATCCATGTTATGAGTAGGACATGCAACCAACAATCGCTTGAACCTCTTGTAAGCGTCTCCGAGTGACTCTCCTTCCTTCTGTTTGAAATTAACAATATCATATCTCTTGCGGATATACACAGAAGCAGGGAAGTACTCATTCAAAAATGTTGTCTCCATTTGTTGCCAAGTTGTTATGCTTCCCGCGGGTAAAGAGTAAAACCACTCTTCGGTATCTTCCGATAGTGTAAACGGAATAATCACCAACTTTTTAGCTTCCTCTGAGTGTCCCTCAATTTTCAACGATGTCATAATGGTCAGGAATCTTTGTAAATGCTTGTTGGCATCTTCATTGATTTTTCCAGAGAATGGTCTCCTTTCGAGCTGACGAATCATTGAAGGGTGTAGCTGAAAATGATCAACATTTACCGGTTGGTTCATAATAGTACATAATTTTTTTGGCTATAGAGCAACAAAATTCCAATTGAATTATTTTTCAACTTATACTTTTGCAAACCCCAGGCAACGGCGCCAAAAACTTGATCGGTAAAATAGCAAGTGTACTATTTGCACCAATGTAGTAATAAAATGGGAGTTATCCCGAGTATCGATCTCGAGGACTGCGTGATAAGTACAAATCTTTATAATAATTCTATTGAATAAAAGATCATAGGGGGTTTGATGAGTGTTTTCAAAAATAATAAGAACGAGAAATAATTATATTAAGCGTATAAAAACTGTTTAACCGATATGAGAAAGCATGCTAGGGCCAGATGTATGAATTGCTCAGTAATACACTTCTTCCATATTATATGACATCTACGTTGTAATTATTCAAAACCGATTCTCAAGAATTGTTTTCTCTAATTCCTTAGCCGAAAACCATTAACAGTCAATGTCAATCCTAATTCCTTAGTTATTCAAATTGTCGTTACGAAATATGTAATTGATCAAGAATTAACGGCTACGACGGTTTGATCCTTATTCCTAAGTGATTAAACCGAAGTTTTATTATACAACAAGCGATAAGGCGGTTTGTCCGACCAAAACCTTAATCAGAGATCAAAATTTTATTTGTCCGATAAAATAAAGCATTAAGAACGTTGTATAATAATTTGAATAAAGAAAACATCGATGATCATAAAAACATAGAAAAAGTATTCATACAGTAGCAATTAAGGGACACCCCCTAGCATTGGGGGGTTTAGCTTCTCATAATATTCAAAGATAATAAATTACAAATTAGAGACATTACAATTTGTTGTTGATGAAGGTTGATCTTCAATCTCTTCCGATCTTGAAGATCTCTTATCCTCTAAACACCTTGCAAGCTCGCTTCTCCTTTCTGTCTATTTTCTTCTATGATCAAAAAGTCCCTCTCTCTATGACAAAATCCAGACTAAATAGCTTCCAATCAACTAAAAACATCGCGAAATACCCAGACTGTCCTCCGGATGTACACAGGGGTCAATACACTAAAAATCAGCAAACGGGGCGAAATGGCCAACACGGGCCGTGTCAGGTGACACGGCTGCCCGTGTTGGCTCTCTGTAAACTTCAAAACTCCAGCCCTTGCTGACACGGGCCATGTCAACTGACACGGGCACCCGTGTCAGCCCCCTGGATTCTTGATCCCCATATCTCTCTTCTGCACATGCTGACACGGGCCGTGTCAGCCCTCTATTCTTGTCTTTTTCCTCTTTGCATGATGTCCTTGCCTTTCATTCTTCCGGTACGCATCTTTCGGGCTTATTGTTGGACCTGGAAACCAAACAGTACTACATAGAAACGCATCAAATGTGACAAAAAGAGATGAACTACTAATGCAACATAAAACAAGCAGATATTTATAAAATGCGATAAACTTGAGAAATCAACTAAAATAAAGAACAAAATGTTACCGATTCTTGGAGATTAAATGCTGGTTGGATGATGAAAACTAAGTGTAAATGATGACCAATCAGCAGGATTTAGTCAAGAAGTCAGACCCGATGTTAAGACATGTGCACACAAAACATTCAGTCTGAATGTTATGTGTTTTGTTGTTGCGTTTTTCATGCAAATCTTTGTGTGCTTATGTGGAGATTGCATGCGCTATTCAAGAAGTAATTTATTTAAAACCAGATTGTTCTATTTTACAAAAAGGAATGATTAGCTGCCGTTTCTTAGGAGATACACAAGTAAAATAGAATTAGGGTTTCGTGCTGCCCAGGCCCATTCAAAAAGCTTCTATTTAAAGGCCATGTAAAACCTGTTTTAGATACACAAGATACGAACGAAGAAGTGAGAGAGTTTTAGGGTTTTAGTCTTGTGTGAGCTTGTGTATTGTGAGCCATTGATTCATCTTGTTGATGTATGAATTGGACTGAGTTTTGTGTTGTAATTTGTCCACTCTAAGCTTAGAAGTACGAGTGTATTTGTTTACTTGGTTGAAGCTTTTAAGAAAGATCAAGTATGTGTCCTTGAAGTGTGTCTTCTTTCTTTTTGTATTTGTTATTATATCACTGTTGTGATTGAGGGGGAATGAGTAGGGTCTCATATCTAAGAGTTCTTAGATAGAAGTCACACTGGTAGAGATTAGGTGAAAAGACTGTAACTTGAAGTTGTTTACTGAGAGTCTTTAAACTAATTTTGTTTAGTGGATTTCCTTCCTGGCTTGGTAGCCCCCAGACGTAGGTGAGTTTGCACCGAACTGGGTTAACAATTGCTTGTGTCACTTGTTCAATTGTTTCTCTGTTTATTTTGTACTTGTTGTTCAGATATTAGTGTCGTGACATTACCTTCGACATCTCATATCTGATACCAGAATTTCAATTGATATCAGAGCAGGCGCCCTGCTCTGGTTCTGGGTGAGATCTTATGATGTTACTTTCTGGTACTATGGATAGAGACGGAGGATCTGTACACAGACCACCAATTCTAGATGAATCTAACTATGATTACTGGAAACCTCGAATGATAGCTTTCTTGAAATATTTGGATAATAAGGCTTTGAAGGTTGTCCTAACAGGCTGGGAACATGCCTTCACTGCGAAGGAAGGAGAAGTTACAACTGATAAAAAGCCTGAGGAAGAATGGACTAAGGAAGAGGATGAACTAGCTCTTGGAAACTCTAAAGCGTTGAATGTTATATTCAATGGGGTTGATAAGAACATCTTTAGACTGGTGAATAATTGTGAGGTGGCTAAAAATGCTTGGAATATTCTCAAAACCACTCATGAAGGTACCTCTAGAGTGAAGATGTCTAGATTTCAGCTGCTTACTACAAAGTTTGAGAATTTGAGAATGAAAGAAGATGAAAATATTCATGACTTCCATATGAATATCCTTGAAATTGCTAATGCCTCAGGAGCCCTGGGTAAGAAGATGTCAGATGAAAAACTTGTGAGGAAAATTCTCAGATCACTTCCCAAGAGATTTGCCATGAAAGTGACAGCCATAGAAGAATCTCAAGATATCTGTAAGATGAGAGCGGATGAGCTAATTGGATCCCTCCAAACATTTGAGTTGGGAATGAGTGATGGATCTGAAAAGAAAGTCAAAAGCATAACCTTTGTGTCAAACACTGAAGATGAAAAGGAAGAAAGGAGTCAGGATACTGATGAAGATATGTCAAATGATTTAGTGTTGCTTGGAAGACAATTCAACAAAATCTTGAAGAGGATGGATGTGAGGTCAAAGTCTAATGTCAAGAACAACTCATTTGACATCAATAGGCCCAATGATGCAGGAAGAAGAACAAAATCTGAAGTAAAATCCAAACAGGGCAAAGGAATTCAGTGCCACGAATGTGAAGGGTATGGTCACATTAAAGCTGAATGTGGGACCTATCTTAAGAAACAGAAGAAGAGTCTTGCTGCTACTTGGTCTGATGATAATTCTAAAAGTGAAACAGGAGACTCTACCAATCTTGTGATTGCCTTGACTGGGAGATGGGATCCTGATGAAGACTCCAGTGATGATGAATTAACCTTTGATGAATTAGCTATTTCTTATAGGAAGTTGTGCTTTAGAAGTGAAGAAGTGTGTCAACAAGTGGAGAATCAGAAGAAATTGATAACTCAGCTAGAGGCTAAGAGGACAAAACACTTAGGAACCATCTCTAAGTTGAAGATTGAAGCTGTATTCCTGAATTCTAAACTGGATGAGATGACAAAGTATGTCAGAATGCTAAATAATGGATCTGACACCTTAGACAAAATCCTCCAGGATGGAAAAATGGCAGGAGACATGACTGACCTTGGGTTCAATGAATCCTCTCCTGACTGTAGTCCTACTGGTAGCATACCAAAGATGTCATATCAGGTGTCTCAACATCACAAGGAAAGACAATATAAAGGAAAACACCAAAGATGGAGATGTCATTACTGTGAAAAATTTGGTCACATAAAACCTTTCTGCTTTAGGCTGTATGGTTATCCTAGTCCTACTCATCAACCTAGACCCAAACAACACATCCCTGTTAACAGAAAACAGTGGGTTCCTAGAGCTGGTGCTACTAACTTGATAGCTCACACTTCCTTCAGAGTCTCAGCCAAAGAAGATTGGTACTTTGACAGTGGATGCTCCAGACACATGACTAGAAACAAAAACTTGTTGGTTAACATTCAATCCCATGTCACCATCTATGTAACTTTTGGTGATGGAGCAGAGTGTGAAATCAAGGGGATTGGAAAGTTGAACTGCCTTGGAGTTCCTAACCTTGATAATGTGCTGCTTGTTAAAGGATTGACTGCAAACCTGATCAGCATAAGTCAACTATGTGATCAAGGTCTAAATGTGAACTTCACAAAAACTGAATGCTTGATTACTAATGCAAAAAATGAGGTGATTATGAGAGGAGTCAGATCTAAGGACAACTGATATATGTGGATTTCTCAAGAAAGTTATTTATCAATATGTGCTCTAGCTAAAGAAGAAGAAGTGAAACTATGGCATCAAAAACTGGGTCATCTGTATCTTAAAGGAATGAAGAGGATCATATCTATTGAAGCTGTCATAGGAATCCCAAAATTAAAGATTGAAGAAGGAAGAGTATGTGGTGAATGTCAGATTGGAAAGCAGACAAAGATGTCACATCATAAGATCAAACATGATACCACATCTAAAGTGATGGAACTTCTCCACATGGACTTGATGAGACCTATGCAGGTGGAAAGTCTAGGTGGGAAAATGTATGCTTATGTTGTGGTGGACGACTTCTCCAGATATACCTGGGTGAATTTTATAAGGGAAAAATCTGATGTGTTTGATGTGTTCAAAGATCTTTGCCAAAGACTTCAAAGAGAAAGAGAGAGTCATGTTATCAGAATCAGAAGTGATCATGGGAAAGAATTTAAGAACAATAAATTTGCTAAATTATGTTTATCTGAAGGGATTGGTCATGAGTTCTCTTCTCCCATTACCCCTCAGCAAAATGGTGTGGTGGAAAGGAAAAATAGAACTCTCGGAGAATCTGCTAGAGCTATGATTCATGCTAAGAAGTTGCCTTACCACTTCTGGGCTGAAGCTATGAACACGACCTGTTATGTTCACAACAGAGTAACCTTGAGGAAAGGGACCTCAACCACTTTATATGAAGTCTGGAAGGGAAGAAGGCCTATTGTCAAATACTTCCATGTGTTTGGTAGTAAATTCTATATCCTAGCTGATTGTGAACAAAGAAGGAAAATGGACCCCAAGAGTTATGAAGGAATATTTCTGGGCTACTCAACAAACAGCAGAGCCTTTAGAGTTTTTAATTCCAGAACAAAAGTTATGATGGAATCTATCAATGTTGTTTTTGATGATCAAGAGACTGATGTCACAGACGATGTTGAAACATTTCTGAATGATTCCCTAGCTGATCTCCTGGATAAAAGTAATGAGAGGGAGTCCACTCAAGTTGAACCTGAAGCTGATAAAGTTAATAAGGGACCCTCTATCAGAATTCAAAAGGATCATCCTAAAGATCTCATTATAGGAGACCCAAATAAAGGGGTCACCACTAGATCAAGGGAAGTGATCTCACATGCCTGTTTTGTGTCCAAGATGGAGCCTAAGAATGTTAATGAAGCCTTAACTAATAATTCTGGATCAATGTCATGCAGGAAGAGTTAGGCCAATTCAAGAGAAATGAAGAATGGGAATTGGTTCCAAGACCTGAAGGAATAAATGTTATTGGAACAAAGTGGATTTACAAGAATAAATCTGATGAAAAAGGTGTAGTTACTAAAAATAAGGCAAGATTAGTAGCACAAGGATACACTCAAGTTGAAGGAGTTGACTTTGATGAAACATTTGCCCCTGTAGCTCGCCTAGAGTCCATTAGATTGTTACTAGGAGTGGTGTGTATAATGAAGTTTAAACTGTTCCAAATGGATGTGAAAAGTGCCTTCTTAAATGGCTACTTGAATAAGGAAGTATATGTTGAACAACCTAAGGGATTAACATACCCAAATCTTCCAAAGCATGTGTATAAGTTGAGGAAAGCTCTCTATAGGTTGAAACAAGCTCCTAGAGCTTGGCATGAGAAACTCACAGCGTTTCTCATTAACAATGGACATAGAAAGGGAGACATTGATAAGACTTTATTTGTCAAAGATGAAGGAGGAAAGCTCATGGTGGCTCAGATTTATGTGGATGATATTGTGTTTGGTGGGATGTCAAGTAAGATGGTTCAACATTTTGTTGAGCAAATGCAGTCTTAATTCAAAATGAGCCTTGTTGGAGAACTAACCTATTTTCTTGACCTGCAAGTCAAGCAGATGGAAGATTCTATCTTTCTATCTCAAAGTAAATATGCCAAGAATATTGTTAAGAAGTTTGGCATGGAGAATGCAAGCCACAAGAGGACACCTGCTCCTACTCATCTGAAATTATCTAAAGATAAAAGTGGTGTCAGTGTGGATCAAAGTCTCTACAGAAGCATGATAGGGAGTCTGCCATATCTTACAGCTAGCAGACCCGACATTGCTTTTGTTGTAGGTGTTTGTGCTAGATATCAAGCTGAACCAAAGGTGAGCCATATAAACCAAGTGAAAAGAATCCTTAAATATGTCAATGGCACTTGTGACTATGGGATGATATACACTCATGGATCTGAATCTGTGCTATCTAGATATTGTGATGCTGATTGGGCTGAAATTGCTGATGATAGGAAAAGCACATCAGGAGGATGCTTCTTCTTGGGGAACAATTTAATATCATGGTTTAGTAAGAAGCAAAATTGTGTTTCTCTGTCTACTGCTGAAGCTGAATACATAGCAGCTGGAAGTAGTTGTTCTTAACTGGTGTGGATGAAACAAATGCTGAATGAATACAATGTCACGCAAGATGTCATGACATTGTACTGTGACAACCTGAGTGCTATAAACATCTCAAAGAATCCTATTCAGCACAGCAGGATAAAACATATTGATATTCGTCACCATTTTATTAGAGAACTCATGGAGGATAAGATTGTAGCCTTAAAGCATGTTGCTACTGAGATGCAATTAGCTGATATTTTTACAAAGGCCTTGGATGCAAACCAGTTTTAAGTCCTGAGAGGAAAATTAGGGCTTTGCATTTATGAAGACTTGTAGCAATTAATATGGAGTGGGAAAAGTAAGCAAAGTAGTGTCTATGTGGCTAAAATAAAATCATCACCTAGTTTTGGAAATATCATCTATTACGTCCTCACACGCTACCCCCACAACCTCACTACCTACTCAAACTCTTCCATCTTCCTGCTCCTTCCTCACACACCTCTGCTAGGGCAACTGGATTTTTTCACAAAAACTCCAAAATGTCACAACATCAAAATACTCCTGCTACTAAGTCTACTCAAAAGGTTAGCGCTCCTTCCATGGACATTCCAGATGATGAGATTCTAGATGTTGTTCCTCTATCTATTATTCCCTGCGAGGCCCTTGATTTGAACCATCCCATGGATGCCTTAGCTTCTGCATGCCCCAAACAAGGTAAATATCTCTAGTATCTCTTCTGGCTCAACTCCTGCCACTAACTCTAAGGAAGATATACACCACACTGATCGTGTCATAAGAAACCTAGTCACTAGAATCCTTAATGAAGGACATTTTGTGAATGGAGTCTCTAATCCCTTGTCTAAAATGTACCCCTATCCTGAGGTTGAACAACATAGTGAGAAGAATGACGATTCCTCAAGTTCTGAGAAGGACATGGCTGCTGAAGGTTTGTGCTCTCTAGGGCAAACTGTGTCTGGTAAAGGAAAATTTGTGGCATTTAAAACTGCCAATGCTTCCCACTTTGAGAAGCATGATGATGCAAACAATGTGATTGACCTAGAGGATGATAGGTTTGATGATCAAGAGGATAACTTACTTCATCACTTAAAGCCAAGTGTGGCTAAACGTATGAAGACCCGAAAAGGAAGATCTGTGGATGAACTTATGTCAGCTAGAAAAACTAAGAAGACTGTTGGTATTGGTCCCTCAAAATCTTGGAGCAAGGTTGAAGTGAAGAAGAGGAAGGTTAGAGAAGATTCTGAGTCTGAAGAGGATGTTGAGGAAGATGTCCCTGACATCTCTCCTGTGAAGAAAACCACTGTGAGGAAGTCTCCTGTGAAAGTTGCTGCTGTGCATTTGGATAATATCTCTTTCCATCTTGAGGATGGAGCTGCCAAATGGAAATTTGTGATTTAAAGAAGGGTGGATGTGGAAAGGGAGTTAGGAAAGGATGCTGCTGAAGTCAAGGAGGTCATGGACCTGATAAAGGCTGCTGGGTTGTTGAAGACTATGGCTGGGTTCTCTCAGTGTTATGAGGGTTTAGTTAAGGAATTCATTGTCAACATTCCTGAGGATGTTGCTGATAAGAACAACAAGGAATTTTGCAAAGTGTTTGTGAGAGGTAAGTGTATCACATTCTCTCCCAATGTTATTAACAATTTTCTGGGAAGAAAAGTTAAGGGTGCAGGTGATTTGGAAGCTACAAACAATGAGGTCTGTAGAGAAATTACTGCTAGGCAGGTGAAAGGGTGGCCTATTAAAAAGCATCTTCCTGCTGGGAAGTTGACTGTCAAGTATGCTATATTGCATAAAATAGGAGCTGCAAATTGGGTGCCTACCAATCATATTTCCACAATTGCTAATACCCTTGGAAGATTTATTTTTGCTGTTGGAACCAAAATGAATTTTGACTATGGTAGATTTATGTTTGAACAAATCATCAAGCATGCATTTACTAATGCAGTTAAGCTGCCTATTGCCTTTCCCTCTATGATTTGTGGGATTATCCTAAATCAATACCCTAGTATTCTGAGTTCTAATGACTTACCTAGTAGAAGAAAACCTGCTCCGTCTGTGCACTATAAACTGTTTGAAGGCAGTCATGTCGAAGATATTGTCATGACATCTTCCATGAAAAAGCCATCCTCAAAAGTTGGAATAATTGCTGAGTTTAAGGAGACTTGTAAAGAGTTGGGTGAAAGGATAAGGGTAGAAACAACTAGGAAACATTCGTTGGAAGCCTTGATTGCAAGCTTGGAGCAAGCTGAAGGTGGAAATACTGAACATGCTAAGGAAGTTGAAGCCCATACCTTTAGTGAGAGGTCTGCAGATAATGATGAGACAAGTGGCAATTCTGTTCCTGGTGCTGATGAAGTTGCAAGCTCAAGCTCCTCTGATTAGCTCCTGTGACTTTGGTCCCTATTGATGTGATAGTTTTTATTGATGTGATGGATTTTATTGATTTTGGAAATTCTGTTTTGCTGTTTTGTTGGTTTGTATCTCAACTTGCTTACAGCTGAATATGTACTTGATTTTGTAACCCTTAACTTTTGACAATTTGGTTTATGACTGAATAGACATTTATTTTGTCTCTTTGGTCTCTTTTGGCTAAAAAGGGGGAGAAGTAGCTATATAGATGATGTTCGATGTTATGTTTGATACAAAGAGGGAGAAATGTTATGTCCGTGTGAAGCAGATTGGTGCTTGGTGTGGACTAGCTGAAGGGGGAGGTGGTGTGTTCTGAGCACAAGCGCATGTGTGTTTACTAGTTGCTATTTTTGCTAGTAATGTGTGTATGTTTACTTCTGCTGCTGAACTGATATTTTATTTGATTTCTTGTGAACGTATGATCTGATGTATGTTTTAGCCAAAATTTGCCAAAGGAGGAGTTTGTTGGTTCTATGTGTTGGCATCAATTTTGGTAAAACTTAGAGTTATCACAAGTTGTCACGCGTGTTGTCTTGACATGTGATATCAACTTCCTGCAGGATGTTTAAATATGGTTGTGCAGGATTTAGTCAAGATGTCATACCCGATGTTAAGACATGTGCACACAAAACATTCAGTCTGAATGTTATGTGTTTTGTTGCTGCGTTTTTCATGCAAATCTTTGTGTGCTTATGTGGAGATTGCATGCGCTATTCAAGGAGTAATTTATTTAAAACCAGATTATTCTATTTTACAAAAAGGAATGATTAGCTACTTTTTCTTAGGAGATACGCAAGTAAAATAGAATTAGGGTTTCATGCTGCCCAGGCCCATTCAAAAAGCTTCTATTTAAAGGCCATGTAAAACCTGTTTTAGATACACAAGATACAAACGTAGAAGTGAGAGAGTTTTAGGGTTTTAGTCTTGTGTGAGCTTGTGTATTATGAGCCATTGATTCATCTTGTTGATGTATGAATTAAACTGAGTTTTGTGTTGTAATTTGTCTACTCTGAGCTTTGAAGTACGAGTGTATTTGTTTACTTGGTTGAAGCTTTTAAGAAAGATCAAGTATGTGTCCTTGAAGTGTGTCTTCTTTCTTTTTGTATTTGTTATTATATCACTGTGATTAAGGGGGAGTGAGTAGGGTCTCATATCTAAGAGTTCTTAGATAGAAGTCACATAGATAGAGATTAAGTGAAAAGACTGTAACTTGATGTTGTTTACTGAGAGTCTTTGAACTAATTCTGTTTAGTGGATTTCCTTCCTGGCTTGGTAGCCCCGGACGTAGGTGAGTTTGCACCGAACTGGGTTAACAATTGCTTGTGTCACTTGTTCAATTGTTTCTCTGTTTATTTTGCACTTGTTGTTTAGATATTAGTGTCGTGACATTACCTTCGACATCTCATATTTGATACCAGAATTTCAGAGGTGGTAGAGTCAACATAAAACTTAGGGTTTGTAGAGTTCGATTTCTTCATCTCTTATATACACACATTTTCCAAAGTAAGATATAATATAATATCTCAATTTGAATTCGAATTGAGGGCAGACGTACCCATAACAAGGTCGATTGGGGAATTGCCAAAACAAATCCTTGTGCATTCTCTCTCTCTCTCTCTCTCTCTCTCTCTCCCTCTCTCTCTTATTTTATGATTTGCAAATTATCGATTACATTGATCAATTGAGTAACATTGTTTGAATCATAATTTTGAATGTGTTTTGAAATTTGTGTTGTTTTGTAGATAATAAACCATTTGGTTGTGATTGGATTTCTAAGAACAACAAATATCACATAACGTTCCAAACATTATTGATCGCACACTAAGTGTTCGGCAAATTCTTGACTTAAGTTTTTGTGTGTTTTGATCATTAGAAATAAACTTTTCCTATTGTATTGTATTCAACTAGTTGTGATTAGTTGTTCTTGATTGACTTGTGGATTATTATCATTGCATTGACACCTCTACACATATCCGAACTTTTTGATAGTAGGTTCGATTAGACGAATTTTGATCCAGGGAAATTTTGAAACTTGCTTCCGCACTATAAACTTTTTCAAAACCATTTTGGTTCAAGTTTTAAATTGTGATCTATTAACCCCCATATAGATCTTGGCATATCTTATAACAAAACATATTGTTTTACTTTCTCATCATTAGTATATGCTTCATTACGTTTAAACACATACCTGCTTCTTCTGATAACGGTTCGAGATAGATGAGTGTCGATCCATAATTGCTTTCACTTGCCATATTTTAAAAATAGAATTTTAATTGAAGAAAAAATTATTTGTGATCTATTCCCCCCGCCAATCTAGATTGTTGTTTGTGTCTAACACCTAGAAAGTGTCTGCTCACGACATATGATAAGAAAAAAACTTATGTTCTAGACCCTAACTCTGAAAGAGGGAGGAACTGTGGGATTTGGAGGAAACTAGAAAGGAAAGATCACTAGTATGGGTATTATTGGTAACTCCTCCATTTCAATCAATAATGTTTGACTTATAGATGGACTTAAACATAACCTACTGAGTATTAGTCAATTTTGTGACAATGGTTATGAAGTCATGTTTAATAAGAACAACTGCATAGTCATGAATGAATATGACTAGTTCATAGTGTTCAAAGGTAAGAGAAATGACAATGTTTAAAAATCACTTTTTATAAATTGGTTGATCAGAAGGTACTTTGCCTTCTATTAATGAGTGATGAGAAGTGGATCTGACACATAAGGTTAGGTCATGCTATTTAGAGATTAATATCTAAACTTAACAAGTTGAAACTTGTTAAAGGATTGCCAGATCTCAATTATCACTCAGATTCTCTTTGTGGAGCATGTCAGGTAGGAAAAATCAGTAAAACTTTTTCAAATCTAAAAAACATTGTCTCTACCTCTAGACCCTTATAATTGCTTCACATTGATTTATTTGGTCATGTTAGTAATGCATCAATCAATGGGAAGAAATATGATCTAGTCATTGTTGATAACTATAACAGATTAACTTGGGTTAAATTCATGAGACCCAAGAATGAATCATATGATGTGTTCAGTATCTTATGCATACAAGTACAACTGAAAAAGAATCTAAAATTTTAAAGGTAAGAAGTGATCATGGTGGTGAATTTTAAAATGAGACATTTGAACTATTTTGTAAAAAAACATGGAATTCTTCACGAGTTCTCTTCTCATAGAACTCCACAGCAAAATGGACATGTAGAGAGAAAAAATAGACATTTACTAGAAATGGTAAGAATCATAATCCATGAAAACAACTTACCTAAGTACTTATGGACAGAAGCTGTAAACACAACATGTTATGTTCATAATAGAATCTATGTTAGACTTATTCATAATAAGACCTCATATGAGTTATTCAAAGTAAGAAAACTAACAATTTCTTATTTTCACCAGTTTGGATGTACATGTTACATTCTAAACAACAAATTCTATATGAAGAAATTTGATGCTAAAGCTCAGAAGCTCAAAGAAGTTTGGATGAACGCTCTAAAACATATAGACTGTATAACTCTGAAACCAAGATGGTTGAAGAGTTAATACACATTACATTTGATGACAAAGAGCCTGACAGTAAAATGTCATAGCTAGTTAAATTTTTTTCTTCTGAAATCTGTGTATTTGAAGACACATCAGAAGCTAGAGATCAAGAAGCTGGAAGTTCAAAAGCAAATAATGCATTTGAAGCTGGACGCTCAGAAACTATCAGAACTTCAGTAGCTAATGATCTATAAGTTGATCCTACCTCGGAAGCCCACCATGATAATAAAGAATCTGAAGAAACACAAGATAACTTCTCAGATGCATCACAATCTAAGAAGATCTTAAAGTACAAGTCTTCGAATCCAAAAGAGCTAATTCTTAGAAACAAATATAGCATTAGAAAGACAATGTCTGCCTTTAGAGAAGAGCATTATATGATAGGACTACTATCCATTACTAAACCTACTTTTGTTGATGAAGCACTTTATGATGATGGTTAGATTGTGACTATGCAAGAAGAGTTAAATCAGTTTCAAAAGAATGATGTATGGAATTTGGTAACCAAACCTTCATAGAAGAACATTATTGAAACAAAATGGATATTCAGAAACAAGTCCAACGAGCAAGTATAAGTGGTAAGAAATAAGGCTAGACTTGTAGCTCAAGGCTATAGTCAATAAGAAGATATAGATTTCTTTGAAACCTTTGTAACAAAGGCAAGGTTAGAGGAAATCAAATTACTTCTCTCTTATGCAATTAATTATGACATCATTTTATACCAAGTGGATGTTAAGAGTGCATTCTTAAATGGTGTAATTTTTAAAGAAGTGTATGTCAAACAACCATTTGGATTTGAGGACTCACTCCACCCAAATTATATTTTCAAACTAAAGAAATCACTTTATGGACTCAAACAAGCTCCGAGAGCTTGGTATGAGAAATTGAGTAATTTTCTGTTAGAAAATGAATTTCAGAAAGGGAAAGTATACAATACACTCTTTAGAAAGACTCTTATGAATGATATCTTAATTGTCCAAGTGTATGTTGATGATATCATATTTGGTTGAACTAATATTTTTCTTTGCCAAGAACTTTTTCTAAGACATTGCAGGCTGAATTTGAAATAAGTATGATGAGAGAGTTGAAGTTCTTCCTTGAAATTCAAATTAATCAATATGAAGAGGGAGTATATGCTCATCAGACTAAATATACAAATGAGCTTTTGAAAAAGTTCAAGCTTGATGATTGCAAGATTATGAGCACTCCTATGCATCCAACCTGCAACATGAGCAAAGATGAAAGCAACACCAAGGTCTTCCAGAAGTTGTATAGAGATATGATTGACTCTCTTCTTTATTTAACAACTTATATACTAGATATTATATTCAATGTTTGTTTGTATGTACGATTTCAGTCAGGTCCTAGATAGATTCACTTAATAGCTGTTAAAAGGATCTTTAGATATTTGAAAGGAATAACAAATATATGACTATTTTATAAGAAATTCCAATATGATAAGTTAGTTGGATTCTGTGATGCTGACTATGCTAGGGATAGAATTCAAAGAAAATCCACTAGTGAAAACTATCAATTCATAAGTGAAAACCTAATATCTCGGGCTAGTAAATGACAAACTACAATTGTTTTATCTACAGTAGAAGGAGAATACATCATAGTTGCAAGTTGTTACACACAACTACTCCTGATGAAATATCAGTTGGAAGACTATCAGATAAGTGAAAGTAATATTCCAAACTTTTGTGATAATACTATTGCTATTTGTTTGACAAAGAATCCTATTCAACATTCTAGAACCAATCCCATAGAAACAAAATATTATTTTATAAGAGACTATTTTCAGAAGGGTGTGATAGATTTGGTTCATTGATCCATGTCATTAATGAACTTACATATTTACCACAAAAGTGAAGATTATGAAAATTGATGGCTCCTCACTTATTAAATATGAAAATGCCACCTCAATATTAAGTTAAATAGGATAGCCTAAAAAGTTAAATTTAAATGGGATGATTATAATTGTTAAAGATTTAAAATATAAAGATAGAAAATATGTTTAAATTATATATATATATATATATATATATATATATTGAAACATATACCTACAACAATTTTGTTTTACATTATTTGAAATTTGTATTATGAATATAATATAAATTATTAATATAATATAAGATAATTAAACAGTTAAATTAATTTAAATCGTATTTTGTAAAAATAAATATTAAAAAATATAAGTTGGATAAATTTTACATCTCGTGGCAATAACTCTTTTCGAATCGAGGTTTACTTAACCGTGGACCCTTTTTCTCTTAGGAGTATTGTCACACAGACAAAAATACAAACACCTTCCCGGCATCAACAAAACGAGCGATGTTGAAGGCAAAATGCCTGAAGAAAGCAGTGATTCCTTCCACTCTGATTAACCATCCATCTCCCGGAACCATTCAACCCACTCGCTTAGCTCTCCATGTTACCTGCAATAGACATTCTTGTTTTCTCTACGTTGCTTCTGGTCCTCACATTTATAAACTCCAGGTTTACTCTTAAGTAACTCTCTTTTCATTTCCACTTTCATAACCCGTTTATAGTATCACGTTGTTCAATCTTGTATGTATGATTTGTTGTATAAGTAACTGTTGTTTTACATTCATTAAGAAGTTGTGAAATTTGTATTGAAATTATGGAAATTTCGAGTTGGAAAATTGTTTGGAGATAGTAAGTGTTTGAAATGAATCCACATGGGTTTGTGCAGATTGTGTACTACTACTACTAGGGACTTAGATTGACGAATATTGCTATAGAACAAGTTTTGTTGTTTATTGATAGGAATTTCCGGTTCATTTCCTTGCAATAGTACCCACATGCCATATCTTTAGAGGTAGATATCTAGAGTATGTGCGCAATTGCAAAGATTTTGACCTAATAAAAGATCTATGATAAGCCAAAACTCGATAAGTATGTCCTTGGATCCGAACTAGACTCTGATACCATCTTAGAATTATTGTTGAGAGTCTAACTCAATCCACATAACCGACTTCTAAAATGAAGATTGTTGCAAGTCATATAAACACGACATAAATTATATCTCTAACGATATGTGATTCACAACACGTCCCCATGCTCATTACTGGACATTTGAAGCGTAGACTAATACGAGAGGAATAATAGGGATCTTAGAGTTTCTCATTCCTAAATCTTTTTATTGTTCCTTCTAAAGTAATATCTTCATACCGTGGTCTGTTTTTGCCGCTGACCTAAGACCTTGCCTTCTCCCCTTACCGAATCCACATAAGAACCGACTGCTTTATTGTTTGTCATGTGATCACTTCTTTTGACTTACGACACAAAAAAACATTACTTTGCTGGTTTATTTTGAACACTTTTTGTTGTACCAATGATGATTTCTGTTTACTAACTATGATATACATTTACTCTCTAGATCGTTCTGGGACAAACCTCAGTTACCAAAGGAAAAGAAAGCCTCTTAATACCTGTGCACACTAAGGTATATTGTCTTGTAAAGCAAATATATTCTCTGTTTATTATGCTAAACGATACATCAGAATTTTAGTGTTTGGTTTCTTATTTCTCTTTTTCCAGTTATTTGTTAATCTTGTAAGTTTGGATATCCTTGTTATTTGTAGATTATTAACCCTTCGCTAGTCAATCGCTGTCCTCACCGTTCCGAAATTCAGAGTATTGTTCTCGCTGATGCAGAGAGTATGTAATTTTGCATCATGAATGTTCTTTTGGTTTTTTGCTTAGCCACTTCACAGTAAAATGTTTATTCTAATGTTTTAACTTGTGATGCTTTTCAGGCCTTGGCTACTTACTGTTGGGAAGTGTTGATTCATACGGTCATCTAATTGTATCGAAACTTGGTGCGTCTGGTAAAGGTACTTTTCTCAATTTATAGATAGCTCTAACTAAGTTTTACTTGAAATCTGTTTTGTAGAATAAAATGTAGTGGCATTCAATTTTAGTATCTTTACATGAAGATATGCATTCTTTTTCAATTTATGGATAGGCCCAAATATTGTAATAAATCATAAGACTTTAAAGGATTTATGTGAAATATAAATGATGATAAGACTCTGTTTCAATAATTTTTAAAATAGAGAAACTAAATTTGCTCCAAAAAAAACTAGAGGGACCGAAAACGCACATGGCTTAAACTGCAGGGACCAAAAGTGTAATTAAGGTTTATATTTATTTTACCGATTCTTCTACCAAGAGAGACAAACACAAAAATGTCCTATTTGAAAATAGAATTCAGTTGAAAATGAACTTCAGTCAGAAAGCAAATTCACAATGATCTTCCAGAATGTAATCTGATTCACTAGTGGTCGTTTGATGAGGCAAAGTGGCAGCAGCCATTCATCTGTCTAAAATTCTATGTTTTGAAACAAAAAAGAGTTCCATTAAAATATATGAAGATGTAGGACAGTCAACATAAAAGAAGAATCTTCTACACCTCCAAAAATTTAACATGAGAATTGAGAACCATTGTGTATTTTTAAGGTAAGCACAAATGTTGTTTGCAACAACAACAACCAAGTCTTATCCCACAAAGTGGGATAGACTACATGGATTAAACTAAACTATGCTATTCCCTCGGTTTCATAAAAATTGTTCTATTTGAACTATGCGTGAGTTTTAAGAAAATAATTAGATGTGTTGGTTTTAATGGTAAAGTTAGTACGCTTTACTAGAATATCCTTATTAATTGTAATTAGTAAAGTAGTTGAATAAAATGAAAGTTAATAAATAAGGGTATAATAGTGAAAAAAATAGTAAATGTTGCACTTGTATCGTAAAGGGACAATTGTTTTAAAACAAAGAAAAAGTAAAAATGAGACACTTTTAAGAGACAAAGGGAGTATAATGTTCTATAAAAAACCATACTTATATCCAACTCAGTAATCTCAATATCTTAACAGTTTTACTTATAATTTTTCTAGATCTTCTACCTCTAAAGAATTGACTATCCATCATCTGATCTACTCTCCTTACTACATATTTCATATGTCTTTTCTCTACACGCCCAAACTATCTAGGCCTAGTTTTCGACAATATGTAACAATCAGATATCCACCGACTATATTGACAAGCTTGGGTTGCCACAAGTCTTGCTAACTTGCAAACATTATATTCTTGTAAATCAATTTTCCAACCCCCCGAATCCCTTTACTTTTTAGTACAATAACATATCTCCCAGCTCACCACATGTTCATGTCTGATATCATATCATATCTGTAGCACTTGGCCAGATATATTTTGTGAAATTAATCTTAATCATAGCTTTTTCCTTCCAAGATTTTAAATCTACCATTAAATGCTATGTTGAGAGTCTCAATTGGACGAGATAAGGCGTGAAAATGTATTTACATGATGAGTAGTTGTTACCTTACAGGCCGGTTTTATAATTGTTGAGTTATAATATGGTATCAGCGTTTATCCCAGATTTGTTAACCCACCTGCAATTAGGTCACTGCAATCGAACAACCTGGGTCACACTTGAAATGTTCAGTCCTTAGTGCGTGAGAGGGGTATCTTAAGGGTCGCACATTGAAAGAGATAAAGCTTGAAAATTTGTTTATGTGAGAGGGGTGTCTTAAGGGCCGCATATAGAATGAGATAAAGCTTGAAAATTTGTTTATAAGTAGTAGATAGTCTTCACCTTACAACCCAAATTCTAATGTACTATCACTAACTAAGTTCAGGTCGATGCATTTCGACAAATTTGTAGATATTGACAGACTTACCTATTCAGCATTGCCGTCTGATAATGGTGTTGGGGAAGGAAGTTGGGCAGGACTCTGCTTTAGCCCAAATCAAATGTCTATGGTGAGCTTTTTTAGTACCATTATTGGCTGTTCTATGCATTTATTTTTCATGTTAAAAAGATCCAAGATTTTTTCGGGACATGCTGGACTTAGTTATTATTAAAGCGAGAGGAGTGAATGTTCTGCAACTAAATGTATTCCATCACTATTAATTGTAATAAGTTTTCCGAACATTTTTTTTTGTTTTTATCTTATTTTAAATGGAGCATTCCATTTGAGAAATGCTGAGTCACTAATTTGAGAGGGAATATTTAGAAAAAATTAGACATTAATTTAAATATTATAAGGTTAGATATAATTTGCTAATATCTATCTGTGTACCCAAAGAAAAATTGTTAATGTTTTAGTGAATTGTTTGTATTTAAATTAAATGCTAAAAAATAAAAAAGAATAGAGGCAGATGGAATGGGGAGATTGGAGGGAAGAGGGAGGAGGCGGAGGATTGTGGTAGGGCTCGTATTCGTACGTTAATTTGATGATTTTGGTAAGAGAAAGGGTAGTTCTATACAACTGTGTAAGCGAGCAAAGCATGTGAAAAACGGTTTGTTATGTCTATTTTGAATGATTTTGTACCACCTGCTTGTGGCCGTTTTGCACCATGCTAAAAACCGGTTATGTCGGTTCTTGTTTTTACTTTGTCCTTTTCTCTTTTTGGCCAAATGGAAGCTTCTCTTCTTTTCTTTTGTATATGTGTACGGTACTACCCTTTTACCAAAATAATCACAAATTTAACGTAGGAATACAAGCCCTATCCCAATCCTCCTCCTCCTCCCTCTTCCCTTTAATCTCCCCATTCCACCGCTCTCTTCTTTTCCTAACCTCCTTTTACATTTCATTCTTTTTTTTAATATATTTTTTAGCATTTAATTTAAATACAAACAGTTCACTAAAATATTAATAATTTTTTTTTGGGTACATAGATATTATTAAATTATAATTAACCATATAATATTTATATTAATGTCAAGTTTTTCTACACATTCCCTCTCGGATTAGTGATCTTGCATTTCTCAAATGGAGGGCCCCATTTAAAATAAGATAAAGACAAATAAATGTTTGAAAAAATTAAAAAAATTAATAGTGATGGGATACATTTAGGAGAACACTCACTCCTCTCTCTCTAATAATTCATTGGTGATACTTCAATACAAGCATAGGTGTAAATCTTATTTTTTAGCTTTTGGTCTTTACCATCATAAGAAAATCAATAAAACAACCATAGAAGCTGTGGCTTCAGTTTGACATGCTTGCTCAAGACAATGAGAATTAGTGCTTTCATACCTACATATGGGTTTTCCCTAATTGTGTCGAGTGGTTCCTTTACCCAGGCAGCTGTTGCTCGTAGCTTTTGCAAAACTGTTGATATTTTTGACCAGGACATGCACGTTCGCACATTACGACCGTAAGCAATTTTATTTCTTTGTCTCTACCATATATCTACCCTCCCAAGGTCCTACCTGATGGGAAACTTATGCACTGAGCTTCCATGTTTACTAATTTTTCTTTGATTTGATGGGAATTTTATACATTGAAAGGTCTGAAAGAGATTCCCTTTTACTCTTCTTGATGACCTCTGGTTTGCTTTCTGTGCACACAATATAAATTTTTTGAATTCTTATTCCTGTGTCTTTCTTTTGACTTTCCCAGGAGATAAATTATTCTTTAATTTTTAGTTGACTTGAATCTATGCACCAAAAGCAGAAGTAATAATGTCTGACAAATTCTTTATCTGTTTTCATTTTTTATGTAAGTATTACTCTCTATCCTCTTGGTTAAATTGTCATGTTGCAGACTCTGGAACCCTACTTCAATAAACTTCATGCAAAATGTTGTTAATGGAGATCAAAGTTCTCTGTTAGCTATTACTGAAGGAAGCCAGGTAATTCTTTTTAGTTGTATAGCTATAACTTTCATTTGCGTCCTTCGTGTGTACATATTGTGTCGATGTCCTATAATTTTCTAAAATCAGGTTTTTGTTATTTTTCATTTTTGTTCTATTTTTAACTTATGAAAAATGTCTGTACTTGTGTTGTGTGAAGTATCTGTTTCAACATTTGTACTTCATGGGTTATAATGAATTTTGTTGTGTTTTCTTCATCTGTTTTTCAATTGCAGCTGACTATATGGGACTTGAGAATGAAAGAAAATGGTGGTTGTGTACATCGGATTAATGGTACCCCAGGCGATACATTATATTCTGTCTGCAGTTCTTCCACCGGTAATATTGCCGTTGGTGGGGTTGATCGTACTGTGACTATTTATGATCCCCGCAGGTTAGCTGCCGTCATCGTTTCATGAATAACATAGTGTACACATCAAAAAATGGTTAAGCTATCATGACTTGTCATTTTTCTGTACGAATCTGTGTACAAATTCATCCTATATAAAATAGTGTACACCCATGACTTTGCTCCTAAATATATATTTATTTTTATGATAAGATTCCTAAATTTTCTCAATTGTTTTTCATTTTACTTTTACTTTTACTTTTCCTTTTTCCTAACTATGCTTCATAAATTACTTCATATAGATGGTCATCATTGTCTAGATGGGTGCATTGTTCAAAATTTGAGGTAAATTTTAACTTTTAATAATGCCCTCATCCTTGATCTTTCTACACAATCAATCTAAATAAACTAGGAAACATGTCATGGATTACAAAAAAATGATAAAACTTACTTACAGTTAACCTATCTATGCTTAAGTTTATTTCCTCTCTTCAATTAGCTAATCTTTTTTTCAATGTTTACTGTTGCTTCTATTTACAAATGAATTGGCTATGTGTTCATAAATGCTGCAGATAACAGGGCTAGCTTTCTCATCAGTTGATCCTGACTATATGTATATTCAAGGAGTGGATTATGAGGTAATTCTTTTGTAAAACAATTTAATGACAAATGTATAACTACCAAGTTCAAATTTGAGTGGGTTTGTAGCAGTGTTATCAAATATCTGCAATTGCGGCGCTATGGCTGATATACAATGGTGGTTTTGGGCTCGCCGCAATAGTAAATATTGGCCGATATTGCGGATTTTCCGCCATCGATAACACTGGTTTGTGGAAATATACAGTGCACGTGTTAGGAGTTTAAAGATGTAAACTAGTAATATAAAAAAAATCGAAGAAATGAAGATAGATGGGTAATAAATGCATTTTCCATAGCAAAATCCTTTTAAGATCATATTTTAGATTCATTTTCATTTAGATACTTATAATCTCTGAAGCACGGGTACTCCATTTTAGATAAAGTACCAGTACCGGGTACCGGTACTCGTACGGTACGCATCGAAGCCGTACCAATTTTTTTTATTTTTTTAAAGTTGGTACACCAATCGGTACATATTTAGTACCACGTACCCAAATTTTTTTAATTTTTTTCGGATGGTATGATTTGGATTTTTTTTCCTAAGTAAAAGTTAAGTTAATTATTCTATTTAGAAATAAAAAAGTTCTTTCACAACCAATTTCTTCATCTTCTTCTTTGGAGAGAAATTGGAGCACAATTAAATTTATTCACTCATTGAAAAGGAATAGGCTCAATTAAAAGAGGATCGAGGATTTAGTTTTTGTTCATACAAATATCTGTCTTCTCATATTAAGGTTTATAATGTTGGAGTAACAAAAATGTGGGATATTGGTGGAGCTGAATGAGATCTATTTGATGTAGTTGATATTTTTGAAATTGTTAGTCTTTCTCTCGATAAATCTGAACTAGAAGCCGTTCTTTTTAATGATATCATGATTTATGAATACTTTTTAAGTGTAATTTATTTATGTTATTGCGCAAATATTAATTTTTTTTAAGCAAATTATTTTGTAATTTTAATCTTTTGTTGTTATTTAAATAATATAACACTTTTGTTATTTTTATAATTGTATTTAAAAAAATTATACTAACGTACCCGTACCTTAGTTTTTCTAAAAATATCGTACTCCGTACCAGTACCCGTACCTATGCAACGCTGCTTATAATGCTTATATAATATCGTACTCCGTACCAGTACCCGTACCTATGGCAGATCCCATGTGCACTCCCATGTGCGCTCTAACAGAATTAGCTAGCTGTAGGAATTAGGGAATATTCTCTCCACCTCTCCTCCCACGTTTTCTGCTATACACCTTACCATATCTAACAATACCCCCTCCTTCAATATTATCCTTGTCCTCAAGGATAAATTCTGGAAACTCCTGTTTCATTTTTTCTACCAGTTCCCATGAATTTTCAAACTCTGGTAACTGCTTCCACTTGATCAGCACTTCAAACTCTCCACTTTCATTTCTCCTGGTCTCCCTAACTTCCTCAGGCACTGGTTCTAGGTGCCACTCTTCATTCATACAAGAGGGTAATGGTTGGGGTTCCACATTAGGTGCCACTGCCTTCTTCAGTAATGAGACATGAAAAACTGGGTGCACCCTTGTGTCCTCTGGCAGTTTCAGCTTGTAAGCTACTGCTCCCAGTTTTTGTAGAATTTCATAAGGACCATAGAATCTGGGGCTTAACTTCTGGTTGACTCTTTTGGCCAGTTTCTTTAACTTATAGGACTGAATTTTCAAAAACACCATATCTCCTACCTCATACTCCACCTCTCTTCTGTGCTTATTTGCCTGATTTCTCATGACATCTTGAGCTTTTAGCAACTGTTCCTGCAACTCTCTGATCATAACATTTCTTTCAGCTGTCAACTTATTTACCTCATCTACTGCTGAAACTTGGGCATCTCCCCTTACTAACACTGGTGGAGTCCTCCCATATAAGGCCTCAAAAGGTGTGGCTTTCAAGGATGCGTGGTAATTTGTATTATACCAATATTCTGCCCAGGCCAGCCATTTAGGCCATTGTTTTGGTTTGAGTCCAGTCACACACCTTAAATAGGTTTCTAAACACCTATTGACCACCTCAGTTTGCCCATCAGACTGAGGATGGTAAGCACTGCTGTATTTTAATCTAGTATCTGCTTGTTTAAACAACTCAGACCAGAAATTGCTTAGAAACACCTTGTCCCTGTCAGACACTATAGAACTAGGGAACCCATGCAGCCTTACTATCTCCTGAATGAACAGTTCAACAATGTTTTTAGCAGTGTATGGATGACTTACAGGGAGAAAGTGAGCATACTTTGTCAACCTATCTACTACCACCATCACAGTGTCCACTCCTTGGACCTTGGGCAACCCTCCTATGAAATCCATGGAAATGTCACTCCATGTTTGTGTTGGTATAGGTAGAGGTTGTAATAACCCTCCTGGACTCAAAGTTTGATACTTGTTTCTTTGGCAAACTTCACAAGCCTTGACATACTCTTGTATTCTTTTTCTCATCCCCTCCCAATACACCACACCAACAATTTTTTTTGTAAGTTCTGAGGTACCCTGAATGCCCTCCAACAGCTGTGTCATGAAACTCATGCAGAATCCAAGAAATTCTGGGTGAATTTTTTGGAATTACAATTCTGCCTTCATGATACAGTCTCCCTCCTTTAAGCTGGAACCCCTCTTGGCTGCAAGGATCAGCTAATAAGGCTTGCACCACCAATTTCAACCTATCATCACTTTGTACTTCCTCCTCTAAACCTTCCCAAGCCTCACATTGAATAGTAGTGATGTGCACATACTGCATCTGTCTTGACAAAGAATCAGCTGCATTGTTCTCCTTTCTTGGCTTGTATTTTACTTCGAAATCAAAACCTAACAGTTTTGAAATCCACTTCTGTTGTTCTTCTCCCATTGTTTTCTGTTCAGTGAGGAACTTTAAACTTTTCTGGTCTGTATGAACTTTGAAATGTCTCCCTAGTAAATAGGGTCTCCACTTTTGAATTGAGACTACAATAGCCATGAGCTCCCTCTCATAAACTGACTTCTGCTGAGCTCTGTCAGACAAGGTCTGACTCATATATGAAATAGGCCTCCCTTCTTGCATCAAGACAACACCTATCCCCTTACCTGATGCATCAGTTTCCAAGATAAACTCCTTGTCAAAGTCTGGCATAGCTAGTACTGGTATGGTAGTCATTGCTTCTTTAAGCTTCTCAAAAGCTTCTTGAGCCTCCCTACTCCATAAAAAACTATCCTTCTTGAGTAATTGGGTTAGAGGCCAAGCAATTTTCCCATAATTCTTCACAAATTTCCTGTAATATCCAGTGATGCCCAGAAATCCTCTCAACCCTTTTAGCTCTTTAGGAATGGGCCATTTCATCATGTCCTCAATTTTCTTAGGATCAGCTGCTACGCCTCTTCCAGAAATGATGTGCCCAAGATACTCAACCTCCCCCTGTGCAAAATAACACTTCTTATTTGCAAACAACTTGTGGTCTCTTAGTACTTTCAGAATTTCTGTCAAATGTTGCTTGTGCTCCTCCCTCCCTTTACTGTAAACCAGTATGTCATCAAAGAAAACTAAGCAAAATTTTCTTAAATAAGGCCTCAACACTTCATTCATTAATGCTTGAAAAGTTGAGGGAGCATTGGTTAGTCCAAAAGGCATAACCAAATACTCATAGTGACCCTCATGAGTCCTGAAAGCTGTCTTGGCTACATCATCTTCCCTCATCCTGATTTGGTGGTAACCAGATTTTAAATCTAGTTTAGAAAATATCACTGTCCCTCCTAACTCATCCAATAACTCTTCAATCACTGGTATAGGAAATTTATTTGGTATGGTGACCTTGTTTAAGGCCCTGTAATCAGTGCAAAATCTCCAGCCTCCATCTTTTTTCTTGACCAATAAAACTGGGCTTGAAAAAGGGCTGGTACTATGTCTTATGATCCCTGCCTGCAACATTTCCTTCACAATCTTCTCTATCTCATTCTTTTGGTAAAAGGGATATCTATAAGGTCTGATGTTAGGAATATCAGCACCTAATTTGAGGGGTATAGCATGATCCTGTTCTCTGGGGGGTGGTAATCCTGTTGGTAAATTAAACACATCCTCAAATTGTTTGAGTAGCTCTTCCCATTCCACCAGTTTAGCTGTGACATCATCTGGTGTGGTTTCACTTGAGTGCAGGTAGAACCCTACTCCATCATCTGTCAGAGCTTTTAACATAGCTTTCCATGAAGCTTGTCTAGTACACAAGGCAGGGTCACCTTGTATGCTGTACCTCTGATCTCCTTTCTCCCATTTCAGACACAATTCACCAAAATTTGCTTCAATGTCTCCTAAACTGGCCAGCCAATCCATACCTAGTACCATGTCAGTCCCACCTAAATCCATCAAAAAGAAATGTTGTTGAAATTCAATGTCTTGCAGCTGGAATTTCAACCCTGCACAGACCCCTTGATTTCTTACTTTTTCACCATTTCCTACTTCAATCACATAAACTGGAGTTTCACTCACATCCAACCCTAAGGTTGACACCAACTTAGAATCAATAAAGTTACTTGTTGCTCCTGAATCAATCAAAGTCAGCCCCCTCTTTTCATTCACAGTCACCCAAACCTTAAATGATTTGTTTGAAGTAAATCCCTCCTTACTTTGCAAAGACAATTGCAAAGTTTTCAATTCTTCTTTCTCTGCCTCCTCACTTTCTGATTCCTTGTCTGGTTCTGCTTCTTCAGCTTCCCCCCCACTACTTTCTTCACAAAGTTTCAAGACCATATTCTTGAATTTGCAAGTATGGTCCCTGTTCCACTTATCTCCACATTTGAAACATAACCCCTTTTTACTCCTCTCTTCCAGCTCTGCGGGATCTAATCTTCTTCCCCTAGTTCTGTCATGGTATCCTGTTCCCCTCTTTCACTCTCCTTCTTAGGGTTACTCATATCTCCAGGATCTTTGAACTTATAAGTCCCCCCTCTATCTTTCCAGCCAGTACTCCTTCTTCCTGCCACCTCATTCTTTTCTTCAATCAACAATGCTCGATCCATTATCTCTGCCAAATCCTGACTATCATATAACTTCAATTCAGCCTGGATTCTTCTTTCAAACCATTTAAGAAAATGGAGTCCAACATCCCTCTTTCTTCTCTTCTTAAAGGAGCTACCAATAATTCAAACTTATCCCTGTATTCCTTCACCGTCGTCTTCTGTTTGTGGCTCAACAAGGGTCCTAATGGATTATTCAGCAACCCCGGTTGAAACCTACGAATCACAGCGTCCACCTTCTCTTCCCACCATTGAAACCAGTTTAGAGCTCGATCTTCCATCGCCAAAACCACAGCGTCCACCTTCTCTTGTGTACGAATTTCGTAAATGCGAAAATATCGCTCAACTCGCACCAACCACCCATACGCGTCTTCTCCTTTAAACACCGGAATCTCCAATCGTCTTCTCCCTCCAAAGATTCCTCCTCTCCTATCGTCGTTCCCGTGACGGTGTCGTGGTCTCGATCTTATTGACGCTGAACTAAGATCGCTACCCTCGTCATCGTCTCCATCCCCGTCTCCATTACGCCGGTGACGTCGTGGTCGTCTCTCCTGCACGATCTGTCGTATTTGATCAACCGTGATTTGTGGTCTCGCTTGTTGATCTAATACTAGCTGACGAATCTGTTCCATGGATGCTTCCATGTTACCCATCCACTGCTCAATCAATTCTACACGTTTTTCCATGATGCTTCTCGTAATTACCATACACAAGGTAAACGAAACCAAGGCTCTAGATACCAAAATGATAGGATCACTCTAGTAATCTAGCAGAAATAGTAATAAAACAGTAATAATGATGCTGAAAAGATGTCTGTATTACTATAAAAGGAGCTAGAGTTCATATGGGATCTAGCTCATTACAGGATTCAGCAAGAAAAATAAAGAAGAAAGCTAGAGAAATGGAAAATGGAAGAGGCTCTTCGAGAGGCCTTGGCTCTCCTAGGTAGGAATTTATCCAAATCAAGCCTCCTGACATGAGAACATTCTCTCTGCATATATTGAGAGATCTGATTTCTCTCTCCTATCTGCCAGCTGGCAGATCCCATGTGCACTCTAACAGAATTAGCTAGCTGTAGGAATTAGGGAATATTCTCTCCACCTCTCCTCCCACGTTTTCTGCTATACACCTTACCATATCTAACATTATAATGCTTATATAATTTGTTGTAACCAATTCAGGTATTTTGCGGCCAATGGAAAGAACACAACAAATTATTTACGTTTAGAGGAGACTCGAACTGGCTTGGCTTTAGCAAGGTAATGCATTTAAAAAAGCTCATATATAGATTTCAGATATATATAGATTTGGGTTTGTTGCTCTATAAAAGTGTTGTCTCATTTTTCTCATCCTTTTGATAATCCTTTTTATGTTTGTTTGATTTGCATATTTTGGGTCTGTTTGTACTCTGTTGTTGACTTTTATAATATCCAACTGATCTAACCGTGGCTCTGGCATCTATTATACATACTAATCTCCCTGCTTTGCTTTACTATATTTTCCATGCTAATGATGAAATTTACATTACTAAGTTTTTTTTTTTTATCTTTCTGTAATTTTGTTCAGTTTCTTAGACTATGTGTCTGTAGTAGCCTAGTAGACAATATTTCCAAATCATTGCTCTCCGCAAAGAGTGTCTTATTCAGCCACTCTTTAGTTAAACTTTCAAATTTATGATTCCTCAAGGATTATACTTCTTTGGTCATTGTTAAATACTGTCAAACATAGGCACAACATTGTATCATTCACATCTGCGATTTGACCCGGCGCATAAATAACCTTGGCAGAATTCTATGTTCTTTTTCTGGAAATTTTTGTTTACTTAATTTTGACATTTGTTGACTCAAACTTGTGTACTTGTGTCTAATATTACTATATTATACTTTGCAGTGCTCCAACAAAGATGTTTTGGGTGGATGGTGTGATTCGGGTAGCATATTTGTAGCTGATGTTGCTTAAGTGATATTGATAATTTGATCTCTCAAGTAATCTATTAGACCTTTTATTTGTAAAAAGTGAGAAGCAGCTGAGAGGTTCAAAAGTGAATGGTCTGAATCAATTGAATCAATTAGGCAGCAGTTATTATTATTATTAGGAAACAGTTTTTGATTAGGTAGTAGTTATGTTTATTAGATAATTATTGAACAAAATAGGCATTAGTTTTTCTCTGTCCTTTCCTTTCGCTCAAAATTCTCTATTATTGCCTATTGCTATAAAATCATGAAAGAAGGAATTAGTTTTTTCCCCTCTTTCCTTAGCTCTAAATTCTCTTTTGAATCTAGAGTGTGACCCTACCAGGCTTACACGTGGCAAAATAGGTCGGGCCTATCAGACATGTCCGTTTCACATGCAATTTTTTTGGGAATTTTTTAATGTTATCATCATGCGAAAATACTAAATTGCCCTCCAATTTTTGGAGAAAGTATATTCGAATGCATCCAATACACACTTAACATAGACACTTTTGTGTGATGCTCTATACGTTGTTCTTTTTAATACCGGAGATGCATCTTTGGAATTTTTTAGAAATATATTCATAATTGATCAGTCTAGTGGAAATTTCGGAGATTCATCTTCGAAAGTTTGGGGCGGGATTTTGAAAATTACTCTCACCTTTGCATGTCAGATTTTTTCGGAGATACATCTATGTAATAATTTGATAAAGATAGTGCTGCATAATCATAGAGCTATACTTGTTTTTCATTACAAACCCTCACAAAAAATCCTTTCATTCTCAATCCTTATTTTCACTCCAAATCTCCAAACTTATGGTTCATCACATTAAAGGGAGAAAAAGAAGTTGAATTTCCAGGTAGAGATCATTTATTTTAAGACTCATTGCACACATTAATCTTGTTTTTGTCTAAAAACACTAGCAATTTTTTGGAAATGTATTTTCGGAACTTTTTCGGAAATGTATTTTCGTATCAGTATGTGTTCATTTTTCAGCTTTGTTTATAGTAGTAGCGCTTATTTACTTTTTTGTGATAATTTTTTCATTAGATATGGTGAACCCCGATGTTTTCCACAATAAGTTGTGTCTCTGAATGTCCAAGGTGTTGTTGTTAAGGCAATATATGTTGTCAACCAATTAAAAATGAGTCAGAGTTTGAATGTTGTGATCAAATGCTTCAATGGGTTCGTATGAGACCTCCAAACTAGGATTTGGTGTGGTTATCAGAATGCCTGATAATGGTTCGAATAGAAGATGTACTTTTGTGACAATGACGTGCGAAAGATGCTTGAAAATATACCTCCTCTCCGGAATTTTAAACGAAACAACACTAATTCAAGCAAATGTGAGTGTCCCTTTAAGATGTGTGGTTATAGGTTGGCAAATAATAACTGGAGACTTAATGTGATATGTGATTTGCATAACCATGATTTGTGTGAAAAGTTAGCCGACTATCCAATTGTGTGTCGACTCATGCCGAAACAGAAGGAATGTGTTGCTGATATGACTTTGAATTTGATTCAACCGAAAAATATACTTGTAACTTTGAAACGTAAAAGACCCGAAAATATCTCAAATATCAAGCAAATGTATAATATACGATACCAAACAAACAAGTTGCTTATGGGGGATAGAATGGAAATGCAACAACTATTAAAACTGTTGGATGATGACCGTTATGTATCTAGGTACTGAACGTGCGAGGATGAAGTTACCATTAGAGATATATTTTGGACTCATCTTGATTCCATAAATTTGTTCAACACGTTTTCTACCGTGCTTATACTTGATTCAACGTACAAGACCAACACGTATAGATTCCCATTATTGGAGATGGTTGGTGTTAACTCAACTAAGAATACCTATTATGTCGGGTTTGCATTTCTAGAGAGCGAGAAAAAGGAGAATGTTACTTCGACCTTACTGATGTGTCAAACAATGTTGAAGGACCAAGATGAGATGCCTAAAGTGATTGTTACTGACCACAATATCGCTTTGATGAATTCGGATGCAAAGATATTTCCTACTTCTTATGCATTACTTTGTAGATATCACATAACAAAGAATGTGAGAAGTCGGGTTAAACTTACGGTTGGGACGAAACAAATAGAGTCAGAAGATGGAAAAATGGTGAAGGTGAGTGTGGTTGTGGACAAAATAATGGATGCATGGAATATATAGTAAATTCTTCTATTAGAAGGCCCACACCTTCTAATATGTCTGTCCAGTCCATCCTATTTTTTGTGATTTTTTGCAGCACAAATATTAATATTTTGTTTTTTTGCAATTTAGACTTTAAAAATGCAGTGCTCGCGCGTCCTTCTTGCGAAATGGGGTTAAAGTTTTAGGCTCACATTCAATCAAGTATATTCCTCTTTGCCACCCATTCCCATATTAGTTGGTAAGAAATAACTTGTAAATAGTGTAACCTCTAGATTCTCCTAATTGGTTAACATGTAGAAACATCAAATACAAAACAATCAAAATTACTATCAATACATCAACAAAATAATGAACATTTAATCATATAATAAACACTTATCAACATGATCAAATTAATTAAATTATCAATTATAATCAATTGCAATATGTCATGAAAGATTATCTCAATTTCACAAATAAACCTAATTCATTTCCCAGAACACTTGATTGAGATATAAGGATACAAAAATGACAACAATCAAGCCTTATCCCACTAAATAGGGTCAACTACATGGAGCAACTTCCGTCATAATGTTTTATTTATGACCATACTTTTATCCAAATAATTCATTTCAAGATCTTTCCTAATAACTTCTTTTATAGTTTTTCTAAGTGTTCCTTTACCTCTAGCTGTTTGACTCTTCTTCATCTGATTTTTTTTCTTTACTGCAGAATTTACTATATTTTCTCTACATGCCTAAACCATCTAAGTCTATTTTCACCTTTTTTTTACTGTTCAATATCCTCTCCATTTCTCTTTCCTTCCATTTTCTCTATTACTATTGTCTTGCGTGTAAATAACACACATTTCTAAGACACACGACATATATTTAATATTGGTTTGACTTTACATACCTAAAACTATAGTAATGGAACTTTCCTTTTTTTTTTTCTTCTGGAAATGTAGATGATCCCTAGTCCTTTTCTACTATAAGTGTGTAGTAATATATTTGTAAAGATTTTCAAATAGGGCGACATATGTCCTTCGTTTGGCGCCCACCCCATGGGAGCGTGTCCTTTATGTGGCATGTGTTAGTGTAAGCCCTATATGTCAATACTTTTGGTATTTGTATCAAATTATTTATTAATAAAAAACTTTTTCTTTATTATGTTTGTTTAATAAAGTCCCTAGAATAGCTAGTCCGTTTAATGTATCAAGTGTGACTTGATCATGAGATCCCACTAAACATAAGGATACTATTCTTAAAGTATCCGTAGTCGAGCTTTGTTGTGAAGTGGGATAACATTAAAGTATTAAGACTATTATGTATATAGACTGATGATCACATCTCATGAATCATGGATAAGTTGTTATCAAATCTTAAACATAGGTATGAATATTATGAGTAACATTTATACTGGATTGACCCGCTATGAGAATACTATATAGAATGTTATGCAAAGTGTCATAAGTTATTCTCATGGTTATAGTGGTGTATACCACCCTTCGACCTGAAACCACTATGTACCTTAGATGTAGAGTCGAGTGCTTTATTGCTGATCAAACATTGTCCCTAACTGGATGACCATAAAGACAATTGATGGGTACTCCACGAAGCATGCTGAGTGACATGAGTGACCTAGATGGAATTTGCCCATCCTGCGTAACAGGATAAATGTATAAGGACCCAATATTGAACTGGACAAGGATGACACGGTTTATGCCTTGTGTTCAATATAGACATAAGGGTAAAAGGGTAATTGTACACACAAATATCATCACAAAAACGTTTTGTCAGATCACATGATATTTTCTTGTCTTGGGTAACAGTGATGTGTTGATAGATACTGCTCACTATTTATTATGTTAAATACATGATTTAATATAATTGTCAATGTCGCAGAAACCTATAGAGTCACACACAAAATGACAGATTGATGAAAGATATAGTAAATAAGGAACACCGTAAGATACAATGCACTTAAGTGAATTGTAGAACATCGTAAGGTATGATACACTTAAGTAGAATACAAATATGGTAAGGTACCACGCACTTAAGTGATTTTCGGTATACCATAAGATATGAGCCACATACACTTAAGTGGGCTTTTTAGCTTTCAGCCCACACAAGTGGTTCTATAAATAGAACCCTTGTGCAGAAGCATTTCACTGGATGGAATTTCGTTTCTCTCTCTCTCTCTCTCTCTCTCTCTCTCTCTCTCTCTCTCTCTCTCTCTCTCTCTCTCACACACACACACACACACACACACACACACACACAAAGCCTTCATTCGTAGCAGCTAGCACTAAGACTGAAGGAATCCGTTCCTGTGGACTGAGTAGAGACGTTGTCACCATTCAACGCTCGTGATCACTCTTAGATCTACATCAAAGGTTTCAATCGTCACAAGAGATAACGATTTCTATCACTGATCATACCAATTCGTAAGGATCACTAAAGAAGAATTTTTAATTCCCGTTGCATTTTCGATTGCCATTTTCCTTCAGCATGGGCTCACCCTAAGGGATTATGTGGATAATACTGTTTATCCAGTCCCTAACTGCATGTGCAAAATCATGCCATGACTCCATAGAAAATAGACAGTTAATAGTTTCCCCTAGTAAATGGGGGACGATTATCATTCCCAAGAAAACACTAGGCTCGAAAGTATCTCTATAGACACCCCAATCTTAGGGCTGGGGGATACATCGTAGCATACTGAAAATATTGCATAAACACATGTCATCTCACCTCACGTGAGCTTGCTCTCTCCGACACCAGAAATACCACCAACCATGGTTTCTCTCCGTTGGGGACAAGCTATAACCACCATAAGATTACTAAGGTGTCTGGTCATCCCTACTAGCTTAGAGATACCACACACTCTTGTACTTTTTAACAAGTACAAAGTGATAATCTAACACCCTCTCTAATATTGTCATTTCTAATTTTTATCATGTTCAGTCTTACCATACATTCAACAAAATATCTTCATCTCTGCTTCAGTTAATTTATTCTCGTATTGATTTTTAACTGTCTAGAATTCTGTCTCATACAACGTTGTAGATCTTACCGCAATTCGATAAAGAATTTCCTTCAACTTGAGCAATACCTTTGTGTTACATAAAATTCCTGAAGCTTTCCCCCATTTTAACCATTCGATTGAATTCAATGGTTTGCATGCTCTTCTATCTCTCCATCGTTTTGTATTACGGACCAAAAATATTTAAACTACGTTACTTGTGAAATGATGTGGTGTCCAACTTTCACCTCTAAGTTAGAAATGTTTCTCCTTTTCTAAGCTTATATTCTGTATACTCTGTCTTACTTTTGTTTAGACAAAAGTCATGTATTTCTAAGGCTCGTCTTCATGTCTCCAACCTCTCATTTAAATTCTCCTTGACTCTCAAAATTTGTCTATATCATTTGAAAAAACACACATATCAGTGTCAATTCTTAAATATGTTTCATGAATATCTCCAAATTTAAAATAAAAAGGTAAGAGATTATGATTAAACCATGATCCTAATTTATTACTATAACACAAAAATCGTCTGTCATTCCATGATAGTAGAGATGTAAAGATATTCCTATTTAAATATGTTTCTGGTCAATTGTGAAAAGTAGAGAAAATAAATAGTGTTATATATATATATATATATATATATATATATATATATATATATATATATATATATATATATATATATATATATTGTATTCAAATAAGGCATTTTTTTATAAAAAATAAATACAATTGTGCTTCTAGTAGAAAGAGACCAAGTTGATGTGACGCGCCAACGGAGACTAAGTTACTCATTTTTATGTTATTGACATTTGACCCTACCATAAATAACACTATTTATTTTATTGATCCATGACCACCACACCACTAGAAGAGAATTGAAAGGTGACATTTAACGGCCAATGACCCTATACTTGTCAAATCAAACCTTACCTTTCTTAATCCACGTGTATTTCTCATCCATCCAAGTTTCCAAATCCTTAACACATGCCCTATTCATTTGACTTCCATAAACCAGGATTAATTATTCTTTTCAAAAACTGTACTAATGTACATTACATTTGGATATATATATATATATATATATATATATATATATATATATATATATATATATATATATATATATATATATATATATATATATATATATATATATATATATATATATATATATATATATATATATATATACTCCCTGTTTTCGTAACACAATATCTTATGTGATTAATTATTATGTATTATCTATATAAAAAGTTTTACACAATCGATTCATCATCATATCATCTGTTTGTATTATTTTATAGATTTTTAAAATAAAAATCTAATTTGTTTCAACATCCAATGGCTATAATTAATTGACGGTGTAAAATTATTTTACACTGTCAGTGTATTTTAAATTTATATCTTATTTAGAATAAAATAATGTTTTTCAAAATAAATGAATTTATTTTAATTTTTAATATATATATATTTTTTTTTTTATTTTTTAATTAATATTATTTTCTTTATTTTTAATATATGATAAAAATAATTTAATAAAAATATTATTCTCTCTTTTATTTATTAATCATATGACAGTATCTTATAAAAAGTTCAGTAAGATTGGTTGATTTAAATTTTTTCATATTAATTATATTTTTAATAGAATTAATTTATATGCAACGTCAATGTAAATCTAATTTTCACGCTTAATTAATCCTAACTGTTTAATTTTTTTTTTCAATTATACATCTAATGTAATATAATTATTTATACTATTCCATGCATAAAAATTAAACTCATTTTTAATTGTATAGAGGACTAGGATAGTTAGTTTATTGAGAGTAGATTTGTGTTAGATAAGTATTGTATAATTATGTCTTACTAAAGATAGTTTGGTCTTTTCTATTATTTATTATTTATTATTTATATTTTAATGTAATCCTTGTGTTATATAGATTTTTGTTATTCTAATGAAATCTCTAACTATTTTTTTTAACATGATATCAAAATTCACATTTGATTTTGTTATTACGGTTTGTTTTCTTACTTTTTTAATTAATTGATCTTGTCAATTTGTGTGTTACTATTTATATTTTAAAATTTTTTTAATAAAAGTTTCTTTGGGTTGCTCTGCATTTGAATTTGTTTGTATTTTGAATTTTTAGAATAATAGTAATTGTTAATGCATAAGGTTGAAGACGAAGAAGATGATGGAAGAAAAAGAGAGAGAAAAACTCCAACCGACTTTCTTTCACAACATAAACGATTACAATGAAAATGATTCTATATTAATTGAAATGCAAATCCAGTTTATATACACATTCAGAATCTGAAATGAAATTCAAATGCAAATCAAATTAACTATAAATTCACGTGACACTTAAATGAAATGTAACTAACTACTTGGATTTGGATTATATTTAACACCGTCCCTTAATCCATATTCAGCTAATCAAAATCAACAACACCAATTTCATTCCTCAAATGGATAAGATGTTCAATCTTGATTGCTTTGGTCAGAATATCTGCCAGCTGTTTCTGAGTGCTACAGTGAGCAACTTCAAGCACTCTATTCTGAATCTGATTTATCTGAAAATGGAACTTTGTGTCAATGTGCTTACTGCTTCCACGCAACACTCCATTCTTGACAAGGTTTATAGCTGATTTGTTGTCAATCATCAACTTTACAGACTTGCTCATCTTGATCTTCAGATCCCGCAACAAGTTTGAAACCCAAACAACTTGACAAGCAGACAAAACACTTACAATGTACTCAACTTCACAAGTTGGCAATGCAACCACTGGTTTCTTCTTGGAGCACCAAGAAATGGTACCTCCTAAATACTTGAAAAAATATCCAGACGTACTTCTTTTGTCAACTCTGTCTCCGCACCAATCAGAGTCTAAATAACATATCATCTCCGAAGCAGATTCAACACCAGAAACGAACAAAACTCCATACTTCAGAGTCCCCTTAATATACCTCATTATTCTGACAACAACTTGATAATGTGACCACTTTGGTTTGTTCATAAACCTACTCACCATTCTAATTGCATAACAAATGTCTGGTCTGGTATTACAGAGATATCTCAATGAGCCTACCAATTGTTTAAAAGTTATAGCATATACACCATCACCCTTAACATCAGAATCCAACTTTTGATTTATTTGAGCTGGCGTGATTGTAGACTTGCAATTTGTTAGCTCAAATATCTTCAGAAGCTCAAGTTCATACTTCAGTTGATGCAAGATTATACCCTTATCAGAGTACAAAATTTCCATCCTTAGAAAATATACCATATTTCCTAGATTAGTCATCTCAAACTCATTCATCAACACCTTCTTGAACTTAGCTATCTCATATGAACAATCCCCTATTAGCAATATTCCATCAACATAGAGACACACCAGAATCATATTGCTATCAGATGTATGTTGAACATAAACACCATACTCTATCTCATATTTTCTAAATCCTGAAGCTTGAAAAATGAATCAATTTTTAGATTTCAGACTCTAGGAGCTTGTTTTAGTCCATACAAGGCTTTATGCAACTTGTATACCATCCCTTCCCGGTTCTTTTTCACAAATCTAGGAGGTTGTGATACATAAACTTCCTCTTGTAAAGGACCATTCAGAAATGCAGATTTCACATTTAAATGCATCAGATGCCAATTTCTCTTAGCAGCTATAGCAATCACCAATATAATTGTTTCATGTCTAACTACAGGTGCAAACACCTCAAAGTAATCTATTCCAGATTTATGTAGAAATCCTATAGTTACTAACCTTGCTTTGTGTTTGCCAATTGATCCATCTGGATTCAGTTTAACCTTGTAAAACCATCTCATAATGACGACTTTCTTGTTCTTTGGAAGCTCAGTCAATTTCCAAGTTTTGTTTCTTTCTATAGCCTCAAATTCTTCTCTCATCACCTTCAACCATACTTTCTTCTTGAGAGCTTCTTCAATACTTACTGGTTCATAGTCTACCAACATGGCACACTGAATGACTTTCCCTTTAGAGTCTATCTCAATATCTTGCAACATGTCAAACTCTGTAAATCTTCTTGGTATTTTTCTAATTCTTTGTGATCTGTGAACTTGTTCAGAATCTTATTCAGATGTTGGACTACCTTTTGGTCCACCTTCAGAGGCATGATCACCTTCAGAGGTATGATTATCACCAGAGTATGGATCATCATCGGAATCTGGATCAAAATCTGATTCACCTTCATAGTCAGAATTTCCTTTAACATCAAAGTCACCTTCAGACTCTAACTCATCTTCAGACTCAAAATCTCCCTCTGAGGAAGATTCTTTTTCATAATCTGAAATATCTTCAGAAGTTATCTCAGGTGTTAACACTGTACCAGAGTTGGATTGAGACTTGTTCCGATTCTACTCTTATGATTCTTTCACAATGATATCTCTTATGAATTCAAATTTGTTGGTGACATGACAATATAACTTATAAGAACCTATACTATGGTACCCTACAAGCAACATGGCTCTGGTTCTATCATCCAACTTCCTTCTCTTAGCATCTGGTACATATTTATAACAAATAAAATCAAAGACCTTCAGATGGATCACACTTTTCTTATCTCCAGTCCACTTCTCAAAAGGAACAATTTCCTCCAGCTTAGTTGGACACCTGTTGAGCCCATAAGTTGTAGTGGCAACAGCTTCTCCCTACAAGGTGTGAAAAAGCTTCTTATCCTTCAGCATGCTCCTTGTCCTATGAAGTAAAGTTTTGTTTCTTCTTTCAGCAAGACCATTGTGTAGAGAAATGTATGGATTAATAACCTCATGCTCAATTCCATTCTCCTCATAGAACCTTCTAAACTATGTAGAGTTGTACTCACCTCCAGCATCAGTTCTGAGAATTTCCAACTTCTGACCACTCTATTTTTTAGCCTTCACCTTGACCTTCTAAAACTCAGCAAACACCTCATGCTTAAACTTGATGAGTACTACCAATGTCATTCTTGTGAACTCATACACAAATGACATAAAGTACCCGTTTCCTCCAAGTGAAGCTACTTCAAATGGTCCACATGCATCATAATGCACTACTTCTAAAGCATGTTTTTCTCTTGAAGGCACTTCTGATACAAATGGAAATCTAGGTTGCTTGCCTTTCATGCATTATCACATGACTTCTTAGGCTTCAAAATCTTAGGAATGCCATATACCAGCTTCTTAAAACTTAGATGCCCTAAGCTTATAAAGTTAAGATGGCCCAATATCTTGTTCCATAACTCACTGTCACCTTCAACACCTTCTGCACTAAGGCATTTATTTTTAGCTGTTTCCATGTTCACCTTGAATGTTCTGATGCATCCCTATTCAGACTACATAATAAGCTTCTGATCAGAATCATACAACTTCAAGAGATTGTCCTTCATAGTAATTGAGAAACATTTCTCAATTAGCTGACCTACACTCATCAGATTGCTCTTCATGCCAATAACATGCCAAACATCCTTGATCAAAACAATTTTGCCATTCTTCACTCTGACCTAGACATTTCCCGTTCCTTTAGCATTCAAATATTTATCATCAACACATCTGATATTTGTCCTATTTCTAGATTCAAAATTAATCAGTCATTGTTTGTTTCCATTTAAGTGATTTGAACAGCCAATGTCCATATACCAACAGTCTACCAAATATCCACCATCAACTTTAGAAGCCATCATTAACACAGGTTCATCACCAGACTCTCCTCTAACTATGTTTGCTTCTTCTGATTTCCTTTCCTTGTTTGACCAACATTCAACAACAAAGTGACCAAATTTCTTACAACAGTAGCATTGAACCTTATTCTTGTCAAAATTCTCCCTTCCCTTCTGATTTTTCTTCTCATCAGAGTTGAAAACTTCTGACTTCTGAGAACCATTACCATGTCTCTTCTTGGCCTCTGACCAAGACTACTTCTGATTCTTCTTGCTAGAAGATGCTTTCAGAGCCTTCTCTACCTCTCTTTTAGAGTTTCTCTCAGTCAGACGCAACTCTTGTGTCTCTAGATTGCTTTGCAACTCTTTAATTCTCATGGTGGTAAGGTCCTTAAAGTATTCAATTGCTACAACAATGTAATTAAACTGGAGAGTAAGTGATCTCAGTACCTTTTCAATGATTACTTGTTAAGAGAGAGTCTCTCCATAAGATTTTATCTCATTTGTGATTAGAATCACTCTGGAGATGTAATCTGACACGTTCATTGTTCTTCATGTTGAAATTCTCACACTGCTTACATAGAGACTGAAGCTTCACCTTTTTCATTGATGTATCACCTCTATAATAACGTACCAGTGTGTCCCACACAACCTTCACTATTGTTGAATCAACGATCCTATCAAACACGTTCAGATTCATACATTGATAGATATAGAATAGAGCCTTCTGATCTTTTTTCCTCATCTCACTATGCATGTTTATTTGTGCTTCAGTTGCATCTACTGCAACAACTGCATAACCGTCATTGACGAGATCAAGAACATCTTGAGCGCCAAATAACACACGCATCTAAATCATCTATTGGATCCAATTCTTTCCAGCAAAGACTAGAAGCTTTGTGTTCAAGCTATCGTTTCCACCATTCATCTCCGTTCTTGTGCAAATTCACTTAAATCTCACCAACACTCGTGTTTCCCAATCCCCCAGAACCAAGAAATGTGATTCTATTACAATTTCAAACTTAAATTTACTATGAATTTCAGAACCGAAATCAATCACACGCACCTTAGATACACTTATGTTTCCCGATCTGAATCTAAATCAATGCTCTAAATACCAATTATTGGTGCACATGGTTGAAGATGAAGAAGATGATGGAAGAGAAAGAGAGAGAAAAACTCTAACTAACTTTCTTTCACAACATAAATGATTACAATGAAAATGGTTCTATATTAACTGAAATGAAAATCCAGTTTATATACACATTCAAAATCTGAAATAAAATTTAGATGCAAATAAAATTAACTCTAAACTCATATGACACTTAAATGAAATGTAACTAACTACTTGAATTTGGATTATACTTTAACAGTAATGGAAAGTGAAAAAAACGATCCTCTTCAATTCATTAGTGTTCAACTAAATAGACAAAATTATGATTATTGGAGTTATTTAATGTTTTTTTTGGTTGAGAAAAAGAGAGGATGTGGAGTTATGTTGATGAAACTTCTCTTAAGCCCACAAATTAAAAAAATGAATCAACATATGCAATTTTTTTGGAAACTTGAGATGTTAGTAATTTAAATCCTTACTTAGATCAATAATTTTGTTTCTCAATCAATAGGTGTGCAATTAGCAAAATATGATATTGTTAAGAAGGTTTGAGATCATTTGAAACGTTTGTCTAATTAGTCTAATTTTTCAATATGGTATCAGTTAAAAGTGACATTAGGGCTCTTAAACAAAAAAAATATGGCCAATCAAATATTTTATTTGACCAAGACTAATTTATGGGATTAATTAGCTCTTATGAAATCATCAAAATTAAAATTTGTTAAAGCATACAAAACCAGGGAGAAAAACAACGTCCCATTTAATTTGTAATGGCCCTTTGGGATGATTTTGAGAGTCTTTGTAGAAGTATTCTACATTGTAGTCCTTTTCCCATTGTTGATTCAATTGTTAATGAGTTATTGAGAGAAGAAATCAAACTTAAGTCTCACTCTAATATGATTCCAAATAAAGGAACTCTCTAATATCCTCCATCTATTTTGTTGATCTTATTCAAAAGGGAAAATATCATGTTAGAATTGGATTTAGAAATGATGAATGTGATTTTTGTAATGAGAAAGGTCATTGAAAATCTCAACGTCTTAAATTATTGAGAGCAAATATAAAGAACTTCAAAAGTCCATCATCTAATATTGTTGCTGCTACCCCTATTACCATTGATTTTGGTTCTTATTAGGTACGTCCATTTGAAACCACTTCTCAAATATACGATATTATAGATCAACTCTAAAAGATTATTTTCACTCATTCATGTACCATGTTTTCCTCCTCTATTAAAGGTTATAACTCTTTTAGATATGTCTCCTTTCACATGGATCATTAGTTCTAGAGCATCACATCATATGTCATATGATGATAAATAAATTACGTCTTTAAATCTACTTCATCTATCTCGGTTATGACCGTTGATAATACTAATATTCCATTAGCAGACATTGGTTATGTCCCCACAAATAATATGTCATTTTACGATGTTTATTATATTTCTAATCTTTCTTTGAGTCTTCCTTCTGTTAGTCAATTGATTGGTCTCGATTATTTTGTTGCACCTTATTCCACTTCTTATTATGTATAGGATCCACATTCTGGGAGGATGATTGAGACATGTCGTAGACATGAAGGACTTTGTTTTTTGGATGAGCTGAGAGTCTCAAGTACTGCAGCCTCAACTTCTACTTCTGCTGTTGATTTATTAGGTTCTTTTCATTTGAATTCTCCGTCTTCTAGTTTTTATTTATAGCATTCCCGTCCATGACATGTATTTGCTTCTAAATTAAAGTACTTGGGTTATACTAGAGATTTAGGAAAGTTACAAACTAATGATATTTCAAATTGTTGTGGTAGTAAACTTGCAAAATTTTCAGCTTTACCTTTTAAGAAAAGTGGTTCTATTTCATATGCACTTTTTAACTTAGTTCACAATGATGTATGAGGTCCATCACCGGTTCTTACCAAAGGATGTTCTAGATGTTAGGTTTCTTTTATTGATGACTATACTCTTTATTTTTGAGTTTACCTTATGAACAACCATTCTGAATTTTTTGACATCATGTTTCGTGCGATTGTTAAGACTCAACATAATGTTGTTATAAAGTGCTTCTGTTATATTTTAAGTGGTGAATATACCTCGAATAAATTCTCTAAATTAGTTGCATATGATGGAACTATTCACCAGATGTATTATACTGATACTTCTAAACAAAATCGAGTTGCTGAAAGAAAACTCTGTCGCATTATCGAGACTGCTTGTTCCCTTTTGTTGTTTCCTTCATTTCTCGGCGAGATTTTGGGTGAAGAAGTTGTTACTGTTATTTATTCTATTAATATAATCTCATCTCTTGTCGCGTAAAGTTTGCATCCTTTCAAAAAATTATATAATTCTATCCTTGATTATTCCTTTGAAAGTCTTTGGCTCTACTTGTTTTGTTCTTTGTCCACAAGTAAAACGTAGTAAGTTATCTTCTCGTTTTTCCATATGTGTTTTTCTTGATTATGAGAATGGTAAGAAATGATATCGTTGTTATGATGCTTAAGAAAAAAAAAGTTGTGTTTCTCGTCATGTTGTATTTCTTAAACACATCTCTTTTTAATCTATTTATTTTGATTCTCATATTACTAGTAGTTCAAAATTCACCCATATTGATCCTTTTGGTTTTAATGATAATATTTCTAGTGATTGTAATTTTGATAATTGTATGACTAATACTACTGCTAATCCTAATATTGACATATCTATTATCCCAACGACTACCCAACAAACTCCCATCATTGTTGATCCTCCTCCTCCTCCTTGTTATCTATCTTATGATTGTAAGTCTACTCAATTTCCTGATTTTGTATGTTCTGCTTACTTAACTTATTTTTTTCTTTCTTTTCTAACCTCTATTCATGTTTGTATGAACCCTCATCCTATAAAGAGGCTAGAACTGATCCTTTTTTGGCAACAAGTTATCACATAAGAGCTCTCTGATATGCACAAGACATATTCTTGGGAGTTGGTAAGTCTCCTCCTAGAAAACGTGTTATTGGGTCTCGTTGGATATACAAAATCAAAGTTAAATCTAATGTCAATTAAACGCTACAAATCAAGTATTATTACTAAGGGATTCTCTCAACAATATGATATGAATTATGAAGAAACTTGTGCTCTAGTGGTCAAGAAGATAACTATTGGAACTCTTATTGTAGTTTCATTAGTTCTTCAATGACATATTTCTCAAATGGATGTTAAAAATAATTTTCTAAATGGTGATCATCACGAGGAATTTTATATGGTACCTCTGCAAAGTATTCCTCATAATCAAAGGGAAGTGTGTAAGTTAAATAAGGCTTTATATGGTTCGAAACAAGCTCCTCAAACTGGGTTTGAGAAGTTTAGCATTGTTGTTACATCTATAGGTTTCGGCTCTAGTGATCATGCTTTGGCTTTATTTGCCACGACCACCTCTCATGATCTTATTTTAATTACATTATATGTTTATAGTACATTGGGAAACTTTTTTCCCATGTATTCTTTGTTATCTTTAGGGAGCCCGATTTTAGAGCCTTTTATTTCCCTTGTGAGTGCAACTTTTCATTAGATGTGTTTTGTATGATGTCAAAACTAGGATACTTTAGCATTTATGTACATTGGAATGTATCATCTGAGTCTAGTTATGAATTTTAGCATTAGGAATCATGACAACATGTTTGGAAATGGTTTAGAAGATATTTATGCATCAAGAAAGGATTTTATGCATCAAAAATTCATTTTTATATGGAAAACTGTCTACATGTCGACACATACACATCATAGGTCGACCTATAGAAGAAATTTTTTTCTACAGGTCGACACATACGATATACATGGCAACTAATATGCTGCAGTTTTAAAGCTTGTAAGCTCTGTTCCATGTGCCACCTTTACAAGTCGGTACATAACATGTACAGGTCTACACATGACTTGTATAGGTCAACCTATAGATAAAAAATCTTGAAAAATTGCATTGATTTCTATACCTTTTGCATTCCTTTTGCTTCTCACTTGTTTATATATATATATATATATATATATATATATATATATATATATATATATACATACACATACATACTTGGTACATGCAGCATTTTCTAGTAAGGTTTCTAGAGTGTAAGACCTATACGAAACAAGGATTTCAAAGCATTTTCATCATCTTCAACCTTTTTCTATGCATACCCATAGTCAAACTACACATAATCATTTTTTGATTGGATTTCATCTACATTAGGGTTGATAACATCCAATTTAGGTTTGTTGTACTATAAATTGGATTGAGAACTTTGAGGGTTTCAAATCAGAAAACCGAGATCGGGTTTTCCTTAGAGATCTGTTAGGGTTTAAAGGTTTTGGATAAGATTACGCAATCCGGATCTGGTCGAGTGAAGTCTCTGAAGAGCGAAAGGTTCTTGCAAAAGAGTAGCGTGGGACGATGGATCACATTGGTAAATCATGGGTTTCAACAAGTGCGCGTTTGAGATTCGCTCAAGTGAAAGCTTTGAACAACAAGGGGTTTCTTGAAAAGAAGTAGCGTGAGACGGTGAATCGAAGCGACATTGTTGGTTACTTGATCAAGCTTTGAGCAAGGGAAGGGATGGTGTCAAAATCAACATCAAACTTAGGATTTGTAGGGTTGGATTGCTACATATCTCTTGCATACATACATGTGCTAAGTGAGATATATTACACTATCTCAATTTGAATTCGAATTGAGGCCAAACGTACTCAAAGCGAGATCGATTGAGGAACTGCCTAAACAAATCCTTGTGTACTCTCTCTCTCTCTCTCTCTCTATATATATATATAAATATATATATATATATATATATATATATAGGTGTTTGGAAAATTGTTTCAATTAATTTTTTGTGTGAATTATCATTGGAAGTAGACTTTCCATATTGCTTTGCATTCAACTAGTTATGATTAGTTGTGTTTGATCGATTTGTGAATCATTATCATACCGTTGTTACTACTATACATATTCGAGATTTTTGATAGCGGGTTCGGTTAGACGATTTTGATCCAAGATATTTTAACTTGCTTCCGCGCCATAAATTTTTCAAAACTATTTTTTGTCAAAGTTTTTAACTCGGGATATATTCACCCCCTATAGATCTAAGTCTATCGTCTAACAAGTGGTATCATGAGCTCCAGTTAATTATGTGTTTACGATTTTCTTATTAGAAAATGGCTACAAAACCTAAAGGGGCGTACAACAGAGTACCAATTTTCACCGGCGAAAATTATGGCTATTGGAAAGCTTGTATGCGTATCCATATCAACTCGGTTGATAAGGGTGTATGGGACGTCATCATCAATGGTCCAATCCTAATTACAATGACCAATGGTGAAGGCGTCATTGTACCAAAACCAGAAAATCAATGGAATGATAATGATAAGAAATTGTGGTCCTACGATTGGAAAGCACAAAACATTCTCATATCCACACTCGGTGTTGATAAATTTTATCATGTTTCCCATTATGAAATCACCAAAGCTATGTGAGCAGCATTACAAGTTACCCATGAGGGAACTAATGAGGTCAAACACGCTAGGATTAATACATTGAATCAATAGTTTAACTCTTTCGTATGAAACATGGTGAGACCATTACCGAAATGTAAAAGAGGTTCTCACATCTTATTAACCGGTTGGATGCTCTAGATAAGCCTATTTCCAATGATATTGCTACTAATAAAGTTTTTAGGTGTCTTAATAGGGAATGGCAACCCAAGGTCACCGTAATCAAGGAGGCGAATGATCTTAAAACACTTGATCTCACTACTTTGTTTGGAAAATTGGAAGAACATGAGCAAGAACTCACTTACTTAGAAAAAACATGAAAAATAGCATGAGAAGAAGGTAAAGAAGGAGAAAGGTAAAGACAATGAGGAAGAGAATAAGTCTATTTCTCTAAAGACTTAAAGCTCAAAGTCCTCACACAATGAGCAAAATAATTCTGAAACAAGAGATTACAATGATCCTGATGAAGAAGATATGAGGTTGTTCATCAAAAAGTTTAATAAATACACGTGGAAACATGGAAATAAGTACTCCGAAAAGAACCAAAGTAAATCTATAAGGATATATAACTCCTCAAAGTAAGATGAGAATAATAAGGGTAAACCTAGAAGTTCATGCTACAATTGCGGAAAAACAAGTCATTATAGGCCGGAGTGTCCTATGAATAAGAAAGTTAAAGAGAAAGGCCATCTCAAGAAATATAGCAAGTCTAGAAGAGCCTATGTTGCTTGGGAAAGAGAAAGTGATTCTTCAAGTGATGAAAGCTCAAATTCAAGTGTCGAATCAGCCAAGATTTTCTATATTGCAAACAAAAGGAAGAAAAAGGTTGTAAGTCACTCTAAGCTTGAATCTACTCGTGACTTGTCTTATTCTCAATTACAAGAATCTTTTGAAAATATACAAAGACAAGCTATAAATGCTTTCAAAAAGTTAGCTTCAAACAAAATAATCTTTTCACACTTAGAAGCTAAAGTTTTGGAAAACGAAAAGAATATGTAAGCTCTTAGGCAATCTATGGTAGATATTCTAAAAGATAAGTGTGAGGATGACAAACCTTCTTGGTTTGGTTGTGAAACTTGTCACATTTGGAAAAAAGAGTTAAAAACTCTTAAAGCTAAGTTGGATAAGACATTACAACCTAAGGCTACTTTTGCTATTGACACTTCTAAATAGGACATGCCTTCTCATAATCCTTATAGAAGGTATAGTTTTGTTGAAAAGGGTTCTAATAGCAAAAACACATATTCTCACAACTTATATTATCCCTATTGTTGCAAAAAGGTTCACACTATTGCAAAGTGCAAGTTTAGGAACCTTTTGTTCCTAAAGATGCCATTCAATGGTTGCCTAAATGCAACCAAAGTTTCATTAATCCTCAAGGACCCAATCAGGATTAGGTACCTAGCACTTTTTGTTGATCTTGCAGGATATATGTCTTGGCTCTATGAAGAGAGTATGAGATCTCATTTGTGGAGGATCAAGACATGATACAAGTGACATCTCCTTATGGCTTTGACTTTGTGGCAAAGAAGAAGGATAATGTTACCAAGGAGGTTAACTTTTAGTGTTATGTTAATTGGTAAAAGTGTGTTGATCATTATTAATATTTTCTACACGAGAAGTGTCAGAAAAGGTATTGTGTTCATGATGTAGGTTTATCTTCAACAAGACATACCCAACTGCATCAAATTATTGATCAACCTAAAATGATGAGACATAAGGAGGAGCAAGATGATTGTCATGATTAAACAAGATTGAAATTCCAATCATAAGGATGATCATCAAGTCAATGAGATTCTTCGGTACATTATTAATCACACTTTCAATTACTTTTACAAAGAGAAAAGTGGTAAGAGCGTTCGCTTTCATAGATTTTGTGGCACTTCTTGCATTTATTCCAACTTTCATTTGAGAGTTCCTTGTGGAATACAAGTGCATCCTCTGTCATTTGTACGGTGAGGTAATATCTTTCAATCTTTTTCTCGATGTGTAAGTAAGTTCTTCTTTTACCTTTTTATTTCTCAAATGTATGTGATATTGTGTGTATCATACATGTTATGAGTGTTTATTTCCAATTTTTTTAATGATAACCTTTATGTGTTTCATTTAACATGTTTGTAGTGGCCTCATTCTAAATATCTTCATATTTGATCTATATCTTTTACTATTCCGTGCTTACATTTATATGTTTGTGTATCATTAGCTAGCAAATCATGGAAAAAATCATATGAATGTGTCTCTCATCAACTAGTCATGCATGAGTCAAATTGAGTCTTCCCAGGTCATTCCAAATTCACAAGTGTCAAAATTTTCAAATTTTGAACATCATGTGTTAGCACATACTTCGTATAGGCTAGCACATAAAATTAAAATTTTGAATTTTTCAAAATTCGTTCAGTATGTGTTGACACATTTGTTGGATAACTCGACACATAAAATAAAATTTTGAAGTTGTTTGAAAATACTTTAGTATGTGTCGACTCATGACCTTGATAGGTCGACAAATGCGTTCAAGAGTCGACTTATAAATGTCTTTTTGGCCAAATTCACTTCATTTCTCATGTGTCCTCATACACGCATCAAACTCTATTACTACTCACTTAATCTTGAATTGCGCAAATCATTTAAATTAGCAGTAAAGCTTATTAGATTCATTCACTACATATCATCAACGTTCAATTTTTCATCAAATCATTTGCATTTTCATCAATGCTTCTCACTTCATCTCCAAAAACCCTCTTTCACCCAAACTCTCAAACAATTCTGAATTTGCACTTGCTTGTGGTTCTTCTTCATTTATTTGTGTGTTTATGTGCTTGTGTGTCTTGTTTGGATGTGTGGGTAATATTTTATCTCTCATACTCCTTCACCTCTCGTTCACACATTTCATCAAACAATTGGTGTGCAAACTGTGTTTGAACATTTTTCAAAAGGCTCCCAAGCTTTCAAAGACCAAAGGTGATACTAAAGGCAGAGGCAAATCAAGCATATCTTCTGCTACTGTGGAAACTTCGTTTTCTTTGGTTTCTACTAAGCGTGTTATGGAATTTAAAGATAAACATCAACATCGGCTAGTGGTAAAACAATATGTTTGGAAGGCAATTATGGTTGGTGATTTGGATATCCCTGAAGTGGCTAGTCTTGTTACACATCAACAGATTGATTATTTTCTGTAGCTTGCTCAGGATTATAATGAAGACATCATCAATGTTTTATACTATGGGTTGCATGATAGAAGAGGTTCATGCTTCAAATTTACCATAGGTAACATCATTTATGAATTCACTGATGAACTTTGAAAATCCTTATTTGGTATGACCGTTGTTGATGCTGCTGCTGATGAAGCTGATTCATTGGTGACAAATACCAACATTCATATTCCCTTTAAGTGGAACACTCACGTGAATGAGATACCTAAAGCTCCTCGTGCCGATGACTGTTATGACCCTATTACTATTGGGCAATTAAATATGATTCCTAGAATTCTACTGTGGTTGATTTCTCATGTCTTGCGCTCGAAAAATGGCGGGTTCTCAAGAATTGATTTTATTGAGATTCATCTGGTGTATATTTTTTTGAACAAGATTAAAACTAACTGGGCACATTACTTTGTATCGTGAATGTTCGCTATTAAGGAGTGCAACAAAGAGATATCATTTTGCTTTGTCTCTATGATTACCAAAATTTTGAATTACTTCAACATTGGCATGCCTAATCTTACATATAAACCTCCAAGACAAGCTCAAGAGTTATCTCAATGAACCCTAACCAACACGGGGTATTTTTGGGACGTACACCATCGAGCTTACTACTTTTGTACATGTAAGAATGGTAGGAAGATATACAAATTTGATGATCCTGCAAAATTCAATGATGTTGCTGCTGAGGTTCATATGGATGATGAGCAACCAATGGGTTCCCCTCATGATGTTCCCGAGGGTGATGCTATTATGCAAGATGCTCCTCATGGAGATGCTCATGATAGTTCTTTTGGTACTGGTTTTTGTGATACATCTTCCATCATAACAATGCTCTAGGACATGCAATTGAGGCAATATGAGCGGTATGTGGAAGATTGTAGAAGGAGAGATGCCTTTAAATCTACTCAAATGGAAAGGGTCCATCTGATGCAAGAACACATGACTACTTAGGATGCTAATTTTGATGCTTTAGCTTCTTAGATGACGGAAAGTCTTGTGTCAATGAGGAATGAGATGGATGCGAATCATGCTGCCACGATTGCTAGGATCAACCACATGATATCAGCCCATAATGACAACCATCATCATTATGCTAGGTTTTATCGGGAAATGTGTGACTTCTTGGATCATCACTATGGTAATGATGGACAAGGATGATATATGGGTGTCTGACCAATGCTTATGGGCCATGGTAGAAGACGAAGTGTTGTGATATTATATTGTGTTGTGTCTTTTGAGTATCATGTTTTATTTTGCATTTATTAGAGTCATTCTTTGAGTATCAGGCATTGTTCTTTTGATTGGTTTGTTTTGCTGCTTGTTATGTGTGATACGGTGAACTGACTTTGTGTTTTTGCTTTGAAAAGCTATGTTGCGGATAGCAAGAGTCGCCACCGACTTTTCTTTTATCCAATAAGGAAAGGCGGAAAAGAACAGGAAAGACCTTGATTAGATTTTGAGTTCGGGAGGTACATTATACAAAGGGAAGGTGTTAGCACCCTTTGTATCCATGGTTATCCATGGGCTCTTAATTGCTTAACTCACTTATGTTTTCCTTGTTTGAGAAAGTGTTTGAGAAATGTGGTGTGTTTAGAAAATATTTTGAAAGGAGAGTTTAACTTTGTAATGATTCTTGTACGAATGTATACAAAGTGTTTATCTCGTTTGATTTTGAAAGATGTTTAGAAAAATATAACTTGGCGATGATTATGGTGCGAATGTATACCAAGTGGTGATTTTCTAAAAGATGTTTTGAAAAGTGTGAGGTGTGAAAAGTATTTTAAGCTGTGAGCAAGCATTTAAGAGTTATCCCTAACCAAGGTCTTTATAGGTATTTCCTATCCTTAGGAGGGTAAAACTGTCCTTACTATTGAGAAGTAAGTAGTCTTATCCTTTGGATGTAAAGGGACATCGTGGGGTCGTCGATTGGCCATTGAAGGCAACATTTGTAAGGATACCTTAGCATTCGAAGGGACGATCATCATTTAATCGTAGGCTACAACGAAGGGTCATCGAGGGACAAATTCATATATTCGAAGGCAACGTTCGAGGGACAAGGTCATATATTCGAAGGCAACGTTCGAGGGACTATGATTTATCTTGTAGGGACATTGACCTTTTGATCGAAGGGACTATGACTTATCTGTTTAGGGATGATGGTGATTTAATCGAAAGGGTCTTTGCTAAGGATATCCCCACATTCGCGGGACATGACCATAATATCGTAAGGCAACAAAGAGAGGGTTACCCTAGAGGTGCAAGTGTGGAAATGATTGGATTCAGATATATTATCTTGAATTAATTTATCTAAGTTCGATTATTTATCTTTCCATAGACAAATATCTAAATCTTAATTAACGAGTACAAAATTAAAAGGGCATACAAACTAATATTCGAAGGCAACGTTCGAGGGACAAGGTCATATATTCGAAGGCAACGTTCGAGGGACTATGATTTATCTTGTAGGGACATTGACCTTTTGATCGAAGGGACTATGACTTATCTGTTTAGGGATGATGGTGATTTAATCGAAAGGGTCTTTGCTAAGGATATCCCCACATTCGCGGGACATGACCGTAATATCGTAAGGCAACAAAGAGAGGGTTACCCTAGAGGTGCAAGTGTGGAAATGATTGGATTCGGATATATTATCTTGAATTAATTTATCTAAGTTCGATTATTTATCTTTCCATAGACAAATATCTAAATCTTAATTAACGAGTACAAAATTAAAAGGGCATACAAACTAATAAAACCTAATTAAACTAAAAAGAAAGAAATATAAAAAAATAATTAGATTTTTATTATTCAAAATAGCCCATTTTAATTAATTAAGTGATATATGAAAATTTAATTAATAAACTAGATTAAATTATATCCTAGTTTAAATAACTAATATAATATATTAATTAGAAAATTAATTAATGGGTTTTATTTTAATAATAGAAAAATAGTGGTGAATTAATTATAGTGGAAAGGGAGTAAACATTAGATTGAGGGGGGAGCTACCAACAAGCCATGTTGGTCCATTCGTTATTTATTCGCCTTCATTAAAATATATATTAATTCTACATGGATTTTTCCCTTTTGACACAACACCACCATGCATGTTACAACTTTCTCTCTTACGGCAAGCTACTTTATTTTTTCTCATGCTGTTTCTTTCATGTGAATATAACAAACCTGTAACTTCATCTTATATCAAACCACACACATAAAATAAGATCATATGTAATCATCATGCAATAATAAAAATAGCCATGCACAAATCAAGAAGCTTATATTATTTTACTCATGTATTAGTTCTCTTTACTACAAGTGATAATGATAAAACAAACCTTACACAGACATGTTAAAGACAACCAAGGATTTATATTATCACCATTATATCATCATCATCATTATTATGTAATAACAGCATGTGAAATAAACATAATCATGCTAGAAACAACACTCATATAATAATAATTAAATGACAGATATAATTCTTTAATCATGCAAACAGAATGTCTCCAACATGCTATGACATATCAAGAACAGATGCATACTTGAATAAAGCAATATCAACATCCACCAAACCATGAATACATCATCTCAATATATATCTTAAACCAATATTATTCATGCATGAATTAAGGAGTATTGCAAGGTAATCATGCTGGATGCAAATTCCATAATGAACACTTACTGGGGATTTGATTCTTCTAGCTTCTGCCTTGCCCTGTGTATCTTCTTCTGCTGTATCTCTCCTCTTTTTCCCTTTTTTTTCCGTTCCTCTCGCTGCAGCCATATGAAGTATTTATAATGGTGTGGATTAGGGTTTAACCTTGCTAAATATTTGGATCCCTTCCTATAATTTAGGAGAGTTAGCTATAATGGTGTGGATTAGGGTTTAACCTTGCTAAATATTTGGATCCCTTCCTATAATTTAGGAGAGTTAGCTATAATGGTGTGGATTAGGGTTTAATTAATTTAAATTTTAGTTACATAATTGAATTAAAATTTAAACCTATTTCTATTTTTACTTTCATCATTTAAAAAAAATCAAAATTATTCTTACTTATATCAACCAAAATTATTTTATAATTTATGGGCTTTTAAAAAAATGTTACTCTTATAAATAAATTTTATTAAGTAAAAAACGTGAATTACTAAATAAATACTATTTATAAATAATGAATAAATGGAACATGAGTCACTAAATTATAAAAAATAGTTATTATAATTTAATGAACTTTAACAAATAAAATTAATTTAAAATTTTAATTATACAATTAAAATTCAAATCTATTTTTATTTATCATTAAATTAAAACTATTTTATTTATATATATAAAATTTATTTATATCATACAGATAACCAAAATCATTATTATTTTTTATATCTGTATCACATAATAAATAAATTAAAATTTATAATTTATATGAGAATGTATGCTAATGAATGAATGCAAATGTGAAATGAATGTCATGCATGAATCTATTTATCATAAAAATTAACAGGCAAATTTTGGGGTATGACAGTTGCCCCTGTTCAATATTCTTAAACCGAGAGAATTAGAATGGTGTGTACGTCATTCGTGATCTGGAGGTGGAAGATTATTGAACACTTAGAATGCCCCAAAAATTTGCACTTGTTAATTAAAAGATAGTCTTGATGGAGATGGGCTTAAAGATACCATCCAGAAAGTTTGATGATGAGAGCTTCAGAGTGCGTCGTACATTAGACCATATCTGAAGACATGGGTGTCACACTGGGTCGTACGCTAGACCGTATAATGAGTCATCCATTAGGTGATATTAGGGTGAGCTGAACCTGATGAGATAAGGATCAGAATGGGTCATACGCTAGACCGTATCTGAGTAGCAGAGTGAGCCGTCAGTTAGGCTGTATCTGGAGAAATAAAGATCAGAATGGATCATACACTAGATCGTATCTGAGTAGTAGAATGAGCCGTCCGTTAGGCTGTATCTGGCGATAAAAAGTAGTCGTACGCTAGACTACATTTCAGAATGTACCGTACGCTAGGTAGTATCTGATGAGAAGAGCCAGACTGGGTCATACACTAGACCGTATCTGAGTTGCAGAATGAGCCGTCTATTAGACTGTATATGAGGATAAAAGATCAGAATGGATCATACGCTAGATCGTATCTGAGTAGCAGAATGAGCCGTCCATTAGGCTGTATCTGATGATAAAAGGGGTAGTCATACGCTAGACTACATTTCAGAATGTACCGTATGCTAGGTAGTATCTAAGGGGATGAATATCCAAATGGGTCGTACGCTAGACCGTATTGGAACAGTTGAAGGAACCATACATTAGGCTGAATCAGAATGAGCCGTACATTAGGCTATATCTGATAATATTTGTATATGTTGTATTTGCAATAAATGTCTGGGATGGGCTTAAAGATGCCATCATTAGGAGGATATTAGAATGCTTGTCAGAATTAATATTCATATGGATTATATCTGAAAGATGTATCTGAATCTTGAATGTAATCGATAAAGATGTTAGACGGTGTGGCTAGTGATCGAGAGGGGGGGGGGGGGTGAATAGATCACCTCTTTAAAATTAACGGATTTAAAGTTTTAACAGAGTTATTGAAACTTAGCGGAAAAATTCGGTCCTGAATCGACTTCCGTCTATTCTGAACCGCTGCTGGAAAACCGGACACGCGAATATAATGCTGGATTTGAATTAGAATGACAAAGATAATCAACACCAGAAACTAATTAAATTGAATGCACTTATTAGTAGATCCTATTTCCAATGGAAGAAACACTGCAAATAGTTTTGTCAAACAATTAGTGTGTATGCGCTTTGTGATGAACAATGGTGGACTTTATTTAACAAAGTTTTCTTGCCACTATTGTTTCGCGAAGAACACAGCCACAACACACTAACTGAAATTTCAAAACTATTGAAAAGGTAAAGAGAGATAAGGAGAGAATATGATACGCAGAGATTTGGTAAGGAAGTTCCCCACGTCGTCCTCGCGTGTGGGTACGTCTCCCTCTCAATTTCAAATGAAATTGAGAACTGTGATTATCAATTAATGCCGAATTCGTTGATACAAGGTTACAATACAAAGACAGAATTCTAAATCCCAAGAACTTCTTCTTGTATGAAACCTCCACTTGATCTGAGCTCGATCAAGAATTTCCTGCAAGAAATTGCAAACAATTCACCGGTTCCATGACCTGTTTGCGAAATCCCCCGATCTCCAAACGCAACGCTGTGGCTGAATCTGTTCTGCAAACGTGACTGACAAACCCTCAAGAACACTCCAGTTCTTGAAGGACAAACCAATTGGTTTTTCCTCGAAATCCCCTTCAATCTTCAACTCAGCTAGATCCTCGATCGTTCCACTGAACACCTCAGCTAGATCCTTGATCGTACCACTGAACGTTATCTCGTTGATCCTTTAATCCGAAGAACAAGAATGATTATGTGTTGATGTTCTTGAAGAAAAGTGATTGAGAAGATGAAGAAGATGAAGTATCTTTCAGGTTTCTATGTGCTCCAAAACAATTGCTCTTACACTGCTTTAATCTTGTGTTCAACTGTTTTTCTCTTGTGAATTCGTTTTTTTTCACTGCTGTCAAAAAATATTTCTTATATACAAGGACAAAAGCTGTTAGTTGGTGAAAACAGACTTATGTATTGATGCATGATGTTATGTATCGATTCATACTGTAACATTGAATATTTTTAGAGAATTAATGAAGGCATGTATCGATGCAAGGCTCGTATGTATCGATACATGAAGCATTTCAACTAAGCTTGTATCGATACAAGATGCGTGTGGATCGATCCATAGAGCAATTTGCCTGTCCATGTATCGATACATGACTCGTATGGATCGATGCATGCTGAAGCAAAAGTGTTTTGTGGTTTACAATATATTTCATGGATCGATGCATAAGATCATGTATTGATCCATACTGATACAAAATAGTTTTTATGAGTTCTTTTAATAGATGTATCACTGTGGATCTTTATGTATAGATATGAGACACTAGTATGAGATAAAAACACAAATGAATCATGCAAACTGATGCATATGCCAACAATTGGTCAATGATCACACAATTTGCTATCATTCAAAACTTTATTCAAGGTAAGGACTTTGCTCACAAACTCCCCCTTTTTGATGATGGCGAATTTTTGGCAAGATGTGTGATACTCCCCCTGAGTTTGTGCATTTTTGTCAGCTGTGTCAACATCTGCTTTCTCCCCCTTTGTCAACATCAAAAAGAAGAACCAGTTTCATCAAGGCAATATGTAAGTAGCAAGACACAACAAAATTGATAATAAAGCTAACAATCACAGAGAAGGAAGCTTAAAAGTAACGAGTCACTCATAAAGAATGACAAATAGGGGTAAAGACACCGAAGGCGGAAAGTAAACAGAAAGTAATAGGCATTTTACTAGGAGAAGATATTTTAAGATACACAGAAACCAAAACATATAAAGTACAACCAAATCGACAGAGAAACAAAACTAGAGCAATATGCATACATGTTTTGGATCGATGCATACTGATGCTAAACCACATTTTAACTAAGTTTTATGCAATATGCTCAATTATGATTCACAAATCAGATTTGAATGTTCAAACAGTATATGCAAAGATATTTACATAAACGATAGTAAGAATTTTGTTGTAACATACATAATTACATAGTTCGAAATGAGATATAGAGAGGAGTGATATTACCTCTGTTGGTGTAACCTTGAGAGGAATAGGTAGAATCTAAAGCAAGTCTCATAAACCAAGGTGAAGCATAATATAAATAAATTCAACCAAGCTTAAGACACCAGTGGAGATAGATCTAATATCCCTAATTCGCGACGAATGTTGAAGAATGGTTCTGTTGCCAAGGGTTTATTGAAAATATCAGCAAGCTGATTTTTAGAATCAACATGCTCAAATACAACGTCTTCTTTTTCAACATGATCGCGAAGAAAGTGATGTCTAATCTCTATATGTTTAGTGCGAGAGTGTAAAACAGGGTTTTTAGTAAGGTTTATGGCACTAGTGTTGTCACATTTTATTGGAATACGTTTGAGTTGAATGTTAAAGTCTTGTAGTTGTTGTTTTAGCCACAAAATCTGAGCGCAACAACTACCGGCTGCAACGTATTCAGCCTCTGCAGTTGACAAAGCCACAGATACCTGCTTTTTGCTATGCCAACTTACCAAGGAGTTTGAAAACAGGTGACACGTACCACTTGTGCTTTTCCTATCTGATTTGCAGCCAGCAAAATCAGAATCGGAGTAACCTACTAAACTACAATCACTTCCTTTGGAGTACCAAAGCCCATATTTAGATGTGCCATGAAGGTATCTAAATATACGCTTAACCGCTTTTAGGTGAGATTCCTTAGGATTTGATTGATACCGTGCATACATACAAACACTAAACATGATGTCAGGTCTAGAAGCAGAAAGATACAGAAGAGATCCAATCATACCTCTGAACTTTTTGACATCTACACTCTTACCATGCTCATCTTTATCTAAGTTCCCGTTGGTAGGCATAGGGGTGTCAATTGATTTTGAGTCATTCATTCCAAAGCGCTTGAGTAGTTCTCTGCAGTATTTTGTTTGACATACTGTTGTACCTTCATCAAGTTGCTTTATCTGAAGTCCTAGGAAGTAGGTCAGCTCCCCCATAAGACTCATCTCAAATTCACCCTGCATAACCTTAGAAAATTCTTCGACCAAGTGTATGTTAGTTGAACCAAAAATTATATTGTCTACATAAACCTGAACTAAAAGAATGTGCTTTCCTTTGTGTTTAATGAAGAGTGTATTATCCACTTTACCTCTTGAATATCCATGATCAATTAGAAATTTGCTAAGCCTTTCATACCAAACCCGAGGGGCTTGTTTAAGACCATACAAAGCTCGTTTTAATTTGTAAACATGATCTGGATTTTCAGCATTCTCAAAACCCGGAGGTTGTGAAACATATACCTCTTCATTTATGACACCATTTAGAAACGCACTCTTTACGTCCATTTGGTAAAGCTTAAAATCATTAGAACACGCATAGGCAAGCAAGAGACGTATAGCTTCAAGGCGAGCAACTGGAGCATAAGTTTCCTCATAATCTATGCCCTCCTCTTGGTTATACCCTTGTGCTACTAAACGTGCCTTGTTCCTAGTTATCACTCCGCTTTCATCAAATTTATTTCTAAAAACCCATTTAGTACCTATGATATGATGATCTCGCGGACGAGGGACAAGTTCCCAAACGTCATTTCTTTTAAATTGATTAAGCTCTTCTCGCATGGCCATTAGCCAAAATTCATCAATCAAGGCCTCTTTGGCATTTTTAGGTTCTACTTGGGATACAAAAGCGAAGTGAGAACAAAAGTTACTTATCTTAGAACGAGTCATTACTCCCTTTGAAATGTCTACCAAGATGTTGTCGATAGGATGGTCTTTTGAGGATTTCCAAGCTGGTGGAAGGTCGTTCACTTCAGCTGTCCTTTCTTCCTCATCTTCTTCATGACTAGTATCTTCATCCTTCTCATGGGCAGCTGTTCTAGACTGATCAGTTTCCGTAGCAGCTTCCTTGAGCATGTCTTCTGTAGATACACCTGCGTCATCAAAAGAAATACCTTTTCCGACATTTTTCGGATAAGACTCATCAAAAGAAACATGGACAGATTCTTCAACAGTAAGTAAACGCTTATTATACAGTCTATATGCTTTACTTGATTGTGAGTATCCAAGAAAGATACCTTCATCTGCTTTTGCATCAAACTTCCCAATATTTTCTTTACCATTATTCAAAACAAAACACTTACAACCGAATACGTGAAGATGTGACAAGTTTGGCTTTCTCCCTTTCAAAAGCTCATAAGGGGTTTTATTTAAAATAGGACGGATTAGGATCCTGTTTAAAACATAACAGGTTGTGCTAACTGCATCAGCCCAAAAGTATTTTGGTAATCCACCCTCATTTAGCATTATTCTTGCCAACTCCTCTAAAACACGATTTTTACGCTCCACAACGCCATTTTGTTGTGGAGTTCGAGGAGCTGAAAAGTTATGCTCAATACCATACTTGTCATAGTACTTATCAAAGTGGTAGTTTTGAAATTCACCACTGTAACACCTCAAAATTTGCCCTCCTCTCTTGGGACTAGCTTAGCATATTGCATTTCATTTTGTAGGTCATTAGTCATTGCATCTTGGCATATCATGTGGAAACAATAAGCAAGTCATCCTCCTAAGTCTTGCTCAGAAGATAAAGAGGTTAAAAGATTCAAGCTTGAGGGTCTCATGAATTGATCACTAGCCACCTGAGGGTTTGTGCTTCAGTTAGGGTTTCTTGGTTCCTCAAGGAGATTGGGTATTATCTTGGTTGAAGTGGTACATCACCATCATCATGGTCTTATCATCACCAAGAGGTTCATTATGCCTAATCATGTTCCTTGGGATTAGGGTTTTGACCTCTGGTCAACCCTAATCAGTTGAATTGTGCCAGTCAAGTTTTTTCAAGGGGATGAGGTCTTCATGGAGATGGGGATCATTATATGGTTTTATTGAGCTTGTGTAAGTTAGGGTTTCATTTTGGAGCCATTTCATTAGGAGATTGAGGCTAAATTTCATCTGTGCATGACCAAGTCATCTATCAGTCAACAAAAGTCAACCAAAAGTCAACTATTGGATTTGGAGGTGGGAAGGGATTAGAAATACTTCATTCATGTTCAAAACAAGTCTCATTTGACATTTCAAACATCAACATTGAAGAAAATAAAGTCAGGACAAAACTTTCCAAAAATAGAAAGTGACTTATAATTCAAATTGCCAAAAATGTAAAGGTTTTCTCCTCAAGATTACATCATCAAAGAAGCTTCAAATGAATTTTTGTTGAACATGAAAGTTGTAGATATTTCTCTCCCATTTCCAAAAAGTCCAGGATCATGGATTTCTCATGTGTGGTTAAAGAGATATGATCAAAACTTGATAAGGAGAACATGGAACTTCAAATGGGCATAACTTCTCAACCAAAACTCCAATTCAATTGGTTCTTTTTGCATTCTTCTCCTTATGACCTCTAGTTTCCAAATTTGGCATTACATGGCATGCATTGCATTCACATAAATATTTGGAAATTCAATTGATTTTTGGAGGGAAAAATGAAATTTAAAATTTGTGCATTATTTGAACATTACACCATTTCCATTGGCTCCAAAACAGATTTTTGAGGGAAATTAAGTGGAAATTCGTGCACTATTCACCATGCACTCCATGCATAGGGTGAAAATCCAAATTTTGCATTTGCACCTAAAATTGCTAATTCCAATTACCATTTGATTAAGTGTGATTAGAGAGTGATTAGTAGAGCATATATATACTCTAATCATAACAGAATTAAGAGGTTAATCACTTTTTCATCATTTTTGGATCTTGAAACTTTTTCCCTCCAAAATTTTCTCTCAATCAAAACTTGAAAATTCTCCACATAGCATAGCATTTTTCTTCCATATTCTGGTTTATTGAGTGTAGTGGATGAAGAATCAAGCATTGGATCATTGAATTCGAGCAAAAATCAAGCACACTCCAAGCAAATTCATGAAGATGGAAGTGGAAAATTAATCAAGATCTAAGCCATTACAAGCTCCAATTTCGTCATAAAGCTTCAAGTCATCAATATAGGAGTGGATCTGGACACTTTAGGAGCTTGAATCGCTGGTTTTATTGTTCTGCTCTTCAAGAGGTAATAACTCGAGTCTCTTAATTCTTCAATCCATTGCCATGTTTAGGTAGAGCTTTTCATGCTGATTAATCTGATATAAAATTCGTGTGAAATGGATGAGAAATGAGTGAGTTATGCTTGATTGAAGTTTGACATGTCAAAATGTTTTTGCTCGTTTCTCTTTGATCTTGATGAATTAGGATTAGATGTTAATTGATCTGTAATCTCCATTGGAAGAGCTTTCTGTTGGTATATTTTTTTGGCGAAATTTTGGAAATTTTCTAAACGCATGCACTGTAGCTCCGCCGTCTTCGCGAAGAAGATGGTGGAAACCACCACTGGCCATACGCGTATCACTGTGCACCATACGCGTATCACTGTGCACCATACGCGTATCACTGGGCACCATGCGCGTATCACTGTGCACCATACGCGTATCACCTGCAACATATTTTCAAACTTAAATCCATTTAATCTTTCCCTCCAATTTCCATATGCATTGTCCATTTTATTTTAATGTTGTTTTCCAAACTTCAAAAATTCATATTAAATTGAAAATTGATCCAAAAAATACCTGGTTTTTTGCTATTTGTTCCTTGTTCCATCTAGTTTTTTATCATCATAATTTCCAAATTTTTGTGTGGCTGGATTTTATTTGGTGCTAGGTTATGTGATCATGTATGCTTATTTGACCTTGCCTTGGTTATCATGTTGTGAAATGCTTGTTTCTTATCCAATAAATGTGAAATTTTGCATGCTAATTGTAGACACTATGCTGAACATTTTGGCTTTGGTTTGACATTTTTTCCATGCTCCTTTGCTGTTTTATGCTTGTGTTTGCATGATGTGACAGTTTGTGTCACACTTTTGATTGTTCAGCTTATGTGATGTGTTTGCCATGCCAATTGATCTCCAAATATCCTGATTTTTTGTGTGATGCATGTTCTGGATTTTGGGAATGAGCATGAATTTTCTTGGAAATTTTGGAATCATTTCTGGATTTAATTGAGATTTTTCATTCTGGTTGGTCACTTTTGAGCTTTAAAATTGCCTTGAACTTCAATTGGTCATGAAATGGATTTGGTGATTGATATTGATATGGGACTTTTTGGATGATGTTCTTAATTGATTGAAGTTGATTCATGTGAAATTTCATGTTCTGTTTTGAATTTTTTCTCCATCTTTGACCCTAGGCCTTGTCCTAGTGGTTTGTGCTTATGTTTGAGCTTTGTTTTCAGGATAAGAAGCATATGGCCATGAGGAGATTGATTCACATTGCTTGAGTTGGATTATTTGGTTGATGTTGACTAACCTTGACTTGTTTTGTAGGTTGCTTTTAGCTCATTTGAGTTGAGCTTGTGCCTTGCACATTGTGCCTTGAACTTGCTTTTGCTGTTGCTTGGTTGCTTAACCACTTTGAGGTATAATATTTCTGACTTCATGTAGTCTGGAAGACCTGTCCTGTTACTTGGGCAGGCACCTGTCTGAAGCCCTCCTTAAGAGGCAATGCTTGTGATTGTTTATCTTTGTGCCAAGCAGGAAAAGACCTTTGATAAGGCAATTGGCAGATAAAAGAGATGTGCAATCCATCTCCTGCTATTCAGTTGAGTCATCCCTTTGCTCACACACCTTGTGTTGACGCATTGTGGATATTAACCCAAGATCCATGTTGAGTCAGTCATATGTGGAGAAGAGTTCCAACTTTCTGAACTCCCATTTTCATTTGTCTGAAGCTCTCCCAGGCCAGGGATAAGAGCTATGAGGTCTTACCCTCACTCCCCATTTCATCTGCTTCACCCTAACTCTCAATGTTAGGGTTAAGAGCTAACATCACCCGATTCCAGTTGGCTTGTGCTTCACAGCCTAACCTTGTGTGAGCCCACTTTGTTTGTATATAGTGTGTGCTAATCGTGTGTATGTTTGCTTTGCTTTGCCTGTTTAGGATAGCTTGCTGCCTGTGCAAGTTAGATAGAAACCTCAACCTAGGACCATTGTGGATTACATGATAACTATTAGGCTCGAGTCAGTCTCCCTTCTAGTTTGTCATTTCCCAGTCTCTGGTTAGGAGAAAGTTTCTCCCCTGTTAAGGGGAACTACGTTGCCCTGATCCTCATACCAGATGAGGTACGTAGGTAGGAGATCGTACGAGATCTCTCTGGGCACCCTTTTTCCTTTTTGTGTGTGTTTGCTTGACAGTTACTAGGCTCGAGTGCCAGACTCCTTAGTAACTTGTTTGTTGGTTAACCCTCTTGTGTGTTAGGAGATGGACGTAAGACCAGCGATTGGCAGTCTGTATCCTATTGGTGTTTGTTGTGTGGAGTCTGACGTAAGTCCAGCTATTGGCAGTTGGTTTCCTGTGTGTGTTTGTTGGTTTGGAGTCTGATGTAAGTCCAGCGATTGGCATTCGGTTTCCATGTTTGCCTGTTTGTGTGTTTGTTTTGACGTCTCAGCGTCTGTGCGTGTGTTTTGTTTCGGCGTGCGTGAGCCGAACTACGGTAGCTCTGATTCTCATTCCAGATGAGATACGTAGGCATAGGATGCGATATCCTAGAGAGCCCTTTCCCCTCTTCTCCCACCTGTGTTGTTTCCAGTGTGTGTGTGATGTTTGTGAGCAGTTTTAGCAACCTTATTCTTTCCTTCTGAGCGTGGATCCCGTCGAGTACGACGGATGCGTAGGGGTGCTAATACCTTCCCTTCGCATAACCGACTCCCGATCCCATCTCTCTTTGGTCGCGAGACCATGTCTTTTCCAGGTTTACTTCGAGCGTTTCCTTTCCCTCTTTGGGATAAATAACGCACGGTGGCGGCTCTGTTTGTTTTGTTTTAGCCCGCCGGTTGTTTTTCGCGGATGCGACAGCTGGCGACTCTGTTGGGGATTAAGAGAAGTTGACCTCTTGCTGGTCCATCTTCCCTAAGCGAGTCTCTCCTAGCGTTCTCTAGGATAGTTTAGGTTGCTTGTGTTGCTCTATTTATTGCATTTATGATTATCATGTTGTGTATGTATTTGCATAAATATTTGCATGCATCATATTATCATTGTGTTGTCTTCTGTACAGGTGGTTCCTCTGTTTTGGGGTGGGTGTTCTGAGTGGGGCTAAAACCCAGGCCCGAGTATACACCTAGGATTAGTGTGGTCTCACGTTCCTCACATGCTGGTTGGGCATGTTGTTGCGACGTGACATACCACAAGGCGGACGAGGTTCATCTGAGAGTGCTCTTCCTTTGTGGGGTTTTCCACTTTGGTTGGGTTACCTCTTTTGAGCTATTGACTTCGGTGACCGTTCTTTCCCGGATCTTTGGTTTAGACGATCTTACGAGAGCTGCAACGACACACCCGAAAGGGCAAACCCGTTGAGTATCTTTTCCCGATTGTCGAGACCATTATCCGCCTTAAGGTAACCTGATTAGAATTTACCTGTGAGGGGAGGGTTGATTCTTACAGATGCATGTTCTGATGGTGACTAATGGTTCAGCTGTTGATCAAGGTCTTATTTATAAGTCGGATTTATGGATTTATTTCCGAGACGCCGGAATGCTGTCCGCGGTATTTATCAGTGGGGATCCGTTTATTTCAGGATTCCCTGGGCTGGTTCAGAGGGTCTTATGGTTATCTGTTCAGAGAATCTCTGGTGATGATGGTGATGTATCCTTCAGTTCCGTTTATTTCGGAACCCCAAGTCGGATTTGTGGTTGCTCAGTACCTCAGATGGTTATGATCAGTTTAGAGGCCGTAACTCAATGCAGTAAATGTTCAGATGACTTGGAGGATGGCACAGTGCATTGCATTCACGCATCAGCATCATCCATATTTTGCATTCATCGGCATCTAACTCATGTCTATCCATACTCAGGGTACATTCTCGATTGAGATTCTGGTTGAGAGACATCCTGATGTCAGAATGCTATTGTCAAATTTTTTATCCGTCTCGATGAAGCCAGAATCAAAGGAAAGAGTGTTCCTCATATGGATAAACATTGCATTCATGCGTGAGTCATAATAACCTGTCTTCTGTTTTGCAGGTGTCAGTTTCTAACATGTTTGGGTTTACTCAGGAATCATTGCTCGCGCACGCCGAATCATTCCTTTGCACTCAACACATCCGCACCGATATTTCACCAGACGCAACACACTAAGACTGATGGATCTACCTAACACAGATGTTCTCGAGCTGAAGGATAAAATGAATGAGCTGATTAACATCATGCAAGGTTTTGCTGTGGGCCAGAAAGCACTGGCTGATAAAGTAGAGAAGCTCGAGCGGGCTTCAGCGGCTAACAGTGGTGTCAATCTGGATGGTGTCTCTAACCATGGTCTTGGTGGTTCTAGGGACGGTGGAAAGAGGACAACTGTGGGGGTAGTGACTAACAATGCTGGTGGTTTTGGTGCTGCCACAGGTGGTGGATTCGGTCAGGTGGGCAATAATATGAAGGACAGTCTGTTTCCTCCTTTCTTTGGGGCTGAGGATGATAGAGAGGAAGACAGAGAAGCAGATCAATTCTCCATGCATAATGAACCATTCGGCCAGTACGGTGCCCAACCGCCAAACAAGGAAATTCAGGTGCTGGCAGAGAAGATCTGGGCTCTGGAAAGCCATGCTACTCCGGGGGTTGTCAATATGTCGAGGGGATTGTGATCCCACAAAAGTTCAAAGCGCCTGCGTTTGATAAATATAATGGGAGTTCTTGCCCGGAAACTCATCTCCAGGCCTTTGTCCGGAAAATTTCTGCCTATACAACGGATCAGAAGCTCTGGATGTACTTCTTCCAAGACAGTCTGTCTGGGGGGTCTCTTGAATGGTATACCAAGTTGAAGTCTTCGGATATCAAGAGCTGGCAGGATCTCGGAGATGCATTCTTTAAACAGTACCAGTTCAACACTGACATGGCTCCTAGTCGTACCCAGCTGCAGGGTATGTCTCAGAAGTCGAGTGAAGGGTTTAAAGAATACGCACAGAGATGGAGGGAGTTGGCTGCCAGAGTTCAACCTCCGCTGGTGGATAGGGAGATGTCTGATCTGTTCATGGGTACCCTGCAGGGGGTTTTTGCTGAAAGGATGGTGGGTTGTCCCGTCACTGGCTTTGCAGACATAGTAGTGGCTGGTGAGAGAATTGAAAGCTGGCTGAGAATGGGGAAAATACAGGGAAATGCTCCGTCATCTGGAGTAAAGAAACCATTTGGGAACGGTCAGCGCAAAAATGAGGGTGAATCAAGTGCTGTGTATGCCCAGAGAGGACACGGTAGGGATCGTTACTACCAGCACACTGCTGCGGTAACCATCCCTGCTGGTAATCAGTCAGTACGACAGCAACATCAGCCACCTCAACAGAGAGCACAGAGAGCCGGGTACCAAGTGAGGGGAAAAGGGATTGATCGTCAGTTCGATAAGCCGCCCGTGACATATGCTGTTCTGTTTAAGAAGTTGATGGATCTTGGGTTGGTGCAGCCGAGGACGATGGCTCCAGTAAGATCAGATCAGAGGCCTCCTAACTATGATGAGAACGCCGAGTGTGAATTCCATTCTGGTACACCAGGGCATAACATTGAGGGCTGTAGAGCTTTTAAGCATGTTGTCCAGGATCTGGTAGACTCCAAGGCCATCAATTTTGCACCATCACCGAATGTTAATGCTAATCCCATGCCGACGCATGGTCAGGCGATGGTGGGTGCAATTGCTGAAGATTCGGATCACGCTTGTGCGATAGGTGAAGAGACTGACAGTGACTGCGAGTTTGATGGTTGGATAAAACCGTGCGTACCAGGGATGGAGATCCAGAACTGGAAGGCCTGAAAAGATCATCACTATCACTCATCCTGAAGAGTAATATTTCTGTTTTTCAATTATGTTTGCATGAAAGCCATACGTTTTGCCCGAAACGTAATGGTCCATTGTAAGGGCCACCTCATGTGTTTCATTGTGCAACATTTTGCATCATTAATAAATGGATGTTTTTCATATTAAAAGCGGTGTTCCCTGTTTTTCACTTATTTTTGCAGTTTAAAAATAAAAATGGCAATGTTTGTTTTCATTTTTCCTTTTTTTGATTTGTCTCGTTCCGACTTCAAAACAAGAATCCTCCGGATCTCGTTGATAACAATTCGGTTACACCTCTATATGACTTCGACAATCCGATCTATCATGCCGAAGAAGAAGGCGAAGAAGATTGTGATCTGCTGGAAGATTAGCCAGGTTGTTGAAACAAGAGGAGAAGGTGATTCAGCCGCGCGTGAAGCGAGTTAAGATAGTTAACCTGTATACCGAGGAGGTCTGAAAGGAAGTAAAAGTTGGTTCCGCCCTGGGGGCAAGTGTTAGGAGCGAAGGTGGTGCCATTCGGTCTCAAGAACGCCGGTGTCTGCCAAAGAGCTATGGTGACTTTGTTTCATGATATGATTCATCATGAAATTGAATGCTATGTTGATGACATGATAGCAAAGTCCCAAACAGAAGGGGGGCATCTGGTAGATCTGGCCAAGCTGAGTGGACCAGTTGAGACAATTCAAACTGAGGTTGAATTCAAATAAGTGCACTTTCAGAGTGCGGTCCGGTAAGTTGCTGGGGCTTATTGTGAGCAGAAAAAGGAATCGAGGTCGATCCTGCTAAAAAAAAGGAAAAAAAGAAAAAGCAATAAGAGAAATGCCTGAACCGAAAACAGAGAAAGAGGTTTGTGGTTTCTCAGGTAGATTGAACTGCATTTCACGGTTCATATCTCACCTAACAGCCACGTGTGAACCCATATTCAAGTTGTTGAGAAAAAAGATCAAACGGTCAGGTGAAATAATGATTGCCAAGGGGCATTGAGAAATAAAAGAATAAGTTGCAGGAGCCTCAGATTATGTTGCCTCCCTATGGAGAGAGACCGTAAACCCTATGCTTGACAGCCCTCGAGGGGTCCATGAGGTGTGTACTGGGGCAGCATGACGAGTCTGGTCGAAAAGAGCATGCAATTTACCTTAGCAAAGAGTTTACCGACTGTGAAACAATACATTCACTGCTCGAGAAAACTTGCTGTACTTTGGCATAGGCTGCTCGCCGACTGAGACAGTGTATGCTGGTTCATACCACTTTGTGGATTTCCAAGATGGATCTGATCAAGTAGATTTTTGAAGAGCCAGCATTGACCGGACGGGTTGCGAGAGGGGAAATGATTCTGACTGATTTGCGATATTCAGTATACCTCTCAGAAGGCAATCAAGGGGAGTGTATTATCCGATTACATCGCCCCGCAACCCATTGAGGATTATCAACCAAGGAAGTTTGAGTCCCTGATGAGGACATCTCGAGGTGCTCAAATCGAAAGATTGTGAGGAACCGATCCCGGAGGAGGGGCCTGACCCTGAATCCGAACGGATTCTGATGTCTGATGGGGGGAGGTTAAGGTGGATGAGTTAGTGCCGCTTTGGTTACACCGAAAAGATCCCATTCCTTTTGTTGCCCGGATAACATTTGAATGCACCGACGGTGTGATTGAGTATGAAGCTGGTATCCTGGGTATCGAACTTCGGTGCGTACATCTACTAGGGGCAACGCCTTTCTCGTTGGTATATGGAATGGAAGTCGTATTACCGGTTGAGGTTCAAATTCCCTCTTTGAGAGTCCTGATGGACGTGAAGTTGCAAGAGGCTGAATGGGTAAGGACTCGGTATGAAGAGTTGAGCCTGATTGAGGAAAAGAGGCTGGCGGCCATTTGTCATGGGTAGTTGTACCAACAGTAGATGAAGCGTGCTTTTGACCAAAAGGTACGACCTCGTGTGTAGCACGTAGGTGATATGGTGCTGAAAAGGATCCTTCCTCCTCAAAACGATCGTAGGGGCAAGTGGACACCCAATTATGAAGGTCCATTCGTGGTCAAGAAGGTTTTCTCTGGCGGAGCCTTGTTGTTAACGACCATGGATGGCGAAGATTTTCCATCCCCTGTGAATGCGGACGCAGTTAAAAAATACTTCGTATAAAGAGACCCGCTGGACGAAAAGAATAAAATAGTCCCGGAAAAAATGGGCATCCCGGCGAACCGAAAAAAAATGAATGAAAAGGTTCGGGCAAAAATTAGGGATAAAAAGGAAAAATTGTACACCCGGCAAGTCGAAAACCTAGAAAGGCGACTTGGGCAAAAAAGGGTATCCCGGTGGACTGAAAACCTGAAAGGGCGGTCCAGGCAAAAGAGGGATTGAAACGAACAACTGCGTCTAGCATGATCGTTTGTACTTTGGTTAAGGCACATGGATAATCCCCGGTAGGGATCAGTCAGAAACGTTTTATTCAGAAGGCAGAAAGCACGGAGAGTCTGAGGACATATGGGGTGTAACCGAGTTGGAACTCGATGAGATCACGGTTTCACATTGCCATTAGGATAGATTTTTCCTTTTATGCGCAATTACCTCTTTTCAGGAATTGCTTCCTTTGTATTGCTCGGTTATGAGCCACACTTTTTGATCAATAAAATGCATATTCTATCAAATAATTTTTGTTTTTGTTTTCATAACCGTTTTGATTGCAAAAAACATCTGTTTATTTTGATAACGAATCTTTGCATTTTAAGACATACAGGTCCCTTCCAATGCATGTTTATAAGATTGAAAGCTTGAAATCTTATTCGGAAGGTTGAGTGACCTAGGTATTGAAATTTGGCACGCCTGGGGCACGTTTTTATCTAACGATCTCCTTTGCAGGTACTGTTAGATGTTTTCATTCACTTGCAGGCTATGATGTGAAGCCTTTTTGACAAAAAGATCCCCGTGGAGTCCGATCAGGGACGAATGAATGGAGGAATGGTAAAAAAAAACGACGAGAGACGTACGACGATCCTGGATATTAATCAAGAAGACTCTTCAAAGTCTGAAGACTGGAAAGTTTGTATGAATCTAAGGAGCTCGTTCTCCGTCGAGTACGGAGGAGCGGGAATACAAGGTGATGAATCAGAAAAGTCCAGACGAGTCTGGGAGTTCTAAAAATTGGAAAGCTGACAGTGGATTTGGATGGTGAATGCCATGGTTCGACGAGTCGACAGGTGTTCAGTACCAGATTTTCCTAGTTTCCCCAAGCAGAGTTGGGATTGTTACCTCCTCAGCAGATTCGAGGTCTGTGTTTCCCTAGCAGGGTCGGGATGATTATCTCCCCCAGCGGGTTTGAGATCGGTGTTTCCTCAGCAGCCAGGCCTGAAGGTTGCTATTTCCCAGTGGAGGTATCTATTGGTAGGGGTTTCTCCAAGCAGAGTCAGAATTGTTATATACCCCAGCGTGTTTGAGATCGGTGTTTCCTCAGCAGCCAGGCCTGAAGGTTGCTATTTCCCAGTGGAGGTATCTGTTGGTATTGGTTTCCCCTAGCAGGGTCGGGATTGTCATTTCCCCAGCAAGTCAGAGATTATTGGTTTCCCCACAGAGTGCGTCGGTGGTTTATTCCCCAGCGATGTCCCCAAGCGGGTCGGGTGCAGAGGAGGTTATTCCTGGTAAGGGTGGCCTATTTCCCAGCAGCAGTGTTATTCCCCAGCAGGGTGGAGATTGGAGCAATGGCGAGTTCCTCAGCAGAGTGCCTCGAGCTCCCCAGAAGAGTCCCTTGAGGGGGATACCTTTTATACATTCATCATTTAGATAAGCATAACATAATGCATAAATTGCGTAGCATTTCCATGATTATGGAGCATTACGCTGAAAAAAGTCATGCATCATCATTGCAAGCATCAGCTAGTCTCAAGCCGTGGTTACCGTTTGAGATTTGGTTTTGCCAGTGGGTGAAGGTGCTACTCAAGCCGTGGTTACCGTTTGAGAAGTGGTTTCGCTAGTTGGAAGATCAACATCAGCATTGCAAGCATAAGTTAACCCCAAGCCGTGGTTACCATCCAAGAATGGGTTTGGCCGGTCAGTGAAGATGATACTCTTAGGAGTTTGGCATTGTGACGTTGGGTCAACGGTATTCCCCAGTAGCGCGATACTGGAGGAAGATTTCTGTCGTGCGAGACGGAAGTTTGAAGATGTTACTCTGAGGAGTTTAGCATTGTGATTTTGGAGCAACAGCATTCCCCAGTTAGTCCCCGGCAAGCGTCTGCCTGGTTTTGACATATGTGGATGTCATCCTTGCGATACCAGTAAGTGTCGTGTCGATCCCCGTAATGTCGAGTTCCCTCCCAGTCATTGGTCAATGTCTGGTCGAGTTTTCTTTGGTGTCAAGTAAACATCATTGTTCGATGTCAGGTAAACGTCGAATTCCCTCCCAGTCATTGGTCAATGTCTGGTCGAGTTTTCTTTGATGTCAAGCAAACATCATTGTTTGATGTCAGGTAAATGTCGAGTTCCCTCCCAGTCATTGGTCAATGTCTGGTCGAGTTTTCTTTGGTGTCAAGTAAACATCATTGTTCGATGTCAGGTAAACGTCGAGTTCCCTCCCAGTCACTGGTCAATGTCTGGTCGAGTTTTCTTTGGTGTTAGTAAACATCATTGTTCGATGTCAGTAAATGTCGAGTTCCCTCCCAGTCATTGGTCAATGTCTGGTCGAGTTTTCTTTAGTGTCAGTAAACATCATTGTTCGATGTCAGTAAACATCATTGTTCGATGTCAGTAAACGTCGAGTTCCTTCCCAGTCATTGGTAAATGTCTGGTCGAATACCCTCTGATATGTCGCCATCAGAGTGGTGTTTTGGTGCTATTTCCGGCGTTGCCAGCGGAATTATCACAAGTTTCTGGAGAGCGGGGTTCAAACGGAGAAAAGGAAGTGTTGAGGCATTTTCTGGAGAACGGGGTCCAAATGGAGAAAGGGAGACACGGGGTGTTTTCCGGAGAGCGGGGTTCACAATGGCGATCACAAGTTATCGTCAGGCGACTGGGGTTCAAAATGGAGAGCGGGGTTCATTATTTGGAAAACAAGACTACTATGAAGTTGTCGGGATTCAACCGCGGTGATCCGGGATCATTCGCGCAAAAGAAAATGTTCGTTCGGGGTTCAAGAAAACTAAAAAGAGGAAATCATCAGAAAGTTTCGGGGTTCAAGAAAAAGTAAAAAGATAATAATCCCCAGAGGATATGTGGTGTTCAGGCCATGGTTATTCCTGTGTTACCATTTATTTTGGTATACAGGTCAACATTTCTGTTTCGGTATTCAGGCCGACTTGCTCCGTACCAGACGGATTCTTCTTTTGAGATTGCTTCTTTGCCGATTCTGACAGGCATTATTAATTATTTTCCCATCAGAGTGCAAATTGTTCGTCTGTTCTTGGTATTCAATCACTCTTCACCCTGATCATATGAAAGCCGAGGCTTTTCATATCGACAGGTTCACAGTGGATTGAATAGGGGCAGCTGTAACACCTCAAAATTTGCCCTCCTCTCTTGGGACTAGCTTAGCATATTGCATTTCATTTTGTAGGTCATTAGTCATTGCATCTCGGCATATCATGTGGAAACAATAAGCAAGTCATCCTCCTAAGTCTTGCTCAGAAGATAAAGAGGTTAAAAGATTCAAGCTTGAGGGTCTCATGAATTGATCACTAGCCACCTGAGGGTTTGTGCTTCAGTTAGGGTTTCTTGGTTCCTCAAGGAGATTGGGTATTATCTTGGTTGAAGTGGTACATCACCATCATCATGGTCTTATCATCACCAAGAGGTTCATTGTGCCTAATCATGTTCCTTGGGATTAGGGTTTTGACCTCTGGTCAACCCTAATCAGTTGAATTGTGCCAGTCAGGTTTTTTCAAGGGGATGAGGTCTTCATGGAGATGGGGATCATTATATGGTTTTATTGAGCTTGTGTAAGTTAGGGTTTCATTTTGGAGCCATTTCATCAGGAGATTGAGGCTCAATTTCATCTGTGCATGACCAAGTCATCTATCAGTCAACAAAAGTCAACGAAAAGTCAACTGTTGGATTTGGAGGTGGGAAGTGATCAGAAATACTTCATTCATGTTCAAAACAAGTCTCATTTGACATTTCAAACATCAACATTGAAGAAAATAAAGTCAGGACAAAACTTTCCAAAAATAGAAAGTGACTTATAATTCAAATTGCCAAAAATGGAAAGGTTTTCTCCTCAAGATTACATCATCAAAGAAGCTTCAAATGCATTTTTGTTGAACATGAAAGTTGTATATCTTTCTCTCCCATTTCCAAAAAGTCCAGGATCATGGATTTCTCATGTGTGGTTAAAGAGATATGATCAAAACTTGATAAGGAGAACATGGAACTTCAAATGGGCATAACTTCTCAACCAAAACTCCAATTCAATTGGTTCTTTTTGCATTCTTCTCCTTATGACCTCTAGTTTCCAAATTTGGCATTACATGGCATGCATTGCATTCACATAAATATTTGGAAATTCAATTGATTTTTGGAGGGAAAAATGAAATTTAAAATTTGTGCATTATTTGAACATTACACCATTTCCATTGGCTCCAAAACAGATTTTTGAGGGAAATTAAGTGGAAATTCGTGCACTATTCACCATGCACTCCATGCATAGGGTGAAAATCCAAATTTTGCATTTGCACCTAAAATTGCTAATTCCAATTACCATTTGATTAAGTGTGATTAGAGAGTGATTAGTAGAGCATATATATACTCTAATTATAACAAAATTCAAGAGGTTAATCACTTTTTCATCATTTTTGGATCTTGAAACTTTTTCACTCCAAAATTTTCTCTCAATCAAAACTTGAAAATTCTCCACATAGCATAGCATTTTTCTTCCATATTCTGGTTTAGTGAGTGTAGTGGATGAAGAATCAAGCATTGGATCATTGAATTCGAGCAAAAATCAAGCACACTCCAAGCAAATTCATGAAGATGGAAGTGGAAAATTAATCAAGATCTAAGCCATTACAAGCTCCAATTTCGTCATAAAGCTTCAAGTCATCAATATAGGAGTGGATCTGGACACTTTAGGAGCTTGAATCGCTGGTTTTATTGTTCTGCTCTTCAAGAGGTAACAACTCGAGTCTCTTAATTCTTCAATCCATTGCCATGTTTAGGTAGAGCTTTTCATGCTGATTAATCTGATATAAAATTCGTGTGAAATGGATGAGAAATGAATGAGTTATGCTTGATTAAAGTTTGACATGTCAAAATGGTTTTGCTCGTTTCTCTTTGATCTTGATGAATTAGGATTAGATGTTAATTGATCTGTAATCTCCATTGGATGAGCTTTCTGTTGATATATTTTTTTGGCGAAATTCTGGAAATTTTCTGAACGCATGCACTGTAGCTCCGCCGTCTTCGCGAAGAAGATGGTGGAAACCACCACTGGCCATACGCGTATCACTGTGCACCATACGCGTATCACTGTGCGCCATACGCGTATCACTGGGCACCATGCGCGCCATACGCGTATCACTGGGCACCATACGCGTATCACCTGCAGCATATTTTCAAACTTAAATCCATTTAATCTTTCCCTCCAATTTCCATATGCATTGTCCATTTTATTTTAATGTTGTTTTCCAAACTTCAAAAATTCATATTAAATTGAAAATTGATCCAAAAAATACCTGGTTTTTTGCTATTTGTTCCTTGTTCCATCTAGTTTTTTATCATCATAATTTCCAAATTTTTGTGTGGCTGGATTTTATTTGGTGCTAGGTTATGTGATCATGTATGCTTATTTGACCTTGCCTTGGTTATCATGTTGTGAAATGCTTGTTTCTTATCTAATAAATGTGAAATTTTGCATGCTTATTCACTACGCCAAAAGAGGGAAAAGAGGGCGCTTTTTTTGGCCTATAACAGCGCTTTTAAGCGCCCTCTAAAGTGGCGCTGGCATAGGTAAAGACAATGCTTTGTTTTCTTGGAGAAAGCGCTGTCTAAAGTGGCCACATTATAGTGCGCTTTCAGAAAAAAGCGCCCTCTGGAGTGGTCCATAAAGGGACACCTTAGAGGGCGCTTTCTGGAAAAAGCGCCCTCTAAAGTTGTCAATGTAAAATGTTTAGAGGGCGCTTTCAGGAAAAAGCGCCCTCTAAAGTTGTCAATGTAAAGTGTTTAGAGGGCGCTTTCAGGAAAAAACGCCCTCTAAAGTTGTCAATGTAAAGTGTTTAGAGGGCGCTTTCAGGGAAAAGCGCCCTCTAAAGTGTTAGTTATTTTAAAAAAATTTGTTTGAAAAACAGTGGATATTTAATTGGTAACCTGTTCGCATGCTGCAAAAGTGTAAAATTCATATTGAATTCATCCTTTAATCCAATGTTATACACCATTAATCCATTGATATATACAACATGAATCCATTTATATACAACATTAATCCTTCATATATACAACATTAATATATGATTCTTTGATCAACAATATACAACAACATATTCATGATTTAGTAAAAGTACAACAACAATATACACTATTAGTCTCGAAAGATCCATAGCAACCAACACCCAGTGACCACTGTATCCAAAAGCTGTCTAGTAGTTCTAACCAATACTAAACAAAATAACGCCCATCCACCCATGATGAATAATAGCAAGTGTGCATAATAGGCAGGAGGAACTGCATACAAGATAACAAGTTATTGGTCAAACTCTGTAGCTGGTCTGCAGTGAATTTATTTTCATCATACAGCACATGATAATGCGTTGGTCGACTAGTCCCCTGCAAAAAGAACACGTCCAAATGCAAATAACACAGAACTGTCAAAAGGCGATTGAGCAACAAATAGTAAACAATGGCATAAAGTTAAATGACATAGCTAATATTACCTGAATTCCTGCATGGCTGTTAAGGTAAAAATCAAATTCCCTAGGGTGACAAATGCTGGTGTCTACCACGGTTCCTTTGACAATTTAGAACAACAAAATCAGCAAAAAGTGATAAATTCAAATGATAATATATACCAGCTGCGTTGAGAAATATATTGAAAAAACCTGGCATAATATTTCCACTTCTATCGGTCTCTTTGGGGTTGACAGGAAAGAGACGGGTGTGATGTCTCTTTTGGACCACTACAAAAGTAACTTTAGGTAGATACCCATCCTCTATTGAGACACAAGCCTGATGAAAAAAAATTAGTTGGTCTTCAGCACTCCAATGTACTTCAAATTTTACACCCTTGTCTCTTGCACGAATGATTGACTTCATAATAGCCATTTTACCTGTAATAAAGAAAACAATTAAAATCAGATGACAAATGTAAAAACAATTAAAATCATAAAAGTCATTTTACCTGTAATAAAGAAAACAATTAAAATCATTTGACCTGTACCTTTTTCACTAAGTTCTCTTTCTTTTCTTGGTTGGAATATGTTCTACATGTCTCTTAACAACACGGACGGTTGGATTGATCCAAATACCCTCATTATGATCATTTCTAATATATGAATCATTTGATATAATATTCTCATCTTGATCATTTCTGGTAAACGATTCAATCTCAACATCAATATCACCTTGATCTCCAGTGTTTTCATCAATTACTTTGTTGGAAAAAAGAACTATAGACCATTTCGTACTTTTCGGATCATTGACATAGAACACTTGTCTAGCTTGAGAGGCTAGAATAAAAGACTCATCTTTGTATCTCACCCTATCAATATCACCTTGATCTCCCATGGAGGTAGGTTATAAATCATAATAATCACAGGCCATGTACTGTGTGAGATACTCTGGATACCGTGTGGGTTCATTCCATCAGTAGATAATGCCAAGCGAAGGTTTCTTGATTCTTCTCCAAATTCAGGATAATCATTATCAATTTTCAACCACTGTGGTGAATCTGCCGGATGTCGATACTTTCCATCTATAATTCTTTCATCTGCATGCCAGGTCAAGTGTCTTGAATCGGTTTCACTACGAAACATGCGTCTAAATCTCGGAATAACAGGAAAATACCACAAGACTTTTGCTGGAGACAACTTGTTCTTATATCGCGAGACACCGCATTTAGGACACTCATTTAACGATGTATACTCATTTCGAAACAAAACGCAATCGTTTGGACATGCATGTATCTTATCATAGCTCATGCCAATAGAGCACAACATCTTTTTGGTCTCATATGTTCGATTGGGAAGAACATTATCCTCAGGAAGCATATCTTTCAAAAGGGCTAATAACTCTGTGAAACTTTTATCCGACCACCCATTTCCCGCCTTTAAGTTGTACAACTTTAATACCGCAGACAATCTTGTGAATTTAGTGCAACCATCATACAAAGGTTTCTCTGCATCACTTACCAACCTCTCAAACATTTCGGGACAATCCTTAAGATCTCCTTCAAGTGCTTCTGCAATCTCTTCAACTCGATCAAAATCGTATGTATCTGCGCCACTATAGTTTGAGGCATAGGTCGTACTATCCCCCGGTTCAACATTATCGTTACTTTTCTCACCATGCAAATTCCAACATGTATAACTTCGATCAATTCCATGCCTCATTAGATGCGATGTCAACTGAACTGCGTCAACCTGTTTCCCATAACAACAACCCAAGCAAGGACATATCATTCTACTGGGGTCTTCGGCGTGCGCAACGGCAAACTTAACGAATTCTGATACCCCATTCTCGTACTCTCTCGACAATCGATTGGAAGACATCCATGTATTATCCATTACTAATTAGAATAAACAAAAAACAATTTCAGAAGAGTTCAAACACATTCGGACCTAGGTTTCTAATGATACTGGTGTTGACACAAAATCATATGTTCATAGGTCGTATAACCCATTACATCCGCTATCATGGTCACTAAAAACCAACCGTCAATTTCCTATTGCATCCGCTATCATGGTCGAAACAAACGTAGAAGGAGGAAACGCGCAGTAATAAGGTAAAACAGAAATTGGGCAAAGCTAAAACAAAGCAATAACATAAAACAGAAATTGGGAAAAGCGTGTACCTTTGATTGGTAGAAGGAGGAAACGCGCATGTAGATCTAACAGAGGTGGAAGGAAAACGCCTCAGAACCCTAACGTGAAAAAGAACGCTAATAACAGATAGTGAAATAACAAAACGCGCAGTATGTTATAATTTTAATGTTTACTAAAGGGGACATTAGAGGGCGCTTGTGGAAAAAAAGCGCCCTCTAAAGGGGGCCTAAGAGGGCGCTTATGAAAGCGCTCTCTAAGGCTTTCTAGAAGCGCTTTATAAGCTGGAAATGCACGTGGACTTATAATAGCGCTTTATTAAAAGCGCCCTCTAAGGGTAACCTTAGAGGGCGCTTTCTAAAAAGCGCCATGTATTGTTGTCCCTCTATCTCCTCCTTATTTTTTCGTTTCACCTTAGAGGGCGCTTGTGGAAACAAAGTGCCCTCTAAAGGGTAACCTTAGAGGGCGCTTATGAAAGCGCTCTCTAAGGCTTTCCAGAAGCGCTTTATAAGCTGGAAATGCACATGGACTTATAACAGCGCTTTATTAAAAACGCCCTCTAAGGGTAACCTTAGAGGGCGCTTTCTAAAAAGCGCCATGTATTGTTGTCCCTCTATCTCCTCCTTATTTTTTCGCTTCACCTTAGAGGGCGCTTTGTTACAAAAGCGCCCTCTAAAGTGCGCTGTCTATTGCTCCTTATTTTTCGCTTCACTTTCGAGGACGCTTTTGTAATAAAGCGCCCTCTAAGGTGTGCTGTCTATTCCAGTTTTTGGCGTAGTGATTCTAGACACTTTGCTGGACATTTTGGCTTTGGTTTGACATTTTTTCCATGCTCCGTTGCTGTTTTATGCTTGTGTTCGCATGATGTGACAGTTTGTGTCACACTTTTGATTGTTCAACTTATGTGATGTGTTTGCCATGCCAATTGATCTCCAAATGTCCTGATTTTTTGTGTGATGCATGTTCTGGATGTTGAGAATGAGCATGAAGTTTCTTGGAATTTTTGGAATCATTTCTGGATTTAATTGAGATTTTTCATTCTGGTTGGTCACTTTTGAGCTTTAAAATTGCCTTGAACTTCAATTGGTCATGAAATGGATTTGGTGATTGATATTGATATGGGACTTTTTGGATGATGTTCTTAATTGATTGAAGTTGATTCATGTGAAATTTCATGTTCTGTTTTGAATTTTTTCTCCATCTTTGACCCTAGGCCTTGTCCTAGTGGTTTGTGCTTATGTTTGAGCTTTGTTTTCAGGATAAGAAGCATATGGCCATGAGGAGATTGATTCACATTGCTTGAGTTGGATTATTTGGTTGATGTTGACTAACCTTGACTTGTTTTGTAGGTTGCTTTTAGCTCATTTGAGTTGAGCTTGTGCCTTGCACATTGTAGCATTGCTTGTTTGACTGTATACTGTTGACTGCTGACTATTAACTGTCTGTTTGACTTTTTGAGTTGTATACTGATTGAGTTAGATTGTTTTCAGGTACATTAGTTGCTTAAGTTCTTTTGAACTTGCTTTTGCTGTTGCTTGGTTGCTTAACCACATTGAGGTATAATATTTCTGACTTCATGTAGTCTGGAAGACCTGTCCTGTTACTTGGGCAGGCACCTGTCTGAAGCCCTCCTTAAGAGGCAATGCTTGTGATTGTTTATCTTTGTGCCAAGCAGGAAAAGACCTTTGATAAGGCAATTGGCAGATAAAAGAGATGTGCAATCCATCTCCTGCTATTCAGTTGAGTCATCCCTTTGCTCACACACCTTGTGTTGATGCATTGTGGATATTAACCCAAGATCCATGTTGAGTCAGTCATATGTGGAGAAGAGTTCCAACTTTCTGAACTCCCACTTTCATTTGTCTGAAGCTCTCCCAGGCCAGGGATAAGAGCTGTGAGGTCTTACCCTCACTCCCCATTTCATCTGCTTCACCCTAACTCTCACTGTTAGGGTTAAGAGCTAACATCACCCGATTCCAGTTGGCTTGTGCTTCACAGCCTAACCTTGTGTGAGCCCACTTTGTTTGTATATAGTGTGTGCTAATCGTGTGTATGTTTGCTTTGCTTTGCCCGTTTAGGATAGCTTGCTGCCTGTGCAAGTTAGATAGAAACCTCAACCTAGGACCATTGTGGATTACATGATAACTATTAGGCTCGAGTCAGTCTCCCTTCTAGTTTGTCATTTCCCAGTCTCTGGTTAGGAGAAAGTTTCTCCCCTGTTAAGGGGAACTACGTTGCCCTGATCCTCATACCAGATGAGGTACGTAGGCAGGAGATCGTACGAGATCTCTCTGGGCACCCTTTTTCCTTTTTGTGTGTGTTTGCTTGACAGTTACTAGGCTCGAGTGCCAGACTCCTTAGTAACTTGTTTGTTGGTTAACCCTCTTGTGTGTTAGGAGATGGACGTAAGACCAGCGATTAGCAGTCTGTATCCTATTGGTGTTTGTTGTGTGGAGTCTGACGTAAGTACAGCGATTGGCAGTCGGTTTCCTGTGTGTGTTTGTTGGTTCGGAGTCTGATGTAAGTCCAGCGATTGGCATTCGGTTTCCATGTTTGCCTGTTTGTGTGTTTGTTTTGACGTCTCAGCGTCTGTGCGTGTGTTTTGTTTCGGCGTGCGTGAGCCGAACTACGGTAGCTCTGATTCTCATTCCAGATGAGATACGTAGGCATAGGAAGCGATATCCTAGCGAGCCCTTTCCCCTCTTCTCCCACCTGTGTTGTTTCCAGTGTGTGTGTGATGTTTGTGAGCAGTTTTAGCAACCTTATTCTTTCCTTCTGAGCGTGGATCCCGTCGAGTACGACGGGTGCGTAGGGGTGCTAATACCTTCCCTTCGCATAACCGACTCCCGATCCCATCTCTCTTTGGTCGCGAGACCATGTCTTTTCCAGGTTTACTTCGAGCGTTTCCTTTCCCTCTTTGGGATAAATAACGCACGGTGGCGGCTCTGTTTGTTTTGTTTTAGCCCGCCGGTTGTTTTTCGCGGATGCGACAACCACCATGATCGCTACGGATTGTAACTATTTTGGAATTCATTTTGTTTTGGGACAAATTTGCAAAATTCTTAAAAGCAGAAAAAGTTTCATCTTTGCTATGAAGGAATATAGTCCAAGTAAATCTAGAGTAGTCGTCAACAATTACAAAACCATAATAATTTCCACCTAAGCTCTTTGTCCTAGAAGGTCCAAAGAGATCCATATGGAGAAGCTCAAGGGGTCTTGAAGTTGAAATTACATTTTTAGATTTGAAAGAGACCCTTGTTTGTTTTCCCATTTGGCACGCGTCACATAGGTGGTCTTTTGAAAATTTTATTTTTGGAAGACCGACTACTAGATCCTTAGATACAACCTTATTAAGCAAATCGAAATTAACATGTGTTAAACGTCTATGCCAAAGCCAAGAATCATCATTCAAGGTAACTAGACATTTAGTACTTGTTAAAGATACATCAAAAAGGTCAAGCATATAGATGTTGTTTACTCTTACACCCTTAAACACAACGTTCTGTTCAGCATGTTCAATTATGCAGCAAGTTTTTGTGAAGGAAACTTTATAGCCCATGTCACATAATTGACTTATGCTTAACAAATTGTGTTTAAGTCCCTCTACTAGATGGACATTAGAAATAGTAGTGGTGGAGGGATTACCTACACTACCTTTGCCGAGTATAGCTCCTTTGTTATTGTCTCCATAAGTAACATATCCCTTCTTCTTTGCTTTGAAGTCTATGAAAAGCGATATGTCACCGGTCATGTGCCTTGAGCAGCCGCTGTCAAGAAACCATCTTCTATCTACGGAAGCAAGGCACTCATCCTACAATATCAAAAGAGAGAAGTTGGTACCCAATTTTCATTGGGTCCAAGTGGGTAAGTGTTAACATGGTTGCCTTTTGGCTTCCATTGATAAATACCTTTAGGGACAAGAAATCTCCTAAACTTGCATTTCTCAATGGTATGGCCAGCATGACAACAATAATGACATAAACCATGATGATGTGGTTGTTTATTCTTGTTCATTAAATCCTTTGGAATGAAAGAGTATTTTGCATATGGTGGATTTAACGACTTCTTAAACAACCTAGAGTCAACGGCGTAAGTAACCTTAGGCTGTAACGCTTTTTCTAATTTGACCTTGAGAGTGTTTACCTCTTTTTGCCAAATATGACAAGCGTCACAGTACCTAACTTTACTATATCCATCAATGTCAATATCTTTTGAATTTTCTGCAATACTAGCTTTTAACGCTTCTAAATCATTTTCAGCTTTGTATACTTTACCTTCCAAAAATGAAAAAATTTGTTTATCGGAAGATAGTCTTTTAAAAGCATCTACAACTTCGTTATGCAGTTTTTCAAAAGCTATTTTCAGTTCGGAAAAAGACATAGAAGAGAAACTATTGTAATAGGCTTGTTTTACCTTTTTGTCATTGCTTTTCTTCTTGTGGTAGGACAGATTTTTGGTGTGAGCCATAAGGCACAGATTTGCGGTTTCATCACTATCACTTGAGCCTTGTGTGCTTGATGAGTCACTATCACTTTCCCATGCAATTTAAGCTCTTCTTTGTTTGCTGTACCCTTTTGGTGAAGCTTTTCTTTGATCCTTATATTTCATAGGACAGTCTGTTTTATAATGTCCAGATTTACCACAATTAAAACAGGATCCTCTTCCTCTACTCTTCTTATTCTCTTCCTATTTCGCATCTGTAGATTGTCTTCGAAACTTCATGAGGTTTTTGTCGGAATGCTTGACTCCATTCTTTCGAATGAATCTATTATATCTCCTTACAAACAGTCCCATTTCTTCATCATCCGAATCTTTGCCACTACTAGAATCATTGTCACTTTGCTCTTTTCGTGAGGACTTAGAGCTAGAGGCCACAAGAGCTATTGGCTTCTTCTCTCCCTCTTTGTCTCTTTTCTTCTCCTTTTCCTTCTTACTTTTGTTCTCATATTTTTCAAGACTTTCCAATGCTTGCTGATGTTCTTCCAGCTTTCCAAACAGAGTTGTAATCGTAAGTCTTGTTAGATCGTTGGCTTCCTTAATTGCTGTTACTTTAGGTTGCCATTCCCTGCTAAGACACCTGAGAATTTTATTAGTAGCGATTTCATTGGAAACAGGTTTTCCAAGTGCATTCAACCTATTAGTGAGATGAGTGAATCTCTTTTGCATGTCGGAGATAGTTTCTCCTTGTTTCATGCGAAAGAGCTCAAACTCTTGATTTAGAGTGTTAATGCGGGACTGTTTTACTTCAGTAGTACCCTCATGGGCAACTTCTAAAGCATCCCACATTTCTTTAGCTGTCGTGCAATGGGATACTCGATAATACTCATCAACACCAAGTGCTGAAATTAGTATGTTTCGAGCTTTCCAATCACACGACCACTTTTTCTCATCTTTCTCATTCCAATCAGCTTCTGGTTTAGGAACTATGGCGCCAGCCGCATTTGTCATTGTAATTTGAAAAGGACCATTTTCAATGGCAGCCCATACTAGCCTATCCACAGAATTTATATGAACTCGCATGCAGTCTTTCCAGTAGCCGTAATTTTCACCGTTGAAAATAGGCGCTCTATTATATGCCCCCTTTGGTTCAGAGTCCATACTGTTACAGGCAGCCACAGAGCACCAGCGAACCGGCGCTCTGATACCACTTGTTAGACGGTGTGGCTAGTGATCGAGAGGGGGGGGGGGGGGTGAATAGATCACCTCTTTAAAATTAACGGATTTAAAGTTTTAACAGAGTTATTGAAACTTAGCGGAAAAATTCGGTCCTGAATCGACTTCCGTCTATTCTGAACCGCTGCTGGAAAACCGGACACGCGAATATAATGCTGGATTTGAATTAGAATGACAAAGATAATCAACACCAGAAACTAATTAAATTGAATGCACTTATTACTAGATCCTATTTCCAATGGAAGAAACACTGCAAATAGTTTTGTCAAACAGTTGGTGTGTATGCGCTTTGTGATGAACAATGGTGGACTTTATTTAACAAAGTTTTCTTGCCACTATTATATCGCGAAGAACACAGCCACAACACACTAACTGAAATTTCAAAACTATTGAAAACGTAAAGAGAGATAAGGAGAGAATATGATACGCAGAGATTTGGTAAGGAAGTTCCCCACGTCGTCCTCGCGTGTGGGTACGTCTCCCTCTCAATTTCAAATGAAATTGAGAACTGTGATTATCAATTAATGTCGAATTCGTTGATACAAGGTTACAATACAAAGACAAAATTCTAAATCCCAAGAACTTCTTCTTGTATGAAACCTCCACTTGATCTGAGCTCGATCAAGAATTTCCTGCAAGAAATTGCAAACAATTCACCGGTTCCATGACCTGTTTGCGAAATCCCCCGATCTCCAAACGCAACGCTGTGGCTGAATCTGTTCTGCAAACGTGACTGACAAACCCTCAAGAACACTCCAGTTCTTGAAGGACAAACCAATTGGTTTTTCCTCGAAATCCCCTTCAATCTTCAACTCAGCTAGATCCTCGATCGTTCCACTGAACACCTCAGCTAGATCCTTGATCGTACCACTGAACGTTATCTCGTTGATCCTTTAATCCGAAGAACAAGAATGATTATGTGTTGATGTTCTTGAAGAAAAGTGATTGAGAAGATGAAGAAGATGAAGTATCTTTCAGGTTTCTATGTGCTCCAAAACAATTGCTCTTACACTGCTTTAATCTTGTGTTCAACTGTTTTTCTCTTGTGAATTCGTTTTTTTTCACTGCTGTCAAAAAATATTTCTTATATACAAGGACAAAAGCTGTTAGTTGGTTAAAACAGACTTATGTATTGATGCATGATGTTATGTATCGATTCATACTGTAACATTGAATATTTTTAGAGAATTAATGAAGGCATGTATCGATGCAAGGCTCGTATGTATCGATACATGAAGCATTTCAACTAAGCTTGTATCGATACAAGATGCGTGTGGATCGATCCATAGAGCAATTTGCCTGTCCATGTATCGATACATGACTCGTATGGATCGATGCATGCTGAAGCAAAAGTGTTTTGTGGTTTACAATATATTTCATGGATCGATGCATAAGATCATGTATTGATCCATACTGATACAAAATAGTTTTTATGAGTTCTTTTAATAGATGTATCACTGTGGATCTTTATGTATAGATATGAGACACTAGTATGAGATAAAAACACAAATGAATCATGCAAACTAATGCACATGCCAACAATTGGTCAATGATCACACAATTTGCTATCATTCAAAACTTTATTCAAGGTAAGGACTTTGCTCACAAAAGATATCCGTCTGAATGAATCTTTATTTTGACTGTATCAGGAGGATAATTAACTTGAAAAAAAAAAGAGTTTGCCTCATGCCATGTCATGATGCATGAGATGTTTTATGCTCTTGAAAATAAATGCGAACATTGCATGCATGTATATGCTGTGAAATGATGCATGAATGAATTATGCGTCTGAAATTTTTTGCCATGGGAAAATAAATCCCGATATTCTGGTTGGAGATATTTGTATTGATAACCCTTTCTTAGCTGGGGATATTTGATTTCTGTCTGATGGTAGAAATATTCAACAGAACCTGACTGAGGATAAAAGAGATGACCAGTCTGTCTAGTAGTGCCAATTTCTTCTGGGAATAACTGGTTTTGCTGGGGAATAGGATTTGCAACCGGATTTGTTAGAACGCATGGTTAAACCTTATCCTTGATCCTAAAGTCTTTTAGTAATTGCTATTTATATTTTATGCATGTATTTTCGGTAAACATCAATCATATTCAAATGCATATATTAATTCGAATTAAATCAATGGACGTTTATGCAAACAAAACGGAGAAAGTAAAACAAAAGTATCTTTTTGGAAATAAAATTGTATTGATTTTGAAAGAGGGCCTATAAACAAGCAATTTTAATACAAGGAGACAGAAATCCTAAGAAGGCCTATAAACAAACATATTTCAAACAAATAACACACCAAATATATATGAAACACATAAAATTAAGTAAACCCCAAGAAGATAAAGGAGATTATAAGGATCATACCAATATCTCGATCTAGGCTTTAACTTACTGCACCCAAAATGATTAGTATACGACAACAATAATAACAAAATAAAAATACGATCAAACACAAACAATTAGATACAATTCCTTTTACATGTCTAGAAAGTATTATCAGACACTTATTTACCAATATATTAGGTGAATTGAAATGACAAATGTTCTAATTATCTTTGATCATCCTACTTATTAAGCAAATGATTAGCTACTTCATTGATTTGAACATATGCATTGACAATATTGGATAACTGATTCAACACTTGACAATGATATGGATATTTCAAAACTTGATTCTTTGAAATTCTTAGATACTTTTTGAACAACCAGTGAACACACCAGTTTTCACGAAACTATTTTCATCTTCTTTTACGATAACCTTGTAAGAGTAGGTAAAAAAGGAGATGCTTCTTCTTCCTTCCACAATACTTTAACAAAGTTCAAACATACATATACTATATGACACCGTTTTTTAGCTATACGAATAATCATAATGTAGGAACAAAACTTAAGCTATACTGCTAGGTTTCCAGTTACCTGCACACAACTCAAAATATTGTTAGCTCTATCCTGGATGGATCTATTTACAATGAAATTCTAACTCATAATTAAAGACTTATTAAAAATACCAGAAATGGATTGTCTTAAATATCTCCAAGTTATTCAGATAATGATGTCAATCCATTCATAAGACTATGAAACATATTGAATTTTCAAGATAAGAATTTTTGTAAAAAATACAACACCCTTCAGATCATTTTACCCATATCTTTAACTTTTGGAGTCACTTAGATTTGATCAAAGATCAACTCTAATACCAATTGTTGGAGGAGAATATAGGTATGGAATTCTCTAGAGGGGGAGGGGGTTGAACAAACCGGTCCCTTATACTATTTTCAAAAACAACTTATTTTACAAAATTAAAGTTTAAAGCACGAAAGCAAAATATAATAAGCTAAAGCAAAATACAACGAATGAATTCAAAAAATTTATGTTTCATCGCCTTCCTAATAGGATGAATCAATTGATATTAGAAATAATGAAGGTAAGCAAAGTTACATTAACAAGAAATTTAATCAAAAACATAGAGTTAACACAATCTCAATCATGTTATATAATTTTCAATGAATTAATGCATCGCAAACCTAAACTTATATGATAAAACACTATAAGCAAGATTTAAATCTAGACGACGTTCTAAAGATGAACAGAATCTAACACGCATGATATTATGAAGAAAATTAAAAGAGATAAAGATAGGAAAATGTACACCGGATATGCAATGGTTCAACAATTTGTCCTCGCCATGCCTACTCCCCTCTTCAATGGTTTTCACCATTGAAAATGGTAATGTCTTTCACTATTTTAAAGTTAAAGATACAAGTATTTTGGTACAACATATTATCATCAACCTGAACACTAAAAGCTCAATACTTTAGCCAACACAAATCTAAAATGATATTCCCTTTTGTTGATGTAGATTACTCAATTTCTAATACTCAAGATCTTCAATGGTCTTGATCCAACAAACTTTCTAGACACAATAATCATGCTTCAAACTTCTATTCTGCAACACCTTTTACTTGGATTTGAAGAAGACTTGTCTAAGCGGTTATTCTAACCAAGAGTGATTGGATAACTCTCAACTTTATTCTACGACAACCTTTACTCAGTTCCACCAAAGTCTTCTTTAGAGTATAGAGAAACCCTTCTCTTGCTTAATAAGAACCATCAAAATATATTGGGCAAAAATAAGTTCTTTCTTCTTATACACAATAAACTTTACAGAAAAAAATATTAACTTTTCCAATGTACCTTGTATCTACCTCTCAAACTCAATCTTTAGAGTTGAGCACCACAATAATGGTTTCTTGGTATAAGGTTAAAGATGAGGATTAATATCTAAAGAATATCACACAACACAACTACAGAATCTTATAATATCAATATTCTAGGAAGTTGTTCTCAAGGTTGAATCAAGGAATGTGTTTGTGAATGAAAAAACTTTCATGGCTTATGTCAAGATTCTTAACAAAAAGAGTATTTGGTTCTTGGTGAATATCGTGGATTAATCAATCTAATTGAAATGACCAACTCTCTTCATAAATCATTTAATTGACTAACTAACCAGCCAACTCTTATAAAAGAGATAAAGAAAGGTTTAAATAGGCTTAGAGATTAAGCACACAAAGTTTAAGAAAAACACAAAACAGTTCAAGTAAAATCACGAGGTTATGATTTGAATCAAATAAATAATAATTTGAATAAAAGATAATAAAGTGAAGAATTTTTTATTTTGATTTGAATCATGTTTCGTGTCCGTGATTCGAGTCATACTAAAGCATGGTTCAAATTGCAATTAATTTTAAAGAACATTTTGATTTCCATGATTCAAATAAATACCTTGTGATTCAAGTTAATAAGTGTTGTGATTCGAATCACACACTATCTTGATTCAAATCAAGTTTGTAGAATCAAATTCTAAAATTTCAAACAAATATATGATTTAAATCATAACATGTCTAATTCGAACCAAGCTTTACAAAAACCTTGATTTAAGTATTATAACTTGTGATTCAAGCTACACTCAACATTTTGACTTGCATCAAATTAAAAAAATACATTATCATGGATCCAAATCTAATACATTAAATGTAGGGGTATCTCAAGGTACATGTTTAAAAAAATAAATAAAATGAGCAACATACAAATAAATTATAAACAAATTACAAATACACGATAAATAAAATTACACACACAAAAATCAAATTTAGACAAAACATCAAAATAAAATGATACCGACTGCAATGCAATTTCAGTCTCCCCTTTTTGATGTTTGGAAAATTTGATATATTATTGATACAATTTGATTTGAGCAAATGATTTGAAAGTTGTAATTTGTATTCCAATTCAATTTGATTTCAGATTTATTGATCAACACACAACAAATGATACAACACTTGAAACTTGATTGTTTCTTGAGCTCTTAAGCCCCCTGCTTTAAACACTAAATGCGCATAAATATAACGCTAATATCTCACAACCTTCTTCCTATTTGAAAAATATCAAAAAGAGAAGAGCAAATACATATACAACACACATATTTGAACTCATGACAACATATAAAACAAATACGAAATGTCATACAACAATGAAATATTTTAAAACCAGAAAAGCACATATAAGCACACACACGTGCACGCCACACGCGCGCGCGCACACATACACACATAAGTAACACAATTTCAGACAATTCACAATATAAGAAGAGATAACAGGCTAAATATGACGTAAAATAGACAATTAACATAAAAATAATTAAAATGGCTAAAACCATGCCATTAATGTAATTAACCAAAAGACTTAATAAGTCGCAATGTCCAAAATAACATAAAATGATATCCAATAAACAGAAATAAACTGTATCAAAATGATGCAGATGATGGAATAAAAGGTATGCTGAACTATTGGGAGGTTGGATGAACAAGGATAAAGGGAAATATCTAAATCAAAATCAAAATCAAAATCAAAGCACAAACCCTTTTGAGCACTTTTGAGCGGTGAGAGCTTCCTTGATGTTTGCAAATTGCGCCATCATGCGCTCCTCTCTCGCCCGAGCTTTAACAACCTCTGCATTAAGCCGAGTTATCAAACGCTCCTCTCTGCCTTGAGCAGCAGAAATAGTCTAATCCACAGACCAACATGAGATGCGATCTTCCTCGAGACATGACCTTTAAGAGCCTACTCATTTGGTTCCAACCTGTCATCATAAGTCTCCCATGCGTATCCAGGTAGTAGTAGACAACATCATCATCCTGTAAATATTTCATCAACTTAATCACAGTGTTGTCAAACGCTTTTGGAGATTCTAACAAGTCTGCATCATTCTGACGAATTTGATGTAGTTCTAGAACAAATGACACTTCTGCTTTAACTTGCGGTTACCAATCTAATATATGATGAACTTTCCTCAATTAACTTTATTGTGTCCGTAGAAGTCACATAAGATAAAATCCATGTAATCAACTCTAGCCAAATTTCTTGATTTTCTATAAAAAAAAAATCTCTACAACCACCCAAAATAATTTTTTTATAATAATATTTTTTTTAATTTAAAAATTTTAAATAAAAAATATTACTATAAATACGGTATACACAATATTGTATAAGTATTTGGTGTAAAATTTCCGCAAAATATTTTATGTGGTATATTTGTATAAATAGTGGAGATGTTATAAACCTTAATTCTTGTACATCACATAAAAATCAGATATTTGTATAACAGGATTACATATCAGACAGACTAAGTACACAAAATATTTGTGTTTTTTTCTTGCCGAGTATCCATACTCGTTAGCTTTGAATTTTTGAATTTTTTTCTTTTAAAATTTCCAACAACCTTATTAAACGCGGTTCAATTATCCCTAATATAACCCTCTTATCAATCCATTTCAAAATTCATCACTTTTCTACCTTCTTTTTTAAACTTTTCCTCAATCCATCCCCCAATTCCTTTCTGGGTTTTCAATCAATTTCGAATTTTCATTCCTCAGTTTCACCAATTTTGAAACCCTAATATTCCCAATTCAAAGTTTAATTTTCTGTTCCCGGAGTGTTAATTCACTCATTATCGGAAATTGGTCTTTGAAAATCCATCTGGGTATTTTAATTTATTCAAAAAGTTTTCAATTTTGAGATAAAAATTCAATTTTTATGTGAGAATGCGTTCTGCAACAGAATATCAAGGTTCTTCTATTTTGAATCAACGTGTTAATCTAGTTCACTCAATGGAAAATTCAAGCTTAGAAAATGAGCTTAATTTGTTTCAAAAACATGTCACTGATAGGTTCAATGAACTATCTTCTTCTGTTTCTAATGATGATTTGTTATCTCTTTCTTGGGTTAGGAATCTTCTAGATACATTCCTTTGTTGCCAAGAGGAATTCAGAATGATTCTTCATAACCATAGACCGAAAGTGTGTAAACCACCTTTGGATCGTTTGGTGAATGAGTTTTATGAGAGGAGTGTGAAGGCATTGGATGTATGCAATGCTATTAGAGATGGTGTTGAAATGGTTAGACAATGGGAGAAGCTATTGGAGATTGTTCTATGTGCTTTGGATCATAAAAGAATCATTAGTGAAGGTCAATTTCGTCGCGCTAAGAAAGCTCTGGTTGATTTGGCTATTGGTATGCTTGATGATAGTAATAAAGATTCTAATAATGTTTTTTCATTTGCATCTAGAAATAGGTCATTTGGTAGAAACAATGTTAATAGAGATAATCATCATCATCGGCGAGATTCATCCACATTAGGTCATTTTAGATCACTTTCTTGGAGTGTATCAAGGAATTGGTCAGCTACTAGACAATTACAAGCAATAGGGAACAATCTTTGTTTTCCTAAGAATAATGATCTTGTTGCTACAAATGGTCTTGCATTGGCTATTTATACAATGAGTTCGATTTTGTTGTTTACAATGTGGGCACTTGTGGCTGCAATTCCTTGCCAAGATAGGGGATTACATCTCAACTTTTCGATTCCGCGGCAGCTATCTTGGGCTGCTCCGGTGACATTACTCCACGAGCGGATTTCGGACGAGTCGAAGAAGAGGGAGAGGAAGAATACTTGTGGTCTTTTGAAGGAGATTCAGAAGATTGAGAAGTGTGCTAGGGTGATGAATGATATGGCTGACTCTTTGGAGTTTCCTTTGAGTGAGGATAAAGAAGATGAAGTTAGGGTTAAAGTGGAAGATGTTGTGAATGTTTGTGAAGGTTTGAAAGATGGATTGGATACTTTGGAAAGACAAGTTAGGGAAGTGTTTCATAAACTTGTTCGTGGTAGAATGGAGGGGATTGATTTTCTCGGATGATAGTAATAAAAACATCATCAAATTGATGTTTGGTTTGTGGTTTCCTTAGAAGTGTGAAAATTGTGGAAAACAACCGCAAAAGATGAGTTGGGTTTGTAAATGAGAAGTTTTTTTTTGGGTATCTATTGGCATGCATAAAATTTAGAGTTTTGTTTTTGAATTAGACATATCTAGTCTTTGATGTTCCATTTTCTCTGTTGGCTATTTGGCTTATAAATCAAGAAACTACTTTGTGTGAATCCCATTAACAACATAAGAAGAAAAATGTGTTATAAATGAGTCTTATAAGATCAAAATGATATAGATATAATTTAACGATTTTTTTTAAAACTGGAGTTATATAGTTAGAGTAATGTTTAATGTCATGAAGCTAAACATCTCGACACTATCACTATAATGCCGACTCTGTTATTTTCTCTCTTTCTCTCTCTCTTGCATGTGTGTTACTACAATTTGACTTATGTTATTTCACTTCTTCCATACTTCACCTTTAATGAAACTATGTGATTATCTCTCTCTCTATTTCACTATTCATACAAAACTTTTAACAAGGATTGCTATTTGATCAAATCATTGAAACATATATATATATATATATATATATATATATATATATATATATATATATATATAATATATATATATATATATATATATATATATATATATATATATATATATATATATATATATATATGAATTAATTTCAAAAAGACATCTAGATGATTGGATATATATTTTTCAATTATTAATTGACGTCAATAGATAGATTGTATGTGATCATTGAAGTGAAAAACTTTAGATATTATGAAATGGATTGGATATATATTTTTCCATTATTAAGCAACGACAATGAATGAATGAATGTTTGTTTGTTGAGCTAACTGAGACTTTTATTTATAGAATTATGTTACAATGTCTTCGTCTAGCAAGGTATTTGGCTCGCCTATAAGTTTTGCTTTTCTTCACTAATAAATCTTGTCCATCTTGTTCAAGTGGACTTGGCCACATTATCTCGCTTATCGAGCCTCCCTGTTCGTCAAACCATAAAACATTTCCTTTACCTTTAAGTTACTTAATCAGGGGTCTTTTGAACTGTTTTGTTCCGCTTAACAAGCTTGCCACCTCTCCCAACGAATTGTCTTACTTCAAGATAAAGTAACTTGGCCTGAAAGAGATCTTTAACCTTCTATGCTCGCGTATCGGGCTTATCTCTTTTCCTGACGAGATTGAGTCAACACGATGTCATATTTATTCCTTGTATTGTCCTATTTTGGTCATGTCTTTGGCTAGGCGAGTCTCTGCCTCACCTAGCAAGTCTTCTGTTACTCAACTTGTGCATCTTATGATATCTCTGGACAATTTCACTTGTTTTCATGAATTTCATAATTAAGATGTTCATACAGGTGCTTTATTTCATATTTATGATAAAAAATGTTTTTTTTTGGGGGGGATTCATATGGTTTCTTGTGTTTTAAGTTAATAAGTAATTATGGTAAATGATTAAATTTGATAGTTATCAACTCTCCCTAACTTTTCTTTTTGTTTGTCCTCAAACAAGTTTAATACAAGCTTCAAATGAGTCATAAATCCAGTATGCACACTTCATGCTATTGTTCATGACTTTAATAAAAAAAACTTTAAAATCCTTTCAATTTTGGCATGATTCATTCAAATGCTCATTCAAAATTAATATCATAACTATCCACCAATCATAGCATGAATATGAAAATATTATTTAACCAAAGTGTACTTTTAATACAAGTTTTAGATCAAAAGTCAATTTTCATTAGAACCATATTTCTCATTGTATATCACTCACTTGGACTGTATATTCCCATCAATTTCAGACAATGCGTAAACCACAAAGCAATTTTGCATTTTATTTAAGTAATATGACAACATATTCTTTTAGTCATGGATCACTAAGGTCTTCATTTAGGTTGTAATATGACCTGCCTTACAAGAAACATTGGTTTTTCCTTTGTTTAACTAAAAATACTTATAAGATAAGAGAGCAAAAGTTAGATTTGCATTTAAAATTTCTCTTTTCTTTCTGAACTTAAAACTCCACTTAAGTGATTTATTTGTATTTTGACATATTGTTTTTTTTTATCTTCTTTTACTTTTTCACTGTTTTTGTCAAAATATCATTCTTTTTCTTTTTTATTTTATCACCAAATTTTGGCATACTTGGTTTCTATTCTTTTAATGAATCCTTTCTCCCCAACTTTGCTTTTTTATATACCCTTCTTTTTTCAAATTCTCTCCTATCTTAAGATAAGGTATAAAAATTGTTTTTCTTTTCATAGAGTAAGGATTATAACTTTTAAAAAACAAGAATTTCCATATTTTGACACAAAGGGGTTCATCAAAGGAACACTCTCGCATTTGATAGGCTTTATTTGGCCAAGTGGTTTGTCATTCAATAAAGAAACAATGCTTTGATCATATCCATGACATCATGCATATCAAATAATAACAAGATTCATGCAAAAATCATACGAGTTATATGGAATATCCACACACACACAATATATATATATATATAACTAGGTCCCCCATATAGGCTAATAAAAGCTAGATCCCCATATGGGCTAATAGAAGTTGGAGTGTCAAATGGACTAATAAAAGTTGGATACTCATGAGGGGAGAGTAATTTCCTAAGAGGTTGAGAATTGGTCATGGACATAGGATCTTCCTGACTCTGCGGGGGAGGACACATGGCCGACTGAGGTGCCTGACATACTATTACCCTTGGACGTTGGGTCTTATTACCACTACCTTTATCCTTATCAGATCGGGTGGCATTTTGCCTATTTATTAACACAATCTCATCAATATATATTCACTAACACATTCAATACAAGGTTTCATTAAGTAAGATTACAAAAAAAAATATTCAAAATCTTCATGCTCTTCATCCATATCATTCTCATCATCTGATGTGATATTGTCCTTGGATCCTAACTCTTCATGCTCTTCGTCCATATTATTTTCTACCAACAATATAAATGCATCAACTTGATGCCCCTCAACCATTGTATCAGACAAACTTGTAATTTGTTCAACTGAAATCACATCATTAATTTGTTCAACTTCATCAACTTGGTAAGCAACATCTTCTACTAGATTGTCAGTTTCAATATGACCAAATGGTTTTGTTTTGATTACAACACACCATCCTCGTTTACGTGGAACAATTGAAGGATAAGGAACATAGTAACACGTGCCTAACAATATGTGACATTATGAAAGGATCATACTCTTTGTACCTTCGGTCTGTTCGAATCTCAATAGTACCATTGTCTTATCTATTTCTGTACCTCTAGAAGATGGATCGTACCAGTCATAATAAAACAAGACAAATTTATTTTCCGAGTCCAAGTAATCGTGCACCAACTCGTAGATATGTTTAACAAAGTCATAGAAGTCGTCTTCACCACCATCTGTAACTCCTTTTACAAATACACCATTGTTTATGGTTTTTTCCCTTCAGTCCAAGTCTTAGTGTGAAATTCATATCCATTCACGAAGTATGTGTGGCATTCATTTGCTCTTTGAATAGGGCCTTCAGACAAGTTTCTCAAATGGAGTATTTCTTGAGTCGATGCAAATGCATGACAATTTCTCCTTGAACCATGCTGGAAAATAGAAGGTGTTAAATTCCCTAAAAATAAACACATTATATTTTCAAGGTAATAAGTTTTATATTCACATTGTAAAGAAAATTAAACAGTTAGGGTATACTTACTCAAGATATGGTTTAACTTCAACGCAGTTAATCAAGACATGAACATGTGCGAATTGCATTTTTTTGGGTCAGCCAATGCACACCCTTCTTTCCAGAGAGACGACCTAGAAGCCCAATGGGTGATAAGGTAAATTGACTTCTTTCGTTAATATTTACGGGATTCCTTATGATTCTTGGAGTTAACATTAAGTGACTGAAATAGTGACTGCAAAAATGTGATGTTTCTCGATGCAAGTAATGTGCACATATTGATCCTTCAACTTTAGCTTTATTTTTCACCGATCGCTTTGAATCACCCATGAACCTTTCAAATGGATACATCAACCTATATTGAACAAGACCGCCAAGATAAGCTTCATAGGCAAGATGCACATGTAGGCGTTCCATAGAGTCAAAATAAACAGGCGGAAATACTTGTTCCAACTTACAAAGAATGACTGGAATATTTTGGTCCAACTTAATGATGTAATCCACTCTTAAAGATGACGTACAAATATCTCTAAAAAATTGACTAATTTCAGTTAGTGGATTAAGCACACGAATGGGTAGTGAGTCGAACGCAATTGGAAGCAATCGTTCCATAAAAACATGGCAATCATGACTTTTCATACCATGCAACTTCCTAGTGTTAGCGTCGGCACACCTTGCTAAATTTGAAGCATAACCATCAGGCGTTCTCAATTCTTTTAACCATCGACAAACCACTTTAGCTTCTTGGGAAGTTATACTTTAATTAGCCTTGGGTTTTAATAATTTTCCATTCGGTTAAGGCTTCAACTCCAACTCTTTTTCTCTTACACCAAATTCCCATGTCTTGTCTAGCCTTATCATTGTCTTTTGTTTTGTCTTTAACATCCATCATTGTGTTAAATACATTATCAAAAAAATTCTTCTCAATATGCATAACATTAAGATTATGGCGCAACAAATTATCTTTCCAATATGGGAGGTCCCAAAATATACTTCTTTTTATCTAATTGTGTGTGGCCTCATATCCTTGAATTCTACATGCTTTACCAATATCTGTGAATTTTGGTAGTTCGCAAACTTGGTTCCATACTTCACCTGGTGATAATCGAGGCGGACGCAAATCTGTTACTCGTTAGTCTTTTTTGAAATCAGTCTTGTTTCTTCTATAAGGATGATTTCTTGGTAGGAATCTGCGGTGACAGTCAAACCACAAACTTTCCCCCCTTTTTCCAACGTAAACGCCTTAGGTGTTTCCCATGCAATATGGACATCCCATTTTTCCATGCGTACCCCAACCAGAAAACATGCCATATGCTAGAAAGTCATTAATAGTCCACATCAAGGCAACTCACATAGTAAAGTTTTGTTTATAAGATATGGCATAAGTCCATTATCCAATCCACAACCTCTTCAAATCATCAATTAAAGGTTGTAAGTACACATCAACTCCGGCTTTTGGACTCGACGGTCCTAGAATGAGGCAAGTAAAAAACATGTATGGTTTTGTCATGCACATCTCATTAGGGAGGTCGTAAGGGGTTACAATAACTGGCCAACAAGAATATCCGCTTCCCGACGCTTAGACATATGGAGTAAAACCATCAGAGCATAATCCAAGCCTGATATTTCTAGGTTCTGCGGCAAAATCAGTATGTATCTGATCAAAGTGTTTCCATGCGTCGCCATCAGATGGATGTCACATAGTGCTTGAACTTTTTTTGTTTTTATGATGCCTTGTCATTTGACTTGCATTGTGCATTGAAGAAAATGTTGTTTGTAACCTTGGTATTATCGGAAGATAAAACATGGACTAAACTGCTACACGTTTTTGCTTACGGTTAATGGCTTTACTGCGAATTTGATATCTTTGACTCTTACAGAACTTACACTCCTTCAATGCTCCATCACTAGTACCAAACTCATTATCATAAAACAACATGCAATCACTAATGCAACAATCAATCTTTCTTACTTCTAAACCCAACTTCGTCACCAACTTCTTTGCATCATAAAAACTTGTAGGCAAGTTGTCTTTCGTAGGAGTCGCGTCGAGTATCATTTTTGCGAAGAATTCCAAACACTGATCAGGAACATTCCAATTTGACTTGGCGGCCAGTAGTCTCACACACATTGGTAGTTTTGAGTCTGAGGATCCCTCAAACAAAGAAGTATTCATCTCATTCAATAATTGATAAAATCTTTGTGCTTCCTCATTCGGCAACTCTCCCCCATCAAAATCTTCAGGGTCATCATAGGTCACGTCACACCTAAAGCATCACCCACCATCTCACTGATCATATTAAAGTTTTCCACATATTCCATCGGTGATTGACTACTTGAAACATGTGTATTACTGGTCTCTAGTACGTTACTCGGCAGTTCTTCTCCATTATATGTCTAAACCCAATAATTTTCAGTGAAACCCATTCTCTTCAAATGATGTTCTACTTCCTTTGGGTCACTAATTATAGATCTACATTCACATTTAAGACAAATGCATCTAACTCCTCATTCGCTTCGACAACATTCCTGAGCAAACACCCATGTGATAAACCCTTTAACTCCTTCTTCAAAATTTGGTTTAAGTCTGCGTCTTCCTTGATACAATATTGTACATCCAACTTTGATAGTACCGATAATATTCCAAACTGCATGTTTATACAATCATTACCTTTTTAATTCCAAATGTGATTTTAATATATCAAAAAATTTCGAGAATTTTGATAAAACATTAACTACAAATATTAACTAACTTAATATTATTCTTAAACATAAACTAATATTAACTAGAAACTACTTTTCATACAACTACAAATAAATACCTTAATATATATAACTACAAATAAATTGCATACTATTTTATTTTCTATAAACTTATATAATAAAATATTTGTTTTTGTTTTAACTACACCTTTAATAAACATAAAAAATAATTTATTTTTTTAATAAATAATTACTATGATCTATATATATATATATATATATATATATTATATATATATATATATATATATATATATATATATATATATATATATATATATATATATATATATATATATATTCTGTTTTTGATTATCTACCATAAGAATAAAAATCAAAATATAATATATTCTATTTTTATTTAAAATAAAAAATATAACATAATAAAATTATAATATAAAGAATAATATATTACGAAAAATAATATATTATAAACTTATATTCTGTTTTTATTTAAAGTATAATATAATAAAAATATAATATAACAAATAATATATTATGAAAAATAGTATATTATAAACATATATTCTGTTTTTATTTAAAATATAATATAATACATTATGTTTTTATTTTATTTATTTAAAACATAATATAATATATTACGAAATTAATATATTCTGAAAATAATATTCTGAAAAATAATATATTTTAATAATATATTATGAAAAATAATATTCTGTTTTTAAAAAAATAATATATAAACAGAATAATATATTATGAAAAAGTTAAATTATGATTTTTTTTAAAATATGTTTAAATATATTAATAAATTAAATTTAAATTAACTATATATTTATTTTAATAATATTCTATTTTTTAAAAAAATGATCCTACATAATAAATTTACAATAACAACAATCAATAATCCAATATATATAAATAAATCTGGAAAAAAGAATTAATAAATTTCTGAAATATCTTAATGAAGATAAACAAAAACTTGAATCTTGAACGTTGATGCTTGAATCGTAATATATCTTGATGAATCTTGAAGAAAAAATTAACAATATTAGTTATACAAAATCAACACAATATTTAACAAATAAAAAATGAAAAGTTAAATTATCTTAAAATACCTTTTGATAAAAATAATATTTGGGGAAGAAATTTGAAGATGAAATATGTTTATGAAATGAATTAAGAGAGGAACGAAGAAGACGAAAGAAATTGAGAGAGGAATAGATGAAACTGATTTTGGGCGTGAGAGAGAAAGATGGAATTTATATAGTCAATTCAACGATGTGAATTTCACTTCGCGACCTTGTGAAATGAAATTCACGCTGCAACTCCCCAACGATAAAAATATTGCGACGTGGGAACTATGACACAAATAAATGTGTCAGTCAAACGTCTCACATCAAGTCAGCATTCCTCCTTAACATTTTTTTAGTTTTTGAATTTCAAGTTGCGACATGATTTTCACGTCACAACTAAAATTTTGAAATTTTCAAATCTTCCTCCACCTGCAAACCTGTGCACGTCTGACTTCTTTTACTTTTTTATTTTACTTTTAAAGTTGCGACGTGATTACCATGTCACAACATCTTGTTAAATTTTTTTTTGTCTTTCTCATGTGCTAATCTGTACACGTCTGACTTCTTTTACTTTTTTATTTTATTTTTAAAGTTGCGATGTGATTAACACGTCACAACATTTTGTTTAATTTTTTTTGTCTTTCCCATGTAAATGCAGCAGTGTCAATTTTTTAATAATAAAAACATGTAGTCACATTATATTCATGTCGCAACTCCCTTTTTTTGCCACGTGATTTTCACTTCACTATATCACGTGGCTGAAGACACTTTTTCTTGTAGTGTGTGACATTAACTGGTTACCACTTAAATGATTTAATTTTTCCATTTCATGTGTAACCGATCAATCAAATGGTGTAATCGATTACGAGCATGAATATTGTAATTTTTTGTTATGTTAGTTGGTTATTTTTTATTCCCAATCACTATGTAACCTTATATAAATGTGTAGGATGCATTTTCATCATAAGCTAATGAAAGTAACACTTCTCTCTCTCTCCCTCCCTCTCTCTCTCTCCCTCCCCCATTGTTCCACATTTCAGAATAAAAAAATTACATTCATTTATATATTTAACACACTAAAATTATTACTCGTTAAAGATTTACAAACAATACTATAAAGCCAAATAAACCCTTTTAAAACACATTCAAAATTATTAATCGTTAAAGATTTACAAACAATACTATAAAGCCAAATAAACCCCTTAGCCCCCTACTACTAGTTGGAAAGATCACTCTTAGGGCCTAAATAGATGCTATTTATTCAAATCAATAATAATTTGTTTATTTTAGAAATGTTACTTTATTATCTATGAACTCATTTTATAGTGGTGTTTGGGTTTAATAATAATTTGTTTCTTCCCTTGTGACCGTGTGACCACTAGATTACTAATCTAAAAACCCTAACAATAAAAAACTTAGTACTTTCTTTGTCCTATAATAGTGATTACGACTACAACAACAAAAGATGTGTCTTAAAATATTTGTTAGTTTTTACTTTTTCATATAATATTTTTTTTACACTTGGGATGAATCACCTATTTATAGAGTGGATGAACTTTAATAGGCTCGTTAGTGGATAAGTATGTGTTTTTTTCTTCTCAGTGGAGGAGTTTATAAATGGCTTGTACCATTATGAGGATGATTTTCACTTGATCCAACATCTTCCTCAATCTATTAAGGATGATTATTTTGCCTAATCAAACATGTACTTTATGGTTGTTCCACAAAGAAAATCTAGCTTAATGTCAAGGTTGTTTGTGAGTTAGGTGTTCTCTTTAATAATGAGAATGTATTAAGAATAAGTATGAATGACTTTTAAAAAAATAGTATTATTGATAAATTAATAATTAATATTTTATTAAACTTAAAAAATGAAAACAAAATTGACACAAGCATAGACTTAGTTGCATTCTTGCTTCCCCACCATATTGACATTTGACCCTAGCACCAATTATTGATCCATAAATAACCACTAGAAGAAGAAAGAAGAAGAGTGTGAAAGTGACATATAACGAACTTGATTAAGTTATCAAATAAGACATTTTCTAATTCACGTGTATTGTCATGCATCAAAGTTCCCCAACTCCTTAACACAAACGTTATCCGTCCCCAAATCAATGCCCTGCTATCACCCTCCACAAACTTCAATATCTCTTTACTCACTCCCGGGTTAATTACTCCCGTTTAAAGTTTTTGCATAATAATTATAAAATATTGAATTTTTATTGAAATAATGTATATAATAATAGTAATTAAATAATATAATTAAAAAATTAAATAATATAAGAACTTTAGTGTAAAAATAAAATACATTTATTTTATTTATTAAAAGATACCCGATAACACTTATTTCTCTCATATTTAATTAAAATATATTTAATGAAAAAGTAATTTTTTAGAAGTAACCAAAATCTCACTATTATGAATATTAGTATGAGTGGTTGAACAAATTTTTTTTAATAATTTTTTTAATATAAAAATGACATTTATTTTATTTATTAAAAGATACTCGGCAACACTTATTTCTCTCATATTTAATTAAAATATATTTAATAAAAAAGTAATTTTTTAAGTGACTAAAAAGAATCTATATGTTTCTTGTAGATTTTAATTTTAGCGATTAAAACCAAAATGATTTTAACATTCAATTTTTTTTTTAAATAGTGACGAAATCAAAAGCACCCCAATTTTTACAATGATCAAAAGATTATTTAAGTTTTTAAAAAATAAGTGAGTCTTAATATTAAAATTACTTATGATTATAAATTTAAAATTGATATTTATTAGAATAGAAATTATTCCTATATCCAATCACTTATGTCTAAACATAAATTCTTTATATCTTTAAGATCAATATATAAAACTTCTAATTCTCGATCATGTTCTAATTAGAGGAATTAATTATTTAACATTCATAAAAGGACATACTAATTGTCTTTAACCACTTAAAAAGTAACGCAAACGGATGATTGTGATACATTGACAGTGTAAAACTTTTTACACTGACAGTTCATAACAATTAATCTCTTGTATCTTTAGAAGTAACCAAAATCTCACTATTATGAATATTAGTATGAGCGGTTGAACAAAATTTTTTTAATAATTTTTTTTATATAAAAATGACATTTATTTTATTTATTAAAAGATACTCGGTAACACTTATTTCTCTCATATTTAATTAAAGAGATTAATTACTATACACTGTCAGTGTAAAAAGTTTTACACCGTCGATTCATCACCATCACCCGTTTGTATTACTTTATAGATTTTTAAAATAAAAGTCAAACTTCTTTTAATATCCAACGTCTATAATTAACTGATGGTGTAAAACCCTTTTACACTGACAGTGTATTTCAATTAATCTCTTAATTAAAATATATTTATTCAAAATATATTTATTTAATAAGATCATATTAGGAAATATTGAAGCAATTATTCATATCTTTTTATATCTTCATATTTGTGATAAGTTTGTGATATTAATAAACGATATATTTAAAATAAGAATAAAATAAATGCATATCGAAAATTATAGATGCTTTTATATTTAATAATAACTTGTGTATATAACTTGTGTACAATTATTAAATTGTTATTTGTATAAATTCATTTGTTCATGTATGAACTTAATAGACGAATCACTTGAGCATGTGATGCATACGCATGTGATGCATGCTTTGTGTTATTGGTCGTATTGTTTAGATCTCCTTTTAATCTCATAGCTTCATTGTTTCTTTAGACGCAAGGTGATGTTCCTACAAAAGATTCTTTAATGGCTTAGTTTGACAGTGTGTTGGCATATAGTAGATGAGTGGATCAAATGTGCGATCATACTTGAAGGCGTATGGGGATTTATTAATGTATCATATATATATTTTTTATATATTATATGAAAATAATAAAATGTTTCTCCAGTTTTCGGATATGGATCCAATGCACACTCAATGTATGTCATTTTGAGTGACAGTCTATAAGTTGAGTTGATTTTAATTCTGAAGATGCATCTCCGAAATATTTCAAAAAAAAAATATTCATAATTGATCAGTTCAGTAGAAATTTCGGAGAAGTATCTTTGAAATTTTGGACGGGATTTTAAAATGTTTTGTCACCTTTGCATGTCAAATATTTTCAGAGATACATCTCCGAAATAATCTGATAAAACATACAGCTGCATGATCACACAATCATTGTTGTTTTTCTTTACAAACCCTCACCAAAAACCCTTTCATTCTCAATCCACATTTTCATTCCAAATCTCCAATCTGGTGGTTCATCACACTAAAGATAGCAAAAAGAAGTTAGAGTTTCAGGTAAATATCATTTATTTCAAGCTGCATTGCTCACATTAATCTTGTTTTTTGTCTGAAAAATGAGCATTTTTTTTCTAGAAATGTATTTCTAGAACGTGTATGAACTTTTCCGGAAATGAGTTTGTGTTCATTTTACAGCTCTGTTTTCAGCAGTAGCTGTTATTTACTGTTTTATGATAATTGTTTTCACTAGATATGGTGTATCCTGATATTTTCCCCTAACAAGTTATGTCTCTAAATGCTCAAGGTGTTGTTGCGAAGGCGGTAGATGTTGGTAACCAATTTAAAGATGAGCAAGATTTTGAATGTCGTGATCAAATGCTTCAATGGATTCGTATGGAGGCTTCCAAACAGGGATTCAGTGTGGTTATCAAAAGGTTCGATAATAGTTTAGATATAAGATGTGTTTTTCTGACAATGACATGCGAAAGAAGCGGGAAATGTAGAACTCCACTCTGGAATTTTAAAAGAGACGATGTCAGTTCAAGAAAATGTGAGTGTTCCTTTAAGGTGTGTGGTTACATGTTGGCAAACAAAAACTGGATATTTAATGTCATATGTGGTTTGCATAACCATGATTTGTGTGAAAATTTAGCAGACCATCCAATTGTGTGTCGGCTCATGCCGGAAGAGAAGGAATGTGTTGCTGACATGACATTGAATTTGGTTCAACAGAAAAATATACTTGCAACATTGAAACGGAAAAGACCCAAAAATATATAAATATCAAGAAAGAGTATAATATTCGGTACCAAGCTAACAAGACGCTTAGGGGGGATAAAACTGAAATGCAACAACTCTTGATATTATTGGATGATAACAGTTACATGTCTAGGTACCGAACGGACGAGGATGGAATTACTGTTAAAGATATATTTTACACTCATCCTGATTCCATAAAGTTGTTCAACACATTCCCTACGGTGCTCATACTTGATTCATTGTACAAGACCAACAAGTATAGACTTCCATTATTGAAAATGGTTGGTGTTACTTCAACTGAGAAGACATATTTATGTTAAAATCATCTATGTAATGCTTATTTTATTTTATGAATGTTAATTTTATTGTGTCAAATTATATGTTTTTGGTGTCTGCTTCTAGTATTGGAGTGCAAACATTTCAAAAATGTGTCTACGAAAATATACCGGAGATACATCTCCGGAATTAAAAAAACTCAACTTATAGGGCGTCACTCAAAATGGCCTATGTTGAGTGTGCATTGGGTGCATCCAGAGATGCATCTCCGGAAATTGGGGGATATTTTAGTATTTTTATATGGTGTGTAAGAAAGATATAGGATACATTAAGAAATCTCTTATTTGTAGAGTAGTTGGACTCTATTGCACTCCAAGCAACTGTTATATTTGTTGAGAGACTTTTGATATCGGTTATGGGCCTATCTATTAGGCCTATTATAAATTTGAAGTAAAAATTTCATCCCATACCTTTCATTTATCCATGTATAAATACCTAGACTTCAAACATTTTCACTTTTTTCTCATTTCATTTTAAAGAAAGCCACAGAAATTGAAAATCAGAAATCACAAACCAAAGATATCTTATTCGACAACGTACCAAAGAACACAATTCAAAGTTATCCGATTCACTATTTTTCACACCGAAAATCTTACAAGTAAGTTATCCGGATTGAATCAGAAAAATGTTACACACCGGATAACTTGGCATGTTGTAATCTGGTTCACATTTATTCTAACCGGATAACTCTTAACCATGTTATCTAGTTCTTAATGTTGTATAAGAACTTATATCAAGGTTATTGGGTTTTTTTTTTTTAACTTTCATTGTTTTTTTGTGGTTTTTTTAGTGGCGGGCAGTAGAGGTCGGGGCGGGATTCGACGAGAGGGTTAAGGACGGGAACATCGACAAACAATGGATGGAGAGGAACATCAGATAGTCACACTTGAGCCTCGTCCACAACAGTCACAGTTCCCCTGAGGGTCGTACAATACGTCTCTTCTGGTGAGGTATCAGGATCACATTTCTCGTCATTTATGGTTCGACGAAGTACGTTAATCTCTATCATTTTATGTTGAATCATTTTTAATTTTAATTACTTATATTTTATAACATATACTATAAATTATTTTTAGGAGAGAAGTCTGAAGAACGAATTAAAGATTGTTGCACATGGTCGCAAATTGATAGAATGGCTTCCATACATTCTCCCATCAATGATAGAGAGATGGTTGTCTAATTTTGGTCTATCATCTATACAGAGAACCAGTTTGTCGAGGATATATCAAAATTTAGTATCAGTATTTGTAGAGAGATGACATCCAGAAACACCGTCCTTTCATATGCCATTTGGCGAGATGGCCATTACATTGGACGATGTTTCTTGTCTTCTTCATTTGCCGTGTATGGGGAGTTCTGTAACTCTACACGATAGTGTTGACCTAATTTTGAATGGACAACCATATTTCTTAGTAGCATTTTATGTTACAATATCTCCTTGTTTGTATTTTTCACCTTTATCACAACCAAGTATAACTTTACCACTTCTTCCTCTCTTGCCAGTTTTGGTATCTGAACGAGTTATCATAACTGTCACTTTATTCCTGATTTTAACCTCCTTAATCCACCTTGTCACCTCTTCTCGTGTATCGAAATTTCTGTAGTTGAGAATATCTCAGTGGTATCTACACATATCTGGTTTTTATCGCATATCATCAAAGGAATATCCATACTTGTTAAATATAAATCTAAAAAAATAATAATAAAACTTAAAAAAATAATTAAAAATGCGTTCTGGAACTTTTAGAAGTAAGAAATCTGGTTAGGAAAAAAATACCACCGGAACTCTTACATGTAAGGTATCCGGTTAGTAGAAAAACTCAAATCAGAAAACACATGGTAAAGTTATCTGGTTAGCTTTTGTGAACCGAATAACTAGGCAAAATGTTATCTGGTGTGGAAAATATATAAACCGAAAATCGTGACTTTAATTTCTCCAGTTTTAGAACTAAACACGTCGGATGTCTTCAACTCAAGTTATTATGTTCGCATAATAAGGGTACACAACAGATTATTTCGAATGACATGGACGGATGGTAAAATGTAAAAGATTAAAGTGAAATTAACAAGTGTAAACTTGGAATATTTACTAAATTGTTGGGGTAGGGGGATAAGTGTGGGGGTATAGGGTAAAATTTTCCTCTGAAGTATGGAGTTTCTTAATTGGTTTAGGCTCATACCATTGAAGACTTGCATTTTAGTATAAATAAAAAGGGGGTTATTCATCGCACCACATATGTTACTCGCACACTCAATGGAAACTCCAAAAATAACCCTTAACTTTAGATTGTACGGTCCGGACCCACTTAAAACACAAATTATCTCTAGAGATTGGAAATAACCCTCAAAACAAGATAATAAAAAACTCCATAGATTCGAATTCAAACGTGCCTAAAGTATCACATCCAATTTGGAATCAAGACCACACAATTTTCAAACTAATCAGGATTCCAAAGTACGATTTTCATCTGGAGATTTGAATCCATATGTTTTTGTTTAAGTACATTCGCGCCTTTCCAACTCCCTTCACACATTTCCCTTTTCGCAAAAGAGAAAAACAAAGAGAGGGTACTCGGAAGCGATTACATAACAATTTATCTTCATTTTTAAGCCTTCTCATAGTTTCTATCTGTTGCACTTATTTGAAGCTCTTCTTCTAGAAATTGGTAAATTTCCCATTATATTTCTTTTTTTTTAATCTCAAATGCATGCATTGCCTAAATAAACTATAGGTATGATAGTTTAGGCTTAAATGTAATAGAAATGTTTGTTATGCTTATTTTGAACTATTTTGCATTGAATTTTTTAAGACTATAGCTTATAGGGTTCATGCCATGTTCTGGTTCTGGTTCGCATGAAGTCCAAATTGTACAATCTAGATCCTTAATTCGGATATTGGAATTTGGACTTTCCTGCTATTTAATTTTTGGTTTGACATCTTGTTTCTATTTCATGTTATGACATATTTCTGTTGAGCTTATTTGGTTGCAGATAAAATGTCTGATAACCAAGAAAGTTTGAGACATAGTAGAGAGTCCCAACATACTTCTCTTAGTATGGAGAAAGCTAAATCCACACTGACTGCTATTAGATAGACTTCTTTTTCTGGTGAGGGAACATCTTTATGGGTTCAAAGGTCTCTGACATCATCTTCCTGAATTCATGTGTCCACTTCTACCTAAAAAGCTCGTCATGCCCCAGGAGTGTATTAGCCACTGTAGAAAGGTTGCAAGGCTGACACAACCTAATGATCTATGGTTCTAGGATTTCATGCAACTATTTGGGTTGTAGACTTTATGCAAGGCTGGATATGGTTATATTAACCATGGTTTATTGTCTGCTTTTGTGGAGAGATGACACATAGATAGGTTATCATTTCATCTTATGATAGGTGAAATGTACATCACACTTGATGATGTCACATGTCTCCTTCATCTTCCCAATGGGGAAAATTATTAAACTACTTCAGAACTACTAGATGCGAGGCACTAAACGCGATCGTCACTTATTTGGGAGCTGACCCAGGAAAAGTTTAGCATAAGTTAGATGACGCTAGAGCATGTCATGCTAGATTCTCATTCTTGGTGGATTTGTACAAGTAGCACATCAACTCAGCTGTGGAGGATGAAGGTTATGATTCTAGGGTTGCATACCACAGAGCACGTGCATTGGGGTCATTAATTTTGGTCGTCAAGTCCATTTTTGTGGACAAAAGTGAAATCCATGTTGATTTTATCTATCTTAGATATTTTATTGACTTGGAGAGCATCCACGAGTATCATTTCGAGGTTTCTTATTTGGTGTACCTCTACTCCAAGTTGGTTGAGATTAGTACGTGGAATACCCAACCGTTGAATGGAAACATCAGTCTATTTATGGTAATTATTTTGCACCTTTACTGATAATAACGTCATAATACCTATGTTACACCGTCCTTTTAATAATATTTCATCTGAACCTATTTCAGGCATTGATCTACCAGTATTTTTCACGTCTTGTCATTGGGCATATGTGAATGATTACTCTGAGGCCTTGCCACGTGCGTGCTCGATCATCCCACTTAGAGGGAATCAGATTACCAAGTTGTTTCAAGTTGCTCTTGTCTGCATCGTGGCAGATGATATTACTTTGATGTCATACGCCGATCACCATGAGGCACATACCTTGGAGGTTATGGTTGGACATTAGGTCTCGACATATGTACCCTCATCTATATGAGTGAGTCCTATTCCAGTTTAGATATACCCAAAGATCCCACTGTTGCTGATCTAGCCACTGTCCACCGTAGGATGTTGATGAGATCTTTGTAGCGTACTTTGATCATCTCTTGTTAGAGGATGTACGATGTGTGTCAACTTCTCTTCCGTGGAGTACGGTATACGAATACATCCAATGGTTTTATAGAATGTCACATCCTTTCATGACACCGGATGTAGAGGGGGATCCTTCAAAATTAGCTCATCAAGAGTTCTTAGAGTAAGAACAAACGAGGACGGATTATGTCGTTGATGTGTTAAATACATGTTAGCACATTGTTGTTATTGGTATAGATATGGGCAAGTTAGTGGGGGCACCTCCCAGATTACACCTTCTTTACAAGCCATCTTATCATAGACAATATATGTGTTGGAGTACCGGCGAGAGAGGAGGAACATAGGCATCTAATATACTTAGTAGTGGGATTTTATTTTGTATATTTTGACATTTTTATATTATGGTTTGTACTTGGATTAATTATGACATGATGCCATCTTGTATTTAACATTTTAGAATTTATATATACTTAATTTTCACTTACTGTTTAGATCATATTATTGAATGACAAATGTGTATGGTTTATTGCGGGATTGAATATTAGAATCCAGACGTATGATACAAAGATTAGAATCCGAACTAATTTTGTGACAAAACTAGAGTCCGTCAATGATTTTGTTGAAGAATGAATGCGTCCAAAAATTTAAATCTAAAAAATAAAAAAGGCATTTTAGGATTTCCATTGGATGTCCTGTGTAGAGTGTGCATGGAGTATAGTGAACACCACCAAGAAAAAAACTCTAATAAACATTGTATGTATATCACATAAGAAAATACATCGATACATAATCACGAATAGAATTAGCATAGAATATAAATCTATTTCAAAATCTAAACTCTAAACATTGTATGTATATGTTAATAGTAAACCACACTTTACAAATCCAATTCATCTTTTGTGGTTGTTTTCTTATCCACAATTTTTACTTTTCTTAGTAAATCATAAATCACACTATCAACTTGATTCAGATCCTTTGTAATTTTACTAGACATGCTTCAAATTTTACTAGACATAGTTCAAATCTTATCTAAAATCATTGATGATGTTTGTTTACTATCTAATATCTATACTGAGAATCAAGCCCTTCCATTCTACCACAAACAATTCTATGAAACACTTCCCTAATTTGTTTTTCCAAAGGATTCAATCCATCTTTCAAACCTTCACAAACATTCACAACATCTTCCACTTTAACTCTAACTTCATCTTCTTTATCCTCACTCAAAGGAAACTCCAAAGAATCAGCCAAATCATTCATCACCCTAGCACACTTTTCAATCTTCTGAATCTCCTTTAAAAGACCACAAGAGTTCCTCCTCTCCACCTTCTTCGACTCCTCCAAAATCCGCTCGTGGAGCGACGTTACCGGAGCCGCCCATGATAGTTGCCGAGGAATCGAAAAGTTGTGATGTAGTCCCCTATCTTGACAAGGAATTGCAGCCACAAGTGCCCACATTGTAAACAACAAAATTGTATTCATTGTATAAATAGTCAATGCAATACCATTTGAAGCAACAAGATCACTATTCTTAGGAAAACAAAGATTGTTCCCAATTGCTTGTAATTGTCTAATGGCAGACCAATTCCTCGATACACTCGATGAAAGCAATCTAAATTGACCAAATGCAGATGAATCGCGTCGATCATGACGATCTCTATCAACCTTGTTTCTACCAAATGACCTATTTCTAGATGCAAATGAAAAAACATTATTAGAATCTTCATTACTATCATCAACCATACCAATAGCCAAATCAACAAGAGCTTTCTTCGCGCGTCGAAATTTGCCTTTACTAATGATTCTTTTAGTATCCAAAGCACAAACAACAATCTCCAATAGCTTCTCCCATTGTCTAACCGTTTCAACACCATCACTAATAGCATTGCATATATCCAATGCCTTCACACTCCTCTCATAAAACTCATTGACCAAACAATCCAAAGGTGGCTTACACACTTTCGATCTATGGTTATGAAGAATCATTCTGAATTCCTCTTGGCAACAAAGGAATATATCTAGAAGCTTCCTAACCCAAGAAAGTGACAACAAATCATTGTTGGGAACTGAAGACAGTTCATTGAATCTATCAGTAACATGTTTTTGAAACAAATTAAGCTCTTGTTCTAAGCTTGAATTTTCCATAGAGTGAACTTGAGTACTACGTAGGTTCAGAATAGAAGAACCTAGATATTCTGTTGTAAAACGCATTCTTACTTAACACAAATATCACAGAAGCTTCTCTATATTATAAACATAAAACAATCACAGACCCACTTATCAAATTTAACAGAAAATGGAAATTTTCTGTCAAATTTGAAAACTTTTTCAGTAAATTAAAATACCCAGATGGAATTTTTCAGACAATTTCCGAGAATGAGTGATTTAACACTCCAGGACAGAAAATTAAACTTTAAATTGGAAATTTTAGGGTTTTAAAATTGGTGAAACAGAGGAATGAAAACTTGAAATTGACTGAAAAGGAAGGAAGGAATTGAGGAAAGGATTGAGGAGAAAGGGGAAAGTGAGAAACTTGATAGAGAAATGGAAGTGGGAATGAGAAGAATTTGGAAAGGGTTGTTGTTATATTGGGGATGATTGGACCGCGTTTAATAACGGTTGTTGAAAATGAAATTAGAAATAGAAAGAAAAAGAGAGAATAAATGTAAGATTAACGAGTAGGGATACTCGGTGAGAAAAAGACAATTAAACTTCTGAATTATATTTATCCATTAAAATAAATTACTACTACATTTTTTAATATATCTTTTTTTTTTACAAAATTATACTAAATAAAAAGGTCATTTTTATAATTAACAAAGGTTAACAAAATTCAAACTATCTCATTCATTTCTTATTTTTATTTTTTATTTTTCTATTATTTCTTTTCTTCTCTTAATTCAAATTTTAAACTTCTTCTACTTTTTTTTTCTCATATTTTCTCATTTTTATTTTTAATTCTCTCTTTATTTTCTTTTTCGAATTTTATTTTTTAAAATATAATTAACAAAATTTGAATCTCTTTTTAATTTAATGAAGAAGAACATAGAAAAATATTAAAATTTTAAAACATAAAATTTATCTAAAATAAAAACATAATTATTTTATAATTATTGTGTGTTTTATAATTAAGTAATTCATTTGAAATTGACATATATATCTAAATAAATTTTATAATTGAATAACATTCAATAATAGTGCATCCAAACAACTAATTTTTTATTTCACGGATCACTATCAAGACAATATCTATTTTATTTTAATAAAAAAATGTTTTTTTTTTAATTTTTAAATGTGAATATCTTTTTCTCCATCTCACGAATTTCTTTTTTATATGATTATTTAATACAATTGAATTTATATGATCATTATTCATTTTACAATTAAGTAACACACTATAAATTGACATGCATATCTAAAAATATTTTATATTTAATCAAATTGAATATCACTCAATAATGATGGACACCATTAATTTTCCATTTCACTGGTCACTATCAAGACAATATCTATTTTATGTTAACCAACAATTGCCTTTAATTGAGAGATGGATTCTTTATTTTCAAATGTAAAAATTTTTTTTTTCTCCAAATTCTTTTTTTCATTTCAAATTTATATGTGTATCTAAATATATTTTATAACGTATTAAATAAATTTACACGTGCAGGTGTTCATATAACTTACTAGTTTTGTATTAAAGTTTAAATTTATTTTAATAAATTAATATAAAAATAATAAAGTTGAGAGAGAGAGATAGAGATCAGGGAAAGAAAAACAAAGAAGATGATGTGAAAACGGAATCATTGATTGATGAAAAAGAAAAGGTAGTTACAAAAGTGCTTATATAGTTACACCAACCACCAAAGCTAGTTAATCCATCTCAACACCTATAACTAACTTCCTAAAGCTACATGATAAATGATACATGAAAATATAAGCAATTATGCATGATTACATTGACCCATGCATGATGAATAAAAACTATTTGTATCACAAGCAACAATCTATCAAAGAGTTGATCTTTTTCTATGACTTTTGTTACCCCCACAAGCTTGAGGTTGGTAAATATCGACCAAAGTATGTTTGGATAAACTGTCAAAAAATGGTCGAGGACCAAGAGTATTGGTAAAAAACTAGCCGCTTGAGCTTGAGAAGAAACCGAAAGCAATCTCATAACACCAGCTTAAAGCTTCTCTCTAAACAAGTGACAATCAATATGCAAGTGTTTTGTGCGTTCATGAAAAACATGGTTGGCTAAGATATGAAGTGTGTTTTGATTATCACAGTAAAGGACAGGTAAGTGTGATGGGTGTTGCTTGAGATCGTGAAGAAGGAAACAGAGCCATTGAAGTTCTTGTGTGGCTGAGGCTAAAGCCCGATATTTTGTCTTTACGGAAGAACAACTAACAGTAATTTGTTTCTTAGACTTCCAAGATACCAGAGATATACGAATAAAGAAGCAATATCTGAAAATAGAACGCCTAGTCTCAATGCATCCACCCCAATCTTCATCACTGAAACCAAGGATCTGCAAGTTTGAAGATTGGGACAGAAAAATACCTCTAGCTAGAGAGCGTTTGAGATGCCTCAAGACACAGAGAGCAACACGATGATGAAGTTCAGTAGGTGAACTCATGAATTGATTCAACTATTGAGTTGCAAAATCTATGTTTGGACGAGTGGTAGTGAGATAAAGCAACCTATGAACCAGTCTTCGAAAGGTAGCGATGTTAGGAAAAGTTGAGCCACCATCTTGGTAAAGGCGTGTAGATGCATCTAAAGGAGTTGAAGCATGTCTGCAACCAGTGAGTTTTGTATCCTATAAAAATTCTAAGCAGTACTTTCGTTGGCACAATGTGGTGCCTTTGGAAGAACGTGCTACTTTGATCCCTTTGAAAGTTTTATCCAATGCTCGTTTTAGATCAGCAAACGCAGTTAGTGAAGTGCATGCAAGGATGATATCATCCACATAAATGAGTAAGGATGTGAATAAAGTGGAAGTAGAATTAGTGAATAAGGTATGATCTGCATGAGCATGTGTGAATCCTTGTGCTTTAAGAAATGTAGTCAGCTTTTCAAACCATTGACATTTAGATTATTTCAACCCATAAAGGGACTTGACAAGCATGTAGACTTGACTTGGTTTATGGGGTATCACTCCTTATGGTGTCTTCATGTAGACTATTTTATGTAAATCTCCATGGAGAAAAAAATTGTTTACATCAAGCTGATGTATACGACATCCATGAATTGCAGCTAAATCAAGTAAAACTCCAACGAAGATATCTTAGCAACTGGTGAGAAAGTTTCGAAGTAGTCCAGACCATCATTTTGGTTAAACCCCTGTGCCACCGAGCATGCTTTGAATCTTTCTATAGAACCATCTGTGTGCCTCTTTATCTTATATACCCACTTGCTTCCTATAAAAGAAGCATCAATATGTTGGTGTAAGCCCTAGAGGCCAATACTTTTGGTACTTGTATCGAATTATTTATTAATAATAAAAGGCATTTTTCTTTATTATGTTTGTTTAATAAAGTCCCTGGAATAGATAGTCCATTTAATGTATCAAGTATGACTTAATCATGAGATCACATTAAACATAAGGACACTATTCTTAAAGTGTCCGTAGTCAAGCTTTATTGTGAAATGGGATAACATTAAAGCATGGAGACTATTATGTTTGTAGACTGATGATCACGTCTCATGGATCATGGATAAAGAGTTATCAAGTCTTAAACATAGGTATGAATATTAAGAGTAATATTCATACTGGATTGACCCGCTATGAGAATACTATATAGAAAGTTATGCAAAGTGTCATAAGTTATTCTCATGGTGATAATAGTGTATACCACTCTTCGACCTGAAACCACTATGGATCCTAGATGTAGAGTCGAGTGCTTTATTGCTGATCCAACGTTGTCCGTAACTGGATAACCATAAAGGCAGTTGATGGGTACTCCACGAAGCATGCTGAGGGACATGAGTGTCCTAGATGGAATTTGCCAATCCTGCTTAACAGGATAAATGTCTATGGGCCCAATATTGAACTGGACAAGGGTGACATGGTCTATACCTTGTGTTCAATATAGACATAAGGGCAAAGGGGTAATTATACACATAATTATTATCACAGAAGGTTTTGTCAGATCACATGACATTTTCGTGACTTGGGTAGCAGTGATGTGTTGCTAGATACCGCTCACTGTTTATTATGTTAAATGTATGATTTAATATAATTGCCAACGCCGCGAAAACCTATAGGGTCACACACAAAGGACGGATTGATGAGAGATAGAATAATTAAGGAACATCGTAAGGTACGGTGTACTTAAGAAGAATACGGAATATGGTAGAGTACCAAATACTTAAGTGATTTTGGCATATTCTAAGATATGGGCCAAAATGCACTTAAGTGGGCTTTTTGGCTTGAAGCCCACACAAGTGGTTCTATAAATAGAACCCCTTGGGTAGAAGCATTCACACTCCAGACAACACAACTGAAGAGTTGGAATTTCGTATCTCTCTCTCTCTCACTCAAAGCCTTCACTCACAAACAGCTAGCACTGCGATTGAAGGAATCCGTTCGTGTGGACTGAGTAGAGACGTTGTCATCGTTCAACGTTCGTGATCGCCCCGTGGATCTGTATCAAAGGTTGATCATTGTCAAAGATCTGCACCAAAGGTTTGAATCGCCACAAGAGGTAACGATTCTATCACTGATCATGTTCATTCGTAAGGATCATTAAAGGAGAAATTTTTATATTCCGCTGCGCCTTGGATGGCAATTCTCCTTCACAATAGGCATATCTACAAATTCCCATGTGTGCTTTTTATTAAGAGCACCAATCTCAGTCTCCATGGCTTTAGCCCATCTAGGATCTCTCGATTCTACCTGATAATTTGTTGGTTTAGTTTCACAAGATAGTGACATGATGTAAGCTTGGTGATTTGCTGAAATTTGTGAATATAAAATGTAGTTTTGTATAGGATATTGGCATGAAATATTAGAATTTGAATTGCAGACATAATCTTTTAAATGAGAAAGTGGTTGAATGGTTCTTCTGGATTTTCTAGTGTTAGGTTGTGAAGATATGGTAAGAGGAAAGTTTTGGTAATCTGGCATAGATTTTGAAACATCAATATGTTCTACATAATCAGGTTCAATTATAGTATGATCAGATACATTGTCAATGACAGTCTGATTGACTTCATCAGGTTCATGTTCAAAATTATTAGAAGGAATGGGTCAGTTTAAAGGTGCAGGTTCAATTGGCTTTTGATTGGAAAAATAATCTAAGTAAATTTGGGTTGGCACAAGATCATGTGATATGTCATGATAACGGAATTCCAAGTAAAAAAACTTCACTTTTTTGGAAATTATAATCTCATGATTCACAATACCTAAGAGAATAACTCCTTTCATACATTCCTTGTAACCCAAGAAAACACACTTCCTTGCTCTTGGATCAAACTTATGCCTATTTGTAGGCAGTGTTGAATCATAGCTTAAGCACCCAAATGTCCTTAGAGAACTAAGATCAGGTATGTTTACATACACTATCTCATAAGAAGAATTGTTCTGCAAGATTTTTGTAGGGATTCGATTCATAAGACACGCAACATGAAGCACTGCATAGGACCAAAATTCTTTTGGCAAACCAGACTAAAACATGAGAGCTCGACTAATATTCAATATATTTTGATGTCTCATTTATACTTTATCATTTTAATATGGAGTATATACACAACTTCTTTGATGAATGATGCCCTTGGAAGCATATTATATAGGCAAAACCAACTCAGCTCCATTGTCACTTCTTATTATTTCGATTTTCTTCTCAACTACAGTTTCAACCATGTCCACAAAGTCTTTTATCTTTTGTGAAACTTCAGCTTTAGATTTTAACATCGCAATCCATGCATGTCTACTATGATCAACTAAGATAGTTAAAAAATACTTTAATCCATGCACAAAAATAGTTTTAAAATGCCCCCATATATCAACATGAACTAGATCAAACAGTTGGTGTGCATTATTATAACTGATAGGAAAAGGTAAAATCTTTTGCCTAGACTACTGATATACATCACAAGTTGTGTGTACACTGTCAGGAATCTAGCTATACATATTGCTCATACATTTCATCCTATCATAAGATATATGACCAAGACTAAGATGCCATAGATATCCTTATGTTATACTTTCATAAGCTTTCTTGTTAGCAAAGATGCTAGAAGTAATACCTATTTTATTTTCTCTTTAAGCTTCCAAGTAGTAAAGGCCATCAAGTTCTTTATCTAAACCAATCTTCCTCAAATCCTTCCTTGACTGTACCACACATTTTTCAGTTTCAAACACCATATTAAAATCTTTATCTTTACACATTTTTGAAACTAATATTAAGTTAACTTCAAATTTGGGCAAGTAAAGGACACCCTCAATGATTAATTGATTAGATAGTTTGACAGTCCCACATATAAATACAGCTATTGAATTTTCATTTAGTAGATTAACCAGTATAGGATTTATCTCACCATACTTAATAAACCAATCTAAAGAATGGAATATATGATATGTAGCTCCAATGTCCAATATCCAATTTACATTACTATGAACATTAAAGCTTGTAATGTAAGATTTACCTCCCTTAGTTAGGTGGATGGGTCTTGTGTTCTTCTCAAGCAATGCCATCAGGTTCTGGTATTGATCTTTGGTCAGTGTCATGCTACCACTGTCATTGGTTGACCCCATTTCTTATCTTTCTTCTCCATCTTCACCTTCTACTTGATTGACATATGAATTTCCTCTTCAAAAGTTTGGTGGATATCCATGCTTCTTGTAATAATTTTCAATGATATGGCATGTTTTCCCATAGTAAGTGCAAACTTTCATGTTTCCTCTACCTCTTCCTGCACAGGAGTTTCCATTTCCTCTTCCTCTTCCACTTCCAAATTGTATTTGTCTTTCTACTGCATTCACCATACATGTGCCATCTTCTACCACAATTGCAGTTGAAGAACTTGCACCAGATTGTATCTTTCTTTCTTACTGCATAACCAAAGAGAATACATTGTTTATCTATGGAAATGGATCCATAAGAAAAACTTGTGACACCACTCCTTGATATTCTTCATTTAAACTAATGAGAAATGGAATTATTCTATCCTCAACTTTAAAACTCTGGGTGTTCCTGATTGCTAAACAAGCATAAGCCACATGACAAATGCAACTAGCCATTGGTCTATATTGATCCAATTCCTCCCACGAGCTTCTTATTTCAATAAAATAATCTGAAACTTTCTTGTTACCTTGTTTCAGATTTGAGATTTATTGATGCAACTGAGCAACTCTTATTTGATCACCTCTCATGAATCTATCTTTGAGATCATTCCACATAGCAATTACATTATTAATGAACACTACACTTTGAGCAATTGATGGTATGATGGAATTGATTATCCATGTATGCACCAAGTTGTTACACCTTTTCCATGTTGCGTAATTCAAATTGTCTTCGTCAAGAACCTCAATTTATCCATCCAAGAACTTGAATTTTTTCTTCATCGCCAAAGCTATTTTCATCTTCATTGATCAACCATGGTAATTATCACCCGATAACGTATGATTACACATATGTTTATGAGTTTTCTGAAGGATGAACATAATAAGGATTAAGCTTATCCTGAACTTGATTATAGTTATTGCTTCTAGTCATTGAGAACAAATAAAACTTCCACGTAATGAAACATAAAAGGAATGAACTTCAAGAACAACGTTTCCAACAGAATATGAATATTCAAAACAAAGTTATCGCCATGAAATAAGAATTGAAGAAAAAGTTATCGATAGCGCAACGTAAGTAGAGCAAGACGAACCTGCTCTGGTACCATCTAAGCACTTTGATCAATAATTTGAGAGAGAGAAATCATGGAAATAAAAACAAAGAAGATGATGTGAAAAGTGAATCACTGATTGATGAAAAAGAAAAAGTAGTTACAAAAGTGCTTATATTGTTGCACCAACCACCAAAGTTAGTTATGTCAGCTCAACATCTATAACTAACTTCCTAAAGCTACATGATACATGATACATGATACATGATACATGAAAATATAAGTAACTATGCATGATTACATTGACCCATGCATGATGAATAACAATTCCTTGTATCACAAGCAACAATATATCGAAGAACTAATCTTTTTCTATGACTTCTATTAAATTACACAATCCTTTCTCGAAGGTTGATTGAGTTCGAGTTGCTAATCCTTCGGAACCAAATCAACAATATGAAGTAAAATTCTAAAATATCTCTTAATTACTTCATCAAAATAAAGAATTTGTGGGAAGAATTGAACTCTCACTTATGGCTGTCCACTTGTACTAGCATGCATCCATTTTGTTACGACTCTTGAACTAAACATCACAATCTTAAAGACCATGTAATTCAATTCTTTTAATCGGTTTAAATGATAAGTTTTTAATTGTTATGTTGATTTATGCCTTAAAATCATAAGTGATGAAGAGAAAGGAAACATGTTTCGAGATTGTAGAAACCATAAATCATCTTGGAAGTCGACGAAGAGGGCAACCCAAGAGACCAAAGACATTGCACAAAAAGAGGTCGGTGACGAAGTTGGAGTGGTGGAACAGTGGGAAGCCATAGCAAAACCTAGGTAGGAGGCTGATGCGGAAGCAGTGCGGCGGGAGTCTGGCACGATAACATTGCAATAGTGGGACTAGTTAGAGGTTAGGTCATTCAGGGCTCATGTCCAATTTTCTTAGTTTGTGTGTATTAGAATTTTTTTGTGTGTGGATAAGTTCATTAATGAGTCGATTTTTGGGTTTGTTGTAGATTTGTTGGGTTTCAACATTTATAAGTATGTATCTTCATCATTTTTGTCTTCACATCCTTCGGACAAAGTGTAGTCCGAAAGAAAAAGAAAGGAGGTGATAATCCTATGTGAAACTTAGCAATTTAAAGGTAGAAATTTCTATGATTGTGTTCTTGGAATTAGAGAAACCATTTGAGGTATTTAAGAGGATTGGGAAATACTTCTAAATATGTTGGGCTTGTGTGATTCATATATAGAGGGTTAAAGAGTTTGGGAAACACTTAGGGGTAGAAAGTAAGTTTTTTTCTTGGAAGATTTAAATGATTATTTCCTTTTAACTCATTTGTAATATTTTGTAACAAATTTTGAAAGTGTGGAGAATCGGAGAACTGCTCTCTCCCCTAAAGTAGATATTTGATCGAACCGAGTAAACAAGTCATTTTATTTCATGTCTATTATCTTCTTATGCCAAGTTAAGTTTGTAATGTTGAATATGGGTATAAAATGGTCTACAAGAGGACGAGGTTTAATAGACCTTCCCCGATTAAGTAATTTTTCAAAAAGTTTTCCAAAATTAAAGTTTTAAGATTGCGCGAGAGCGAAAGTTTTAAAAATATGTGTTATGGACGATTTGCATGATTTACTCAATGAACATGAAATACAATGAAAATTAGATTGATGAAATTACTAACGAACAATGTGTCAATTAATCATATTCAATTCATAATGAGATGTTTCAATAGAACTTTATTAGTTGAATTAAGAATCTAATATTATATGTTTGTACTTATATAATCACTAGAGAGAATGTTTAACAAACAAGATCTAACACAGACATAAGCTTAAACATTAAAACACTATGAACAATAAACCTAACAATATACAATTCATGTCGATTAGAGAAAGATATAAAGCTTCTTAATCAATTAATAACACTCCTGATCCTATCTCAATCCTTCTTGTTATTTTCTTAAGTTTTATTCATCTGAGTTATCTTAGTGCTGGGAGAGTGAAAAGTTTCATATGAGAGTTGTATTGTTCTGGTGTTATGATGTTAATGTTTATGCAAGAGCTTAGGATTGTGATATTTTGTAATAGATTTGAAGGTTGCAAGCTAAACATGTAAAAAATACATGGTGTGAGGTTGTTGAGTTGAACTAGTGTAAAGACTCTAGTTGTTTATGAAAGTTTATTGTATTGAACTAGTGCAAAATCTGAAGTTTGTTTTAGTGGAAATTTCAAGAGGAAACTCTTATGGATTGCAGTAGGTCGCATGGTTTAAGAAGGAAATTAATCTATGAGTTTTATTGATAATGATTAAGATATATATATATATATATATATATATATATATATATATATATATATAGTTACAATAGGGAAAATCAAACCTATGAGAGTAATTGAAAATAATTACAAATATAATTGCAAATAATTAGAAATATAATCACAGAGAATCAAACTTATTTACAAGGAAATATTTTATTCTATCACACCCCGTAGCCGAAGTGGGAGATTCATAGATGCTTAGAATGGTTCAAAAATCATAAAAAAGAACTCGAGGTAGACCTTTGCTGAAAATGTCAGCAATTTGTTGACGAGAAGGAACATGAAGGACGTATGCTTGGCCCCACATGAACTTTTCCCGAACAAAGTGAATTTCCATCTCAATATGTTTTGACGCTGATGTTGCATGGGATTTCCAGAAAGGTAGATGGAACTAACATTATCATGGTACACCAAAGTAGCCTAAGAAGGTTGGTAGTGAAGCTCCAAGAGAAGGTTGCGAAGCCAACAAGATTCAGAAACCACATTAGCAACACCCATATACTCAGCTTCTGCACTAGAGCGAGAAAGTGTGATTTGTCGCTTGGAAGATCAAGAAATGATGTTGTCACCAAGAAATACACAATATAGGAGACAAGTTTCTCAATTGGGGATGAATAGAGATGAAAACCATAATTTAGGATGCCTTGAACATACTGTAGGATAGGTTTGAGGATAAGCATGTGGTTGATGCAATGGGCGTGAATGTGAAGAGACACCTGCTGAAAAACATAAGAGATTTCAGGGAGAGTGAAAGTAAGAAGTTACATGGCTCTTGCAAAATCCGATATAAGGTGGGATCATCATATGGAGTACATGCGGAGGTACTGTGCTTCTGCTTAGTGTCAGCTGGAGTGGAAGATGGTTTGCATGATGGCATGCCTGCTCTAGAAATAATACCATTAAAATAAGTACTGTGACTAAGGAAAAATCCACCTTCATGTTTGGTGACAACAATGCCCTGGAAGTAACTCAGTGGATCCAAATCTTTCATAGAAAACTCAAAGGCAAAGAGTGCCATGATTGATGTCTGAAGATCATGGGAGGAGGTTATGAGAATAATGTCATCAATATAAAGTAAGACTAAGCCATGTCATAGCCACAACGATAGATTAAGAGTGAGTGATTTGAAGGGCTATGCTGAAGTCCAATGGTAGAGACAAAGTCAGAAAAGTGCCGATACCAGGAATGGGGCGCTTGCTTAAGAACATATAGTAATTTTCGCAAGCGGCACACATAACCTAGGTGATAAGGACCACGGAAACCGAGTGGTTGATGCATGTAAACTGACTCTGAAGGTGTGAAAAACACAAGAAATGGGATTTGAATTGGGCTTTACAAGCAAAAGCTTTTTCCAAAACAAGAACACCACTAACAGGTTAACAACAAATAGATAAAAACACAAGTATTATTATCTTAGTTCGCTTGAAACTCAAAGCTACTCCAGTCCAACCACCAAGGTGATTTGCCTTATACACAAGAACTTAATCCACTATAATCAACAAATTACAATAAACACAAAGAATAACCTTATTTGTCTTCTCAAGGATCCAACTATACCCTAGTCTTCTTAAGGACTCACAAAGAACAAACTTCTTTGTCTTCTCAAGGATAACCTCCTCAAGGAATCAAACAAACAATTTGAATAATATTTTGTGTGTGTTACAAGATGCTTCTATACAAGCAAATTTTACAAAAATGATAAACAAACACTTAAAGAAAAACTATGTACAAACAAATGATAGCTTTTCACAAAGAAATAAACTTGTCAAAAGATTGTGTCACCAATATTTTCTTCAAGTCTCAAAGTCTCACTTATATAGCATAAGAAGAAGACCGTTGGAGGGCAAAAAAGGAAAAGCTCATAGAGCGGTTGTCCATTGTTGGATGGGAGAGGAGTGATACTGTGTACTGTCCTTCGCCCACAAAATCAGTGACAAGTATGATGTATAGTACTATCCTTTCCCATGAAATCAGGTAGTGGAGAGGATGTTCTATTTGTACTATGTACTATTTGATCATGTTCCCTTTTGATCTTATCTTCAAGTTCATTGGCTTCTGATAAAAGTTGAAGAAACATGAAATGAAGAAACATAAAGCTGGATTCAGAAACTTCATAATCTTTGGTCAAAACCTTGATAGTCTCAGTAGTCTGGCTTGAGATCTTCAGTATCTTCAGAATCTTCAGAGTCTTCAGAGTCTTCAGAATCTTCAATCAGAACCTTGATAACTTCAATTGTCTGGCTTGAGATCTTCAGAATCTTCAGCTACATAACATAACTTCAGAAGCTTGCCATTCTTCTGAAGTTTGGTGATCAGAGTCACGTCCAGAAGCATGAACTGAGATAACATTGCAGCAGCAACATAATGTCTCCTTAAAAGCTTCTTAGAAATGAATCAACATAGAAGCAGAAAGATCATTGCAGCAGCAATATTAAACATCTTTCAGAACTTCTAATAGCTGGTGCATAAGTGGATTTGGAACAGATTATTCAGAAACTGATGACGTTGCACGTCATATATTCAGAATCAGAGCTGACTGTTAAAGCTACACAATAACAAACCATTAGGTACCAAAATTGTTCTCACAGAAATACAACATTGTTATCATCAAACCTCAAGGTATATATGTATAACCAAAATGTTGTTCTAACAATCTCCCCCTTTTTGATGATGACAAAACATGTATTTTGATGAACGGTTTTGTATAGGGTAATCACAGAAGAGTACATCTTACAGAAGCACAAAGTTCCTCCTGAGATGTATAATCCTAAAAATATAAAATCAGAATCTGGTTTATCTTCAGAGCACTGGTTTGTTAATATCATCATTCTGATAAGCTTCACTTCAGAAGCCTTGTTGAATTCTTTTGAATACACTTTAGAGTTGGTTATCTTCTTAAAGAAACTTGACTTTTACGTCTGATTGCTATAGAGGAAACACTTCCTTATAGATAGATGCTAATGCTATGGTTTTTCAAAAAAGAACTTTCAAAAGAACTTTGATGCCAAGTACTCATTGTTCTAGGTTCAGAATATGGATATTAATTCCTTGAAGGTTCATACACTTGAATCTGATTCTCAATCATCAACATAAAGGTTGTACAGCCTTAGATAAATGACCATTTCATCAAAAACTGTCTGATCTTTGAAGCTTCATAAGAACTTCTGATGTTTGATCATAACCATTCTGATTCTTGAACATAACCTTGAAAATAATTTAATAAACTATTCTTGTTAGCATAAAATTATTCAATGTTTGGGTTCTTACTTAAGGAATTTAAATATATCAAAATAACTATAAATATTCCCTTTATATATGTTTCTCCCCCTTTGTCATCAATAAAGAAGACATAGACAAAATAATAAAAGAAAATAATGAGAAAGAAACCAAACTATTTTCATTGATTATGCCAAAAGGCAAAAAAGATATAACTAGCATTAAAAATATAAAGGGCTAGGGGTTCTAAGGAGGAGGCGGAGGAAGTCTGGATAGAATCAATTGAGACATCAAGTCCTGTTTGTCTAGACGCTATTTGACCAACGCATTATCAACCTGGATTTCCTCAACGATCTTCATAAGTCCAACAGGAATATCTCCAGATGAAGTTCCCGCTAAAGGTTGAGAAACAAAAACTTTAACTTGTTGAGTTTCAGAAACAACAATCTGAGTAGCAGCTTCATCCTTTACGTAATCCTGATGTCCATAAACAACTACAACATCCTGAAGGACTACCTCTTCCACAACTTCTTGAGTAACTTCCTTGACATCTAGAGCAGGAAAACATAACTAGGAGTTCGGTAACTTCTAGATTTCCATTAAGGGAATAAAACCAGAAAGGAAGTTTCGTTCAAAAACTTTGTACCCGAAATTCTTCAACCTAGAGATCTTGGAATTCATCCATCTTCTCCAAGCTTCCCAAGCAGAATCACTCTCAGCTGGATTTACTGAAGAACGACTGATTTGTTGGTGTAAGCCCTAGAGGTCAATACTTTTGGTACTTGTATCGAATTATTTATTAATAATAAAAGGCTTTTTCTTTATTATGTTTGTTTAATAAAGTCCCTAGAATAGCTAGTCCTTTAATGCATCAAGTATGACTTAATCATGAGATCACATTAAACATAAGGACATTATTCTTAAAGTATCCGTCAAGCTTTATTGTGAAGTGGGATAACATTAAAGCATGAAGACTATTATGTTTATAGACTGATAATCACATCTCATGGATCATGGATAAAGAGTTATCAAGTCTTAAACATAGGTATGAATATTAAGAGTAATATTTATACTGGATTGACCCGCTATGAGAATACTATATAGAATGTTATGCAAAGTGTCATAAGTTATTCTCATGGTGATAATGGTGTATACCACCCTTCGACCTGAAACCACTATGGATCCTAGATGTAGAGTCGAGTGCCTTATTGTTGATCAAACGTTGTCCGTAATTGGATGACCATAAAGACAGTTGATGGGTACTCCACGAAGCATGCTAAGGGACATGAGTGACCTAGATGGAATTTGCCCATCCTGCGTAACAGGATAAATGTCTATGGGCCCAATATTAAACTGGACAAGGATGACACGGTCTATGCCTTGTGTTCAATATAGACATAAGGGCAAAACGGTAATTTTATACACATAATTATTATCACAGAAGGATTTGTCAGATCACATGACATTTTCGTGTCTTGGGTAGCAGTGATGTGTTGCTAGATACCGCTCACTGTTTATTATGTTAAATACGCGATTTAATATAATTGCCAATGCCACGAAAACCTATAGGGTCACACACACAGGACGGATTGATGAGAGATAGAGTAATTAAGGAATACCGTAATGTACGGTGCCCTTAAGTGAAGTATAGAACATCGTAAGGTATAGTGTACTTAAGTAGAATACGAAATATGGTAAGGTACCACGCGCTTAAGTGATTTTGGCATATTATAAGATGTGGGCCATATACACTTGAGTGGGCTTTTTAGCTTGCAGCCCACACAAGTGGTTCTATAAATAGAACCCTTGCGTAGAAGCATTGTTACACTTGCAATTTCGTTTCTCTCTCTCACTCTCTCTCACTCAAAGCCTTCATTCGTAGCAGCTAGCACTGAGATTGAAGGAATCCGTTCGTGTGGACTGATTAGAGGCGTTGTCATCATTCAACGTTCGTGATCGCCACAAGAGGTAACGATTCTATCACTGATCATGCCCATTCGTAAGGATCATTAAAGGAGAAATTTTAAATTCCGCTGCGTTTTGGATCTCCATTCTCCTTCAGTGATATCAGAGCCACTTACGAAACCATGCATCTGATAGTTGTTTATTTTCTGTATTTTCTATATTAATACGATTAAAAGACAGAATGAATCAAAGAATAAACGAGTAATTAAATTGAGATCGATCAAGTTATATATATGACATAAGTAATCCTGATGCAAAATACGGTATATATGATATACTATTTTTGTTTCATTCATTCAAACACTTAATGGTTGTTTTCCTTTGAGCGATCAATGGTCGTTTGCTTCTTGATCCGACATTAGTATAGTGAAGCAATGACGTGTTGATCAATCATACTGAATCAACAATCGAGATGTGTTTGACGGTCTGAAATTGGTGCATTAGGGTTAATGACGGCACAAGGGTTGTGTTGTCAAAGAGTTATGCATTAGGGTTAATGACGACACAAGGGTTGTGTTGTCAAAGAGCTATGCATTAGGGTTAATGACGGCACAAGGGTTGTGTTGTCAAAGAGTTATGCATTAGGGTTAATGACGACACAAGGGTTGTGTTGTCAAAGAGCTATGCATTAGGGTTAATGACGGCACAAGGGTTGTGTTGTCAAAGGTTATGTGATTAGGGTTGTGACTGCACAAGAGTTGTGCTTTAAAGTATCAAGTGTTGATGCGAAAAACGACGTCGATTTTAAATGAATTGTTCATTAAAATTTTGGGCAGCGGACCCCCGGCTAACTCTGCGTAGTGTGATCGGGCGCCGAAATTTAATTTGGTTTTAATTAATTAAAAGAATTAAAATTAATAATAATAATAATAATTTGTTTATTATTATTGTCTTGTGGTGATCGGTTATGGCCTTAGTTTTCCTTTATTTTGTTTTGGGTTTTTAAAATGCGACCTGCGTGTCGTGCCTCTCTTTTAATCTCATAATGTAACTTCTTTTCTCATCTCACTCCCTCGTATGTAAAACGAGTTTCTTTTATGTAATGTAATGTTATGAAGAAAGATAAGAATTCAATATCAAAGGAGGACAACCTTGAAGATCTTGCTTGGAGAAGCTTAGATCGTTATTAGGTTAACTTAGGTTCTCTCATTGGCTTGGGAAAACAATTGCGCTATGGGCCATAACTGTTTCATTATATATGTATGTTGATGCATGTGAATGTATGTTGATGCATGTGAGAGACGATTTATATGATAAATAAGCCGGTGAGATCAGAATAATTGCAAATTCCCTCAAATTAAATATTAAGTTTATGTTTTCCAAGTTTTAGCACTCATCAAGGCTAGTATAGGATAATGTAGGTTTCGCCTACGCGAGGTGCATGTTCTATATTAGTAAGGTGCGATGGGATAATTGTAATATCCAATTGCTAAAACAATGGGTCAAACTTAACTAAACAAAATATAATAAGATTATATATGTTTAGAAGCAAGAGTTGGAATTGATCCATGTGATGGATTGGAATAAGGAGTTATTCACCCAACTAAAATATTCGAGAGTTGTAGTAGATACAATTGGAAGGAGTTCCTACCTAAATAACCTAGTTTTGTGTAATCCGCCTACGCGGACTTAAAACAAAGTGAAATATGGATCTCGACCCACTAGAAAATCTTCCAACGGGATTTTCCGAATCAAATGGTGAGGGTCATTTGTTTTGAGTAAAATAGTGGGAGCATATTTAATTAAAGGCCTAATTAAATATGTTATTGATACTTATATTTTCATTATTTTCATGTAGATTACCATGACAACAAACACCTTTAACAACATTTTGCGATCAATCCTTGACAAAGAAAAATTGTCTGGGACAAATTTTCTGGATTGGCACCGAAATCTGAGGATTGTCCTCAAACATGATAGAAAGTTGTACGTCTTGGAGAAACCCGTTCCTGAAGAGGAACCTCCTAGTTTTGCACCTAAGGCAGAAAGAGATGCTTATAAGAAGCATGTCGATGATGCCAATGAAACTGCTTGTCTCATGCTAGCTACCATGAACTCAGAGTTGCAAAAGCAACATGAGAACATGGCAGCGTTCGATATGATCGAACACCTGAAGATGCTCTATCAAGAGAAAGCAAGGCATGAAAGGTTTGAAGTTTCAAAAGCCCTTTTTCAAGGCAAGTTAGCTGAGGGAGCCCCTGTAGGTCCCCATGTGCTCAAGATGATTGGGTATGTGAAAAACCTTGAGAGGTTGGGTTTTCCCCTCGGAAAGGAACTTGCGACTGATTTAATCTTGCAATCGTTGCCAGAAAGATTTAGTCAATTTGCCCTAAATTTCAATATGAATGATATGGGCAAATCTCTTCCTGAACTGCTAGCCATGTTAAGAACTGCTGAGCAGAATCTGAAGTCAAAAGGGAAGTCCATTCTGATGATCGGAAATGAAAAGAGACTGAACAAAAGGCCCACCAAGCAGCGTGATAAAGGGAAAGGCAAGGAAGTTGCCAAACCCGAACCCACTGTTGTTGCTTTGAAGCCTAGTGGAGGCATAGCAAAAGAAGGCACCTGCTTCCATTGCGGTAAGACCGAACACTGGAAGAGAAACTACCCAAAGTACCTGGAAGATAAGAAGAATGGAGTAGAGACTTCAACTTCAAGTATTTTTGTTATTGAAATTAATTTATCTACTTCTGCATCATGGGTATTAGATACTGGATGTGGTTCTCACATTTGTACCAATGTGCAGGGACTAAAAAGGAGTAGAGATTTGGCAAAAGGTGAAGTTAACCTACGAGTTGGCAATGGAGCAAAGGTTGTTGCTTTAGCCGTAGGAACTTATGTATTGACTTTACCTAGTGGTTTAATAATTCAGTTAGAGAATTGTTATTATGTACCTGCAGTTAGCAGGAATATTATTTCCGTTTCTTATTTGGACAAGTTTGGTTTTTCATTTATAATAAAGAACAATTGTTGCTCAATTTATTTGAATGATATATTCTATGCTACTGTACAAATGAACAATGGACTATATGTCCTTGATCTTGAAATGCCTATTTATAACATTAATACTAAAAGGATGAAACCTAATGAGTTAAATCCAACTTACCTTTAGCATTGTCGATTAGGCCACACAAATGAGAAACGCATCTCCAAACTCCATAAAGATGGATTGTTGGACTCTTTTGATTATGAATCATATGAGACATGTAGATCTTGTTTAATTGGAAAGATGACAAAGTCTCCATTCACAGGAAAAGGTGAAAGAGCTAATGATCTTTTGGCCCTCATACCTACTGATGTATGTGGACCACTGAACATACCAGCCATAGGAGGTTTTCAGTACTTCATCACATTTACTGATGATTTCAGTAGATATGGTTATGTGTATTTAATGAAACATAAATCAGAGTCCTTTGAAAAGTTCAAGGAATTCAAGAATGAAGTACAAAACCAACTAGGTAAGAATATTAAAACTCTTCGATCAGATCGAGGTGGTGAGTATTTAAGCCTAGAGTTTGATGACCATCTGAAAGAGTGTGGGATCCTATCCCAACTTACTCCTCCTGGAACACCCCAATGGAATGGTGTATTTGAGAGAAGAAATTGAACCCTGTTAGACATGGTCCAATCCATGATGAGTCATGCCGATCTTCCAAACTCCTTTTGGGGACATGCACTATTGACAGCAGCTTACACACTTAACCGTGTTCCATCCAAAAAGGTTGAGAAGACACCATATGAGATATGGAGTGGTAAGAAACCACATATGTCTTACATGAAGATTTGGGGTTGCGAAGTTTATGTGAAACGACAAATTTCAACTAAGCTTGAGCCCAAATCTGACAAATGCTTATTTGTGGGGTATCCTAAAGAAACAAGAGGGTATTACTTCTACAATCCTTCTGAGGGCAAAGTGTTTGTCGCTCGAACTGGAGTTTTCCTAGAAAAGGATTTTATTTCCAAAGGAATCAGTGGGAGGAAAGTAGAGCTTGAAGAAATTCAAGAATCACAAAGCATCAATACACCTATGGAGGAATTAGAGCAGGAAACACAAGTAGTTGTGGAAGAGCAACCTGCTCAAGTAGAACAAGACCAGCGTAGGTCAAGCAGGATACGTCACCAACCTGAGAGATATGGATATCTCATAACTGATCAAGGTGATGTATTAGTCATGGATCAAGATGAGCATGTGACCTACCAAGAGGCCATAACTGGTCCCGAGTCTGAGAAGTGGCTAGAAGCCACGAAATCTGAAATGGATTCCATGTACACAAACCAAGTTTGGACCTTGGTAGAGCCTCCTGTAGGAGTTAACCCTATAGGATGCAAGTGGGTCTTCAAAAAGAAGACTGACATGGATGGTAAGGTACATACCTATAAGACAAGACTGGTTGCAAAAGGATATAAACAAATTCATGGGGTTGACTATGATGAAACCTTTTCACCAGTTGCAATGCTTAAATCTGTTCGAATTTTACTTGCTATCGCTGCATATCATGATTATGAAATATGGCAGATGGATGTCAAAACTGCTTTCCTTAATGGGAATCTTCTTGAGGATGTGTACATGACACAACCTGAAGGATTTGACATACCAGAAGAAGCTCAAAAGATATGTAAGTTACAAAGATCAATCTATGGATTGAAGTAAGCTTCCAGAAGCTGGAATCTTCGTTTTGATGAAACGGTAAAACAATATGGATTCATCAAGAACGAAGATGAGCCTTGTGTCTATAAGAAGGTTAGTGGAAGCATGATCGTTTTCCTGGTATTATATGTAGATGACATATTACTCATTGGAAACGATGTCCCTACCCTGCAACAAGTAAAGTCTTGGTTGGGGAAAGGCTTTTCTATGAAAGACATGGGTGAAGCAACCTATATATTAGGAATCATAATCTATAGAGATAATCACAAAAACTGCTTGGCCTAAGTCAGAGTACGTACATAGACAAAGTGCTGAGACGCTTTAATATGCATGATTCCATGAAAGGATTCATACATATGCAACATGGCCTGTGTCTATCAAAAACACAATCCCCTTCAACTAAGGAAGAAAGGGATCGCATGAATAAGATTCCATATGCATCTGCAATAGGATCTATCATGTATGCAATGTTATGTACTCGACCAGATGTCTCGTATGCTTTAAGTGCAATGAGTAGGTACCAATCTGATCCTGGTGATGCCCATTGGGTAGCTGTCAAAAATATCCTTAAGTATTTGAGAAGGACTAAGGACTCATTCTTGATATATGGAGGTCAGGAAGAGTTGGTTGTAATTGGATACATCGATGCTAGCTTCCAGACAAATAAGGATGACTTTAGATCGCAATCTGGTTATGTGTTTTGCTTAAACGGTGGTGCTGTGAGCTGGAAAAGTTCAAAGCAAGATACAGTTGTTGATTCTACAAACGAGGTCGAGTATATTGCTGCCTCAAGTGCAGCAAAGGAAGCCGTTTGGATCAAAAAGTTCATTAGTGAACTTGACATAGTTCCTAGCATTGTGGATCCCATTGGTCTCTATTGTGATAACAATGGTGCTATCGCACAAGCTAAGGAGCCTAGATCTCACAAACGATCCAAACACATACTTAGGCGTTATCACCTCATTCGAGAGATAATAGATAGAGGAGATATGAAAATATGCAGAGTACCTACACTTGACAATATTGCTGGCCCACTGACAAACCCTCTTGCGCAGCAGAAGCATGATGGCCATACTAGATCTATGGGCATTAGAGGTATGTCTGATTGGCTCTAGTGCTAGTGGGAGATTGTTGGTGTAAGCCCTAGAGGCCAATACTTTTGGTACTTGTATCGAATTATTTATTAATAATAAAAGGCTTTTTCTTTATTATGTTTGTTTAATAAAGTCCCTAGAAGAGCTAGTCTGTTTAATGCATCAAGTATGACTTAATCATGAGATCACATTAAACATAAAGACATTATTCTTAAAGTATCCGTAGTCAAGCTTTATTGTGAAGTGGGATAACATTAAAGCATGAAGACTATTATGTTTATAGACAGATGATCACATCTCATGGATCATGGATAAAGAGTTATCAAGTCTTAAACATAGGTATGAATATTAAGAGTAATATTTATACTGGATTGACCCGCTATGAGAATACTATATAGAATGTTATTCAAAGTGTCATAAGTTATTCTCATGGTGATAATGGTGTATACCACCCTTCGACCTGAAACCGCTATGGACCCTAGATGTAGAGTCGAGTGCCTTATTGTTGATCAAACGTTGTCCGTAATTGGATGACCATAAAGACAGTTGATGGGTACTCCACGAAGCATGCTAAGGGACATGAGTGTGTCGCATCCGCGAAAAACAACCGGCGGGCTAAAACAGAACAAACAGAGCCGCCACCGTGCGTTATTTATCCCAAAGAGGGAAAGGAAACGCTCGAAGTAAACCTGGAAAAGACATGGTCTCGCGACCAAAGAGAGATGGGATCGGGAGTCGGTTATGCGAAGGGAAGGTATTAGCACCCCTACGCATCCGTCGTACTCGACGGGATCCACGCTCAAAAAGATAGAAGAAAGGTTGCTAAACACTGCTCAAAAGAATGCACACACACACTGGAATAAGACACAGGTGGGAGAAGAGGGGAAAGGGCTCGCTAGGATATCGCATCTTATGCCTACGTATCTCATCTGGAATGAGAATCAGAGCTACCGTAGTTCGACTCACGCACGCCGAAACAAAACACACGCAAACAGGCAAACATGGAAACCGAATGTCAATCGCTGGACTTACATCAGACTCCAAACCAAATAAACCCACACTGGAAACCAAATGCCAATTGCTGGACTTATATCGAACTCCAAGCACACAACAATAGGATACGGAATGCCAATCGCTGGGCTTACATCCGTCTCCTAACACACACAAGAAGGATAACAAACAACAAGTTACTAAGGAGTCTGGCACTCGAGCCTAGCAACTGTCAAGCAAACACACACAAAAAGAAAAAAAAGGGTGCCCGGAGAGATCTCGTACGATCTCCTGCCTACGTACCTCATCTGGTATGAGGATCAGGGCAACGTAGTTCCCCTTAACAGGGGAGAAACTTTCTCCTAACCAGAGACTGGGAAATGACTAACTAGAAGGGAGATTGACTCGAGCCTAATAGTTATCATGTATTCCACAATGGTCCTAGGTTGAGTTTTCTATCTAACTTGCACAAGCAGCAAGCTATCCTAAACAGGCAAAGCAAAGCATACAAGCACAATAAACAATCACACAATTAGCACACACTATATACAAACAAAGTGGGCTCATACAAGGGTTAGGCTGTGAAACACAAGCCAACTGTAATCGGGTGATGTTAGCTCTTAACCCTAACATTGAGAGTTAGGGCGAAGCAGATGAAATAGGAAGTGAGGGGTGTGCCTCACAGCTCTTATCCCTGGCCTGGGAGAGCTTCAGACAAATGAAAGTGTGGGTTCAAAAAGTTGGAACCCTTCTACACTTATGACTGACTCAACTGAGATCTTGGGTTAATATCCACAATGCATCAACACCAGTTGTGTGAGCAAAGGGATGACTCAACTGAATAGCAGGAGATGGATTGCACATCTCTTGTGTTCTACCAATTTCCTCTTAGAGGTCTTTTCCTGCTTGGCACAAAGATAAACAATCACAAGCATTGCCTCTTAAGGAGGACTTCAGACAGGTGCCTGACCAAATAACAGGCCAGGTCTTCCAGACTACATGAAGTCAGTGAATTATACCTCCAGTGGTTAAGCAACCAAGCAACAGCAAAAGCAAGTTCAAAGAACTTTAGCAACTAATGTACCTGAAAACAATCTAACTCAGTCAGTACACAACTCACAAAGTCAAACAAACAGTTCAACAGTCAACAATTAACTGTACACAATCAAACAAGCAAGGCACAAGCTCAACTCAAATGAGCTACAAGTAACCTACAAAACAAATCAATGTTAGCTAATCATCAACCAAATAAGCCAACTCAAGCCAATGAATCAATTCCTCAAGGCCATATGCTTCTTAACCTGCAAACCAAGCTCAAACATGAGAAGCAAACCACTAGGACAAGGCCTAGGGTCAAAGTGGGAGAAATAATTCAAAACAGAACATGAAAATTGGCATGAATCAAGCTTAATCAATTAAGAACAATATCCAAGTGGTCTCATATCAATAGCATCAACCAATTTCATTTCACAAGTCACATAAGGCAAAGCATGTAAATTGAAAGCTCATTGAAGCAAACAGAATGAACCAATCCACATCAACCCAGAAATGATTCAATAAATCTCAAGAAAACTCATGGCTAAACAGCACACATCACATGATCATCACACTAAAATTCAAGGCATTTGGACAAGTCTAAGCATGGAAAATAAATTCCCTAAGGCAAGGCAAGGCAAAACAAGCTCAAATGAGGCACAATTTCATACATCAACTTAACACAAGCCTAAAACAGAATCCAAACATGATAAATGTCTCAAATCAAAGCCAAAACAAACTTTAAAGTGTCTAGAATCAATGTGCAAAATTTCAAGTTCATATGATAAACATCAAGCATTTCACAAATCATCTAAGTTCAACACTCATCAAAAGTCCAAACATGACCAATCAGCAAAGAAAATCTCAAACAAATCAGAAATGCATTCAAAAATTCTACAAAACTTCATGATCAATCATAACATCCAGAAGAAGAATCATGCAAAAATTCACATCAATTGGCATTTAATTGGCATGGAAAATAAAATCCACAAGTTGAGCAAGCAATGGTGTGACACACATTGTCACACCTACATTAATCATATCATAACTCATCAACCAGAAATGCTAAAAATACAAACTCAACACCACAATTTCAATCAAAGTGTCTAGTTTAAGCATGCAAAGTTTCATAATCATTGGATTAATATCCATCATTTCACGAAGCAAATGGCAAGGTAGGTACAAAAATACACACATATGAACAAACCCTAGGCAAGTGTAAAATTCGTCCAAGCACAAATTCTGGAAAAATAGCCAAAAAAAAGTAGACATCATGAGTAACAAGGTGCAAAAATCCCCAGGCCAATTGGATCATTATTCATTGAGATATGATTTTTTGAATGAATGGAAAAAATAAAAAAACATAGATGAATGTACATGAGCATGGATGAAAGGAAAGGAAAAAGTGCAAAAGGCCAAATGGAAACTGCTGGAGCCAAGTATCGAACTGGCTATCAATTCAAAATGAGCCCCCTTAAGTGAAACGCACCGTTTCACTTAAGTTATGTGGCGCGCTCTCATCCAATAACAATGACACGCTGGATCTAACATAACCAATGCATGGCCAGAAACAAGAAAATACATGCACAGCGCGCAAATGAGGATCAAACATGGATCTGGAAAAGAAATCCTAGGGTTCTTCATGTTCATCAACGTGTTCATAGGTCAAGAACAAAGTTGCACAGAAATTGACAAGAGTTACATCATTAGATTCGTCATTCAACGTACAACAACATGCTATGCTTGGATTTTGCTAATTCATCCTATATTCAAAGTTTCGAGCACAAGAAGTTTCACATGCTAAACTTGGATTCAACATATCTTACTCGTTTCTTGATGAAATTTAATGCCACAAAGCTCAGACTACTCAGTGTTGAAAGATCTATCACATACATATCATAATTTCAAGAATTGTAAGATTCGAATCCTGACCTTAAGTGAAGTGCAGAAGTGGATTTGATCTTGTAGCGCCTTGTAATGTAGAAACAGATGTTCTTCAGCTCTTAGATGAGTGAATGGAAGAAGGATCAATGCTCAATCGTGCTTGCTATGGCTCAAATCCTCAACTGCCATTGATGAATGCTTGCTTCAACAGTTCCCAAAACAGCTCGAAAATGGATGGATCTTGCTTCCAAAACCTCCAATTGTGCTTGTAGATCAAGGATTGATCAAGAACAAAGCAATGTTTGTGAAGATTTTTTGATGAAAAAGTGAGAGGAAAAGTTGTGAAGATTTGTGAAACTAGATCTAGATCTGAGAATTATGAAGTGTTAATCATGAAAACAGTTATGATTATGTTTATATATGGTTTGCTAATGATGCACACTAATCATGATTAGGCAAATGCAAGTGAATTAAGCAAAGACCAAGTGTTATGCCAAATTGGAAATTCACCCCTCATGCATGCAAAGCAATGTAATAGTGCAAGGTTCTGGTTTTGAATCCACATGAAATGATGTTTGGAGGCAAATGTAATTGATGGAAAGTGAAAACAAAGCATATTTTTCAAATTGCCATTTTCCCTCCAAAATTCAAATGAAAATTCAAATATTTTTGTGATCAAAATGCATGGTATGTGATGCATGTTTTGTATAGCTCATGTCAAAACAAGAATGTTGCAAAAAATCCCACTCCATTTGGCCTTATGGTTCAAAAGTTATGCACTTGTGAAGTTCAAATTTGCTTGACCAAGATTTGACCATATCTTCTCAACTATACCTGAGAAATTCATGTTCTTGGACTTTTTGGAAAGTTGAGAGCAAGATATACAACTTTCATGTTGGACAAAATTTCATTTGAAGCATTTTTGATGATGTAATCTTGAGGAGAAAACCTTTCCATTTTTGGCAATTTTGAATTACAAGTCACTTTCTATTTCTGGAAAGTTTTGTCCTGATTTTATTTTCTTCAATGTTGATGTTTGAAATGTCAAATGAGACTTGTTTGGACATGAATGAAGTATTTCTAACCATCTCCCACCTCCAAATTCAACAGTTGACTTGTGGTTGACTTTTGTCAGCCGATAGATGACTTGGTCATGCACAGGTGAACTTGAGCCTCAATCTCCTGATGAAATGGCTCCAAAATGAAACCCTAGCCTTCACAAGCTCCATAAAACCATGTAATGATCCCCGTCTCCATGAAAACCTCATCTCCTTAACAAACCCTGATAGGCACAATACAACTGATTAGGGTTGACCAGAGGTCAAAACCCTAATCCCAATGGACTGATCAGGCACAATAAACCTCTTGGTGATGATGATGTATCCATGATGATGGTGATGTACCATTTCAACCAAGATAAAGATCAACCTCCTTGAGGAACCAAGAAACCCTAATTGAAGCACAATCCTCAGATGATTAGTGATCAATTCATGAAACCCTCAAGCTTGAATCTTTTAACCTCTTTATCTTCTGAGAAAGACTTAGGAGGATAACTTGCTTATTGTTGCCACATGATATGCAAAGATGCAATGACTAATGACCTAAAAATGAAAATGCAATATGCTAAGCTAGTCCCAAGAGAGGAGGGCAAATTTTGAGGTGTTACAGTTGCCCCTATTCAATCCACTGTGAACCTGTCGATATGAACAGCCTCGGCTTTCAGATGATCAGGGTGAAGAGTGATTGAATACCAAGAACAGACGAACAATTTGCACTCTGATGGGAAATAATTAACAATGCCTGTCAGAATCGGCAAAGAAGCAATCTCAAAGGAAGAATAATCCGTCTGGTACGGAGAAAGTCGGCCTGAGTACCGGAACAGAATGTCGACCTGTATACCAAAATAAATGGTAACACAGGGATAACCATGGCCTGAACACCACCTATCCGCTAGGGATTATTATCATCTTCTTTTTTTTTTGCTTTTCTTGAACCCCAGAACTTTACGATTGATAATCCTTTTTCCTTTTCTTGAACCCCGGACAAATTTTCTTTCGCGCGAATGATCCCAAATCACCGTATTTGAACCCCGACATCTTGTTTGCCAATAATGAACCCCATTCTCCATTTGAACCCCAGTCGCCTGACGATAACTGGTGATCGTCATTGTGAACCCCGTTCTCTAGAAAACACCCCGTGTCTCCCTTTCTCCATTTGGACCCCGTTCTCCAGAAAATGCCTCAACACTTCCTTTTCTCCATTTGAACCCTGCTCTCCAAAAACTTGTGATAATTCCGCTGGCAACGTCGGAAATAACACCAAAACACCACTCTGATGGTGACATATCAGAGGGTAAACCTTCACAAAAGGAAGGTAACATGTGCATCTCTTCCTCAGAAGACACCCATAACGACCTCTGTTGGCCTCAGCCAAAGTCTAAGGTGACACACGAACAGAAGATAATCCTGAGGACCTCATCCCGGATATAATCTTCAACTCCAATCTCCATTTGAACCCCGTTCTCCAGAAAATGTCTCAAGACTTCCTTTTCTCTGATTGAACTGTACTTTCGCGCTGATCGCGTAACGTCCTTTGATTTCATTTTCATCTTCGCCCGACGGAAAAGTTTCCTCCAGTATCGGACTACTGGGGAACATTACTGATTTGACGTCATGATGCTAAACTCCTCGGAGTAACATCTTCACCATCCAGCGAAACCAAATCTCAAGCGGTAACCACGGCTCGAGTCGCGCTGTTCGCGATCTTCATTTCCATCTCTGTCCGACGAAAAAGTTTCCTCCAGTATCGTACTACTGGGGAACATTGTTGATCTGACGGCATGATGCTAAACTCCTCAGAGTAACATCTTCACCATCCGGCGAAACCAAATCTCAAGCGGTAACCACGGCTCGAGTCGCGCTGATCGCGATCTTCATTTCCATCTCTGCCCGACGGAAAAGTTTCCTCCAGTATCGTACTACTGGGGAACATTGCTGATCTGACGTCATGATGCTAAACTCCTCAGAGTAACATCTTCACCATCCGGCGAAACCAAATCTCAAGCGGTAACCACGGCTCGAGTCGCGCTGATTGCGATCTTCATTTCCATCTCTGCCCGACGGAAAAGTTTCCTCCAGTATCGTACTACTGGGGAACATTGCTGATCTGATGTCATGATGCTAAACTCCTCAGAGTAACATCTTCACCATCGGGCGAAACCAAATCTCAAGCGGTAACCACGGCTTGAGTAACTGATGCTTGCAATACTGCTGATTTTCCAACTAGCGAAACCACTCCTCAAACGGTAACCACGGCTTGAGTAGCATCTTCACCCACTGGCGAAACCAAATCTCAAACGGTAACCACGGCTCGAGACTAGCGTATGCTTGCAATGATGATGCATGATTTTCTTTTCAGCGTAATGCTCCATAATCATGGAAATGCTACGCGATTTATTATGCAATATGCTATGCTTATCTACATGATGAATGCATAAAAGGTATCCCCCTCAAGGGACTCTTCTGGGGAGCTCGAGGCACTCTGCTGAGGAACTCGCCAACACTCCGACTCCGCCCTGCTGGGGAATAGTACTGCTGCTGGGAAATAGGCCACCCTTACTAAGAATAACCCCCTCTGCACCCGATTCGTTTGGGGACTTCGCTGGGGAAAGAACCACCAACGCACTCTGTGGGGAAACAACGGTCTCTGACTTGCTAGGGATACAACAATCCCGACTCTGCTTGGGGAAACCACCACCCACAGATACCTCCGCTGGAAACAGCAACCTTCAGGCTTGGCTGCTGAGGAAACGCCGATTCTCGAACATGCTGGGGATATAACCATCCTGACCCTGCTAGGGAAGACACAGACCTTGAATCTGCTGAGGAGGTAACAATCCCAACTCTGCTTGGGGAAACCAGGAAGTTCTGGCACAGAACACCCGTCGACTCGTCGAACCCTGGTATTCACCATCCAAATCTAGTGTCAGCTTTCCACTTTTGAGAGCTCCCAGAATCGTCTGGACTTTTCTGATTCATCACCTTGTATTTCCGACTCTTCCGTTCTCTACGGTGATTGAATTCCTGGGATTCATACAGACTTTTCAATCTCAGACTTTGAAGAGTCTTCTTGATTAATTCTCAAGGATCGTCGTACGTCTTTCGCCATCTTTCCACCATTCTTCAATTCATTGTCCCTTGTCCCTGATCGGACTCCTCGGGGATCTTTCGTCAAAAGCTTCCACATCACAACCTGCAAGTGAGTGAAAATATCTAACGGTACCTGCAAAAGAGATCGTTAGATAAAAACGTGCCCCAGGCGTGTCAAGATTTCAACACTTAGGTCGCTCATCCTTCCGAATAAGATTTCAAGTTTCAATCTTATAAACATGCATTGAAAGGGATCTCCATGTTTCGAAATGCAAAGATTCTTTATAAAAAATAACTGGATGTTTTTGCAATCAAAGCGGTAATGAAAACAAAAACAAAATTATTTGACTGAATATGCATTTTATTGATTGAAAAGTGTGGCTCAAAATGAGCAATACAAAGGAAGCAATTCCTGAAAAGAGGTAATTGCGCACAAAAGGAAAAATCTATCCTAATGGCAATGTGGAACCGCGATCTCATCGAGTTCCAACTCGGTTACACCCCATATGTCTTCAGACTCTCCGTGCTTTCTGCCTTCTGAACAAGACGCTTCCGACTGTTCCCTACCGGGGATTATCCATGTCATATCCAACGTACAAACGATCATGCCAGACGCAGTTGTTCGTTTCAATCCCTCTTTTGCCTGGACCACCCTTTCGGGTTTTCAGTCCACCGGGATACCCTTTTTTGCCCAAGCCGCCTTTTCAGGTTTTCGACTTGCCGGGTGTACAATTTTTCCTTTTTATCCCTAATTTTTGCCCGAACCTATTCTTTCTGTTTTTTGGTTCGCCGGGATGCCCATTTTTGCCTGGACTATTTTATTCTTTTCGTCCAGCGGGTCTCTTCATACGAAGTATTTTTTAACTGCGTCCGCATTCACAGGGGATGGAAAATCCTCGCCATCCATGGTCGTCAACAACAAGGCTCCGCCAGAGAAAACCTTCTTGACCACGAATGGACCTTCATAATTGGGTGTCCACTTGCCCCTTCGATCGTTTTGAGGAGGAAGGATCCTTTTCAATACCATATCGCCTACGTGATACACACGAGGTCGTACCTTTCGATCAAAAGCACGCTTCATCCGTTGCTGGTACAACTGCCCATGACAGATGGCCGCCAGCCTCTTTTCCTCAATCAGGCTCAATTCTTCATACCGGGTCCTTACCCATTCCGCCTCTTGCAATTTCACGTCCATCAGGACTCTCAAAGAGGGAATTTGAACCTCAACCGGTAGCACGGCTTTCGTCCCATACACGAGTGAGAAAGGCTTTGCCCCAGTAGATGCACCGAGGTACAATACCCAGGATACAAGCTTCATACTTGCCGCATTATCGGCGCATTCAAATGTTAGCCTAGCAGCACAAGGAATGTGGAGTCCTTTCGGCGCAATCAAAACAGTACCAACTCTGTTACCATTCACATAAACAACCCCATCAGACATCAGAATCCGTTCGGATTCAGGGTCAGGCCCCTCCTCCGGGATCGGTTCCTCACAATCTTTCGATTTGAGCACCTCGAGATGTCCTCATCAGGGAACTCAAACTTCCTTGGTCGATAATCCCCAATGGGTTGCTGGGCAAGGTAATCAAACAATACACTCCCCTTAATTGCTTTCTGCGAGGTATACTGAATATCATGTTCAATCAAAATCATTTGCCCTCTTGCAACCCGTCCGGTCACTGCTGGCTTCTCAGATATGTACTTGATCAGATCCATCTTGAAATCCACAAAGTGGTATGAACCAGCATATACTGTCTCAGTCGGCGAACAGCCTATGCCAAAGTACAACAAGTTTTCTCGAGCAGTGAATGTATTGTTTCACAGTCGATAAACTTTTTGCTAAGGTAAATTGCATGCTCTTTTCGACCAAACTCGTCATGCTGACACAATACGCACCTCATAGACCCCTCGAGGGCTGTCAAATACAGAATTAACGATCGTCCCTCCACAGGAGGCATCAGAATCAGAGGTTCCTGCAACTTATTCTTTTATCTATCAATGCCCCCTTGGCAATCATTATTTCACCTGACCGTTTGATCTTTTTTCACGGCTTGAATGGGTTCACACATGGCTGTTAGGTGAGATGTGAACCATGAAATGTAGTTCAATCTACCTAAGAAACCACGAACCTCTTTCTTTGTTCTCGGTTCAGGCATTTCTTGTATTACTTTTTTCTCTTTTTTTTTTTTTTTATCAGGATCAGCCTCGATTCCTCTCTTACAATGAACCCCAGCAGCTTACCGGACCGCACTCTAAAAGTGCACTTATTTGAATTCAACCTCAGTTTGAATTGTCTCAACTGGTCCACTCAGCTTGGCCAGATCTATCAGATGCCCCTCTTCTGTTTGGGACTTTGCTATCATGTCATCAACATAGCATTCAATTTCATGATGAATCATATCATGAAACAAAGTCACTCTGATACGTGGCACCGACGCTCTGCTTCTCTAGAGGACAGTCTTCTCTCCATGGTAGCTTGTGCACAACGACATCGGTATCCAACCCTGGCATATCCTGACACGACTAGGCGAAGGTATCCACATGCTCTTTCAACAGGGCTACCATTCTGCTCTCGACTCGCTTCTGAAACGGCCCCAATTTTCATTTCCTTTCTGACCTCGGCGGTATACAAGTTAACAAGCTCAACTTGCTCTTCGTGCAGCTGAATCACCTTCTCCTCTTGTTTCAACAACCTGGCTAATTCCAGCAGATCACAATCTTCTTCGCCTTCTTCTTCGGCATGATAGATCGGATTGTCGAAGTCATATGAGGTGTAACCAAATTGTTATCAATGAGATCCGGAGAATTATTTTTCGAAGTCGGAACGAGACAAATCAAAAAGGGAAAAAAAATGAAAACAAACATTGCCATTTTTATTTGTTTTTTTTTAAAACTGCAAAAATAAATGAAAAACAGGGAACACCGCTTTTAATGTGAAAAACATCCATTTATTAATGATGCAAAATGTTGCAAAATGAAACACATGAGATGGCCCTTACAATGAACCATTATGTTTCGGGCAAAACGTATGGCTTCCATGCAAACAGAATTGAAAACATAAAATATTACTCTTCCGGATAAGTGACAATGATGATCTTTTAGGCCTTCCAGTTCCCTGGTACGCACGATTTTATCCACGACTCCAGCTCGCGGTCACTATCGATATCTTCACCCACTGTATAGGCGTGACCTGGATCCAGCACTCCGGCACTGACAAATGTGAACGGTGGACGACGTCCTCTGTTTTGTCTAGACGACTCTTGATCTGGCTGATAGCCAACCCCGAACATATCCGCCTTCACCACAATGTCTATGATCTTTCCCCAGCCTAGGGCTTCTCCGTTCTTCACCACTTCTAGGGCTTATTTATAAGAAGAAATGGACAGCTTTTTCTCTTTCTCAGCAAGAATGGCGTTCTCCACCTTGACGGTCTCAACTGCCTGACATGGTGTTTCACAAATTTCACTGTCCATTTCTACCTGCTTGAACGATGACAAGTGGCTGACAAAGATGTCCTCCTTCCCCCAATCAACTTTCTCAAATCGGAGACGTCCTTCATCCATCATTCTCTGAATCGTCTCCCTCAGCATTACACACCCATTTGTAGTGACGATGCAGGAAGCACAACGATTATCACAACCAGGGAAAACTCCACTCTTCATCAGATGTCTCTTGATCACAGACATTGGAGTCCTCAACTGGTTCACATCCGTCACCTCTAATTTTCTCTTATCCTCAGACATCACATTCACCCCCATAGGGCCATGCATCGGCATGGGGTTAGTATTAACATCCGGCATCGGTGCAAAATTGATGGCTTTAGAATCCACCAAATCTTGAACGACATGCTTAAAAGCTTTACACCCCTCAATGTGATATCCGGGTGCACCATCATGGAACTCGCACCTGACATTCTCATCATAACTTGCAAGCCTCTGCTCCGGTTTCCCTGGAACCAATGTCCTTGGCTGCACCAACCCAAGATCCATCAACCTTTTAAACAGAGAGGCATAAGTCACGGGCGGCTTATTGAAATGACGATCTGTCGTCCTTCTTCTCACTTGGCACACGGCTTTTTGTACTTTCTGTAGAGGTGGCTGCTGTTGTTGTAGTACAGATGATTTATCAGCAGGAATAGTCACTGCAGCAGCATACGGGTGATAACGATCTTTACCCCTTTTGGCATGCCCGTCACTTGACTCAACCTCCTTCTTGTGCTGAATACTGCCAGAGGGCTTCTTTACTCCAGACGACAAAGCATCTCCCTGGGTTTCCCCCATTCTCAGCCAGTTTTCAATCCTCTCCACCTTCTCGGCAATCGCTTTCTGCCCCTTGGCGAGCCCTCGTACAACATTGGACAACTCCCTTATCATCTCTTTTAATTCGAGAAGGTCGGCGTTGGGGAGATTCGTCATTCCTGTGTCAACCAAACAGGTTAGAAACTGATACCTGCGAAATAGAAGACAAGTTAATATGATTCATCCATGAATGCAATGTCTACCCATATGAGGAACACTCTGTCTTTCGATCCTGGTTTCATCGAGACAGATAATAATTCGACGGCAATATTTTGACATCACATCTGGTTTCATCATACAAATCAGAGATATGTGATTTAGCAAAGATATCACCCAACCAACCATGTGTGTGCTATGTGAGTGCATACAGGAAAGCAAATAAAGCTTGAAGACCGATCACTGAATGAAAATAACCATTGCATATCAAAAGTGCACCGCACGTGCAAGAGTCATACATCAGGCTGACACAAGTCAAATTACAATTCTCCAGAATCATAAAGAAAATACAGACAAGTGAATTCCGTCAACAGGCCTGACGGTAATTCAACACAAATGATAACAAGAGGCTACACTGAAGAAGGCCTCACAGAAGGCTCTACATCATCTACCATCTTGGTAAACTTCACCGCGAACCTAAGCTCAGTGTTCTCCTGCTGCAATCTCCCTATCTCTTTCTGGTGAATCTTCATCTGTCTGAAATAATGATCTCTCTCTGCAAGATAATGATCTCTCTCAGCAATGATCTTCACATTCTTTGTTTCCTTAATCTTCAGCTTTGCCTCCCATTCGGCAATAAGGGTTCTGACTCTGTCATCCCTCTGATCCCTCACAAGGATTTGTCTCCTCTTCTCATCTTCAATGACCTTCGAAGCTCTAGCTAGCTTCTCCTTAGTGATGTCATGTTCCTTTGTAGACGACTTTAAGGCCTGGCTGACCTTGCCATAGTAAGCGGTATCCATCTCAAAGCGCTTCACCACAAGAGCATGTCTCTTACCCTGATCTTCTATTCTCCCTTTGATTTCCTGATTAGCCATCTGAATCCTAGCAACACTCATCTCCAACTCAGTCTTCTCTGCTTGCAGCTGATCTCTGGCTTTCTTCATCTCAAGGAACTCTTCCATGCTGACAGAAGAACGTGGCCCCTCAATCGTAGGACACCAAGGATCACCTCCAGGAAATGGTAGATGTGTGAGCTCTATCCTCTTCCTAAGCCAATCGTTAAATGGAGGAAAAGACCTGTCGTTAACCTTGCTGAAAGGAACCTTGCCCTTCCTCTGAATATTTCGCCATGCCCCAGACACTTGCCTCAACCGTGTCGGATTACCCTCAGCCGGGAAATAGAATGACTCCTGAATCTCGCGCTCGAGAGGAGGAACCTCCATAGCAAACCCCATTTGTCTCCTAAGAAGCGTCGGGTTGTGATTAATGCAACCCTGAACTCCTATAAGAGGCACATTGGGAAAACTCCCACAACTGTAGATGAAATCTCGTCCAGCCATACCATTGTGAGTCCAAGCTATGTCCTTGGTCCGCAAACCCATCAACCTGACCGACCACTTGACAGTAGGATCAAGAGCGACAAAGGCACCTCTGGAAGGCAAATACCCCATAAACCACTTGTACAGCAGCTGAGCACAACATCTGATCAATCCCCCACGCCGCTTCTCGTTCCGATTATGGACCGAGTAGTATACATCCCCAACCAGAGTAGGAATAGGATTCCTCTGCACAAACAACCTGACGGCATTAATATCCACGAAGCTCTCCTGATTAGGAAACAGGATGGTCCCATAAATGCTGACAGCAATCAAGGCACAGGCCGTCTTCCAATTACCCAAAACAGCATGTTCCTTGGCTTTAGCCTCCAAGAAACTCAAATGAAAACCGGGTAACCTTCCCTTCTCCTTCAAACCCCCCTTGGTCACCTCTGGGCTCAAATAAAGAGCACGAGAGATCTCAGCAACATCAGGTTCCTCCTTAGTGACATAGAAAGGAATCTGATCTCTGATCTGAATACCCAGGATGCTAGCATAGTCCTCTATCAAAGGTCCCAACAAGTAATCCGGGAAGACGAAACATCTCAAACCAGGGTCATAAAACTGGAGAAGAGTATGGATGGCGCTCTTATCGCTGTCTGTGAGCCTGAAAACCAACTTCAGAATACCTCCGTATGCCTCACGGAACATCCCCACATGGTCGGGTGTAATCAATGCTTTCATATCTCTCAACACATCAATCTCTGGGTTGAAGAAACTGTAGACAACATCGTCTTTCAAACCGGTCCTCATGTCTGAGCAAAGAAGTCTCTCAACCAGGATCTCAATCAAAATGTCCCTGCATATGGATAAACATGTGTTAGATGCAGATAAATGCAAAATGTTATGATGCTGATGAATGAATGCAATGCATTGTGCCATCCTCCAAGTCATCTGAATAACCACTGCACTGAAGCCTTGATCTCTGAACTGATCACAACCATCTGAAGGAATATGTAACCACAAATCCGACTTGGGGTTCCGAAATAAATGGAACGGAATGATACATCACCATCATCACCTGAGATCCACTGATCTGATAACCACAAAATCATCTGAACCAGCCCAGGGAATCCTGAAATAAACGGATCCCCACTAATAAATACCACGGACGGAACTCCGGCGTCTTAGAAATAAATGTCCATAAATCCGACTTATAAATAAGACTCTGATCAATAGCTGAACCATTAGTCACCATCAAAGTCACCATCAGAACATGCATCTGTAAGAATCAACCCTCCCCTCACAGGTGAATTCTAATCAGGTCATCCTAAGGCGGATAATGGTCTCGACAATCGGGCAAAGATACTCAACGGGTTTGCCCTTTCGGGTGTGCCGTTGTAGCTCTCTTAAGATCGTCTAAACCAAAGATCCGGGAAAGATCGGTCACCAAAGTCAATAGCTCAGATGAGATAACCCAACCTGAGTGGAATAACTCCAAACGGAAGGACTCTCTCAAATGAACCTCGTCCGACTTGTGGTATGTCACGTTGCAACAATATGCTGATAAAGCAAGTGAGGAACATGAGACCACGCTAATCCTAGGTGTATACTCGGGTCTGGGTTTTAGCCCCACTCAGAATACCCACCCCAAAACAGAGGAACCAACCTATACAGAAGACAGCACAATGATAGTATGATGCATGCAAATATTTATGCAAATATTTATGCAAATATATATACACAACATAATAATCATAAATGCAATAAATAGAGCAACACAAGCAACCTAAACTACCCTAGAACGCTAGGAGAGACTCGCTTAGGGAAGATGGACCAGCAGAAAGGTCAACTTCTAATGTCCCCAGCAGAGTCGCCAGCTGTCGCATCCGCGAAAAACAACCGGCGGGCTAAAACAGAACAAACAGAGCCGCCACCGTGCGTTATTTATCCCAAATAGGGAAAGGAAACGCTCAAAGTAAACCTGGAAAAGACATGGTCTCGCGACCAAAGAGAGATGGGATCGGGAGTCGGTTATGCGAAGGGAAGGTATTAGCACCCCTACGCATCTGTCGTACTCGACGGGATCCACGCTCAAAAAGATAGAAGAAAGGTTGCTAAACACTGCTCAAAAGAATGCACACACACACTGGAATAAGACACAGGTGGGAGAAGAGGGGAAAGGGCTCGCTAGGATATCGCATCTTATGCCTACGTATCTCATCTGGAATGAGAATCAGAGCTACCGTAGTTCGGCTCACGCACGCCGAAACAAAACACACGCAAACAGGCAAACATGGAAACCGAATGCCAATCGCTGGACTTACATCAGACTCCAAACCAAATAAACCCACACTGGAAACCAAATGCCAATTGCTGGACTTATATCGAACTCCAAGCACACAACAATAGGATACGGAATGCCAATCGCTGGGCTTACATCCGTCTCCTAACACACACAAGAAGGATAACAAACAACAAGTTACTAAGGAGTCTGGCACTCGAGCCTAGCAACTGTCAAGCAAACACACACAAAAAGAAAAAAAAGGGTGCCCGGAGAGATCTCGTACGATCTCCTGCCTACGTACCTCATCTGGTATGAGGATCAGGGCAACGTAGTTCCCCTTAACAGGGGAGAAACTTTCTCCTAACCAGAGACTGGGAAATGACTAACTAGAAGGGAGACTGACTCGAGCCTAATAGTTATCATGTATTCCACAATGGTCCTAGGTTGAGTTTTCTATCTAACTTGCACAAGCAGCAAGCTATCCTAAACAGGCAAAGCAAAGCATACAAGCACAATAAACAATCACACAATTAGCACACACTATATACAAACAAAGTGGGCTCACACAAGGGTTAGGCTGTGAAACACAAGCCAGCTGTAATCGGGTGATGTTAGCTCTTAACCCTAACATTGAGAGTTAGGGCGAAGCAGATGAAATAGGAAGTGAGGGGTGTGCCTCACAGCTCTTATCCCTGGCCTGGGAGAGCTTCAGACAAATGAAAGTGTGGGTTCAGAAAGTTGGAACCCTTCTACACTTATGACTGACTCAACTGAGATCTTGGGTTAATATCCACAATGCATCAACACCAGTTGTGTGAGCAAAGGGATGACTCAACTGAATAGCAGGAGATGGATTGCACATCTCTTGTGTTCTTCCAATTGCCTCTTAGAGGTCTTTTCCTGCTTGGCACAAAGATAAACAATCACAAGCATTTCCTCTTAAGGAGGACTTCAGACAGGTGCCTGACCAAATAACAGGCCAGGTCTTCCAGACTACATGAAGTCAGTGAATTATACCTCCATTGGTTAAGCAACCAAGCAACAGCAAAAGCAAGTTCAAAGAACTTTAGCAACTAATGTACCTGAAAACAATCTAACTCAGTCAGTACACAACTCACAAAGTCAAACAAACAGTTCAACAGTCAACAGTTAACTGTACACAATCAAACAAGCAAGGCACAAGCTCAACTCAAATGAGCTACAAGTAACCTACAAAACAAATCAATGTTAGCTAATCATCAACCAAATAAGCCAACTCAAGCCAATGAATCAATTCCTCAAGGCCATATGCTTCTTAACCTGCAAACCAAGCTCAAACATGAGAAGCAAACCACTAGGACAAGGCCTAGGGTCAAAGTGGGAGAAATAATTCAAAACAGAACATGAAAATTGGCATGAATCAAGCTTAATCAATTAAGAACAATATCCAAGTGGTCTCATATCAATAGCATCAACCAATTTCATTTCACAAGTTACATAAGGCAAAGCATGTAAATTGAAAGCTCATTGAAGCAAACAGAATGAACCAATCCACATCAACCCAGAAATGATTCAATAAATCTCAAGAAAACTCAAGGCTAAACAGAACACATCACATGATCATCACACCAAAATTCAAGGCATTTGGACAAGTCTAAGCATGGCAAATAAATTCCCTAAGGCAAGGCAAGGCAAAACAAGCTCAAATGAGGCACAATTTCATACATCAACTTAACACAAGCCTAAAACAGAATCCAAACATGATAAATGTCTCAAATCAAAGCCAAAACAAACTTTAAAGTGTGTAGAATCAATGTGCAAAATTTCAAGTTTATATGATAAACATCAAGCATTTCACAAATCATCTAAGTTCAACACTCATCAAAAGTCCAAACATGACCAATCAGCAAAGAAAATCTCAAACAAATCCGAAATGCATTCAAAAATTCTACAAAAATCCATGATCAATCCTAACATCCAGAAGAAGCATCATGCAAAAATTCACATCAATTGGCATTCAATTGGCATGGCAAATAAAATCCACAAGTTGAGCAAGAAATGGTGTGACACACATTGTCACACCTACATTAATCATATCATAACTCATCAATTCAAAATGAGCGCCCTTAAGTGAAACGTGTAACACCCTTCTAAATACCCCAAAAATTAATTAAAATAATAAACATAAAATCAGAGTACTAGTGCACCAAGGGTGTCACACAAACATTCCACACCACAACCAATATAACAGTCATGCTCTTTTATTTAATTTAAATATAAGTATTTGCACAATTACGCAGCGGATAGAGATCAACTCAATCATGCCAAAACATGTAACATCACATGTAATTTAGTTCAACAACAACAACAATAATAATCAAAGTGTTCCCGCCCGATGTTACATCTATCAGAGCATGACCCAGAAGAACTACTCTAGACTCCAAGCATTAGCTTCTACTCGACTCATTTCTCGTTACCTGAAAAATAGGTTGTAAGGGTGAGTTCCTCAATCAATATAATAAGCATTATAGAACAACATGTAATGCTAAGTAAATAACACATCAATTCACCATAACCAGACTACGCATTCAGCAACGGCAATATCCGTCCCAACATCATATTCAACAATAATATATATCATATGTATAATCCTCAAACCATATTCAACACCAACAACACAACACAACGATTTACTCACTAATTCCTCACAATGGGAATTAGCTACAGCCCCACAGGCTATGCCATGCATTCATTATGCAATGAGACTCCATGAAATGCGGTACCGACTCTTCTCGAACATATAGTTCAAGCTCACCGATCCCTCCAGATACGGCTACTGAGCCCACTAGTCCCACTCATTGAGATCTAATGACTCACTCACTAATTCCTCACCATGGGAATTAGCTACAGCCCCGAAGGCTAGACTATGCACACTAATCATCTAGCATGCAAACATCAACAACAAATCCACACTGATTCACTCACTAATTCCTCACCATGGGAATTAGCTACAGCCCCGAAGGCTATGCTATGCACGCCAATCATCTAGCAATGCAGCATCAACAACAATTCACAACGGACCTAAGCTCACACATATAAGCCATACAGCAGTCCATTCACAACACAGACATAATATATACATTCACCTCACTATGCATGCCATCATACATCATCAACCCATCATTATTATGCAAATCAATTAAACACAGTATTAGCATTCTCCACTAATACTTATACTGCTCACAACAGCGGGGTATAATCCCTATCACATCATGTGCCAACATAGGCCAGCTCTCAATTAATCACACAACATTAAAATATCCATTTTTCCACTCTGCAACATACTATATCAATTTTTTTCCACAGCTCAAAGCTCACAGGTCGGCGCAAAGACTCTGCTCAACTGGAGGGAGTCAGCGCAAAAGCCCTATGCGTCGACGCATACAGTCGACGCTTAGCTTACTGGTCGGCGCAAAACTACCATGCGTCGACGCATGCAGTCAGCGCATGCCTCACGGGTCAGCGCACGCCGACCCTATGGTCGACCGCTCGCGCGCAGACTCAGATTTTCTGAGTTATTTCCAGGTTTCCGTCAGCTTACGTTTATCCGGTTTTCCGGCCGTTTCCTCAACTACAACCATCTCTGAACAGAACAATTCGTCCGGTAAATTGGTAGCGCCGATTCAAGTTTTCAATTGGGATTCGTGCCCTAGTCTAACATTCAAGACTCACACAACTACCGATTCAATTTACAGATTTTACACAGTTTAGCCAACATCAATTTCAGCATATACAGTTCCAATTAGGGCTAACTTAACGGCTTATCACTACCCACTACATATTATCCCATAATACCCATTAATCGACGATAAACCCCCTTACCTGAGTTAATCCGGCGACTCTGTAAGCTTCAAGCTCTTCCTTCTTCAACCTTCGTTCTCTGGCTTTTTGCCCTTTTCCCTTTTCTGCCTCCTTTCCCTTTTCACGTGAAAAGTTTCTTTTCCAAAAAAAAAATGAAATCTTTTTACTGATTCCAACTTATATATTTTTTCCAAAATAATAATAATAATAATAAATCCAAAATTCCAATTATTTAATTAAATTAATAAATTAAATATTAATTTAAATTAAATAAGTGTCTTATTTGTCTTGGGGTGTTACAACTCTCCCCCACTAAAAGAGTTTTCGTCCTCGAAAACATACCTCAAGCGAACAACTCTGGGTAAGACTCCTTCATCTTACTTTCCAGTTCCCAAGTCACGTTGCCACCTGCTGGTCCTCCCCAAGCTACTTTCACCAAAGCAATCTCTTTACCCCGCAACTGCTTCAACTCTCGATCCTCGATCCTCATAGGTGATGTTTCAACAGTCAGGTTATCTCTCACCTGTACATCATCTATTTGGACAACATGCGACGGATCATGAATGTACCTCCTCAACTGAGACACATGAAAAACCTCATGCAAATTCGCAAGCGACGGCGGTAAAGCGATACGATAGGCTACCTCCCCTATCCGCTCCAAAATCTGATAAGGACCAATAAATCGAGGTGTCAACTTCTTCGACTTCAAAGCTCGACCAACACCAGTTATCGGAGTAACACGAAGAAACACATGATCTCCCTCTTGGAACTCAAGTGACTTCCTCCTCTTGTCATGATAGCTCTTCTGACGACTCTGAGCAATTCTCATCTTCTCCTGAATCATCTTAATCTTTTCCGTAGTTTGTTGAACAATCTCCGGTCCAACCACAACACTCTCACCGGACTCATACCAACATAAAGGTGTCCGACATCTCCTACCATACAAAGCTTCAAACGGTGCCATACCAATGCTCGAATGAAAACTATTGTTGTAGGTAAACTCAATCAAAGGTAAATAACAATCCCAAGCACCTCCTTTTTCCAAAACACAAGCTCTCAAAAGATCCTCTAGTGACTGAATAGTCCTCTCAGTCTGACCATCAGTCTGCGGATGATATGCAGAACTCAGTCTCAACTTAGTTCCTAAAGCCCTCTGCAAACCTTCCCAAAACTTCGATGTAAATCTAGGATCTCTGTCCGAAACAATACTCGACGGAATACCATGCAAACTTACGATCTTCTCAATATACAACTCGGCTAATCTCTCTAACGGATAATCCATTCTGATCGGAATGAAATGAGCCGACTTCGTCAATCTATCAACAATCACCCAAATAGCCTCAAGATTCTTACTTGTCCTCGGCAAACCAGAAACAAAATCCATACTAATACTGTCCCACTTCCATTCTGGAATAGACAACGGTTGCATTAGCCCAGACGGCTTCTGATGCTCAATCTTCGACTTCTGACAAGTCAAACAGGAATACACAAAACTAGCAATTTCCCTTTTCATCCCCGGCCACCAAAATAACTTCTTCAAATCATGATACATCTTCGTAGCTCCAGGATGAATGCTCAATCCACTACGATGTCCTTCCTCCAGAATACTCTCCTTAAGCTCAGTAACATCCGGAATACACACCCGACTACCAAATTTCAAAACACCATTCTCATCAACTCTGAATTCACCACCTTGGCCTTGATTCACTAAAGTCAACTTATCAACCAAAAGCATATCAGATTTCTGACCCTCTCTGATCTCCTCCAGAATACCACTCGTTAATTTCAACATTCCCAATTTAACACTATTGTGAGTACTCTCACACACCAAACTCAAGTCTCTAAACTGCTCAATCAAATCCAATTCCCTAACCATTAACATAGACATATGTAATGACTTCCGACTCAGCGCATCAGCCACTACATTTGCTTTACCTGGATGGTAATTCAAACCAAAATCATAATCCTTCAGAAACTCTAACCATCTCCTCTGTCTCATATTCAGCTCTTTCTGATCAAACAAATACTTTAAACTCTTATGGTCACTGAAAACCTCAAATCTTGATCCATACAAGTAATGCCTCCACAACTTCAAAACAAACACTACAACTGCCAACTCCAAATCGTGCGTCGGATAGTTCCTTTCATGAACCCTCAGCTGTCTCGAAGCATAAGCTATAACCTGCTTATTCTGCATCAACACACCACCTAAACCCAACAAGGAAGCATCACAGTAAACCTCAAATGGTTCCGACGAACTCGGTAATATCAAAATAGGAGCAGTAGTCAACCTTCTCTTTAACTCTTGGAAACCTTCTTCACATTTCGAGTCCCAAACAAACGCTTGCCCCTTTCTAGTCAACATCGTCAACGGTAACGCCAACTTAGAAAATCCCTCAATGAACTTCCTATAGTAACCAGCCAATCCAAGGAAACTTCGAATCTCAGCCACAGACTTAGGAGCTTCCCACTTAGCTACCGCTTCTATCTTAGAAGTATCCACAGCAACACCACCTCTTGAAATCACATGACCAAGAAAACTAACTTCTTCTAACCAAAATTCACACTTAGAGAGTTTAGCAAATAACTTCTTGTCTCGTAGAACTTCCAACACCACTCTCAAATGCTCAGCATGTTCTTCTTCAGATTTCGAATACACCAATATGTCGTCAATAAACACCACAACAAACTGATCTAGATACGGATGAAAAATCCTATTCATATACTCCATAAATACTCCAGGCGCATTAGTCACACCAAAAGGCATTACAGAATACTCATAATGTCTATACCTTGTCCTGAAAGCAGTCTTCTGAATGTCCTCAGTTTTCACACGTATCTGATGATACCCAGACCTCAAATCTATCTTGCTGAACACGCTCGCACCAACCAACTGATCCATCAGATCATCAATCCTCGGCAAAGGATACCGATTCTTGATCGTCACTTTATTCAGTTGCCTGTAGTCCACACACAACCTCATCGTACCTTCTTTCTTCTTAACCAACAACACTGGTGCACCCCACGGTGACACACTCGGACGAATAAATTGCTTATCCAACAGATCTTCCAGCTGACTCTTCAATTCAGCTAACTCAACAGCAGACATACGATACGGAGCCATCGATATCGGTCTAGTACCAGGTACCAAATCAATCGAGAACTCAACTTCACGCTCTGGCGGCAATTCATTCACCTCTTCCGGAAATACATCAGGAAAATCACACACCACTGCTAGATCACGAATCACCAGTTTATCTTTAGCCTCTAAAGTTGCCAACAGCATAAACAACTCTGCCCCATCTGCTACTTCCTCATTCACCTGCCTAGCTGATAGAAACAAATCCTTTCCTTCCTCAACCTCAGGAAATATCACAGTCTTATCAAAACAATTGATAGAAACTCGGTTAAACACCAACCAGTTCATACCCAAGATAACATCGATCTGCACTAATGGAAGACACACAAGGTCTATCCCAAAGTCTCTACCAAAAATACTCAAAGGACAACTCAAGCAAACAGAAGTAGTAGTCACTGAACCCTTTGCAGGAGTATCAATCACCATACTTCCACGCATCTCAGATATCTCTAACTTAAGCTTCACAGCGCAATCCACAGATATAAAAGAATGAGTAGCACCTGTGTCAATAATAGCTACAAGAGGAAAGCCATTAATATAACACGTACCTCGGATCAAACGATCATCTGCAAAAGTCTCAGAACCCGATAAAGCAAAGACCTTGCCTCCTGACTGATTCTCTTTCTTCGGCTTAGGACACTGTGGACTAATATGACCCAGCTCTCCACAGTTGAAACAAGTTACAGTCTTCAACCGACACTCTGCAGCCAAATGACCACCCTTGCCACACTTGAAACACTTCATCTCAGCACTGGTACACTCATGAACACGATGTCCAGCCCGACCACATCTATAACACTTAGCAGGAGCACTAGAGTCTCCCCCACTAGGCCTCTTCATCCCACTCTGCTTCTGAAAACCTTTGCCAGCTGCATACGGTTTTCCACGATCCATCTGATTCTTACCCTTCCTATCAACCCTCTGCTGATAGCTCTCTGCTCTAGCCTTGGAATCCTGTTCAAAAATTCTGCAACAGTCAACCAAGTCGGAAAACACCCTGATCCGCTGATATCCAATAGCCTGTTTGATCTCGGGACGCAACCCGTTCTCAAACTTCACACATTTCGAAAATTCTCCAGCAGCCTCATTATAGGGAGTATAATACTTTGACAGCTCTGTGAACTTAGCAGCATACTCAGTAACAGTCCGGTTACCCTGCTTCAATTCCAGGAATTCTATCTCTTTCTTTCCTCTGACATCCTCTGGAAAGTACTTCCTCAGGAATCTCTCTCTGAACACAGCCCAAGAGATCTCAGCATTCCCAGCAGATTCCAACTCAGTGCGGGTAGCAACCCACCAATCATCAGCTTCTTCTGACAGCATATGTGTACCGAACCTGACCTTCTGGTTATCAGCACACTCAGTTACTCTGAAGATTCTCTCGATCTCCTTCAACCACTTCTGAGCACCATCTGGATCGTATGCTCCCTTGAACATTGGAGGATTGTTCTTCTGGAACTCACTCAGTTGACGAGCAGCTCCCATTCCCATAACATTCTGATTTCCTCCAAGTACTCCAGCTAGCATACCCAGAGCCTCAGCAATCGCAGCATCATCTCTACCTCTTCCAGCCATCTCTATTCTGAAACCCAACAAGCGAAACAATAAGTACTGATAGGGTTACACAACACCTATCCCGTACAGGGGAATTAGAATAGTTACGACTCGACACGACCGACTATGCTCTGATACCACTAATGTAACACCCTTCTAAATACCCCAAAAATTAATTAAAATAATAAACATAAAATCAGAGTACTAGTGCACCAAGGGTGTCACACAAACATTCCACACCACAGCCAATATAACAGTCATGCTCTTTTATTTAATTTAAATATAAGTATTTGCACAATTACGCAGCGGATAGAGATCAACTCAATCATGCCAAAACATGTAACATCACATGTAATTTAGTTCAACAACAACAACAATAATAATCAAAGTGTTCCCGCCCGATGTTACATCTATCAGAGCATGACCCAGAAGAACTACTCTAGACTCCAAGCATTAGCTTCTACTCGACTCATTTCTCGTTACCTGAAAAATAGGTTGTAAGGGTGAGTTCCTCAATCAATATAATAAGCATTATAGAACAACATGTAATGCTAAGTAAATAACACATCAATTCACCATAACCAGACTACGCATTCAGCAACGGCAATATCCGTCCCAACATCATATTCAACAATAATATATATCATATGTATAATCCTCAAACCATATTCAACACCAACAACACAACACAACGATTTACTCACTAATTCCTCACAATGGGAATTAGCTACAGCCCCACAGGCTATGCCATGCATTCATTATGCAATGAGACTCCATGAAATGCGGTACCGACTCTTCTCGAACATATAGTTCAAGCTCACCGATCCCTCCAGATACGGCTACTGAGCCCACTAGTCCCACTCATTGAGATCTAATGACTCACTCACTAATTCCTCACCATGGGAATTAGCTACAGCCCCGAAGGCTAGACTATGCACACTAATCATCTAGCATGCAAACATCAACAACAAATCCACACTGATTCACTCACTAATTCCTCACCATGGGAATTAGCTACAGCCCCGAAGGCTATGCTATGCACGCCAATCATCTAGCAATGCAGCATCAACAACAATTCACAACGGACCTAAGCTCACACATATAAGCCATACAGCAGTCCATTCACAACACAGACATAATATATACATTCACCTCACTATGCATGCCATCATACATCATCAACCCATCATTATTATGCAAATCAATTAAACACAGTATTAGCATTCTCCACTAATACTTATACTGCTCACAACAGCGGGGTATAATCCCTATCACATCATGTGCCAACATAGGCCAGCTCTCAATTAATCACACAACATTAAAATATCCATTTTTCCACTCTGCAACATACTATATCAATTTTTTTCCACAGCTCAAAGCTCACAGGTCGGCGCAAAGACTCTGCTCAGCTGGAGGGAGTCAGCGCAAAAGCCCTATGCGTCGACGCATACAGTCGACGCTTAGCTTACTGGTCGGCGCAAAACTACCATGCGTCGACGCATGCAGTCAGCGCATGCCTCACGGGTCAGCGCACGCCGACCCTATGGTCGACCGCTCGCGCGCAGACTCAGATTTTCTGAGTTATTTCCAGGTTTCCGTCAGCTTACGTTTATCCGGTTTTCCGGCCGTTTCCTCAACTACAACCATCTCTGAACAGAACAATTCGTCCGGTAAATTGGTAGCGCCGATTCAAGTTTTCAATTGGGATTCGTGCCCTAGTCTAACATTCAAGACTCACACAACTACCGATTCAATTTACAGATTTTACACAGTTTAGCCAACATCAATTTCAGCATATACAGTTCCAATTAGGGCTAACTTAACGGCTTATCACTACCCACTACATATTATCCCATAATACCCATTAATCGACGATAAACCCCCTTACCTGAGTTAATCCGGCGACTCTGTAAGCTTCAAGCTCTTCCTTCTTCAACCTTCGTTCTCTGGCTTTTTGCCCTTTTCCCTTTTCTGCCTCCTTTCCCTTTTCACGTGAAAAGTTTCTTTTCCAAAAAAAAAATGAAATCTTTTTACTGATTCCAACTTATATATTTTTTCCAAAATAATAATAATAATAATAAATCCAAAATTCCAATTATTTAATTAAATTAATAAATTAAATATTAATTTAAATTAAATAAGTGTCTTATTTGTCTTGGGGTGTTACAAAACGCACCGTTTCACTTAAGTTATGTGGCGCGCTCTCATCCAATAACAATGACACGCTGGATCTAACATAACCAATGCATGGCCAGAAATAAGAAAATACATGCACAGCGTGCAAATGAGGATCAAACAAGGATATGGAAAAGAAATCCTAGGGTTCTTCAAGTTCATCAACGTGTTCATAGGTCAAGAACAAAGTTGCACAGAAATTGACAAGAGTTACATCATTAGATTCGTCATTCAACGTACAACAACATGCTATGCTTGGATTTTGCTAATTCATCCTATATTCAAAGTTTCGAGCACAAGAAGTTTCACATGCTAAACTTGGATTCAACATATCTTACTCGTTTCTTGATGAAATTTAATGCCACAAAGCTCAGACTACTCAGTGTTGAAAGATCTATCACATGCATATCATAATTTCAAGAATTGTAAGATTCGAATCCTGACCTTAAGTGAAGTGCAGAAGTGGATTTGATCTTGTAGCGCCTTGTAATGTAGAAACAGATGTTCTTCATCTCTTAGATGAGTGAATGGAAGAAGGATCAATGCTCAATCATGCTTGCTATGGCTCAAATCCTCAACTGCCATTGATGAATGCTTGCTTCAACAGTTCCCAAAACAGCTCGAAAATGGATGGATCTTGCTTCCAAAACCTCCAATTATGCTTGTAGATCAAGGATTGATCAAGAACAAAGCAATGTTTGTGAAGATTTTTGATGAAAAAGTGAGAGGAAAAGTTGTGAAGATTTGTGAAACTAGATCTAGATATGAGAATTATGAAGTGTTAATCATGAAAACAGTTATGATTATGTTTATATATGGTTTGCTAATGATGCACACTAATCATGATTAGGCAAATGCAAGTGAATTAAGCAAAGACCAAGTGTTATGCCAAATTGGAAATTCACCCCTCATGCATGCAAAACAATGTAACAGTGCAAGGTTCTGGTTTTGAATCCACATGAAATGATGTTTGGAGGCAAATGTAATTGATGGAAAGTGAAAACAAAGCATATTTTTCAAATTGCCATTTTCCCTCCAAAATTCAAATGAAAATTCAAATATTTTTGTGATAAAAATGCATGGTATGTGATGCATGTTTTAGATAGCTCATGTCAAAACAAGAATGTTGCAAAAAATCCCACTCCATTTGGCCTTATGGTTCAAAAGTTATGCACTTGTGAAGTTCAAATTTGCTTGACCAAGATTTGACCATATCTTGTCAACCATACATGAGAAATTCATGTTCTTGGACTTTTTGGAAAGGTGAGAGAAAGATCTACAACTTTCATGTTGGACAAAATTTCATTTGAATCATTTTTGATGATGTAATCTTAAGGAGAAAACCTTTCCATTTTTGGCAATTTTGAATTACAAGTCACTTTCTATTTCTGGAAAGTTTTGTCCTGATTTTATTTTCTTCAATGTTGATGTTTGAAATGTCAAATGAGACTTGTTTGGACATGAATGAAGTATTTCTAACCATCTCCCACCTCCAAATTCAACAGTTGACTTGTGGTTGACTTTTGTCAGCCGATAGATGACTTGGTCATGCACAGATGAACTTGAGCCTCAATCTCCTGATGAAATGGCTCCAAAATGAAACCCTAGCCTTCACAAGCTCCATAAAACCATGTAATGATCCCCATCTCCATGAAAACCTCATCTCCTTAACAAACCCTGATAGGCACAATACAACTGATTAGGGTTGACTAGAGGTCAAAACCCTAATCCCAATGGACTGATCAGGCACAATAAACCTCTTGGTGATGATGATGTATCCATGATGATGGTGATGTACCATTTCAACCAAGATAAATATAAACCTCCTTGAGGAACCAAGAAACCCTAATTGAAGCACAATCCTCAGATGATTAGTGATCAATTCTTGAAACCCTCAAGCTTGAATCTTTTAACCTCTTTATCTTCTGAGAAAGACTTAGGAGGATAACTTGCTTATTGTTGCCACATGATATGCCAAGATGCAATGACTAATGACCTAAAAATGAAAATGCAATATGCTAAGCTAGTCCCAAGAGAGGAGGGCAAATTTTGAGGTGTTACAGAGTGACCTAGATGGAATTTGCCCATCCTGCGTAACAGGATAAATCTCTATGGGCCCAATATTGAACTGGACAAGGATGACACGGTCTATGCCTTGTGTTCAATATAGACATAAGGGCAAAAGGGTAATTATACACATAATTATTATCACAGAAGGATTTGTCAAATCACATGACATTTTCGTGTCTTGGGTAGCAGTGATGTGTTGCTAGATACCGCTCACTGTTTATTATGTTAAATACGTGATTTAATATAATTGCCAATGCCACGAAAACCTATAGGGTCACACACAAAGGACGGATTGATGAGAGATAAAGTAATTAAGGAATACCGTAATGTACGGTGCCCTTAAGTGAATTATAGAACATCGTAAGGTACGGTGTACTTAAGTAGAATACGAAATATGGTAAGGTACCACACGCTTAAGTGATTTTGGCATATTATAAGATATGGACCATATACACTTGAGTGGGCTTTTTAGCTTTCAGCCCACACAAGTGGTTCTATAAATAGAACCCTTGTGTAGAAGCATTATTACACTTGCAATTTCGTTTCTCTCTCTCACTCAAAGCCTTCATTCGTAGCAGCTAGCACTGAGATTGAAGGAATCCGTTTGTGTGGACTGAGTAGAGGCGTTGTCATCGTTCAACGTTCGTGATCTCCACAAGAGGTAACGATTCTATCACTGATCATGCCCATTCGTAAGGATCATTAAAGGAGAAATTTTAAATTCCACTGCGTTTTGGATCGCCATTCTCCTTCATGATTGTCATTGCTTCATGTAGACGGTTTCTAGATTATAATTCAAACTTCCTCAGAATATTACCAATGTTGGGAGAGGGTTTTGGTGGTTTGGGGTAGCTACCAGTGAGGTCAATTTTTGTTTCATCAAACTCAGGACCAAAAACTGATGGATTTGAGGGAGTAATGATAAGAGGTGATTCAGGGTCAGATAGGACTGGTTCAGGTTCGTAGTTGAACATACCCTCAGGAGTGCCTTAAGACACATGGTCGTTAGAAACTCTTGAAGGGGATGTTCTAGGGGTTATGGATTTTGGATTTTTCTGGTTGGGGAGCATAAATAAATGGTGGTGGAGTAGGTGAAATCTATAACTGTGAAGGAGATGGTGGTGGTGGTGTCTGTTGTTGTTGTTGTTGTGATAAAGTTTTAGAAACTTGAGGAGTTTCTGTAACATGTTTTATAGTGGATGATTTGGGAGGTGGTGGAAGTAAAATAGGTTTAGAGGGTTTGGAAGTAACTGGAATGGATTAAGAAGTAGTAGGGGGTTATATTGGTAAGATCCTTTTGAAAATCATAGAATCATAAGTAACCGGAGTGATACCTTCAGGAAGCTTACCTGGAGTAGTGTCAGAAGCTTTTGAGGTGTGTTGGACAACTCCAGAAGTATCCTTCTGAAGCATAACTTTCTGGCGCTCACTGAGAGGCACCTCATCTTCTTCCAGAAGGACAACAAGTTTCTTCTTCTTCTTCTAAGGCCTTGAAGACCCTTCTCCTCTTGATTCATTCTTCCTCTTCCCATGAACATCTGGATAAGTTTCAGGTAGATTGAAAGGATCCACCATTGGGTCAATTAAATCCTTCTGACAACTTTCCAGATAGTATTGTAGAACCTCTAGAGGATCAATCTTGGTGAAGATTGGGAAGTTGTCTGCTGGAGTCCTCATTCCACAAATATCATCCTTTGAGGGAATGAAATATGGCCTTACAACTCTAGAAATGAGACCCCTGCTCTTGAGATTCTTCCCCCATAAGATCTTTCCAGCATCCTTCACAAGTTCATCGGTCAAGCCACTAACCAGAAGGTCATCTACCAGACCATTCTCAACGAGAATATCAAAAATCAACCTTCCATTGAGGATGGACTTGCTTTTGTTCTTCTTTGAAGATCCACTAGTTCTGGATTCTCAGATAGAATCCCTCATGAACTTGAACAAGATAGAGGAAATTCCCAGCTTGAGACCATTATCCAAAAAGAATAACATGAACTTCTGACGTGTGTTGACATAGTCAGAACTGCTGGTACTAGGCCTGTGATGAATGCAACCAAGAATGATTTTGAACAAAAATCTTAGGTTGTCTATCAAATGCACTAGGACTTTTATCTTCCTAAAAGTTGGTTTCAACTTTAAAGATGATCGGAGCAATAACGACTTCTCTTTTAGCATTGATCTTGGCATTATGAATTCTTTTGCCTTTTCCACTGTGAGAGATTAAATCAGCAATGTATTTCTCAGTTATGACAATCTTCCTATTCAATACATAGGAAGTTTTTGTTTCCTTTTCAGCAGTGGCATGCACCCAAAAATGCTTCACCAAAACTGGGTACACAAGGCCAATTAGTCTCTCAAAGAAGGTTTTCCAACCTTGAAGTTCCAGGGTTTCAGAGAAATCGAAACCATTATCTTTCAAGTTCTTGAAGTCTACGATAGTTTCACAGAGTACCATTAACTCATTAATAGGAGTGTGTAGAGTTAATTTCGTTATTCCTTCCATGATGGGATTGTTTTCATCAACCATTGAGCGATTGGGGGAGAGTTGTTATTGAATTTGTTGTTGTTGAGCAGCCATTGTTGAAGATGAATGAGATGAATAATAGTTGCAGAGATGGGTGTTTTAGGTTTGAAAGATGAAAGTGTGGGAATATTGTGCGCGTAGTATGAAAATGTGAGTAAAGTGGGTTAGTAAATTTTTTTTGCAATGATGACAAGATGGAAATATGCAGTCATATGGGGAAGCGTAAGAGTTTAACCTAATTCCAAGAATTACGAAACCCAATGTGTCACACTTTTATCATGCATGCTCAGAAAGTGGGACAATTGTCACCACTTAGAACCACATGAAATCAAACGATATGACATCCATTTAATGCAATGACTATTCAGAATCAGGAATAAAAATCGATAAGATTGCTTCTGATCAGAACCTTTATGATTCATGAAAACTTCCTTACTTTAGAAAGGTTGTGTTTCAGAGTCAACAAAAAACATTCTTAGAATCTAATCTAGAATTCTGAAGACTTAAACATTCTGAAATACATCTTTTTATTCTGGACATAAATCCGTAAATAAGTTTTTCAGAATGAACATGAATCTATCTTCAGCAAGGGGTTTTGTAAAGAATCTAATCTAGAATTCTGAAGACTTAAACATTCTGAAATACATCTTTTCATTCTGGACATAAATCCGTAAATAAGTTTTTCAGAATGAACATGAATCTATCTTCAGCAAGGGGTTTTGTAAAGATATCAGCCCATTGATGGTTTGTATCAACAAATTTTAGATGAAAAATACCCTTCTGAACATAGTCATGTAAACAGTGATGTTTAATTTTAATATGCTTAGACCTAGAATGCAACATAAGATTTTTAGATAAATAAATAGTAGAAGTATTATCACAGAGAATATGAATTTTACTCTCAGATATCTAATAATCTTCTAGCCGATTCTTCATCTAGAGTATCTGAGTGTTGCATCCATAAGCTACAATATATTCAGCTTCGGCTGTTGAAAACACAATTGTTGAATGTCTCTTGCTGGACCATGAGATCAGGTTATCTCCCAGAAATTGGCAACTTCCAAAAGTACTTTTCCTTTCTATTATGTCTCCAGCATAGTCAGCATCACAATAGCCTACTAATTTGTATTCACTTGATTTTCTATAAAACAAACCAAAGTTAGTAGTACCTTTCAGATACCTAAATATTCTCTTAACAATAATTAAGTGAGTTTCCCTAGGATCTGATTGGAAGCGAGCACATAAGCAGACATTGAATAAAATATCAGCTCTAGAAGCGGTTAGATAAAGGAGAGAGCCTATCATACCTCTGAATAGCTTCTGATTTACCTTACTACTTACCTCTTCTTTTTCCAGAATACATGTAGGATGCATTGGATTATTTGCTTGCTTACATTCTGATAAGTTAAACTTCTTCAGAAGTTCCTTTGTATATTTGCTCTGATGAGTGTATGTTCCTTTTGATCGTTGATCAATCTGGATTTCCAGAAAGAACTTGAGTTCTCCCATCAGACTCATTTCAAATTCTGCTTGCATTGACTTAGAAAAATCCTTGCACAACGAAGCATTACAAGAACAAAAAATAATATCATCAACATAAATTTGCACAAGCAGAATATCATTCTCAAAGGTTTTGCAAAAGAGAGTTGTGTCCACTTTCCCTCTGGTAAAATTATTTTCCAAAATAAAGTTACTTAGTCTATCATACCAAGCTCTGGGAGCTTTCTTCAGACCATATAACGACTTTTTCAGTTTAAAAACAAAGTCAGGATTTTGAGAGCTTTGAAAACCAGGAGGTTGATGCACCTATATTTCTTCCGAAATATATCCATTTAAGAATGCACTCTTAACATCCATTTGATAAAGGATGATGTTATGATTGACTACAAATGAAATTAAAAGATGAATAGAATCTAACCTGGAAACTAGAGCAAAGGTTTCTATGTAGTTTATACCTTATTGTTGACTACAACCTTGTGCTACCAGTCGAGCCTTGTTTATGACAACCTCTCCTTACTCATTCAGCTTATTTCTGAAGACCCATCTGGTTCCAATGACATGGAAAACCTTTGGTTTCTGAATAAGATCCCGGACATCGTTTCTGGTGAATTGATTCAATTCTTCTTGCATAGCCATAATCCATTCATTATTTCATCAATAGATGTGGGTTCTATCAGAGATACCAAACCTATAAGAGTCTCTTCAAAAGGTTTGAATGAAGATCTTCTTATGTCTGGAGCATTTTTATCTCCCAGAATCAGTTCTTCAGAATGAGGGGTTCTTGATCTACTCTTCTTCTGATGAGTTGGATCAACAATAAATTTTGGTTGAGTCGTATCTTTAGATTCTTTAGCTTTTCCTTTTGAGTCTTTTTCTCCATAGTCAGTATCCTTGGATTCTTAAAGATTGATCTTCAGATCTGCAAATTCCTCAACTAGTTTTGACTTTTCAAGGTCAAGCTTATCATTGAATCTAACATGAATTGATTCTTCAATAATTCGTGTTTTAGTGTTAAAGATTATGTAGTCTTTAGAGCATTCAAAATATCCTAACAATAAACACTTTTGTGCTTTAGAATCAAACTTGCCAAGATTCTCTTTAGTGTTCAACATAAAACATTCACATCCAAAAGGATGAAAGTAAGAGATGTTCGACTTTCTGTTCTTCCATAGTTCATAAGAAGTCTTACCCAGAATAGGTCTGATAGAAATCCTGCTCTGAATATAACAAGCTGTGTTAACTACTTATGCCCATAAATGCTTAGCCATGTCAGTTTCTTGGATCTTGATGCAAGCCATTTCTTGCAAACTGTTATTCTTCCTTTCTACAACTCCATTTTGTTGTAGAGTTCTAGGACATGAGAAATCCTGTGAAATACCATTTGAATTAAAAAGATGTTGAAAATGTTTATTTTCAAATTCTCCACCATGGTCACTTTTGACTTTGACTATTTTGCAGTTCGTTTCCATTTGCACTAGTGAGCAGAAGCTAGAGAACACATAGTGTGACTCATCCTTGTGTTTCAAGAACTTTACCCATGTCGAATGACTATAGTCATCAATGATGACCAATCCATACTTCTTTCCACTGATAGAGGCATTTTCACTGGTCCAAACAGATCAACGTGAAGAAGTTATAACGGTCTAGAGGTAGAAACAACAATTTTCTCTTTGAAGGATGTTTTAGAAAACATGCCTTTCTGACATGCTTCACAAAGAGCATCTGAAGTGAACTTCAGGTTGGGTAGACCTCTGACTAATCCAAGCTTATTTAGCTGATAAATCCTTCTCATGCTAACATGGCCCTAATGTCTATGCCATACCCATTGCTCCTCATTAACAGACATTAGACATTTTACATTTTGATCTTCAAGATCAGAAAGTCTAATTTAATAAATGTTGTTCTTCCTCTTTCTATTAAAAAGGATTGTACCATCTTTCTGACTAACAGCCTTACAATACTTTTGATTAAAAATGATATCACAACCATTGTCACTAAGTTGACTAATAGATAAAAGGTTATGCATCAGACCATAAACTAAAAGAACATTAGTGATAGAAGGAAGTTTATCGTTACCAATAGTTCCAAGGCCAATGATTTTTCCTTTCTGGTTTTCTCCGAAACCAACAAGGCCTCCAGGCTTAAGTTCCAAATCTTGGAACATAGACCTTCTTCCCGTCATGTGTCGCGAGCATCCACTCTCTAGGTACCATGACTGGTGTTTCAGCTGAGCTGTTAAGGATGTCTGCAACATAAATTATTTTATCCTTAGGTACCCACTTTCTGGGTCCTCTCTTATTAGTTTTCCCAAAGTTTCTTATAACTTTGGGTCTTTTAGCAGAAGGATAATCATGGGGAATTTGTACATGATACTTAGGTTTCAGAACTAAGTTCTTATCCTTTGTATGTTTCTGTGTATGTGCGGAAATATCAAGCTCAATTCCAGCAGGCACGAAATGCACATAGAGAGGTTTTGGTTTTACCCTCTGACTTTTGTCAGGTTTTATAGTTTCTATACAACCTAAATCTTTCGTGCCATTTCTGCTAACTCCATAGATCAAGGAAGTCATTTTACTTTTATCTATGTTTTTAGCTAAAAAGTACTGGAATTCTCTATCATATCTAATGATGTAATCAGTACCAGAAGCTTCTGAGATTATTTTCTCCTCTAGTTTTGAACTTTTGATTTTCAAAGTAAAGTTATTACTTTCAAAAGAAAATACTTTTTCATTTAGAGAGGAAATATCTGTTTCAAGCTCACTGCGAGTTTCAAAGGCAACTACTTGGACTTGTTTAAGGTCCTTGTATTTACTCTAAAGACTCTGGTACTGATCGCAACTTAGTATGTCTATCGAAATGGCTAACTGCAAGTGCACAGTCGTATCGCGTAGTTTTAAAAAGATATCGAACCCAAATGACCAAAAATCAAACTATCGTTATCTAAAATTACTGTGTAAAGCTAAGGCTAATGATTACTTTGTTATTCTTAGATTGATTAAGAGAGACTGGGAAATAAAATTTAACCGGAAATAATAATATAATTAAAATATTCAATAAAGAGGCATCTGTATATAAATCAATCATTCTTCGAGGATTCGGTAAATAATTAACATTAAAATAAACTAAATCACTTTTCAGTAGAAAATATCAATTTAAAAGACTTCGCCTCACACTCTCGTGGTCTTGGCTCAGACTATACTCTTAAGCCAAAATGTTTTGCTCTCGCTCACCCACCTGAATTAAAAGTAATTTTTGGAAATTGATAAATCCTAATTAATCCTAAAGCGCTCTTGCTGTGTTTAGGATTAATGCCTAGAAACCACTATCCAATTAAAATCTCAAACTCTCGCTCTGTTGATTTATAACCTTATTGACTTTTCACTCTCGTGCAAAACCCTATTTAAATTAGAACTGGAAACTAGAGTCAGAAAAATAACTCATAAAAATTATCATTAATTATTACCGAATCCTGTCGGAACGTCGGTCCTTACATACCAATGTCGAAAGGTTTAGCCGGACATGGTTTTAAACTTAATCATACACATACAATTATTAAACATAAACATAATCAAAATTCAGACTTGGAAATTAAAGCGGAAAGTAAAGAATTAACAATTAAAAGAAACCTAATGAATAATAGCAATTGGATTAAACTTCAGAGGATTCTTCAAGTACAAATAATAACTGGAAAATTACAATGATGTCGGCACACTTGATCCAAGCAACTTGTAAAATTAAAAACAATGGTGCAATAGCCTCCCGATGTGGAAGAATTATCACTATTTAGAGTGTTTCTGCTTAAAACTAAAAATTAAATTACACGATGAAAACCTTGGATGCATTTTTCTTCTGATTCAGTCTTTTTATATTGGTGAAGTAGGGTTGAACTTCCCTAAATTCGTGTGGGACTGGTGGAGAGAAAATAGGGAGCATTCTTGACCATATTATGTGCAGTTGCTGAAAAACAGCACTGCGTGTCCGTGGCGAACTCCACGGGGCCATGGCGAACGCCATGGTAATTAAACTCTGAAGTGGCGTGGTAAGGGGCGTGGTGAACGCCATAAGCCCATGGCGAACGCCACAAGCCCATAACTTTTAATTTTCAGTATTTTCTTCTTTTCTTCCTTTTTTGTTCGTTTCTTCTCTTTTCTTTACTTCTTTATCACACATGAGTTTTGCATCAACAAATACCTGAAACAGGGCACCAACACTGGCATAATAGAATAGAACATACACAAAATTATACTAAAATGAATGTGAATCGAGTAAAATAAATGGTATGGTTTCACGTTATCAAACTCCCCCATACTTGAACCTTTTCTTGTCCTCAAGCAAATGCTACACTTGTTATATGAAAATTTGGAGACTCATAGCATGTAGATCCATGAAAAAGCACATAAATAATCAATTAATCATTCTAAACCTAAAAACTTCGCTTTGGTTATAATTGCTTAACTAGGTACTAATCGGTACACTAAGGATATCGTAATAACGTTATTCCGCAATTGCGGTCATGAGTCTCCCTACATGCAAACAAATATAAATGATGTCATTATATCTCAAACTTGTTAACTCACCTTTTATTTTTCCGTTCAAGTGCGATCACATTATGCCCGTTATCTTTCACACTTATAGTAGGAAGATCCGTTGGTGACTTTGGTCTTTATTTTACTTTCGGTTTCCAGATCCGGGGGTTGATTATGGCATCTAAGTGGTTTAAGCCCCCTCCCAAATCGTAATCGCAGGGGATCGGATCGTAGTCCTTCCTACCAAGTTTAGCGCTAAATACCATTAAACCAACTACGATTGGTATTTTGTATTCATATTTCATTCAATATCATTTTTTTCTTTTATTCTTTGGACCAAACACTTATTTGCATCAATCTCCTACGTAAAGAATGACCAAGATGATGTTGACCGCCTGAACTATTTCATTAGGTAAGGATACAAGGTTTTCGACATAATGAATATTCAAATTAATTTGCATGTTTAGGAGACTCAAGGCGTTAAAACGATACCAATTTTGCACACAAATTTCCCCAGATTTTACAATCAAACCTCAATGTCATTTGTAACTTAGAACTTTATAATTATGAAATGATTTTTATGAAAGATTTTTTTTTTGTTATGGCTCAAGAAACGGGAAGATCAATAAATAGTAGAAACCATGCATAAAGACTCGACATCACATGCATTGACTCAATTAACACTAAATAATTAGATAAAAAGGGAAATGAATAAAACAATAAATCTACCTAAGAAAGTTGTAAATAAAAGCGGTAAAGTGCCTCCCCCGCACTTAAATCGAACATTATCCCCAATGTTTCGATAAAAGGAGGAAAAGGAAGATAGAACCTGGATGGAGTGCTCAATGACGGCCTCGACCTCGTGTTCATCCATACATACCATGCCGAGGAGGTGGTATTGTTGTACCCCAAAATTTTCCCTCCCTTTTCGCTTCTCATCTGACTTATGGCTTGAGACTCATTCATACTTCATTCATGTCCATCATTTATTCATGATTAACATTTGCTAACAAGCATCATAGATTCAAGGTTTGTGACTAACAAAAATCAGGGTTTTGGCTTGGAAAGTGTTGTATTGCTCATTATGAGGATTGAGACCCTAAGTGTTTGATTCTTTGGGGACCTCAACTCCTAGGGCCTACATCATGACATCCATCTGGGCATCCAAACCCTGATTCTTGATCTTGATTTCATTAGGATCTTGTGTTTGACCTTCTGTCACTGACTTGACTTTCAAACCCTAACTATGGGTCCATGGTGTGAGATGTTGCTTGTGGAGCTTTGTGTTTGGTTTGAAATCCTAATTTTTGATCAAGGAGGTTCATGAATCATATGTTTTGCTTTGATGTGTGGGAAACCCTAGCCGGGGCTCAGAACATGGTTGCACCACTTGTGTTGACTTCTCACTTGACCTGAGATTCTTGGTTGATACACAACCTTAAACCATGACTACCAAACCATAGTCCATGGCTTGCTTTGATTGGCCTAGAGGTGTGCTTAAGTTCATGTTTCATTGTATATGGTCCTTGGTACAATTTGATCTGATTCACTTTAATCCATTGGTTATCATTTGGCACAAGTTTCATTCCATTCTCATTCATTGTTTCTATTATGTTATAAGATTCCACTTAAAGTAAATTGGTTCAAGATTCATTTTCTGCTTGGCCAAATCATTTCATGGTTAGGAGATTTACAATTTCCATTCATTCATTCAAAAGCATTTGTTTCAAAGTTGGTTTCATTTAAATTCAAGTTTGTTTCATGTGTTTCGTCAAGAACACTTGGCTAAAAGATACAATTCATTCCTTCTATTACATGGTCCATGAGGCATTGGAAAATTACAAAGAAAATGACATTTTTGCATAAGTCAATTTTTGGTCAACCGTTGACTTTTTGGTCAACCCGTCGACCAAAGTCAACTCATCATCCAAAACCTTGATTCACCATGAGCCATCATAATCCATTTCATAAGCCAACACATTACATGTCCGCTTTAAAATTTTGTTCATCTTCCATCAATTCCATTAAATCAAATTTATTACAATTTTTTGTTTTCATTACGACCGTACATCCATTTTCATTCAAATTGTCAAACCAAGTTCCTATCATAATCTCATCCAATTTCCAACACATGAACCATAAAAACGAATAAATTCAACCATTCAATTTCATTACAATATTCATCTTTAACACCATGTATGTACATTCAAATTTCAACCAAAACCAAATACAAGATTTAATTCCACAATCCATTACATTAACCATTCAAACTTTCCATTTTTGTGTACAAATAAAACATTCAATTATGCTTTCCACACCAATTAAATCCAATAAACTTTACAACCAAACTTTCATTCATTGATCCAAATATTTCATTCAACATTCAATTACACTAAACCACCTAATTCTATCCATATTCCATATGATATACATAAATAAACTACCATTGATTCAACATTCAATACATTTCACATATACATTCCAATTCCAATTATATACATTCGATTTCCTTTAAACCAAATTCATGTATTCAACCATAAATCATGTTGCATTTCAATCCCCACCTTTGAAAATTAAGCACTAGTATTATTAATATTAACCTCCAACCCAATTTCCAATACGTCACTCTTCTTCTTTTCTTCACTTCCTCTTCTATAGCCGTGTCTTCTCAAACTGTTATTTTCAAAATAATAATGTCCTGCTAAGGCTGTGTCAGAGCGGTCAAGAGGGTTTCGGAAAGAGTGGAAGGTGTTGAATCATTTGGCATTGATATGAAGTTGCACCAGAACAAACCTGTAAAATCATGTCAAAAGTGTCATATTCTGCCACAAAACCGCCTGTTCAGATCTGTTGCAACGACAAAAATCCACGGCATAATTCTAATTCGCATCACACGACACAACTCAGTCCTAATAACTAACAAGGCTGATCCAACTTATTTCAATCTCATTCATAACAATTCCTATTTATGGTTCTTATTCATCTCAATCTAACAACCCCCCAACTGTAACAATTCTAACACATTGACATAGCATATCAACATTGTTTAGCCCATTTTATTTTTAACAATTGACATCCAAAACCAGCAAGCCATATTCAGTTCATCATCTTTTCATAAGCATACTACGTCATTTAATATCCAATTTTAATAAGAGCTCTAATTACTCGACCAAAATGTTTCAAATAAATCGAATAACATGACCAAAACTCATGGCACTCATGTCACGTTCATTTCACCATATAGCTTATTCTATTATTCAAGGTTTCTTCATTCATACCATTAATCAATTAACAGTTAGACAATATAATAAGTCATGGTTGGAACAATCAAAATAACTATCTTTTTGTTATAACTTTCATGTAATTTCATTCAACCTGTCCTACATCACATTAAGTAGAAGTGCAACATCAAACATACCATTAAATCCACCACTTGAATGCGGTTCATTGGTGAGTATGATACGACACCTTCATCTGTCCCTCGACGAGCCTCATTAATACCGTGAGGTGTTTGAGTTGCTGCCAGAATCGCGACCTGATACGGACCCTACAGGATGAGAAACAGAAGTAGTTTTAGTATGCCACAAGTCGATTGATGACTAACCATTTGCAGACTGACTTTGGCCCTGTGTGACCGACACGAGATTGCTGCAAAAGCCTTTAGCCATTAAAATTAATTTATCTCAGTAGGGTAATGTAGCTACTGCAATGTCAAACCTATAAATAAGGACAGTTCATTAATCTCCCAACCTTCAGTATCAATTTCCCCTACAACTAACCTCGGTTTCACTAACTATGCTAACAGTTTCCAACTCACTAATTTGGAACTGCATTAGCAGAAAAATTTCAAGTTCATTACACCGACATTTCAAATTACGTTTATATTGAATTTCAACCAGAATTCATCACGTAACTAACACAAGATATCATTTAGCAGTTTGTTTTTAAGCAATAGAAAGAAAAATTCTATCTAACAACCAGTTCATAACAACATAAGTTCATCTCACTTGAATTTCATTTGAAATTAGATTTCCAACTAACATTTCAACCTCCTAACTGTTATTAACTAATAAGCTACCCGAATTAACCATGATCAACAAGCTGCCAGAATCAGTTACACGACCCATCCCTATAAACTCCCAAAATCATTCAGCATTCAAGAGGGAAAATTTTGATTCAGATTCAATTGACAGCTACTCCAGTCATCACTCTCAATAGTGTTGATGCTCTCAACCACTCTCATCACTTTCCCTCACTCAGAAGCTCTCCAGAGCGAATCACAAGAATAAAAGAAGAAGAGTACGAAAACAGAATGTAACAGAAGTTCAGAACAGAGAAAGAAGACGAAGGAAGCATACCTGAACTCGCATCGAATCTTGGAAGCCGGCACGAATAGAAGATTATCCTCCAATCTTCGTCTTCTTCTCAACACACGCTAGAAATTTTTTGGAACTTCATCTAAGAACGCATCGTGCAAGCTCCTCTCTTCACTGTCGACTACGCTCCACAATGAACAACGACAAATCTTCGTCATCAACAGAGCCACATTCTCCATCACGAACCAACAGATTTCCCATCCTTCATGTCGATTCCACATCAAAAAAGGCGATCGAACCACCACAACAATGAAATGAAGTGGACGCTCGAGAGAGAAGGAGAGGAGGAATGTTGCCTATTCGCGCCGAAATTCCACTCTAGTTAGTGTTCTCGCTCCGATTCGATTTTAATTTCTGTTCAATGTTATGTGCCAAACTTGAGTCGAGCATGAACTAGCTTCGATTTCGTTTCACCCTGATGTCGCGCGTGTGAAGAAGATTGGATAAACGCAGGGTTTGACTTCGGTGAGGAGATCGACATCGGGGTCACTGTTCACCATCGTGTTTTCTGCGTTTCAAATGGTGTTCTTAAGAAGGAGTGCATTACGCCATTGAAGCACAACGAAGGTTCTTGTGACGCGTCGTAGCTCATCATGTCGACGCCGAATTGTCACCATGATGACGCGGGATTTCCGAAGGGTGATGTGTTGAGGTTCTGATTCTGTTTCGAAGCTTTGTACGTTGGAAACTCAATTCCGTTTCGGAATGTATCGTAGGCACCAAATCCAGAAGGTGGTAAGGAAGACTTTGGCGTCACTTTTGTAGGTTAAATCTCCTTGGCAGTGTCATGCTGAATCCGTTGCTAAGACTTAGGAGGCTGGGCTTATGGCACAAGGCAGTTTTTTCAGTTTCCACCTCCCTACAGTCCGTTTCACCTCCAAGCGCTGGCAATAGAAAATGAGCCTCTTCCCTGAGGCCCATGTCAAGAGCTGCCTCCCTACACCCCCCAAATTCGGGCCTGCACCTCTAACTGGTTAAAGGCTCATTGTCATTTACTTTGTTTGTTATTTGGATTTAAAAATTTTTATTTGGTGATTTTTAGGCTAATTGGATTTCGATTAGGAATAGTGGAAATAATTAGTATTAATTTATAATTTTAGAATTATTAAACCTTGATTAGTTAATTATGATTAATTAGGGATATGAGAGATTAAACAGGGGTTTTAGTTTGATTAGAATTTTAGAACTATAATTTTTAGAATTTTAGAATTTTAGAATCAATTAGATTAATTAGGTTAATTAGAATATGAATTTCGATTAACATTTTTAGAATCAATTAGAGTATTAGGAATTCTAGAACTAATTGTTTTTAGGTAGGATTAATTAGGTTTTTGGTTGTTATTAGGTTAATTAGATATAATTAGAATAATTGTCTTTCTAAATAGATCTTAATTAATTTACATAATTGTTTCCCATGAGAAATGATCAGTTTACCCTTAGGGATTTATTTTGTTGTTTTTAGTCATATAACTTGATATGCTCCTTTAGTACAAATTTCTACTTAGAATTTTTAATCAGATTTTCTAACCCATGAATGTTCCCTTAGGACTAGAACTTGACATAGTATTTTAATCAAGTTTGAACCACATATTAATGTGATCCCTTAAGATAATTCCTAATATTTCCAACTGTTAGATTAGGTTTTAACCAAGATTTCAATATATTTCAAACCCATGATTCAAATTGATCAAAAGCAATTTTGATCAATTAAATCCTTTGAACATGTATAACCGCAGAGTCTAAATTGAGTGACCAAAAGACCCTTGGTCACTTAATAAAAAAAAATTCTCTCTCTAAGTTATGGAACTCGAAGCCTCAAATCAGATCTTCAATCAAGGTATCCTCAGTCATACCAAACAGCGGGTTATATGAGATAAATCAAAGGTTAACAATTGGTAGATGCAATTCAAATTGTACGATATGAGCCTTAAGTAATAAGGAATGATAAGTCGGAGTTTCTCATATCCTTGTCTAGAGCGACTTTGCGTACGGGGCGTAGGCCCTAGCTATTCAAAGCGCTCAGCCTTATTCATAGACTTTAGTGCAATAGGAATCGAATAAACTACCAAGTCTTCTTCATACACGACAACATCAACACAAGGATCAACAATGAAGAGTTTACTCCAACAACTTGTCAGTTATAAGAAGTATCATACACTACGAGCCTTAAGTAATAAGGAATGATGAGAATGAGTTTCTTCTATCATTATCTAGAACGACTTTGCGTACGGGGCGTAGGCCCTAGCTATTCAAAGCAATCGTCCTTATTCATAGACTTTAGTGTGATTCTCGTCAATCAACTGTCAAGTCTCCCTCGCTTCATCATTGCAAGAAACAACAACAAAGACTCTTCTCCAGCAACTTGAAAGTTATGATGAGAGTTACATGCCACGATCCTTAAGTAGTAAAGAAGGAATGAGAATGGAGCTTTCCTACACTCATTCTGGATATCTTTGGGTGCGGGACGTTTGGCTCGTTGCTTATCGTATCCACCTTTACTCATAGACTTTAGTGTGATTCTTATCAAGTAACTATCAAGTCTATTCCAATCTTTCATTCAATCATTCTATCACTCCTCTTGCCTCCTTAATCATTCTTGTTTTCAGCCCTAGTGGGCTGAACTACGATTGCTCTGATTTCCTTATTACACTATAAGGATACGTAGGCAGGAGAACCCAGATTCTCCGCGAGCTACCCTATTTATAAATCAATCATTATTAAACACATCATTCTTCATTCATTCAATCAATACCATCTTTTTGAGATCAACCATACTTTTCCTTGGACTCCTTGTACATCCTTTTAGGATGATATAGCGGTAGTCCACCTCATCAATCGAGAGTTACTTGGGTCATACCGCCAAACATTTAATTCTATCTTTTTGGGTTTAAACACCACCTTACTCTTCAATTCAGAGTCTATCTCCTTCTCGGATCCAAGATATTATCCTTCTTTGATCTCGAACGGTTTGTTCCCCAGCCAGTGATATATTGTTTCCCTGTACACAATAATACTTTCTCTTGGCCCCCCGCCTATACCCTTTTAGGATGATATAGCAGCAGTCTGTCTTGCGAATCAAGAGTTGTTTGGCTAGCACCCAAACACTTATTTCAGTCTTTATTTTTGGCTTTACCCTATAGCGGCAACCATGCTAGCCCACGTACTGGTAAATGCTTGTTTACTCTTTGATTCCAAGTTCCAACCATTTGTGAGTTCCCTTGATACCATTATGTTGGTTCAAGTTATACTTTTCATCACTTCTCTCTCTCTCTCTCTCTCTCTCTCTCTCTCTCTCTCTCTCTCTCTCTCTCTCTCTCTCTCCCTCCCTCTCTCTCTATTCTCGTGGTTCGACGAACTATGATTGCTTTGACTTTCTCATTGCACAATGAGAATACGTAGGCACGAGGATGCGAATCCTTGGCGAGCATACTCATAATTATTCCTCCTTCCGCCTTAGGGCACAATGCATATCTTTCATGATCCGTTATCTACCTTCGATCACTAACCATTCACCCAGTGACATATTGTCTCTTTGACACTGAAATACAGTTTTCTTTGGATATCCATATACACCCTTTTAGGGCGCCTAACGACAATCGTCATTTGTCCCTAGATTTATTTGGCTCATACCCAGATATTTAATTCCCTCTTTTTGGCTAAATATCTGATAGTGGAAACCATGTTGTTCCACGTATCGTTTAATGTTGTTTTCCTCTATGGTACGAATCTTAACTCTCCTATGGATTCCAGTACATCTTTAACTTCTATTTCAAACTACTTCTTCAGTCACTTGTTACCAAATATTCATTTCTGTGACTTTGGGTTACTTCATTTCATTCATCTCCATGATACACTCATATTCTACCTTCATTCACTCCATGTGATACACCAGTTATCTTCGAGCCAAATACACTACCTCTTTGTGCTCCATCTTGCGTCACCTTGTGAACCAAGAGATGTTTGAGTCATACCCCCCAAGCACTTATTTCTTTGTATTTTCGACATTACCTTATAGCGGCATCCATGCTAGCCCACGTACTGATTGGTAAGAGCCACCTTACTCTTGGGTTCATGTTTTCACGCTTGTTGGAGTTCAAACACTATCCTTTGATTCAGACCATACCTTTATGACACTTCTTTTCATCTCCCACCACTAGTTCTTTGAACTACGGAGCTCTGAATTCCTCATTGCACTATGAGGATACGTAGGCATGAGGGCCCCAATCCTCATCGAGTACTTTATATATTTCTTTTCCTTTCCCCTTATACTTTGCGAGTAACCTTTAGTTATCACACCTATTCGAGCAAGAACAATCAAAATGGTTCCCATGGATGTTTGGGGTGTTGATACCTTCCCATTGCATAACCGACTTCCTTACCCAACATATCTCTTTCCCCCGGGTTTTATTGATGTTTTCCCTTTCCTTCGGGAATAAATAAAGTTTGATGGTGGCTCTGTTGTATATTCGAGTGTGCGATACGTTCGGGTATATTTTTGCTAGCTTCAGGTATACCTGTGTGCTGCATGTACTCCAGCAGGTCCTCAATACCCACACGCATGCCTTGCATTTCTTCAATCAAGACTGCTAAGTTTTGCTCGGTCCTTCCTGCGTAGTCATGATGCTGCTCTTATATCTGCTGGATTTGTACCATCATGTCGATCTACTGTCTCTATATATATCGCAACAACTGGTCGCGTTCGACATCTACATCATTACGATGCCGCAACTCACAAAGGACATCGTCAAGTGCGGACCTAATGCCGACATAATCATATTCCTCTTGGGACTACTGTCGGGGAGAGGTACCTGCAAAAGTGTTAGAAGGGTCAGGTGCGGTGTGTGTACGTGTAGGCATGTCAGAAAAAGCGGGAGCATCTTGCTCCATCTCATCATATTCATTATCGGTATGACCACATTGGTTATCCTGCACATGTATGTCATTAGGGGCAGGATAATCGGGTTCAGGGGAGGTCAGATCATAAAGCAAATTATTCCTGTTATGCACATTTATATGTGTGTGGCAGGATAAGATGATACTCCTAATCTAGCGGTTACCAACCATGAGAGATTATATGTCGTCCCCTGGCCTTAATTAAGCGTTCGGCTCGACAGGAATCAATATTCAGGGAGGGCGTCGGAAGGGGTTGTAGAGTTGCAAGCTCACTATCTAAGCCTAGTGTACGGGCTATGGAGGTAACTAGACCTCCTATACAAAAAAGGGTGGTCCCTCTTGCGCAAAGCAACTGCAAATGAGCCAGCATGAAAGGAGTCGCATTGACTCGTGTCGGTGCGAATGCAACATGTAAAAAGAAAAGCTCTTTAGAATTCACCCTACCGTTGTTTATTCGACCAAATGTTGTGTTGACTAATATGAGATGCACATAGCGTATGGTCGGGTCATGGATATGTGAGGCTTTTAGCCCTTCCCAAACGGAAGTCCTCTCACCAGTCAATTGTTCCCAAAAACGGAACGCTTCATACTGCCATTCTTCTTCCGAGGGGCAGGCATAAGCTATGTCGTTCCCATGGGGAAAATGCAGCATGTCCCTAAGAGTATCTTGACTAAATTCGTAATCCATATTAAACATTCTAAACCTCACTATGATTGAAGAGTATTGATCTACCATAGGTGTATAGTAAGTGAAAGAACTTAAAAATTCCAAAGTCAGCCTCTCGTAGGTAGCATCATTTAACGAATATAAATGCGTTAAATCTAGTCTATCTAGTATCCGTCGTACACTACCGAATAGTCCTAACTTACGTAAGCAAGATTCATCGGCATACCTTGTTGGAGTTACTGAGCGTTCGTAGAGCTTCAAGTACCTCCCCTTTTGTAATTCTCCAACTTCACCTTCACTGAAGATGAGGTTTGACAAGTCTACTGTTGGCCTTCTTGTTCTAACTTGGACTCTTGGAGGCATGATGTGTGTGTGAAGAATGATTTTAGAATGGGGTTCAAATAAGATTTTGAAATGTGGTTGAATTTGGGTGATGAGAGTTTAAATAAGTGAAATAGAGAGGGGATTTGAAAGGTTGAAGATGAAGGGTGTTGTTGGGGAGTGGTAAAGGTGAGTTAATGAGTTTTGGAAGTTGAAAAAGTGGGAAAACGCGCGACTATGCGTTTAAAATTGCATTTTTGAGTTTCTGAGGTTTGTGGTGAATGTCATAGGGTTGTGGCGAATGCCCCGAACCTTAAATAAGGAGATTTTGTTTTACCTGCGTGGCGAACTCCATGAGGGTTATGGTGAAAGCCAAAAGCTTCAGAAACATAAATTTTTTGTTTTATGGTTTCAGGAAAAAAAATTAAAATGCATAAAATGATATCAAATAATTCAATATAAAATAATACATGATAAAGATAAAATAAAATAAAATGACATTAATAAAAAATATAAAATATTCGATATGTTTTACGTCGATAGCACGACACAATAAAAAAAATCGACGAAGAATCATAAAATAAAAGTCTTAAAAGGAAATCCAAATAGAAAGCATGAAATGGTATCCTCCCCCACACTTAAACAAAGCGGTGTCCATAGTGCTTCAATGTCAGGCAGGAATGCGGAAAATAAAAAATCCTGGAGATCAAGCACTACGATGATCGGTAGGATCGGTAATAGGGGGCCTGGAATACACCACTTGGTGAAGATGATCAAATTGTTTGTTAGCAATGTCCATAAAGTCATAAAGGTCTCGGAGAATGGTAGTAACATCAGCTCTTATAGCAGCAACTTCAGTCCAAAGGGTTTCCAGTGCCAAATTATGGTTGTTACTAGAAGTGGCATGAGCAACTGAAACAAGCCTAGGTGTATCAGAGAGAGGGGGAGGACTACGGTATTCATAAACAGTAGGTGTTCTAGGAGGTGAAGGTTGTAACACCCCGAATAAAATAAGAGAATTATTTAAATTAAGTTAATAATATATTTAATAATTTAATTAAATAAATTGAATTATTGGATTATTATTATTATTATTATTTGGAATAATAAGTATTTGGAAAATATATAAGTTGGAATAAGGAAAAAGAGTTTTCATTTTGTAAAAAGGGTTTTACGTGAAAACGGAGAAGCTGCAGAGAAGAGGAGGAAAGGGCAAAGAGGAAGAGCTAGAGAGCAAAGGTTGAAGAACGGAAAAGCTCGAAGCTTAGAGATTGCCGGATTATCTCAGGTAAGGGGGGTTTATCGTCGCTTAATGGGTATTATAGATTAACATGTCATGGGTAGTAATAGCCGTTGAATTGACCCTAATTGGGATTTAGAATGCTGAGAAAATTGTGATGATTAAGTTGTATGAAAACTGAAATTGAATCGATAATTGTATGTGTCGTGATTTTCCGATAATGTAGCTTTTTACGGAATTGGAATCGGAGGTCCGGAAGTCCTCCAACGGCGGAAAATGCGGAGAATTCTGCATTCTGCCTTGTGTTAGCGCAGGAACTGCTGTTTTGCCTGCGTTAACCGGTTAACCTAGGGCGTTAACCGGTTAACACTGTTATATTTTGTAAAAATGTGCTGTTTTGCCTGCGTTAACCGGTTAACCCAGGGCGTTAACCGGTTAACACTGTTGCGTGTTGCCAGAAAATGTATTTTTGTCCTGCGTTAACCGGTTAACCCAGGGCGTTAACCGGTTAACACTGTTGCAGTGTGGAAAAATTGTTAATTTTATGTTGTGAACACAATTGGTGAGTGGCCTATTGTAGTTAATTATGATGAGTAATTTTGTTGGGTTATGTGATGAAGAGTTGATGCAAATATGTTGATAAGTTGTGTTAAAGTTGTTGAAAATATTGAGTTGTAGGCTTGATGAGCCAAAATTGATTATAAGTTGTTTTGTTGAAAATACTGAGTTGTAGGCTGATGAGCCAAAGTTGAGTATAAGTTGTTTTGTTGAAAAAGCTGTTGTGTTGCTGTTATTATTATGTTGTTGAAATTGCAAGTCGTACATGCCATATACATTCATATGCATAGAGTCGGAGCTTTGCTCACACCACGTTGGCCTGGATTGGCAAAAATTATGGAGCTTTGCTCACACCACGTTGGCCTGGATTGGCAAAAAATTATGGAGCTTTGCTCACACCACGTTGGCCTGGATTGGCAAAAATCGGAGCTTTGCTCACACCACGTTAGCCTGGATTGGCAAAATTTTAAGTTGAAAGTTGAAGGCTTATGCCTTGATGCCCACTAAAATGGCAATGATTTTAAGTTGGGAGTTTTACTCCGAATGGTACCACATGCATGACGAGTCGAGTCTCATTTGAGTTGCATTTTATGTTGTTATTGAGTATGATAATTGAGTTGATGTGCTGTTACTGAATGCATGATATGATTAGGGTGATTAACGTGTAAATTTACTTAGCATTACATGATGATTTATAATGCTTATTATATCGATTGAGGAACTCACCCTTACAACTATTTTTCAGGTAACGAGCAATGAGTTGAGTAGAAGCTAGTGCCTGGAGTCTAGTGTAGTCTACGTAGTGGGTCGTGCTCTGATAGATGTAACATCGGGACGGGATGTTTTAATTGTTTTATTGTTGTTTGTTGAACCTTTTTACCTGTAAAACGTTATATGTTTTGAATGGTTGGTTGATTCTATCCGCTGCGAATTTTGCAAAAATGTTGTTTTGATTAAATAAAGAGCATGACAGTTATTATGGTGTGAAATGTTGTGTGACACCCTTGGTGCATGATTACTCTGATATATATATATATATATATATATATATATATATATATATTTGTTGTTGTTATTAAATATTTGGGGTATTTTAGAAGGGTGTTACATTAGTGGTATCAGAGCAGGTCGGTCTGTCCGGCCAGTTGTCGTGTCGTTACTGTCTAACAATTGTGTAATTGTTACTAGTCTAACTTTTAAGTTGTGTTGTAGTGATAAGTTGAAATGGCTGGAAGGAATGACGCTGCAATGGCTGCCGCAATGCAAGCAATGGCACAAGCTGTGCAGAACTTGCCAAATGCTGGTGGAGATGCTGGATCACGTAGCTTGGCGACTTTTCAAAGAGAGAATCCGCCGGTGTTTAAAGTAAAGCATGATCCAGATGCAGCCTTGGGATGGTTGAAAGAGATTGAGAGGATCTTCCGTGTTATGGATTGCACTCCAGCTCAGAAGGTTCGGTATGGTACTCACATGCTAGCAGTCGAAGCTGATGACTGGTGGCTAGAGACTCACGAGAGGTTGACCGTGGCAGGTGAAGCCATTACTTGGGATGTATTCCGTAGGGAATTCATGAGAAAGTATTATCCGGAAGATGTCCGTGGTAAGAAGGAAATTGAGTTCCTTGAGCTGAAACAAGGAAGCATGTCTGTCACTGATTATGCTGCGAAATTTGTGGAGCTGTCCAAATTTTATCCTCATTACACTGGTGCTGGTGCTGAATTTTCAAAGTGCATCAAATTTGAAAACGGACTGCACTCTGAAATTAAGAAGGCTGTTGGGTATCAGAAGATACGCATTTTTACTGAATTGGTTGATAGCTGCAGGATATTTGAAGAAGACAATAATGCTCATTACAAGGTTGTCAGTGATCGCAGAGGCAAGCAACATCAAAACCGTGGCAAGCCGTATGATGCTCCAGCTGGAAAAGGGAAGCAAAGAGCTGCTCCGGCTCAGAGAGCTAGTGGGGGAGGTGCTCCTGCTGGTATAGTTTGCTTCAAATGTGGTCAGGCTGGTCATAAGAGTAATGTATGCACTGCTGAAGTAAAGAGGTGTTTTCGCTGTGGTAAGATTGGTCATGCAATAGCTGATTGCAAGCATAAGGAAGTGATTTGTTTTAATTGTGGCGAAGAAGGGCATATTGGAAGTCAGTGTCAGAAGCCAAAGAAATCTCAGACGGGGAGGGTGTTCGCATTGACCGGAACTCAAACCTCCAGTGAGGACAGACTTATCCGAGGTACGTGTTATATTAATGGCTTTCCTCTTGTAGCTATTATTGACACAGGTGCGACTCATTCCTTTATATCTTTGGATTGTGCTGTGAAACTTAAGTTAGAGATATCTGAGATGTTTGGTAGTATGGTGATTGATACTCCTGCGAAGGGTTCAGTGACTACTACTTCGGTTTGTTTAAATTGTCCTTTGAGTATTTTTGGTAGAGAATTTGGGATGGACCTAGTGTGCCTTCCACTAGTGCAGATTGATGTTATTCTGGGTATGAACTGGTTGGTGTTTAACCGAGTTTCTATCAATTGTTTTGATAAGACGGTGGTCTTTCCTGAGATTGAGGAGGGAAAGAGTTTGTTTCTATCGGCGAGACAAGTGGATGAGGAAGTAGCTGATGGGGCAGAGTTGTTTATGCTGTTAGCGACTCTGGAGGCTAAAGATAAACTGGTGATTGGCGATCTAGCCGTGGTGTGTGATTTTCCTGATGTGTTTCCGGAAGAGGTGAATGAATTGCCGCCAGAGCGTGAAGTTGAGTTTTCGATTGATTTAGTACCTGGTACTAGACCGATATCGATGGCTCCGTACCGTATGTCTGCTGTTGAGTTAACTGAATTGAAGAGTCAGTTGGAAGATCTGTTGGATAAGAAATTTATTCGTCCGAGTGTGTCACCGTGGGGTGCACCAGTGCTATTGGTTAAGAAGAAAGAAGGTACTATGAGGTTGTGTGTGGACTACAGGCAACTGAATAAAGTGACGATCAAGAATCGGTATCCTTTGCCGAGGATTGATGATTTGATGGATCAGTTGGTTGGTGCAAGTGTGTTCAGCAAAATAGATTTGAGATCTGGGTATCATCAGATCCGTGTGAAAACCGAGGATATTCAGAAGACTGCTTTCAGAACAAGGTATGGACATTATGAGTATTCTGTAATGCCTTTTGGTGTGACTAATGCGCCTGGAGTATTTATGGAGTATATGAATAGGATTTTCCATCCGTACCTAGACAGGTTTGTGGTGGTGTTTATTGATGACATTTTGGTGTATTCGAAATCTGAAGAAGAGCATGCTGAACATTTGAGAGTGGTTTTAGAAGTTCTACGAGAAAAGAAGCTATTTGCTAAACTCTCTAAGTGTGAATTTTGGTTAGAAGAGGTTAGTTTCCTTGGTCATGTGATTTCAAGAGGTGGCGTTGCTGTTGATCCTTCTAAGATTGAAGCGGTGTCTAAGTGGGAAGCTCCGAAGTCTGTTGCTGAGATTCGAAGTTTCCTTGGATTGGCTGGTTATTATAGGAAGTTCATTGAGGGATTTTCTAAGTTGGCGTTACCATTGACGATGTTGACTAGGAAGGGGCAAGCATTTGTTTGGGACTCAAAATGTGAAGAAGGTTTCCAAGAGTTAAAGAGAAGGTTGACTACTGCTCCTATTCTGATATTACCGAGTTCGTCGGAATCATTTGAAGTTTACTGTGATGCTTCATTGTTGGGTTTGGGTGGCGTGTTGATGCAGAATAAGCAGGTTATAGCTTATGCTTCAAGACAGCTGAGGGTTCATGAGAGGAACTATCCGACGCATGATTTAGAGTTGGCAGCTGTGGTATTTGTTCTGAAGTTATGGAGGCATTACTTGTATGGGTCAAGATTTGAGGTTTTCAGTGACCATAAAAGTTTAAAGTATTTGTTTGATCAGAAAGAGCTGAATATGAGACAGAGAAGATGGTTAGAGTTTCTGAAGGATTATGACTTTGGTTTGAATTACCATCCGGGTAAAGCAAACGTAGTGGCTGATGCATTGAGTCGGAAATCATTACATATGTCTATGTTAATGGTTAAGGAATTGGATTTAATTGAGCAGTTTAGAGACTTGAGTTTGGTGTGTGAGAGTACTCACAATAGTGTTAAATTGGGAATGTTGAAGTTGACAAGTGGTATTCTGGATGAGATCAGAGAGGGTCAGAAATCTGATATGCTTTTGATTGATAAGTTGACTCTAGTGAATCAAGGTCAAGGTGGCGAATTCAGAGTTGATGAGAATGATGTGTTGAAATTTGGTAATCGGGTGTGTATTCCGGATGTTGCCGAACTTAAGAAGAGTATTCTTGAAGAAGGACATCGTAGTGGCCTGAGTATTCATCCTGGAGCTACGAAGATGTATCATGATTTGAAAAAGTTATTTTGGTGGCCGGGAATGAAGAAAGAAATTGCGAGTTTTGTTTATTCCTGTTTGACTTGTCAGAAGTCAAAGATTGAGCATCAGAAGCCGTCTGGGCTAATGCAACCGTTGGCTATTCCAGAGTGGAAGTGGGATAGTATCAGTATGGATTTTGTTTCTGGTTTACCGAGGACAATTAAGAATTTTGAAGCTATTTGGGTGATTGTTGACAGATTGACAAAGTCGGCTCATTTCATTCCGATTAGAATGGACTATCCGTTAGAGAAATTAGCTGAGTTGTATATTGAGAAGATTGTAAGTTTACATGGTATTCCGTCGAGTATTGTTTCGGACAGAGATCCTAGATTTACATCGAAATTCTGGGAAGGTTTGCAGAAGGCTTTGGGAACTAAACTGAGATTGAGTTCTGCATATCATCCGCAGACTGATGGTCAGACTGAGAGGACGATTCAGTCACTAGAGGATCTTTTGAGAGCTTGTGTTTTGGAAAAGGGAGGTGCTTGGGATTGTTATTTACCTTTGATTGAGTTTACCTACAACAATAGTTTTCATTCGAGCATTGATATGGCACCGTTTGAAGCTTTGTATGGTAGGAGATGTCGGACACCGTTATGTTGGTATGAGTCCGGTGAGAGTGCTGTGGTTGGACCGGAGATTGTTCAACAGACTACAGAAAAGATTAAGATGATTCAGGAGAAGATGAGAATTGCTCAGAGTCGTCAGAAGAGTTATCATGACAAGAGGAGGAAGTCACTTGAGTTCCAAGAGGGAGATCATGTGTTTCTTCGTGTTACTCCGATAACTGGGGTTGGTCGAGCTCTGAAATCGAAGAAGTTGACACCGCGATTTATTGGTCCTTATCAGATTTTGGAGAGGATAGGAGAGGTAGCCTATCGTATCGCTTTACCGCCGTCACTTGCGAATTTGCATGAGGTTTTTTCATGTGTCTCAGTTGAGGAGGTACATTCATGATCCGTCGCATGTGATCCAAGTAGATGATGTACAGGTAAGAGATAACCTGACTGTTGAAATATCGCCTATGAGGATTGAGGATCGAGAGTTGAAGCAGTTGCGGGGTAAAGAGATTTCCTTAGTGAAGGTAGCTTGGGGAGGACCAGCAGGTGGCAATGTGACTTGGGAACTGGAGAGTCAGATGAAAGAGTCTTATCCAGAGTTATTTGCTTGAGGTATGTTTTCGAGGACGAAAACTCTTTTAGTGGGGGAGAGTTGTAACACCCCGAATAAAATAAGAGAATTATTTAAATTAAGTTAATAATATATTTAATAATTTAATTAAATAAATTGAATTATTGGATTATTATTATTATTATTATTTGGAATAATAAGTATTTGGAAAATATATAAGTTGGAATAAGGAAAAAGAGTTTTCATTTTGTAAAAAGGGTTTTACGTGAAAACGGAGAAGCTGCAGAGAAGAGGAGGAAAGGGCAAAGAGGAAGAGCTAGAGAGCAAAGGTTGAAGAACGGAAAAGCTCGAAGCTTAGAGATTGCCGGATTATCTCAGGTAAGGGGGGTTTATCGTCGCTTAATGGGTATTATAGATTAACATGTCATGGGTAGTAATAGCCGTTGAATTGACCCTAATTGGGATTTAGAATGCTGAGAAAATTGTGATGATTAAGTTGTATGAAAACTGAAATTGAATCGATAATTGTATGTGTCGTGATTTTCCGATAATGTAGCTTTTTACGGAATTGGAATCGGAGGTCCGGAAGTCCTCCAACGGCGGAAAATGCGGAGAATTCTGCATTCTGCCTTGTGTTAGCGCAGGAACTGCTGTTTTGCCTGCGTTAACCGGTTAACCTAGGGCGTTAGCCGGTTAACACTGTTATATTTTGTAAAAATGTGCTGTTTTGCCTGCGTTAACCGGTTAACCCAGGGCGTTAACCGGTTAACACTGTTGCGTGTTGCCAGAAAATGTATTTTTGTCCTGCGTTAACCGGTTAACCCAGGGCGTTAACCGGTTAACACTGTTGCAGTGTGGAAAAATTGTTAATTTTATGTTGTGAACACAATTGGTGAGTGGCCTATTGTAGTTAATTATGATGAGTAATTTTGTTGGGTTATGTGATGAAGAGTTGATGCAAATATGTTGATAAGTTGTGTTAAAGTTGTTGAAAATATTGAGTTGTAGGCTTGATGAGCCAAAATTGATTATAAGTTGTTTTGTTGAAAATACTGAGTTGTAGGCTGATGAGCCAAAGTTGAGTATAAGTTGTTTTGTTGAAAAAGCTGTTGTGTTGCTGTTATTATTATGTTGTTGAAATTGCAAGTCGTACATGCCATATACATTCATATGCATAGAGTCGGAGCTTTGCTCACACCACGTTGGCCTGGATTGGCAAAAATTATGGAGCTTTGCTCACACCACGTTGGCCTGGATTGGCAAAAAATTATGGAGCTTTGCTCACACCACGTTGGCCTGGATTGGCAAAAATCGGAGCTTTGCTCACACCACGTTAGCCTGGATTGGCAAAATTTTAAGTTGAAAGTTGAAGGCTTATGCCTTGATGCCCACTAAAATGGCAATGATTTTAAGTTGGGAGTTTTACTCCGAATGGTACCACATGCATGACGAGTCGAGTCTCATTTGAGTTGCATTTTATGTTGTTATTGAGTATGATAATTGAGTTGATGTGCTGTTACTGAATGCATGATATGATTAGGGTGATTAACGTGTAAATTTACTTAGCATTACATGATGATTTATAATGCTTATTATATCGATTGAGGAACTCACCCTTACAACTATTTTTCAGGTAACGAGCAATGAGTTGAGTAGAAGCTAGTGCCTGGAGTCTAGTGTAGTCTACGTAGTGGGTCGTGCTCTGATAGATGTAACATCGGGACGGGATGTTTTAATTGTTTTATTGTTGTTTGTTGAACCTTTTTACCTGTAAAACGTTATATGTTTTGAATGGTTGGTTGATTCTATCCGCTGCGAATTTTGCAAAAATGTTGTTTTGATTAAATAAAGAGCATGACAGTTATTATGGTGTGAAATGTTGTGTGACACCCTTGGTGCATGATTACTCTGATATATATATATATATATATATATATATATATATATATATATATATATATATATATATATATATATATATATATATATATATATATTTGTTGTTGTTATTAAATATTTGGGGTATTTTAGAAGGGTGTTACAAAGGTGACTCACCCTGGCCTTCTAAATCAAAAAGCCAGTTGTTACGGTCGTATACACTAGTTCGCTCAATGTTGGGCAGGGTGAAGTGGTGAACTATCTCATGGATGATTAACATCTGGAATTCCATAGGTCCAAGGTTTCTTATTAATCTTCTATTAAAACAAAAGGTAATGTCCATTGGTCGGGTGCCTCCTAGAGAGGTTATGCGGGAGAGTGTTGTTCTTAGGGCTAAGGCTGCAACAATCATGGTGACTTGTCCATCAATCGGGATGGGACCATGAGTAGCATGGGAAATCCTATTTAGGTTTGCAAGCATGAAGGTTGTAGGATTAACTGGCCTGGACTGAAAAACACAGAATAAGATGAATAATTCATCTCTAGACACATTGGTACTGCTTTTCGATTTTCCAAAAAGGGTGTAGGCTAAGATCATATGGAAATAGAGAATAGCAAGGTTATTGATTTGGGCGGAGTGTCTGGAATCGGGTTCAGTTTGTGTCTCTCCAGAAATAGTCAAGTTCAAAGGTCATAGATGCATCCTCTTGTGCTATACTGAAAACGTCGGGTCCATTAGGAAATTCTAACAGATCAGCCATTTCATGATGGTTAAAATTATAGGTATACCCAAAAAGCCTAAAGGACACTCTTACTCTATTTAATTCCCTCCCTTGGTTAGGGTCATAGAGAAAGGAGCTTAGGAATTATAGTGTTAGCTTGTGGTACATTGAAAATCTCTTCCTAGTGAAGCTCTCCCACCCGAGTTGGTTGAACATAAAGTTGATGCTCTCTCCTATACCTAAGGTAGCCATGGTATGTCCATCAGGGTATTTGGTCAGTGCCACCTCTCTCTGAAAAAGAGTTTCATTACGTTGCCTTTGTGCCACGTTTCTAAAAGTAACAACCATATTATTTACGTTCTCCATTCCTAAAGTTAGTATGAAGTTAGTAGCATGAAAGGAGACATGAAAATAGTTAGTACTGATCAAAACAAGTAAACCTCTTATTGGGGAATTAGTAATTAGTAATCGTGGGTTGCCTCTCACGCAACACTTTGTTTAATGTCGTAAGCTCGACACAAATTAACAAATCATTAAGTTGTTGAGAGAGACGGCAACTCGCCTAGCTTTAGACTAGTATAAAAATCTTTATTGTTAACACAATGATAGTGTTTTAGACGTTGTCCATTCACAACAAAGGCTTCATTAAATTTACCTTTTATTTCTATAACTTTATTTTGAAACACTTTGGTAACTTCAAAAGGGCTGGACCACCTAGAATGTAATTTTCCTGGAAAAAGTCGTAGTCGAGAGTTAAATAACAGGACTAAATCCCCCTCGTTAAACTCTCTCCTTGAGATATGTTTATCGTGCCATCTTTTTGTTCGTTCCTTATAGATTTTGGAATTCTCATAGGCGTCTAATCTCAGTTCCTCGAGTTCATGTACTTTTGAGACTCGTTTTTCACCCGCGGTTGCATAATCCATGTTTAGGGCCTTATGTTCTAATTCAACCGGGAGGTGGATTGACTTGCCATAAATTAATTTAAACGACGTGGTTCCTATGGGGGTCTTATAGGTTGTATGATATGCCCATAGAGCTTCGTGAAGCTTGGAAGACCAATCTTTCCTAGATGTCAAACCTGTTTTTCCTAATATTTGTTTAATTTCCCTATTGGAAATTTCGACCTGTCCACTTGTTTGTGGGTGGTAGTGCATTGTTATTCGGTGTCTAACTCCATATTTAAGTAGTAATTTCTCAAAATTCATGGAAATGAAGTGGGAGCTCCGTCACTAATGACGAGTCTCGGTATACCGAATCTAGGAAATATTTGATTCTTAAAGAGCTTTATTATAACTCGCGCATCGTTTGTAGGTGAAGCTATAACTTCAATCCATTTTGACACATAGTCTACGATGACGAGTATGTATTGGTTACCAAAAGAGGATAGGAATGGGACCATGAAGTCAATGCCCCACACATCGAAAACTTCTACTTCCAAGATACCTTTTAGAGGCATCTCATAGCATCTAGAGATGTTCCCAATGCGTTGGCACTGGTCGCAGCTTATAACCGCGGAGTGGACGTCTTTCCACAGATTAGGCAAGAAGAAGTCGGATTGTAAGATTTTTACGCAAGTTTTCGATGTGCTAGCATGCCCCCCATAGGGTGCAGCATGGAAATAATGTATGATATTGTCGACTTCGTCCTCTGGGACGCAACGACGGAAGACACCATCGACGCCTCTTTTGAAAAGAAGTGGCTCATCCCAGTAGTAGTGTTTTAGGTCATGGAGGAATTTCTTCTTTTGTTGGTAAGCTAGCTCTGGAGGAAGTACTCTGGATGCTAGGTAGTTGACAAAGTCAGCATACCATGACACCGTAGTTTTAGTAATTATGGCCTCCACAACCTCATCAGTTTCTGCGTCTTTAAAGGTTAAAGGGTACTCAGTCGTGTTACTCTCGATTTGAGCCACAAGCCGATCATATGGGAAATCATCGTTGATTGGTTGTTGCTCGATTTTCATATTCTCGAGTCTAGACAAGTGGTCGGCAATAACATTCTCAATTCCCTTCTTGTCTTTGATCTCCAAGTCGAATTCTTGCAAGAGAAGAATACATCTTAAGAGTCTTGGTTTGGCGTATTTTTTATTCAATAAATACCTAATTGTAGCGTGATCAGTGTAGATAATTATTTTAGCTCCCACCAAGTAGGAACATAATTTATCTAACGTAAAAACGACGGCTTGAAGCTCCTTTTCAGTTGTGGCGTAGTTCATTTGTGCTTGGTCCAAGGTTTTACTTGCATAATAGATCGCATGAATCTTTTTATTAGTTCTCTGACCCAAGACCGCTCCTACAGCATAATCACTCGCGTCACACATTATCTCAAAAGGTTTGCTCCAATAAGGTGGTTGCATGATGGGCGCAATTATTAGGGCGTTTTCAATAATTTGAACGCCTCTAGACATTTTTCGTCAAAGAAAAATTCCGCGTCTTTCATTAATAAGTTGGTAAGTGGTTTTGTTATTTTAGAGAAATCTTTAATAAATTGGCAGTAAAAACCGGCGTGTCCTAAAAAGCTTTGTATTTCTCTAACAGTTTTTGGGGGTTGAAGGTTTTCTATAACCTCTATTTTTGATTTGTCGACTTCAATCCCCTTATCGGACACTATGTCTCCAAGTATTATCCCTTGTATAACCATGAAATGGCATTTCTCCTAATTCAGCACGAGATTAACCTTTACACATCTATCAAACACCATTTCTAGGTTTTTTAGAAAACCTTCGAAACTCTGCCCACAAATGGAAAAATCATCCATAAACACCTCCATGATGTCGTCTATATAGTCTGCGAAAATTGACATCATGCACCTTTGAAATGTTGCAGGAGCATTACAAAGTCCAAACGACATTCATCTGTAGGCAAATGTACCTTAAGGACATGTGAAAGTTGTCTTTTTTTTGTCATCAGGATGGATGGGAATTTGATAGAATCCTGAGTAACCATCCAGATAGCAAAAATGGGAGTGCTTAGCTAATCGTTCCAACATTTGATCGATAAAAGGTAAGGGGAAGTGATCCTTGCAAGTGGCTTTATTTAATTTTCTGTAATCAATGCATATCCTTCATCCGGTTACTACACGTTTAGCTACAGTCTCGCCCTTTTTGTTATCGACAATCGTAACACCACCTTTCTTAGGTACTACATGTACTGGGCTGACCCATTTACTGTTAGATATGGGATATATAATACCTGCCTCTAATAACTTCAACACTTCTTTTCTTACAACATCGCTCATAATCGGGTTTAGTCGCCTCTGGTGTTCTCTAGAGGTTTTCGAGTCTTCTTCTAGCATAATGCAATGCATGCATAGAGAGGGACTAATTCCTTTTAAGTCTAAGATGTTGTAGCCTAAGGCATTAAGGTATTTCCTTATGACATATAATAGTTTTTCAGTTTCTATTTGTTCTAAATCGGCGTTGACTATTATAGGTTGCTCAAGCTCTGTATCCAGGAATTCATATTTCATATTTTTCGGTAGTATTTTAAGTTCTATAGATGGTTTCTTCGGGCATGGCATTGGATTTGGAGTTAATGCTAGACATTCCCTTAAACTGTCATCTACAAATGGTTCTTTGTATTGGTCGTCCTCAAGAATGGGTGGTTCTGGGATTTTTAGGATTTCGGTATCCTCAGATGGTTCCATTTTTATTTCTTTTATACACTTATCAATGATGTCCATAAAACAACATGTGTCGTCTATGGTAGGTGCTTTCAGAAATTGCGATAAATTGAATTCAATCTTCTCCTCTCCCACTTCGAAAGTCATTTTTCCTCGTTTCACATCTATAATGGCACCAACAGTTGCTAGGAAGGGTCTTCCTAGGATAATTGGGATGTTAGAATCTTCTTTGATGTCCATTATTATGAAATCGATAGAGATAAAGAATTGACCGACTCAGATAGGAAAGTTCTCTAGCATTCCTATGGGATACTTAACAGAACGATCTACTAGTTGGAGAGACATTCTCGTTGGTCTTAACTCTCCCAATTTGAGCCTTTCGCAGATGGAAAGCGGCATCAAACTCACACTAGCTCCTAAATGTCAGAGCGTTTTGTCTATTACAAAATTCCCTATCACATAGGGTATGGAAAAAAACTGCCAGGATCTTTTAGTTTAGGTGGCATGTTATTCTGAATTGTAGCACTACACTCTGTGTTAAGTGTCATTGTCTCATCATCCTCAAGTGTCACTATTTCATCTTTCTAACTAACAACCTTACAAGACTTTTGATTAAAAATGATATCATAACCATTGTCACTAAGTTGACTAATAGATAAAAGGTTATGCATCAGACCATCAACTAAAAGAACATTAGTAATAGAAGTAAGTTTACTGTTACCAATAGTTCCAAAGCCAATGATCTTTCCTTTCTGGTTTCCTCTGAAACCAACAAAGCCACCGGGCTTAAGTTCCAAATCTTGGAACATAGACCTTTTTCCTGTAATGTGACGTGAGCATCCACTACCCAGGTATCATGACTGGTGTTTCAGCTGAGCTGTTAACGATGTCTGCAACATAAATTATTTTATCCTTAGGTACCCACTTTCTGGGTTCTCTCTTGTTAGTTTTCCCAGAGTTTCTTATAACTTTGGGTCTTTTAGCAGAAGGGTAATCATGGAGAATTTATCCATGATACTTAGGTTTCAGAACTTAGTTCTTATCCTTTGTATGTTTCTGTGTCTGTGCAGAAATATCAAGCTTGGTTCCAGCAGACACGAAATGCACATAGAGAGGTTTTGGTTTTATCTTCTAACTTTTGTCAGGTTTTATAGCTTATATACAACCTAAACCCTTCTTGCCATTTCTACTAACTCCATAGATCAAGGAATCCATTTTGCTTCTATCTATGCTTTTAGCTAGAAAGTACTGGAATTCTCTATCATATTTAATGATGCAATAAGTACCAGAAGCTTCTGAGATTATTTCCTCCTCTAGTTTTGAACTTTTTCTTTTCAAAGCAGAGTTGTTACTTTCTAAAGAAAATGATTTTTCATTTCGAGAGGAAATATCTTTCTCAAGCTCACTGCGAGTTTCAAAGGCGACTACTTGGACTTGTTTAAGGTCCTTGTATTTACTCTGAAGACTCTGGTACTGATCACGACTTAGTATGTCTATCAAAATGGATAACTGCAAATGCACAGTTGTATCACGTAGTTTTAAAAAAATATTGAACCCAAATGACCAAAAATCAAACTATCGTTATCTAAAGTTACTGTGTAAAGCTATGACTAATGATTACTTTGTTATTCTTAGATTGATTAAGAGAGATTGGGAAATAAAATTTAACTGGAAATAATAATATAATTAAAATATCCAATAAAGAGGCATCGGTATGTAAATCAATCGTTCTTCGAGGATTGGGTAAACAATTAACATTAAAATAAAGTAAATCACTTTTCAGTAGAAAATATCAATTTAAAAGACTTTGCCTCACACTCTCGTGGTCTTGGCTTGGGCTATACTCTTAAGCCAAAATGTTTTGCTCTCGCTCACCCACCTGAATTAAAAGTAATTTTTGGAAATTGATAAATCCTAATTAATCTAAAGCGCTCTCGCTGTGTTTAGGATTAATGCCTAAACACAACTATCTAATTAAAATCTCAAACTCTCGCTCTATTAATTTATTACCTTATTGACTTTTCACTCTCATGCAAAAACATATTTAAATTAGAATTGGAAACCAGAGCCAGAAAAATAACTCACAAAAATTATCATTAATTATTACTGAATCCCGTCGGAACGACGGTCTTTCTCACACATGAGTTTTGCATCAACAAATACCTGAAACTGGGCATCAACACCGCCATAATACAATAGAACATACATAAAATCATACTAAAATGCATGCGAATCGAGTACAATAAATGGTATGGTTTCACGTTATCAAACTCCCCCATACTTGAACATTTGCTTGTCCTCAAGCAAATGCTACACTTGTGATATGAAAATTCGGAGACTCATAACATATAGATCCATGAAAAAGAACATAAACAATCAATTAATTATTCTAAAGCTACAAACTTCACTTTGGTTATAATTGCTTAACTAGGTACTAATCGGCACACTAAGGATATTGTAATAACGCTATTCCACAATTCGGTCATGAGTCTACCTACATGCAAACAAATCTAAATGATGTCATTATATCTCAAACTTGTCAAATCACCTTTTGTTTTCCAGACGAAGAATCAAAATGACCAACAGTCCTTCTGACTCCTCTAAACTTTCCTTGACCATTTTTCCTGTGTTTCTAGAGTCTGTTGACTCTCTTTGAAATTAGAGACATCTCATCATCATCTTCTGAGTCTTCATCAGATCTTTCTAATTCCTCCTCAGCTTAATAAGCTCTTGTCTTCTCAGGCTTAGACTTAAGAGCAACAGATTTACCTCGCTTCTGAGGTTCATCTTCCTCGAGCTCAATCTCGTGGCTTGTTAAAGAACTAACAAGTTCTTCAAGATTGACACTGGTGAGATTCTTTGCCAACTTCAAAGCAGTTACCATAGATCTCCATTTTTTGGGAAGACTTCTAATAATATTCTTGACATGGTCAACTATAGAGTATCCTTTGTCCATAACTTTCAGTCCTGCAATGAGCATCTGAAACCTTGAAAATATAGTCTCAACTATTTCATCATCTTCAATTTTGAATGCCTCGTACTTATGGATTAAGGCCAAAGCCTTTGTCTCCTTTCGAGCATTCCCCTCATGAGTCATCCTCAAAGAGTCAAAAATGGATTTGGCAGAATCTCTGTTTGTTATCTTCTCATACTTAGTATAAGAGATAACATTAAGCAATATAGTTCTGGCCTTATGATGATTTTTGAAATCTTTCTTTTGTTGATTAGTCATAACACTTCTTGCTATAATATTTCCTTCAACATTAACTGGATGAACGTAGCCATCGACTACAAGATCCCAGAGACCAACATCCTAACCAAGAAAGAAGCTTTATATTTTATCTTTCCAATAATCAAAATTTCTCACCATCAAAGGTTGGTGGTTTTGCACTATAGTGATCTCTTTCATTATCGTTAACAACGTTAGCAACAACCATTGTTTCTCACACAAACTGGATCAGTACTGAACACGATGAGGTGTTGATAAATCTTTTATCACAATCAGAATCGGAGCTCTGATGCCAGTTGAAGGTGTGAAAAACACACGAAATGGGGGTTTGAATTGGGTTTTATAAGAAAAAGCTTTTTCCAAAACAAGAACGCCACTAATAGGTTAACAACAAATAGATAAAAACACAAGTATTTTATCCTGGTTCGCTTGAAACTCAAAGCTACTCCAGTCCACCCGCTAAGGTAATTTTTCCTTATACACAAGGACTTAATCCACTATAATCAACAGATTACAATAAACACAAACAATAACCTTATTTTTCTTCTCAAGGATCAAATTATACCCTAGTCTCCTTAAGGACTCACAAAGAAAAACCTTATTTGTCTTCTCAAGGATAACCTCATAAAGAAATAAAATAAACAGTTTGAATAGTATTTTTTGTGTGTTATAAGATGCTTTTATACAAGCAGAGTTTACACAAATGATAAACATGTACTTAAAGAAAAATCATGTACAAACAAATGATATCTTTTCACAAAGAAATAGACTTGTCAAAATATTCTGTCACCGGCGTTTTCTTCAAGTCTCCAAGTCTCACTTATATAGCATAAGAAGAAGACCGTTGGAGGTCAAAAAGGGAAAAGCTCATAGAGCGGTTGTCCACTATTGGATGAGAGAGGAGTGATATTGTGTACTATCTTTCGCCCACAAAATAAGTGACAGGTGTGATGTATAGTATTGTCCTTGCCCATGAAATCGGGTGGTGGAGAGGATGTTCAATTTGTACTATATACTATTTGATCACATTCCCATTTGATCTTATGTTCAAGTTCACTGGCTTTTGATGAAAGTTGATGAAGCATGAAATGAAGAAACATAAAGTTGGATTCAGAAATTTCAGAAACTTTGGTCAGAACCTTGACAACGTCAGTAGTCTGACTTGAGATCTTCAGTATCTTTAGAATCTTCAGTCAGAACCTTGATAAATTCAATCGTCTAGCTTGAGATCTTCAGAATCTTCAGCTACATAACATAACTTCAGAAGATTGCCATTCTTCAGAAGTTTGGTGATTAGAGTCATGTTTAGAAGCATGAACTGAGAGAACATTGCAGCAGCAACATATTGTCTCCTCAAAAGCTTCTCAGAAATGGATCAACATAGAAGTAGAAAGATCATTGCAGCAACAATATTGAACATCTTTCAAAACTTCTAATAGCTGGAGTAGAAGCGGATTTGGAACATATTATTCAGAAACTGATGGCGTTACACGTCATATATTCAGAATCAGAACTGGTTGTTAAAGCTACACAATAACAAACCATTAGGGTACTAAAATTGTTCTCACACAAATACAACATTTTTATCATCAAAACTCAAGGTATAGATGAATAACCAAATCTTGTTCTAACAGTCTCATGTAGATCACCATGTAGAAATTCATATGATTTGGGAAAAGCAACAGTGAGAATAGTATGAATAGTTGTCGGTTTAACCACATGACTGAATGTCTCATCATAATCCACACCTACAATTTGTGACCCTGTATCATCTACAAGATGAGCTTTGTAATGCTCAAAACAACCATTAGATTTATTTTTATGGCAAAATATCCACATACAACGAATAATATTAACATCATAAGGTCATGAAACCAAATCCCACGTATTATTTCTAATAAAAGCATTAAATTCAGACTGCATTATGGATTTCCAATTTGGGTCAGATATAGCTAGTTTGAGATTTTTGGGAATTGGTGAGATGGTCAGATCATCAACGGTAACAAAAAGGTTAAAGAGTTTTTGGGTTTGTAGATACCTCGTATGTTACGGGTGGCCATACTCCTCATGGGTGATGCAGGTTGGGTCATTGGTGTAGGTGATGAGGAGGTATCGAGTGTAGCCTTGGAGGGGAGGAGGATGTCGTGGTAGTTGAGGAGGAATGAAAGGAATGATGTGGTCCGATGTGTGATATAGTAGATTGTCAAGTATAGGATGGTCATTGGTATGAGGTATCAAGGTGGGGTTGATCCATTGATGGATAATAGATGGGTGCAAGTCATTAGTGAATTAATCATATGTGGTGAGAGGTGGGGAATGTAACACCCCGATAATAATAAAATAATTATTTAAATTGAGTTAATAATTTATTTATTAATTTAATTAAATAATTGGAAATTTTATTATTATTATTTTTGGATTATTATTATTATTCGGAAAAATATATATGTTGGAATTTAGAAAAAATCCCATTTTTGGTAAAAAGGTTATTTTCACGTGAAAAGGGAAAAGAGGCAGAGAAGGGAAAAAGGGCAAAAAGCCAAAGAACGAAGGTTGAAGGAAGGAAAGCTTGGAGCTCAGAGACTGCCAGATTTACTCAGGTAAGGGGGGTTTATCATCGATTAACGGGTATTATGGGATGATATGTACTGGGTAGTAAGAAACTATTGTTTTACCTCTGATTTGATTGATGCATGCTGAAAATGGTAGAATATTGGATGAACGAAATTGGGATTTTAATCGAAGGAATTCGTAGAAATTATATGTAGTGATGTTAGGATTTGTGAAATCGAATAGGGGATGATTCGGGTTAGATGATATGAGTAATATTGTGCGAAATTTGGACTGTGGAAGGTTAAATTGAATAGATCCCGTAGCAGAGAAAGCCATTGCAGATCTGAGAGTTCTGGTTTCTGGTCATACGCGTATGGCACTAGGCAATACGCGTATGAGATGGCTGGTACGCGTATGGCACTAGGCAATACGCGTATGGATGAGGAAGATGATGTTTTGAACGTGTTTTGGTCTCTGTTGGTACGCGTATGGGAATGTGATACGCGTAGCATACGCGTATGGGCGTGGGCATTACGCGTATGGATTTGGTCAGGCGTGGGCAATACGCGTATGGGCATAGGCAATACGCGTATGGACAGAATTGTGATTTTCCTGTGCTGTTGTTGTGCAGTTTTTGGTTGTTTAGGCTGAGTGATGTACTTAGCTGATGTATGATGTAGCAGGGATCAATTCCCGTTGTTTTGAGTAGTATAGGTATTAGTAGAATGTGCTAATACTGTATTTGATTATGTGGCATGATGTGATATGCTTTTGTGATAAAATGTATTAATGATGTGTGATGATAAGCATGATGCTGTGAATGTATCAGTTATGTATGCATGTGTGAATAGACTGTTTTATGGCTTGAGTGTGAGCTTATGTCTATTCTTGAATTGTTGCTGTTGTGGTTGCATTGCTAGGTGATTAGCATGCTTATTTTAGCCTTTGGGGCTGTAGCTAATTCCCATGGTGAGGAATTAGTGAGTGAATCATTGTGGATTTGTTGTTGATGTTTGCATGCTAGATGATTAGTGTGCATAGTCTAGCCTTCGGGGCTGTAGCTAATTCCCACGGTGAGGAATTAGTGAGTGAGTCATTAGATCTCAAATGAGTGGGACTAGTGAGCTTAGTAGCCGTATCTGGATTTGATCGGTGAGCTTGAACTGTATGTTCAAGAATAGTCGGTACCGCATGTGTGGAGTCTCATTTCATAATGAATGTATGGCATATAATATGAATGGATGTATTCCAGTATTATATGTGTGTTATGTGTTGTGTTGTTGATGTTGAGTATGGTTGAGATTATACATATGCTATATGTTACTGTTGAATATGATGTTTGAACGGATATTGCCGTTGCTGAGTGCGTAGTCTGATTAGGGTGAATTGATGTGTTATTTACTTAGCATTACATGTTGTTCTATAATGCTTATTATATTGATTGAGGAACTCACCCTTACATCTATTTTTCAGGTAACGAGCAGTGAGTTGAGTAGAAGTTAGTGCTATGGAGTCTAGCGTCGTCCTTAGTGGGTCATGCTCTGGTAGATGTAACATCGGGAGGGAATGTTTGACTATGTTTTAATTTAGTTGTTGATTCAACTTTACATGTAATGTAGTACATGATTTGAATGTCGATGTTTTGTACCCGCTGCGAATTATGCAAAAGAGTCTTATTTTGATTTAATAAATGAGCATGACAGGATATTTGATAATTGTTGTGAAATGATTGTGTGACACCCTTCGGGGCATAATTACTCTGATTGATATGTTATTATTTTAATTAAATATTTTGGGGTATTTAGAAGGGTGTTACATTAGTGGTATCAGAGCATAGTCGGTCGAGTCGAGTCGTAATTATTCTGTTTCCCCTGTACGGTATAGGTGTTGTGTAACCTATCAGTACTCATGGTTTTAGTTTGTTTGGGTTTTCAGAATAGAGATGGCTGGAAGAGGTAGAGATGATGCTGCAATTGCTGAGGCTCTGGGTATGCTAGCTGGAGTACTTGGAGGAAATCCGAATGTTGTGGGAATGGGAGCTGCTCGTCAACTGAGTGAGTTCCAGAAGAACAATCCTCCAATGTTCAAGGGAGCATACGATCCAGATGGCGCTCAGAAGTGGTTGAAGGAGATCGAGAGAATCTTCCGAGTAACTGAGTGTGCCGAGAACCAGAAGGTCAGGTTCGGTACGCATATGCTATCAGAAGAAGCTGATGATTGGTGGGTTGCTACCCGCACTGAGTTGGAAGCTGCTGGAGGTGCTGAGATCACTTGGGCTGTGTTCAGAGAGAGATTTCTGAGGAAGTACTTTCCAGAGGATGTCAGAGGAAAGAAAGAAATAGAATTCTTGGAATTGAAGCAGGGTAACCGGTCTGTTACTGAGTATGCTGCTAAGTTCACAGAGCTGTCAAAGTATTATACTCCCTATAGTGAGGCTACTGGGGAATTTTCGAAATGTGTGAAGTTTGAGAACGGGTTGCGTCCCGAGATCAAACAGGCTATTGGATATCAACGGATCAGGGTGTTTTCTGATTTGGTTGACTGTTGCAGGATTTTCGAACAGGATTCCAAGGCTAGAGCAGAGAGCTATCAGCAAAGGGTTGATAGGAAAGGTAAGAATCAGATTGATCGTGGAAAACCGTATGCAGCTGGCAAAGGTTTCCAGCGGCAGAGTGGGATGAAGAGGCCTAGTGGGGGAGACTCTAGTGCTCCTGTTAAGTGTTACAGATGTGGTCGGGCTGGACATCGTGTTCATGAGTGTACCAGTGCTGAGATGAAGTGTTTCAAGTATGGAAAAGGTGGTCATTTGGCTGCAGAGTGTCGGTTGAAGACTGTGACTTGTTTCAACTGTGGAGAAGTGGGTCATATCAGTCCACAGTGTCCTAAGCCGAAGAAAGAGAATCAGTCAGGAGGCAAGGTCTTTGCTTTATCGGGTTCTGAGACTTCTGCAGATGATCGTTTGATCCGAGGTACGTGTTATATTAATGGCTTTCCTCTTGTAGCTATTATTGACACCGGTGCTACTCATTCCTTTATATCTTTGGATTGTGCTGTGAAACTTAAGTTAGAGATATCTGAGATGCATGGAAGTATGGTGATTGATACTCCTGCGAAGGGTTCAGTGACTACTACTTCAGTTTGTTTAAATTGTCCTTTGAGTATTTTTGGTAGAGACTTTGGGATAGACCTTGTGTGTCTTCCACTAGTGCAGATTGATGTTATCTTGGGAATGAACTGGTTGGTGTTTAACCGAGTTTCTATTAACTGTTTTGATAAGACTGTGATTTTTCCTGAGATTGAAGGAGGAAAAAGTTTGTTTCTATCAGCGAGGCAGGTGAATGAGGAAGTAGCAGATGGGGCAGAGTTGTTTATGCTGTTAGCGACTTTGGAAGCTAAAGATAAACTGGTGATTTGTGATCTGGCTGTGGTGTGTGATTTTCCTGATGTGTTTCCTGAAGAAGTGAATGAATTGCCGCCAGAGCGTGAAGTTGAGTTCTCGATTGATTTGGTACCTGGTACTAGACCGATATCGATGGCTCCGTACCGTATGTCTGCTGTTGAGTTAGCTGAATTGAAGAGTCAGCTGGAAGACCTGTTGGATAAGAAATTTATTCGTCCGAGTGTGTCACCGTGGGGTGCACCAGTGTTGTTGGTTAAGAAGAAGGAAGGTACTATGAGGTTGTGTGTGGACTACAGGCAACTGAACAAAGTGACGATCAAGAATCGGTATCCTTTGCCGAGGATTGATGATTTGATGGATCAATTGGTTGGTGCGAGTGTGTTCAGCAAAATAGATTTGAGATCTGGGTATCATCAGATACGTGTGAAAACTGAAGATATTCAGAAGACTGCTTTCAGAACAAGGTATGGACATTATGAGTATTCTGTAATGCCTTTTGGTGTGACTAATGCGCCTGGAGTATTTATGGAGTATATGAATAGGATTTTCCATCCGTACCTAGATAAGTTTGTTGTGGTGTTTATTGATGATATTTTGGTGTATTCGAAATCTGAAGAAGAGCATGCTGAGCATTTGAGAGTGGTTTTAGAAGTTCTCCGAGAAAAGAAGTTATTTGCTAAACTCTCTAAATGTGAATTTTGGTTAGAAGAGGTGAGTTTTCTTGGTCATGTGATTTCAAGAGGTGGTGTTGCTGTTGATCCTTCTAAGATAGAAGCGGTATCTAAGTGGGAAGCTCCGAAGTCTGTTGCTGAGATTCGAAGTTTTCTTGGTTTGGCTGGTTATTATAGGAAATTCATTGAGGGATTTTCTAAGTTGGCGTTACCGTTGACGATGTTGACTAGAAAGGGGCAAGCGTTTGTTTGGGATTCGAAATGTGAAGAAGGTTTCCGAGAGTTAAAGAAAAGGTTGACTACTGCTCCTATCCTGATATTACCGAGTTCGTCGGAATCATTTGGGGTTTATTGTGATGCTTCATTGTTGGGTTTAGGTGGTGTGTTGATGCAGAATAAGCAGGTTATAGCTTATGCTTCGAGACAACTAAGGGTTCATGAGAGGAACTATCCGACGCACGATTTAGAGTTGGCAGCTGTGGTGTTTGTTCTGAAGTTGTGGAGGCACTATTTGTATGGGTCAAGATTTGAGGTTTTCAGTGACCATAAGAGTTTAAAGTATTTGTTTGATCAGAAAGAGCTGAATATGAGACAGAGAAGATGGTTAGAGTTTCTGAAGGATTATGATTTTGGTTTGAATTACCATCTGGGTAAAGCAAATGTAGTAGCTGATGCATTGAGTCGGAAATCATTGCATATGTCTATGTTAATGGTTAAGGAATTGGATTTGATTGAGCAGTTTAGAGACTTGAGTTTGGTGTGTGAGAGTACTCACAATAGTGTTAAATTGGGAATGTTGAAGTTAACGAGTAATATTTTGGATGAGATCAGGGAGGGTCAGAAATCCGATATGCTTTTGGTTGATAAGTTGACTTTAGTGAATCAAGGTCAAGGTGGTGAATTCAGAGTTGATGAGAATAGTGTTTTGAGATTTGGTAGTCGGGTGTGTATTCCGGATGTTACTGAACTTAAGAAGAGCATTCTTGAAGAAGGACATCGTAGTGGTTTGAGTATTCATCCTGGAGCTACGAAGATGTATCATGATTTGAAAAAGTTATTTTGGTGGCCGGGAATGAAGAAAGAAATTGCGAGTTTTGTTTATTCCTGTTTGACTTGTCAGAAGTCAAAGATTGAGCATCAGAAGCCGTCTGGGCTAATGCAACCGTTGGCTATTCCAGATTGGAAGTGGGATAGTATCAGTATGGATTTTGTTTCTGGTTTGCCGAGGACAAGTAAGAATTTTGAGGCTATATGGGTAATTGTTGATAGATTGACGAAGTCGGCTCATTTCATTCCGATCAGAATGGATTATCCGTTAGAAAGATTAGCCGAGTTGTATATTGAGAAGATTGTAAGTTTGCATGGTATTCCGTCGAGTATTATTTCGGACAGAGATCCTAGATTTACATCGAAATTTTGGGAAGGTTTGCAGAAGGCTTTGGGAACTAAGCTGAGATTGAGTTCTGCATATCATCCGCAGACTGATGGTCAGACTGAGAGGACGATTCAGTCATTAGAGGATCTTTTGAGAGTTTGTGTTTTGGAAAAGGGAGGTGCTTGGGATTGTTATTTACCTTTGATTGAGTTTACCTACAACAATAGTTTTCATTCGAGCATTGGTATGGCACCGTTTGAAGCCTTGTATGGTAGGAGATGTCGGACACCTTTATGTTGGTATGAGTCCGGTGAGAGTGCTGTGGTTGGACCGGAGATTGTTCAACAAACTACGGAAAGGATTAAGATGATTCAGGAGAAGATGAGAATTGCTCAGAGTCGTCAGAAGAGTTATCATGATAAGAGGAGGAAGTCACTTGAGTTCCAAGAGGGAGATCATGTGTTTCTTCGTGTTACTCCGATAACTGGAGTTGGTCGAGCTTTGAAGTCGAAGAAGTTGACACCTCGATTTATTGGTCCTTATCAAATTTTGGAGAGGATAGGAGAGGTAGCCTATCGTATCGCTTTACCGCCGTCGCTTGCGAATTTGCATGAGGTTTTTCATGTGTCTCAGTTGAGGAGGTACATTCATGATCCGTCGCATGTAGTCCAAGTAGATGAGGTACAGGTGAGAGATAACCTGACTGTTGAAACATCACCTATGAGGATTGAGGATCGAGAGTTGAAGCAGTTGCGGGGTAAAGAGATTGCCTTGGTGAAGGTAGCTTGGGGAGGACCAGCAGGTGGCAATGTGACTTGGGAACTGGAGAGTAAGATGAAGGAGTCTTACCCAGAGTTGTTCGCTTGAGGTATGTTTTCGAGGACGAAAACTCTTTTAGTGGGGGAGAGTTGTAACACCCCGATAATAATAAAATAATTATTTAAATTGAGTTAATAATTTATTTATTAATTTAATTAAATAATTGGAAATTTTATTATTATTATTTTTGGATTATTATTATTATTCGGAAAAATATATATGTTGGAATTTAGAAAAAATCCCATTTTTGGTAAAAAGGTTATTTTCACGTGAAAAGGGAAAAGAGGCAGAGAAGGGAAAAAGGGCAAAAAGCCAAAGAACGAAGGTTGAAGGAAGGAAAGCTTGGAGCTCAGAGACTGCCGGATTTACTCAGGTAAGGGGGGTTTATCATCGATTAACGGGTATTATGGGATGATATGTACTGGGTAGTAAGAAACTGTTGTTTTACCTCTGATTTGATTGATGCATGCTGAAAATGGTAGAATATTGGATGAACGAAATTGGGATTTTAATCGAAGGAATTCGTAGAAATTATATGTAGTGATGTTAGGATTTGTGAAATCGAATAGGGGATGATTCGGGTTAGATGATATGAGTAATATTGTGCGAAATTTGGACTGTGGAAGGTTAAATTGAATAGATCCCGTAGCAGAGAAAGCCATTGCAGATTTGAGAGTTCTGGTTTCTGGTCATACGCGTATGGCACTAGGCAATACGCGTATGAGATGGCTGGTACGCGTATGGCACTAGGCAATACGCGTATGGATGAGGAAGATGATGTTTTGAACGTGTTTTGGTCTCTGTTGGTACGCGTATGGGAATGTGATACGCGTAGCATACGCGTATGGGCGTGGGCATTACGCGTATGGATTTGGTCAGGCGTGGGCAATACGCGTATGGGCATAGGCAATACGCGTATGGGCAGAATTGTGATTTTCCTGTGCTGTTGTTGTGCAGTTTTTGGTTGTTTAGGCTGAGTGATGTACTTAGCTGATGTATGATGTAGCAGGGATCAATTCCCGTTGTTTTGAGTAGTATAGGTATTAGTAGAATGTGCTAATACTGTATTTGATTATGTGGCATGATGTGATATGCTTTTGTGATAAAATGTATTAATGATGTGTGATGATAAGCATGATGCTGTGAATGTATCAGTTATGTATGCATGTGTGAATAGACTGTTTTATGGCTTGAGTGTGAGCTTATGTCTATTCTTGAATTGTTGCTGTTGTGGTTGCATTGCTAGGTGATTAGCATGCTTATTTTAGCCTTTGGGGCTGTAGCTAATTCCCATGGTGAGGAATTAGTGAGTGAATCATTGTGGATTTGTTGTTGATGTTTGCATGCTAGATGATTAGTGTGCATAGTCTAGCCTTCGGGGCTGTAGCTAATTCCCACGGTGAGGAATTAGTGAGTGAGTTATTAGATCTCAAATGAGTGGGACTAGTGAGCTTAGTAGCCGTATCTGGATTTGATCGGTGAGCTTGAACTGTATGTTCAAGAATAGTCGGTACCGCATGTGTGGAGTCTCATTTCATAATGAATGTATGGCATATAATATGAATGGATGTATTCCAGTATTATATGTGTGTTATGTGTTGTGTTGTTGATGTTGAGTATGGTTGAGATTATACATATGCTATATGTTACTGTTGAATATGATGTTTGAACGGATATTGCCGTTGCTGAGTGCGTAGTCTGATTAGGGTGAATTGATGTGTTATTTACTTAGCATTACATGTTGTTCTATAATGCTTATTATATTGATTGAGGAACTCACCCTTACATCTATTTTTCAGGTAACGAGCAGTGAGTTGAGTAGAAGTTAGTGCTATGGAGTCTAGCGTCGTCCTTAGTGGGTCATGCTCTGGTAGATGTAACATCGGGAGGGAATGTTTGACTATGTTTTAATTTAGTTGTTGATTCAACTTTACATGTAATGTAGTACATGATTTGAATGTCGATGTTTTGTACCCGCTGCGAATTATGCAAAAGAGTCTTATTTTGATTTAATAAATGAGCATGACAGGATATTTGATAATTGTTGTGAAATGATTGTGTGACACCCTTCGGGGCATAATTACTCTGATTGATATGTTATTATTTTAATTAAATATTTTGGGGTATTTAGAAGGGTGTTACAGGGAAGACATGTGAACAAAGGGAAGCTGTCACTCATCAAAGATGACATGCCATGAAATGGTGATCTTTCTGTGCGACAAATCAAAATATTTATAACCTCTATGATTAGTGGGATACCCTAAGAAGTCACACGGGGGTCGAGCGTGATTGTAGTTTGATAATGGTATTGGAAAGAATAGATAATAAAGACAACCAAAGACACGAAAATGTATGTAGGAGGGATCACAATGATGCCAAAGTTGGGTAGGAGAGTAATTGGACAATTTTTTAGGGGAAGGATATTAAGAATATAGATTCTCATTTGAAGTGTGTGATTCTAAAACGAGGAAGGGATTGATGAATGAGCGAGAAGAGTCTGAATTATGTTGTTAATAATGTGTATTTTATGTCATGCTTTTCCATTTTATGATGAAGTGCGAGGGAAAGAGAAACGAAAAATAATACCATTATCAACACAATATTTATCAAATAGTGAATTATTATACTCACGCCCATTATCTCATTGAAAATATTTAACATTTTGAGAAAATTGTGTGCGAATTTGACTAGAAACTGAGGTAAAATTTTCAAAAACTTGAGACTTTTTGCTTAGAGGAAATGTCCACAAAAAATCAGAATAATCAACCAAGAATAAAACATAAAACCGATGACTAGGGGAGCTTAAAATCGGTGATGTTCATAAAACACCGTGTAAAATATCAAAAGGCATTAAAGTAACATTTTTGGATTAATTAAAAGGAAACTTAACACGTTTTCTAAACACACAAGAATTATAAATTATCTTAATATTCAAATGTTCACTACTGATGAACTTACTTTTATGAAGAGACTGCAAAATAGAAGGACTAGGATGGCTGATACGACGATGCCTAAGACTGGAAGCAAGATCAGAAAAGTGAGAGGGAAAGGTGTCCGGATAGAGATCACCAAGGCTATTACATCTCATGAGAAAAATCCCCGTCTGAAAGTCAAATATCGAGAAAACAAATGGATCAAAGGAAACAAAAACATTATTGTTAGTAGTGAGTTGTCGCACAAAAATCAATTTTTTAGTAATTCGTGGCATGTGTAAAACATGGTTAAGGTTTAAGGGGTTGTGTTTGTGAGATGAAGGTAAAGTTGTGTCACTAGACCCTTGAATTGGAATATCTTATCCACTTCCAACAATCAATTTCTGATTTAAATGACTCAAATTAGAAAAAGACAAGATATTACCTTGTGATGTTGCTCTACGGGATAAAGCTCTAGTGTCCATGTACTATGTGTTGTCTAAAGGATTGAGGGACATAGTGTGCATAACAGTGACAATGTCATTGAGATCTGGGGAAGCTATGTCAGTATGAGTCTGAGGAAGCTGGCCTATGATGCCTAGTGGCTTAGAAGGTTCCGTGGGGCGAGTCCACTAAGATATAGGATAAGGGTAATTAGGTACATCCCAAGGAGGTGGGTTTGTTAGCTGACCAATTTCGCCCAGAGAAGGAAGCCAATTCGACTAAAGAACTTGTCGGAGCATCCTCGACAGGATGGTGGATGCGTCTATGGGTCAACATGTACAAGCCTCAGTTGAATTCGAAGTGCTTGAGTGGTGAAGGAAGTCGTGGGCAATCAAAGAACGTGGGTAGTTATTTACCAACATGGGGGAAGTGGACCGACATGTGGCATCACGAGATGTTTTTGTAACCTCCAGACGGTTACTTTTAATTAGTATTTAAGCCAGTGTTAAGGGAGATTTTAAAGGTGGCATTTTGAACATTTGCAGTAGGAGTAAAACTTGAAGTACCAAAGAGTTTACGAGAAAAGAGTCAATCTCCTCACAAAAATGTACTTTGCCTCCATTTTACATTCATAAGTCATTTAATCTTATCAAATTTACCTTTGTTTCTTAATTTACCATTTATACGTTCCTTTTTCTCCTTACTTTTATCACGCTCCTAACTCATCAAGAGCTACGTTTACACGTTTTAAACATTTCAAAGACATTGTTTACCAAAACACCATACGCTCAAACACTAACTCCAGGACTTTGTAGTCAGTCCTGCAAGTAACCCTCTTATAGGAAGGCTAGAGATTGTTGACAAACCAACAAATTGGCATACCTGGTGGGACCTCGACAGTGTTAAGTGTATATGATTGCGCAGTGGAAAAATGATGTCTCCTAGACCCCACGAAGAAGCGTGTTCGGCGGAAGACACACTGATGTCCCAGGTTACCGATATCAACTCTAGCGTGGCGTCAACGGTTTCTGTCATACCTCAATTTTGTCCGGGTATTTTAAAAAGAATTTTTTCATTGGAATTCATAACCAGAGACTATGATGCATAGATGCAAAACTTAGGGGTCTTTATTTGATTAAAACTTCATAAACCCCAATCAGGTCTAGCATTCTTTGGGTGGCTTCCCAATCTTAATTCTTCATCATTCATAACTTGATTTCATTTACATGGGTTGAGTGAGTATTCACTTATTTATGGCCATTGGTTTTAGTCTAAGTTCTTGGTCCCATAAATTTCATCTGCCTTCCTTCACCTATGGAGTTTCATTTGACTATTTCCTTGTCCATAGCCTATGACTCGTTCATACATTGACTATGCTCATTTCATCTAGTTACTTCAAGCACATAGTTTGTTCTTGGTTTGTTCATCTTATGTCCTTTAATTTATACCATCTCGTTTCTAGTTGGGTCTTGCTAAGGCATAAGGTTTCATCTAAGTCTTGCATCATCCACACATGGCCAATGGTTTGGTCATGGTTCTTTCATTATTTATTCATGGATCTTTGGTTTAGGTTGTAGTCATGTTCACATGTGCATTTTCAATATATTACATTTCAAAAGTCAATTCAAGTCATTCCCATATGATGTTATTCAAATCCGTCATTCATAAACAATTACCAAATGTCAAATTTCATTTATACATTGATCATTCCAAATCCATGCGTACAAAAATTACAAGTTTGACTATTTGTCGGAACAATTGACTTTTTGGTCAACCAAATTGACCAAATTTAACTAACCTACATTGACCACCATAAGACTTAACCTAATCCATTTTGTTTTGGTTCATCATCTAATTTCATGTCTACTTGCTTCCACTTTCTTCAAAGACAAGTTACACTTGTTTATGGCATGCCTAAAAAAAATCATAACCAAGCCAAGACATTATTACATACAACAAGCATGTCCATGATTCATCCAAATAATCCAAACGAATACAGTTATACATGAATGTAAGAACAAGATTCTACGTCTACAATTCATCTCTAAGGTTTTGATGATACCAAAGGATGCAACAAATTGGTACCCTAACATAATTTATCTAAGTGTGCAGGACTCTAATCGAAAAAGGGTCAGATAGACATACATCTGATAATCATGTAAGTCCAGAATGACCACTTAGAAGTTAGTCAAGCATAGCTTCTGACTCTGAATAAAAGAAAGCGCACAAAGCTCTACGTAGAGAGAAGAATCACACGCTCTGAATCTAAACAGTGCACTCAAGGATCTGATGACTCTACACTCTGGAAAAATCACTATCAGAAAAACATCAAGAACCTCTAAAGGATATCAACCTTCAGCAACAATCTGAAGATACACACGCTGAACAAGAACATCTGAGCTCTGCGTACTCTGACTCAGAACAATCACAAAGACTTAGCTGCGAAGTCTTCCATTTTTGGTATGAATCTATTTTTGGAAGAGAGTTAAGGCGCTCCAAATTTCTATGGAAAGGACAAAGAGATTAATGACATTAAAAGTCCATCATTTCCAAGATATCCATGATTGCCTCAACTAACGGTCTCCTCATCAAATCTATATAAAGGCTGGATCATCTTCATACAAGACAATCAAACATATAAGAATACTGCAAACAATTCATAAATCTCTTTTATTCTTGGTCAATTTTTGCTCACACGAGTTGTTGCTCTTAGTGTGAAATACTTATGTTCTTATATTGTGTAACTATTGCTTACCTAGAAGCACTAAGCACATTACTGTATTTTCATTACTTGCTGAATATTCCTCAAGTGACTTGTGAAGTCTGTAAACTTGAGAGGGCTAAGAGATCTTTATCATCTTAGACGCTCTTTGTTGTAATCTTTCAAGATTAGTGGATTAAGTCTTTGTTAAAGGAAAAATCACCTTGGCCGGGAGGACTGGAGTAACTTTGAATTTCAAGCAAACCAGGATAAACTTCTATGTTGTTAGCCTTATTTTTCGCGTGTGTTTTGTTTGCAAAAGTTTTTATCATCTGTGGAAACAATTCAAACCCCCCCTTTATTGTTTTTCTCTACCTTCAGTTGGTATCAGAGCTTCGGCTCTGTTATTGATTCTCTAATCAAACACTTAACATTGTAGAGAGATCCAGTGTGAGAAAAACACTATGGCCAACACCAATGAAAGAGACAGTTACAATGCCAAACCTCTAGTATTTGATGGAGAAAAGTTTTATTATTGGAAAGATATAATCGAAAATTTCTTTTTGGGTTATGACGCTGACCTATGGGACATAATTACTATTGGTAATGTACCTCCTATATCTGATGTCGGTATTGCTATTTCCAAAAACAAAATGACTGATGACCAGAAGCGTGATTTCAAAAATCACCACAAAGCCAAAACAATATTGTTGAATGCCATTTCCTACAATGAATATGAAAAGATCACCAATAGGGAAACTGCTAAAGAAATACTTGATTCCCTAAAGATGACCCACGAAGACAACTCACAAGTTAAAGAGACAAGGCTCTGGCTCTAATTCAGAAATATGAAGCCTTCAAGATGGAGGACGATGAAGCTATAGAGGTAATGTTTTCTAGATTTCAAACTTTAATTGCAGGACTCAAGGTTCGGGATAAAGGCTACACAACTGCAGATCATATCAAAAAGATTGTCAGAAGCTTGCCAAAGAAGTGGAGACCTATGGTCACTGCATTGAAACTATCAAAAGATCTGAACAACATAAGCTTGGAAGAACTCGCCAACTCCCTTAGGAGTCACGATATAGAACTTGAGGAAGATGAGCCCCATAAGAAAAGAAAATCTGTAGCTCTGAACTCCAGATCTGAGAGACACAAACTAGAAAGGAACAAAGCCCTCCAAGCTGAAGAAGAAGATACTGAGGACTCTGAAAAGGATGATTCTGATGATGAAGAAGAGTTATCCCTTCTAACCAGAAGAGTAAAACAACTCTGGAGAAAAAGGAATAACAACTTCAGAATACCAAGACCCAAGGGAGATCTCTCAGAATCAACTTCCAAAGGCAGATCAAACAAAGAGGTAACATGCTATGAATGTAAAGAACCAGGTCACTATAGAAACGAATGCCCAAAGCTTAAGAAAGAAATCTCCAGAAGAGAAGGATTCAAGAAAAATTCCTTCAAAAATAAGAAGGGACTCATGGCCACCTGGGATAACTCTGAATCTGATGCCTCAGAATCAGACTCTAAACAAGAACAGGCAAATGTGGCATTCATGGCTACCACATCTGGAAGCTCATCAGAAAGAGAATCTGATCCTGAAGAGGTATTTTCTGATCTTTCTCGCTCTGACCTTGAATCTTGCTTATCTGAATCTTTAAGCTAATATTCGAAACTCCGACAAAAATTTAAAGCATTAAAAAGGGTCCTTGAAGGAACCATTGAAGAATGTGATAAGCTTGAGATAAAAGTTTCTGAATTAAAAGATGACATTCTGATTTTGGAAAGAGAAAAAGAATCTTCAAATAAATAATATTTAAAACTTGAAGAAGCTTTATCTCAAGCCCCACAAACTTCTAACACAATTATTTATGAATATGAAAAGGCTTTTCAAAAGTTTCTGAAAAATGGGATAGAAAGAAGCAGAATGGACTCTATGATTTATGGAGTTAGTCAGAATAAGAAAAGAGGAATAGGATATGATTCTGATGAAGACAAACAAATACCTTCTGCATATGATAAACCTAAATCCCCATTTTCTTATCACTACACACATGCACAAACACAAAATGTTACTAATGCTAGAAAACCCAAAGTTTCAAGAAACTCTGGGAGAACTAATCACAAAAGACCCAAAAGATTATGGGTACCAAAGGATAAAGTAGTTTATGTTGCAGATATCTTATGCAACAGAGTTAAGACACCAATCATGGTACCTAGACTCTGGATGCTCATGACACATGACAGGAAGAAAGCATATGTTCCAAAGCCTGGAACTTAAAGATGCTGGCTTTGTAGGTTTCGGAGGAAATCAAAAAGGAAGAATCAGAGGCTCCAGAACTATTGGTAATGGATCTTTTCCCTCTATATCTAATGTTCTCTATGTAGAAGGATTAATGCATAACCTGCTATCAATAAGTCAATTAAGTGATAACGGTTATGATATAATCTTCAATCAAAAAACATGTAAAGTAATTAATCAGAATAATGGAACAGTTCTTTTCACTGGCAAGAGGAAAAATAACATTTACAAAATTAATCTTTCAGATCTAAAAGATCAAAATATAAAATGTTTATTGTCTGTAAATGAAGAGCAATGGGTATGGCATAGACGCTTGGGTCACATTAGCATGAGAAGGATTTCTCAACTAAATAAACTCGAGTTAGTCAGAGGTCTACCTAAACTAAAGTTCTCTTCAGATGCTTTGTATGAGGCATGTCAGAAAGATTTTTTTTTCAAAAACTTCTTTTAAAAAGAAATTTTTTGTTTCTACCTCTAAGCCTCTGGAACTTCTTCACATTGACTTCTTTGGACCTGTTAAGACAACTTCAATAAATGGAAAGTATGGACTAGTTATTGTTGATGATTTTAGTCGTTGGACATGGGTAAATTTTCTAAAGCACAAGAATGAGTCACACTATGTATTCACTAGCTTCTGTTTTAAAGTGCAAAACAAATTTGACTCTAAAATCATCAGAGTCAGAAGTGATCATGGTGGCGAATTCGAAAATAAGTTCTTTGAGGAACTTTTTGATTCAAATGGAATATCCCATGATTCCTCCTGTCCTAGAACTCCACAACAAAATGGGGTTGTAGAAAGGAAGAATAGGACACTCCAAGAAATGTCCAGAACCATGATTAACGAAACAAATGTGGCTGTAAGACCCCAATTTTGACCCTAAGATCCCTCATGCTATCTTATCACATGCATTAGCATTGGGATCACACCTTGGCATCCTCCTTACCCCTCATTCATTGGGTTTGCATTGGGAGAGATCACCAAGCATATCTTGATTGTATCATAATTTTTTTCCCATTATTTACTAACCAAAATCCCAAAAATATGTCAATGTATAGTTTGTTGCTTTTGTAGGTAGTGTGCATGCCCACCTATGCTCTATCAAGCTCATATCTAGGGTTTAAGACCCTTAATGCAAGGATCACAATCAAGAATTGGTTTAAATTGGTTCTAAGCATCCTATATGGATCCCCAGGATCTTCACATGTTATTTTGATCAAGAAATTATCAAGAGTTTGGAGTTTGTTTACCTTGGAAACCCTAATTCATCTGGGTATCTTGTGTGACTTCTTCAACAAGTTTCTTCAACAATTTATTAAATATTTCAAGGGATACTTCATATTACATCATATTATGCATCTATGATCCTCCGTGAGTCCCAAAAGTCCAGATAATGTCAAGCTAGCAAGATGGTTCAAGGTGGTTAACCAGAGAAAGTCAATTGGTCAAAATCGGGGTTCCCTGGACCCTATCTCCTACAATATTTGTCATATGAAAATGATTCCAAAATAAAGGTTACTCAAAATGACATTCCAAACAACTTTCATATTTAAGTCAAGAGCTAGTTTTGCTTGGAAAGTCATTTTTTATGGTGAAAGATTATAGGTCATTTTGTCTGAACCCTAGTTTGGAGGTCAACTTCCCAAGATCATAAATTGTTCAATTTTTATGATATGAAAGCCATTAAAATTTAATGATCAAATTCAAGATTTCTACTTCAACTTTATGTTTGGAGGAAGTTCAAATTCAACTTGCAAATACATGTGCCAAGAGGAAACATTATAGGTCATTTTGGGCCAATACCATTTAACAAGTGATTTTCCATAACTTCTAAAATGCATAACTCCTTCATGCCAAATCCAAATAAGGTCAAATTAGTAACCAAATTGAATATGTTTGAAAGAGCTACAACTTTTATGAAGGAATGTTTCTCATTTGAAATCCATAAAAAAAGTTATTCAAGGTGGAAGAAGTGAACATTTGATTAGGGTCTTAGAAAATTTTCAAATATGTTTGATTTCCCAAACTTCCACCTCAAAATTCATCATGATCCAAGCTTCAAATGAAAAAGTGTTCAACCTGAAAGTTGCTCCCCTTGATCTCACCTTTCCAAAAAGTCCAAGATCATCTCATTTGGCCAAAGGATGAAGAACTTGCACATGAGTGCAATATGAAGAACCATTTGGATGATTTCCACTTCCACTTTTCATCCATGATTGCATGGCTTTGTAACATGATTTCAGCATGATCCTCACTCATTTTTGGACCTAATTGCATCACTTGATGGGCCTATCACACGCCCATGCAAGCATGCAAGGGAATTTCTCAAAATTTGCCAAATTTGAAAGTATGTGGAAATGAATCTCCTTGGCTATAAATAAGACCCTCATTGCTCAGAATTAAGGACCTCATGCCCAAGCTTTGAACATGCAATCCCAAACCCTCACCATTGAAGGATAATCTTGAAGGTTTTCTTTAAAAATCGAGTTTCAAATCTCCATCTCTTTTTAGGTTGAAACTCCAAGAGTCCAGACCTTTTCTTGATCTTAATCACTTCCAAGCATATGAAGCAAGGCAAAGCACAATTGGAATCAAGATCGGGCCAATCTAAAGCTCCATTGAAGGTGAATTTTTAGAATTTTCTTCTCTTCGATCCTCCCTTAATTCTTCACCATTCTTTATGATTTTTGGTTGTCTGAAGTCCTATCAATGTAGGAAAGAAGATTGAGTTACTTTGAGGTCAAATCGAAGAAACTCAGTTCATAATCCTCAAAATTCAAATCCCTGTATCTTTTTCTATACTTGAAATTGGAGAAAATTGAGGTCAGATTCGTGCTCCTGAGCATTTTCCCTTCAAATTAGTGTATTCACTTTTCATTTTTCATAAGATTTTGGTTGGACCAGTCTGGTGGTCCTCACCGGAGAAGATGACCAGAGCTAGGGCTCCGGTGGTGCGCTAGATCAATCCAGACCATCTGATCTGTTTCTCATGTTCTAATCTCACACGCCCAATTTAATTACCAAGCGTGTGGGGCAGTTGACTAAGGTGTTTGTGGAACGCGCGCGCTTGGCCATCAGATCTGCCACCTCAATTAATGAAGGAGATATGATGACCCTTGTTTTTTTATTTTTTTTATTTTTTTGTTTAATCCATTTATTTTGATTAATTCATATTAATTTCATTTTTAATCCAAAAAATATGGGACTTTCACCAAAAATCTTTAAATATTTTCCTCTTTCATTTTATGAATTAAAATTATTTTTTGGATTAATTTTGATATTTTTCAGGAATTAATTGTTTTTGTGCATATTTTTAATTGTTTAAAAATACTTCTGACTTTTCAAAAATTATGAATTTTTTTGTCTAAGGTCCTTTAACCTTGTTTTACCTAGGATAAATTTCTTGACCATTTATTTGGTGTTTTGAAGAGGTTTTAGGTTTTGACCAAACCAAATTTAATTAAAATGCATTTTTAATTTGATTTTTAATTGATTAATTGAGTAGAAATTATGTTGAGCCATTTTTATTGACTTGTGAAGTTTGACTGTGTGTTTGGGCCTTGGTCAAGGTTGATTTGACTTTTGTTGAGTTAAAATCATTGGATTTAGGGGATTGATGAAATGTAAATTTCATCTCCCAAAATGAATGAATGATTTTAATTTGATAAAATTCCTCCCATGAACAATTTGTGTTTCTCTTATTTTCCCTCTCTCTTCATCTTCAATCTCATTCTCTCCCATCCTTTCCATTGACCAATGAAGTCTCAATACCCTAAGGCTAATTGGTTCATCAATAACTTTGTGTTAGATGAACCAATACAAGTACAGATGAGATATGTCTATCAATTAATCTTTTTATTTTTGTGTGTGGTATGTTTTAGGAGTATGGTTCATTATACCATATCTCTAACATGCATTAACACCAAAAGTTCTATTGCCCAACCTCAGATAGTTGTAACTTCTACATAAGTCCAATTACGATTGCTTAACATAGAGCTAAATTTTGACCCAAAGGCATATGATTCTAGTAAGTGAGATTGTAAGTCTCCCCCATTCATGGTATTGTGTGGAAACTTGACCTTTTTTCCTTCCTTTGGAAGATGTCTTGGTTCAAGGATCCATGTTTGTGAATAGAAGGTTGGGTATTCTCCAAAGAATGACTTAATCAATTGAAAAACAAAACATTACTAACATCTAATCAACTAACATTTGACTAACCTTTATTAATCTTGATTTTATTTCCAAGTCATTTACTTTATGCAATTTAAATTCAAGTCATTTACCATTTCATTTGTCATTTACATATCATTTAACTTGTTTATGTTTATGTCATCTTCACTTTACTCATTTGGGCCATATATTGTGATTGAATATATATATATATATATATATATATATATATATATATATATATATATATATATATATATATATATATATATATATATATATATATATATATATATATATATATATATATATGTGTGTGTGTGTGTGTGTGTGTGTGTGTGTATGTGTGTGTGTGTATGTGTGTGTGTGTATGTGTGTGTGTGTATACACACACACACACACACACACACACACACACACACACACACACACACACACACATATATATATATATATATATATATATATATATATTTGTGTATTTTGTTTGTGTTTGTGGTCTTAGGACCTTAAAATACTTAATAAACAACAAAAACCCTAAAAAAATGTTTGTGTGGACTGTTGAATTTGATCTGAGCTTTTGGACTTAGGATTAGGCAACATTCCCTATGCAAAAGGACTTGACCAATGCCAATATTTCTGAGACCAAGTTATTATAATTTGAGCTTTCATCTGATACAAGTATTGGATCTACATGAATTCATCTGCTACATGGTATTGATGTAATTGCTACTTTGAACCTGTGTCTAATGCCTTATTATGAGCTAATCAAGGAGTATGCCATCTGATACATGAGAAGACAAAGAAGACTATTAGCTGTGAAGTTGCTTGCTTGGATGTGGCTATCTTTATTTGATGCCTTGATTTTCATATTGCTATTTTCTTGTTGATATTGCTTGACTCAAAGTCCAAAGGGAAATTGGGTTTTCTATATGACATTCTTGTCTGTTGGATTGCATCCCATTGGTCATATCTTTTTAACTCTTAACTTTTAATTTTATGCTTAGGATTAGTCTCTTCATCTCCTCCCACTTCTTAAATTTCAAAATATCTCCCTCTTTTGAAAAAAACTTTGTTTGCTTGTGATTTCAAACTTAGACTCTTTTGCAAATTAGAAACTTTGGCCTCACGCCATTGAATTTTCAAACTCTTTTCTTAAATCAAACTTGTAAATGAACTTAACCATATTTGACCTAAAATTTCAAAAAAGACAAAAGAACTAACACTCATTCAAACTCTTTTGGGCCTTTGTGCCTCTTTTAAACTTAAATTTTGATTAAAAGCAATCCACTCATTTTGAAATTGATACCACGAACTATGAGATTTTGATCCCTCATTTTTATGTTGGTACGTAGGCACAAGTCCGAAGGTCTTGTCAAACACAAAAATATAATTAATGAATTCTTTTCTTATCCCCACACTCTATTCATTGCAAACATCTTTTATACCAAAACACATACACACATAAAAAAGGGCTCCCTAGGAGTACCTAAGGCACTTTGGGTGCTAACACCTTCCCTCTGTGTAACCAACCCCCTTACCTGTAATCTCTGGCATTTTATTAGTTTTGATTTGAAAACTTCTTACCTTTGGGTTTTGTTCTTACTTTTACCTTTTCCTTTGGAAACAATAAAAGCCCGGTGGAAACTCTGGTTTTATTGATATTAAGTTTATCCATAACTTAATGGTCATGAATTTACCGCTACAGTGGCTATGCACTTTTGGGCTGAAGCAGTAAATACAACGTGCTATATTCAGAATAGAATCTCGGTAAGACCTATTCTGGAGAAGACTCCTTATGAACTGTGTAAGGGAAGGAAACCCAACATTTCTTACTTTCATCCTTTTGGATGTTCCTGTTTTATTCTTAATACTAAAGAACATCTGAACAAGTTTGATTCAAAAGTACAAAAAGGTATTATGTTAGGATAATCAGAGCGCTCTAAGGGCTACAAAGTGTAAAATACAAAAACCAAAATTGTGGAAGAATCAATACATGTCAGATCTGATGATAAGCTTGACTCTGAAAAGTCAAAGCTAGTTGAAAAACTTGCAGATCTGGAGATAACTCTTGCAGGTTCTGACTAAAAGACTAAAGAATATGAGGAAGCTGAAAAGAAAAATCCAGAAACAACTAAAATCTCAACTATATAGAAAACATCAAGAAATCGTCCAAACATCTCTGAAGATTTGATTCTGGGAACACAAGGATGAACCTGTCAGAACAAGGTCTACATTCAAAGTATCCGAAGAAACCCCTCTGGGATTAGTGTCTCTAATAGAGCCTAGTTCCTATGATGAGGCACTTCAAGATAATGACTAGATTCTGGCAATGGAAGAATAACTTGATCAATTTGAAAAGAATGACGTCTGGGATCTGGTACCAAGGCCAAAAGAAACCCACGTTATTGGAATAAGATGGGTATTTAGAAACAAACTAAATGAAAAGGGAGAAGTGGTCAGAAATAAAGCACGACTGGTAGCACAAGGTTACAATCAATAAGAAGGCATTGACTACAACGAAACCTTTGCTCCAATCGCCAGGTTAGAATCCATTAGCTTACTTGTATCATTCACTGTGAATCATTCCATCAAATTATATTAGATGGATGTCAAGAGCGCATTTCTAAATGGTTATATCTTAGAAGAAGTGTACATTCACCAACCCCCAGGTTTTGAAAACCCTAAATGTCCAGAACATGTTTTTAAACTGAAAAAATCTTTGTATGGTCTAAAACAAGCTCCTAGAGCTTGGTATGAAAAACTAAGCACCTTTCTTCTGGAACATGATTTTATTAGAGGAAAGGTTGACTCTACACTCTTCTGTAAAAACATTAGAAATGATCTCATGATATGTCAGATATACGTTGATGATATAATTTTTGGTTCAGCTAACCCCTATGTTTGTCAAGAATTCTCTAAGTTAATGCAGGCAGAATTTTAAATGAGTTTGATGTAAGAACTAAAATTCTTTATGGGAATTCAAATCAACCAAGCTTCAGAAGCCACATACATATACCAAAGTAAATACATAAAAGACAATCTTAAGAAATTTGAAATGTCAGAATGCAAACCAGCAAAAGACAGTCAACCATCACACTCTCTACTGCAGAAGTAGAATATATATCAGCTTCATTATGCACTACTCAGATACTCTGGATGAAGAATCAACTAGAAGATCTTCAGATATATGAGAGTAACGTTCCTATCTTCTATGATAATACTGCTGCCATATGTTTAAGTAAGAACCCTATACTACATTCCAGAGCAAAGCACATAGAAATAAAACATCATTTTATCAGAGACTATGTTCAGAAAGGGGTAATTTCTTTAAAATTCATAGATACAAACCATCAATGGGATGATATATTCACAAAACCCCTTGTTGAAGATAGATTCTCATTCATTATGAAACATTTAAAAATTGAAAATTGCCCAGAATGAATCACACTTGTGCTTCTCTGAAATAGCAAAATAGGCTCTAAACTTAACATGTGGTGTCTGAATCTGACTCTGATACTTCTACTAGTTAGAAGTTATCTGAATCAGAAATCCTCAGGATCCAATCTCTTGGTATTCTTGAAGATCATATAGATTAACACGTGGTCTCTCTTACGTCTGACTTTAGATCTTCTAGACAACTGTCTAGCATATAACTCAAGAGACAGACCTTTGAGATTTCCTCGAGTAGTATGCTGATTTGTGGATTAGACATCCATCATTAGCTGTAATCAAATTATCCCCTAGTGTGTCAACTCTTTTACTGTGCCATCATTAATTTACTAAATTCTTATTCCCATCTAACGCTGTTATTTTGCATGCCTAAACTTATGTATTTATAGTTAACACACTTCAAACTTTCATACTTTTCACTCACATCCTACACAAGACTTTGTTATCTATTTCTCTCTCTCTCTCTCTCTCTCTCTCTCTCTCTCTCTCTCTCAAGCACTCTCAGCATCTTCAATGTTCTTTAGCAACTTCATCTTCTTCATGGATTCCCAGCAACAATCTGTTTACAACTACTCACAACAAATAGAATCAACGGAACAACCTCCAAAGTCTCCCCAACAAACCACTATAACAACTGCTGCTATTTCTACTCCCATCTACAAGGAACCCCATATTTTGGATCGTGAACCCCACATCAATCTTGGCACTCCGTTTGATAAGCTATAAGTGCTCTGTGATTCGTTGGTTGATTTTGAGAACATGAAGAGGAATGGGATCGACCTCACTGAAGAACTTAGAAAGAAAGGGTGGGAAAACTATTTTCAAAGGCTTTACTGTCCTATCTACACAAATTTGGTCAAAGAATTCTAGAGATTTGCAGATTTAGATGACCACTACATTGTGTCCTATGTTCTGGGGGTGAACATGGAGAAGACATGGGGAGAAGAATTTACAAAATTAACCCTAGGGCAAGATACATGTCCCAGGAGATTGTCCCAACCATCTTCAAGCAGAACGCTGAGGGTAATTCGTCAAAGAACAAGGAACTTCACTAGAACCTAAGAGTCTGGCTGAAGATCATTCTAGGGACTATTCATCACCGCCCAACATCCAACTCGTCATACTACATCAACACTGACCAGAAGTGTATCCTCTAATGCCTCCACAAAGGGCTCATGCTGAATCTTCCAGCTTTGCTTTTCAAATACCCGAGGGACTCTTTCAGAGACACCAGGAACAACATGAAGCCCAGAATATACATCCCTCTAGGAAGGATAATATTTGACGTTCTGATAGAGAACGATTTGGTGGATCATCTGATCCATCACAATCTGATGGAGGATGTCACAGTTGACATTAGAAGGCTTTTGAACTCCAGAAACCTCAAGAGCATGAGAATAATAGAGAAGATTCTGGTCAAGCCCTCCTTAGACACCTCCTAGTATGCCTTGAAAGATCATAGGAAGATACCCAATGGTCTCTACCTCTTCTTAAAGATAGATCCTCCAGAGGTTGTTGCGTATTATCTATAGGATCTGGCCAACGAAGGAGTCGATATCTCAGACTTCTCTATGGACTGACTACCTAAGCATCCACCCAACTTTATGAAGAGACAACGGGAACCCTATGAGAAGTCGAAGAAAGCTAGGAGAGCAAAGTTGGGGGAACCTTCTGTACCAAGACCTCCTGTGCCTATGGTATCCTCCTCCTCATGTCCAAGTAAGTCTCTGCCTTCTAACTCTCCCTCTATTCATTTAAGGCAACTGTCTTCTTCCCTACCTCTGCCCTCCCCCATTTACACACCCTCTGAATCTTTACTCTCCACCACTAAACCCTCTGAAACACCTACTTCTAACCCAACATCACCCCCTTCAAAAATTTAACCTCATCACTACCACTATGCCCATATTTGAGGCCCAAATGTTCAATGAACCCATATCACCACCTTCATCAACACTTTCATCCCCACCTTACTATACCATCTCCTTCGACTCTGAGTCATCTGACCCACAATCTCCCACTCTAGCTCAACTTCAGGCTCGTGCCGTCTCCATACACAACCAACCTGAACCAGAAATAAACATTCCATCACCCTATGAACAACCACCAACACCTCAATCTGAACCTCACAACGAAACTCCCTCTGAAAACCCCATCATCCATAACTCTGAACCTCCCATTGAAACCACCCCCTTATCACCAACACCTACATCTCCTATCCCTGAACCAGAACCTACCTTTCCTACCCTGGAAGAAGCAGTAACCTTATTTGGTAAGTCTTTAATGGAGAAGATCAGATTATTATCTGAAAACTCTGGTATTAGTGACGACCCCTCTACAGTGAGGATTCACTGGAACAAAGTGATCAGATGGATGACCTCTGAGGCTTTCAAGCTGAAAGGCCTCTCTGAACAAGTCCGAAACGACTTCATTCAATTGCTTTAGAGGATGCCACCATCTCCGAACCCTTAGGCACTTAGGATTTATTTTGTTGTTTTCTCTACTTGGCTATCTGATATGTACTCTCTAAGTGTTTTTCTTTCTGCTCTTAATAGCTAATCATCTTATATGTATTTCTCTTCCCTATATATGAATCTTATTTTGCCTGCTCTAAATTTTATTTTTGCTAAGTCTTTTTGAGTCTGACAAAGGGGCAGAATAAAAGCAGCTCTGATGAAATAATATCTAAGCCTCTTGCTGCACTATGCACATTTAAAACTCTTATGAAATTCTAAGATATGCAGGAAGTATCTAAGGTAAAAACTGGTTGCTATGCAAGGAGATCTGGTAAGAATATCTAAAAATTTATTATGATCTATCTCAGGGGGAGTCGTCACTCATCTAACAATGAGATGATTTTCTTAAAATCCTTGTTGAAGTATCATTGTTTCATCATCACTCTGAGTTTTTTTTTGTCATCATAAAAAAGGGGGAGATTGTAAGAACAAGATTCTACATCTATAATTCATATCTAAGGTTTTGATGATAACAAAGGATGAAACAAATTGGTACCCTAACATAATTTATCTAAGTATGCAGGACTCTAATCGAAAAAGGGTCAGACAGATATACATCTGATAATCACGTAAGTCCAGAAGGACCAATTAGAAGTTAGTCAAGCAAAGGTTCTGACTCTGAACAAAAGAAAGCACACAAAGCTCTAAGTAGAGAGAAGAATCAGATGCTCTAAATCTGAACAGTTCACTCAAGGATCTGATGACTCTACACTATGGAAAAATCACTATCAGAAAAACATCAAGAACCTCTGAAGGTTACCAACCTTCAGCAACTATCTGAAGATACACATGCTGAACAAGAACATCTGAGCTCCGCATACTTTGACTCAGAATGATCACAAAGACTTAACTGTGAAGTCTTCCATTTTTTGGTATTAATCTATTTTTGGAAGAGAGTTAAGGTGCTCCAAATTTCTATGGAAAGGACAAAGAGATTAATGACATTAAAAGTCCATCATTGCCAAGATATCCATGATTGCCTCAACTAATGGTCTCCTCATCAAATCTATATAAAGGCTGGATCATCTTCATACAAGAAAATCAAGCATATGAGAATACTGCAAACAATTCATAAATCTCTTTTATTCTTGTTCAATTTTTGCTCACACGAGTTGTTGCTCTTAGTGTGAAATACTTCTGTTCTTATATTGTGTAACTACTGCTTACCTAGAAACACTAAGCACATTACTATATTTTCATTACTTGATGAATATTCCTCAAGTGACTTGTGAAGTCTGTAAACTTGAGAGGGCTAAGAGATCTTTATCTTCTTAGATGATCTTTGTTGTAATCTTTCAAGATTAGTGGATTAAGTCATTGTTAAAGGCGAAATCACCTTGGCCGGGTGAACTGGAGTAGCTTTGAATTTCAAGCGAACCAAGATAAACTTCTGTGTTGTTAGCCTTATTTTTCACATGTGTTTTATTTGCAAAAGTTTTTATTATCTGTGGAAACAATTCAACCCCCCTTTCTTGTTTTTCTCTACCTTCAATGAATACACAAGACTGAAAAACATGAACATAACCTAGCATGCCACCATATCAAGTCCATAATCATGAGCAAATTACATTAACCATAACTTAATGGACAACATATTCGACGAGTCAGTGGATCCTACATCACCGAACCAACAAGCATAACATCATTCATTATAATCCATAAAAAGCCTATTATTTGGAAAAATACAAAATTTTGTAATGTTGACCAAAGTCAACCCAACCTTTTTCATCCCCAAATTCCCCATCCTAATTCTAATCATATATTCAAATTCCATTGTGATCCTTGGTAGGCCATTGGTAAACGCATGCTTCGAATTCCAATTCCAATCTTAACGCCATGATTGTCTAAACATCATGCATATAACCTGTAAGAAAGGAAAACCATGAGCAGAGCATGAACAAATGAGGGGTAATGTCATGGTGCACAAGCCTACATATAGATGAATTCCTGGTAGCAATGCACTCCTACACCACAATCAATACATGGAACCATAAGACTAAGGTGTAACACAGTCCAGAAATGCATAACATGGATTTAAAACATAGACATGCTACCTAAACCAAAGTCAAAATGAACCTGGACCATAACGTGTAATTAACCAAATGTATACCAATAAACCAATGTCAGGAAAATATGGTAAGTCAGGAAGATCATACTGCAATTCCCTGAAACGTAAGCCAATGGATAAAAACCTTCACTAAATACAGCATGTTACATGTTACCATGGAACTTGCAGGCCTAACCACAGAATCCAATCTGCAACATGAGGAATTAGCCAACTTGCATCAATGCAGGAGTTCGTAACAGTACCATACAATGCATCAGTAGCAATAAAACCTGCAGTAACCAAATGCCAGATCAAACCAATATCTATGTTGTCAAAGAATAACCAAGCATCAAGGCATTGCTCAATAAATATCTTGTAGCTTTCACGATAATATTCCAAGCCAAGATCAATATGAGCAGTGAAGACAATGTAAGACCCCAATTTTGACCCTAAGATCCCTCATGCTATCTCATCATATGCATTAGCATTGGGATCACACCTTGGCATCCTCCTTACCCCTCATTCATTGGGTTTGCATTATGAGAGAACACCAAACACCATTTGATTGTATCATACTTTGTATTTTTATCATTTTACTAACTAAAGTCCCAAAAATATGTCTTTGCAATTTGTCTAACTCTTTTGTAGGTAGGGCACATGCTCACCTTTGATCTATCAAGCTCATATATAGGGTTTAAGACCCCCATTGATAAGAACTAAATCAAGAATGATCTAAAATGGATCTAAGCATCATATATGGACCCCCATGATCTTCACATGTTATTTTTATCAAGAATTCATCAAGAGTTTGGAATTGGTTTGCCTTGGAAACCCTAGTTCATCTGAGTATCTTGAGTAACTTCTTCAACAAGATTCTTCACCATTTGATCAAATATGTCAAGGTATACTTTAAATTTCATCATCTTATGCATATGTGATCTCCCATGAGTCCCAAAAGTCAAGAGAATTGCAAGCTAGCAAGTTGGTTCATGGTGGTTGACCAGAGGAATTCATCTGATCAAAACTGAGGTTCCCTAGACCCTATCTCCTATAATTTTTGTCATATAAAAATGATTCTAAGAGAAAATTTATTCTGAATGACATTACAAACAACTTTAATGTTAATGTCAAGAGCTAGTTTTGCTTCTAAAGTCCTTTTTTATGGTGAAAGACTATAGGTCATTTTGTCTAAACCCTAATTTGGAGGTTAACTTCCCAAGGCCATAACTTGCTCAATTTTTATGAGATGAAAGATTTCCAAGTTGCACAGTCAAATTCAAGATGTCTACTTCAACTTTTATGTTTGGAGGAAGAGCTAAATTCAACTTTTATTAGCATGTGATATCAGGATACATTATAGGTCATTTTGGACCAATACCATTGAACAAGTGATTTTCCTCAACTTAAAAAATGCATAACTCCTTCATCTTAAATCCAAATGAGGTAAAATTTGTGACCATGTTTACATAATTTTAGAGAACTACAACTTTGATGAAGTAACTTTTCTCATTTGGAGCTCACATAAAAAGTTAGCCAAGGTGGAATAAGTGAACATATGGCTTGACACTTAGTTTTTTTTTTGTTATGTTTAGTTTTCCAAACTTCTAGCTTAACATTCATCATGATACAAGCTTAAAATGAAAAAATGTCCAACATGAAAGTTGTTCCTCTTGATTTAACCTTTCCAAAAAGTCTAATTTCATCCATTTTGGACAAGATTTAAATGGGCTGCGCATGGCTTGAACATCGCATCATCATTTGGCAAGATTAAACTTCAAACTTCCGTGCATATTTGCCTAGCATTCCAACATGATCTCAGACTTATGTACACTCAATTATGGACCAAATGGAATGATTTCATGGGCGTGTACACGCCCATGTACCCATGCATCACTCATTGCCAAATTTGGAAGTTCACTTCAAGGGTGCAAATATCATTTGAATTAGCTATAAATAGAGACCCTATGCATCAGAAATGAGGACCCATTCACGCCAGCTTTGATCCCAAACACCAAACCCTTCCATTTGAGAGGATAAACCTGAGAATTTCCATTGGAAATTGAGTTTGAATCTCACTGTTTTGAGATTCAAAACTCCAGGGATCCAAATCCTTTTGATCATTCTAATCTATTCCTGCAAGCATTCTGAGCAAGATCAAGCACGAATCAAAGCAAGAACAGTTGAATTCAGACCTACATTGAAGGTATTTTCTAGAAAATTTCATCTCTTCGATTCTCACTCAATTCTCCATAATTCTCTTGGATCCTTGGTTGTCTGAAGTCCTACAAATGTAGGAAACAAGATTGAGTTTCTTTGAGGTCAAACCGGAGCAACTCAGATCGTGCACCTCAAATTTCAACTCTTTGTTTGACCTATGATAAATCTCATGGCCATTTCTTTGGTGTTTTGACGAGATTTTAGGAATTTGACAAACCATAATTCAATTTAATGCATATTTTAGTTGATTTTAATTATTTAAATGCCAAATAAATTGTGTTGAGCTTCTAATTTTGACTTGTTGAGTTTGACTTGTGTTGTTGGGCCTTGGTCAAGGTTGATTTGACTTTGTTGAGTTAAGATCATTGAATTTAGGGGATTTATTTCCAAAATGAATGAATGATCTTAATTTGGTAAAAGTCCTCCTTTGACCAATTTGTGTTGATTCCATTTCTCCTCCCTCTTCATCTCATTCCCCTTCTTTATTCATTCATGTCATGGGCCTATGATATCTCTAGATCCTAAGATTAGTTGATTGCAAAATCAACATGAGTATGGATGAGATTAGGTCCACCTTTTTGCATATTCTTTTTGTGTGTGGTATGTTTCATAAGCATAATCCATTATACTATGTCTCTAACATGCATTAACACCAAAATCTCTATTTCTCGGCCTCAAATAGTTGTGAATTCTACATAAGTCCAATTACGATTGCTTAACATAGCGCTAAATTATTGACACAAAAGGCATAGCATTCTAGTAAGTGAGATTGTAAGTCTCCCCTCTTTCATGGTATTGTATGGAAACTTGGCCTTTTTCCTTCCTTTGAAAGATGTCTTGGTTCAAGGATCCATGTTTGTGATAAGTGGGTTGATTGTTCTCCAAAGAATGACTTAAACAAAACCAAAGCAAAAGCAATACTAACTTCTAATCCACTAACCACTAACATTTAATTTCAAGCCATTTACTTTTATGCACTTTAATTTCAAGCCTTTATTCATTTGCCATTATTCATACCATTCGATTTGTTTACTTTAATGTCATTTTCACTTTTCTCACTTGAGTCATACTTTGTGGATATATTGTGTTTGTCTATACTTGTTTGTATTTGTGGTCTTTTGACCTTAATGAACATAATAAGAACAAAAACCCTAAAAAAAATTGTGTGAACTGTTGGATTGATCTGAGACACTGGACTTAGAATTAGGCAACACTCCCTATGCAAAGGACTTGGCCAATGCCAACTTTTTTTAAACCAAGTGATTGTGAAGAAAACTTTCATCTTATGTAAATATTGAAGATCCATTTGAGTTTATCTGCAACATGATCATATTGAAGCTGTTATTTTGAACCTGTGTCTAATGCTCCTCTTTGGAGCCATCTGATACATGGGGAATTATGAAGAAAGATCATGGAGTTTCTAAGCTTGGATGTGGCTATCTTTATTTGATGCCTTTCTCTTCATCTTGTTATTTGTGTATTGATATTGCTTGATTCTAAAGTCCAAGGGAAGTTTGGGTTTCTATATGACATTCTTGTCTATTGGATTGCAGCCCATTGGTCAAAGCTTTTCAACTCTTAACTTTTAAATTTTTGCTTAGGATTAATCTTTTCATCTCTTCCCCATTTATTTAATTTCAAATCTCTCTCTACCTTTTAAAATCTTCTTTGATTGTGTTTGTTTTCTAAACTTAGACCATTTTGCAAATTAGAAACTTTGGCCTTATTCCGTTGAATTTTCAAACTTATTTTCTTAATCAAACTTGTAAATGAACTTCATTATACTTGACTTAAAATTTCAAAAGACAAAAAGAACTAACACTCATCCAAACCTTTTTAGGCCTTTTTATGCCTTTGTTAAATTTAAAATTTTGTTAAAAGCAATGCATCCACTTTGAAATTGTTACCATGAACTACGAGGTTTTGATCCCTCATTTTTATGTTGGTATGTAGGCACAAGTCCGAAGGTCTTGTCAAACAAAAAAATATAATTAATGAATTCTTCTCTCATCCCCCACTCTATTTATTGCGAACATCATTTTGTACAAAAACACATATGCACACAAGAAAGGGCTCCCTAGGAGTACCTAGGACACTTTGGGTGCTAACACCTTCCCTTTGTGTAACCAACCCCCTTACCTGTAATCTCTGGAATTTTATTACTTTTGATTTGAAAACTTCTTATTTTTGGGTTTTGTTCGTACTTTTCCCTTTTTCCTTGGAAACAATAAAAGCGCGATGACGACTCTGGTTTTATTGACGTCTAGTTTATCCATAGCTTGATGGTCATGAATTTACCACTACAGACAGAAGACTGGAATTTCAACCAAAGTCAAGGATTTAGTGAATACAAGTTTACATGAAAAAAAACTCAATCACAACACCAAATAAAATCTAAGTACTTAAATAATTTTGTCCAATACTCACCCATATAAAAAACTGATTTTTGGTGCTGATGGGGACCACCCGAATTTAGAAGATCCGAAAATCTCACTAGCTACAGACAAAAAGAACCAATTCACTGCTAACAAATTAGCAAGATTCATATCTTGGTCCACACCAAATCTAGGGAAATTCTCCTCTAACAGAATGATTCTTTCCACCCTCCGCCATCTCACGATCCACACATGATTTGAGGACCTCACCCTTCTTCTATAAAAGGGACACATCCCAATCGTTGCAAAAAAGGAGGGGACTCTGGAAGAAGCGCCATTACTCTGCAAAAAAATTCAAAACTGTATAAAGCTCCAAAATTTCTAAGCTTGCTGAGATTTCACACTGAATCTCAACAAGCTTGAGCTAAAAGCCACTACCCTAACAGCAACAGAACAACGATAATCACACAGATAGAAGAACGCGGAGTAGAAGGAGAGGAGTCGAAGCAGCAGACAAGGGAAAAGAAAGACAATATCGAAATTGATTACCTAAGGTATTCATGGTCGTCAGGCCTTCGTCGGAGTTATGATGCTCCTGTGGAATCTCTTCTCATTTGCTTTAAGTACTTCAATATCATGTCCTTTATGTATCTACAACCATTCGACTTTAAAATTTGAGTATCTTTGTTGATTGATTGTTGATATGAAAAATGGGTTAGGAGCTCGGGTATGGTTTTGAAGTTCATATTTGTTAAGTAGAAACTTTTATTTTACTAAAATTAATTTGGGGCTTAGAAACAGGAGGGGATTGCGGTTGTTTTTCATTTTGCAAGATTCCGGTTTTTGTGAATGTATTGTTTGTAATTTTGGTTGACCGAGGAAGAACACCGAAAGGTGTTCATTGTTTTTCCACTTCTGGATATTTGGTTGGTTAGACAATATGTGTATGTGTTCCAAATGAAAGGAGAAAGAGTTCCTTAAGAATGCACTACAACAAACAAGACCTTAGACAGCGCTTTTTTTAGCCTTAGACAGCGCTTTTTTTAGCCTTAGACAGCGCTTTAAAGCGCTGTCTAAACCTCCGCTGCTAAAGGTTTAGACAGCGCTTTTTTAAATCTTAAAAGCGCTGTCTAAGCCCCCCCCCCCCCTTAGACAGCGCTTTGGCCAAAAGCGCTTTCTAAGACCCTCCTATTTTATTTTTTTTAGGTATACCTTAGACAGCGCTTTTCAAAAAGCGCTGTCTAAGCCCCCCCCCTTAGACAGCGCTTTTGCCTAAAACGCTTTCTAATCCCCCCCTTAGACAGCGCTTTTTACAAAAGCGCTGTCTAAGGTATACGAAATTTTTTGAAGCTTTTGTTTTAAACCACATTTTTTCCAGGTTTATAAACCAGAATTTCTACCTGTTTTCAACCAGATTGTAATGACAGAAAGTACAACCAATCCACCTGTAATTAATATTATAACTTTGTTAAATTGTAATGAAAATTAGTATCATGAATCATGTCATAACTTCCCACAAATGTATTGAAAATTTGAAAAAATAATACCTTCTGGTGATAAAAGAAAACTCTGAAAACCACTGCCCACATATCAGCTGTTAGAAGAGAAAGATTAAACATTGTTGATCCACTCAACTGCATGGGAAAAAGTTACACTCAGTTGTAATATTCAAAACAGAATTGCCACATTGTCACAACTGAGACGTCCGACTTAAGTTTTTGAAGGCTCTGTGTAAATTAACCACGATTCAATCATGACAAAATAATTAGAACGCTAATTAGTCATAGTTTAACCTGATAAATCTATTATGAGACCCTATTTAGCCACGATTTATCTGTAAAAGTTCTACGACAATATGTGTTGTAGTCCATCTTACACACCCTCAAGGCTCAAAGAACGACCCTCTGTCACAAACATGTTCATGAGAAGGAAACTAACCTTAAGAACAAAAGGAGCAAGTGAGTAAAACACGAAGCTTGACACACCATAGCCAGCAAAAGCAAGTACCTGTTAAGGAATTCAGATATATCTAGTATAAACATTCAACTATGCAAACATGAATTTTCAATGTTTTGTATTATACCTAAAATGATTTGAGAAACGGCCACTTACAATATCTGCAGACCATTTGATTGATTCCAAAGTCTTCAATTCTAAAACAGATCTATCAAATAATGAAGTTAAGAAACTAAACCAAATTATAAGACAAAAAAATCAATTTAAATTTGTAGTATTAGGTTTCCATTGAAAAACCAAATTAGAACAATATGATGGATACACTTCAACGGCGGTAACTAGAAATCCATAAACACCGATCATTGCAACTACTTCAACACGATCTTTTTTCTTAACACAAAACTCCTGCATTTTATAAGATCATGAATATCAAGTTAGATTACGTTACGTACGTGATTTTTATACTAACTAGCGTGCAGATAGTCATGCAGACGGACAGACAGACGTGTCTATACCTCACCAACATTGCTTATTGCGTAGAAAACTGTCCCTACAATAACAAGAACATCACCCAAGATAATTTTTGATCCACCTGAAAATTTTGAATTTGGAATCAAATTAATTGATTGGTTGAAATTTTCTATCAAAATAAGTTGAATAAATGAATGTGACTAACCTCCATCACCACCATCCCATGTGTCAGAAAGTAAGACTAAAGAGAGACCAAGCACACACAATGTTCCACCAAATAACTGCCATAGTGAATATCTTGTGCCAAGGAAGATCCATGTGAGTAGAATCACCCAAGGCACTGTCCAACAGTCCAATAATGTTACACTTGTAATTGAACTGTATTGATATGCTTTGATAACTGCATACAAAATCATAACTCAGAATTCAACTTAAATACAAGAAATGATTCATAGATGGAACAACACTGCTTAGTACTTACCCAAGTAACACCCTTGAGCATCAGCAAAACCTAATAATAAATACCAATACCAAGAAACCTGCACAAAATATAAGGACACATGCATTGCGCAAGATCTCAAAAATTCTAATAATTTAAATTCATTAAGCAATGATATCTATAATGCACCAACATCTCTTAAAAAAAAGTATCAAGTGTTCAACACATGTTAATATGTAACACATACACGACACTAACATAATATTATAATTGATTTCGACATATCAGTGTCTGTACTGTATCTATGTATCTATACACCTCCAAAACTAAACTTTCTGCAGAACACACAGACCCAGAAATACAAACCAGAATGACATAATCAATCAAAAGACAACAGCCTGACATCATCGTAACAGCTGAAACCATAGGGGAAGCATTTGACTACAACTTAGCAACATTAACTAAAATACAACATTGCAGACTTGAAGAGATTATTATCCAAATCATTAGTTGAGCTTATTGGTTATTCAAAAGCCTAAGTATTGCTCCCCTGTTATCCCAAGTTCACATAACGTAATAGAAAAAATATATTTCCTTCATGATTTACACAAACAATAAAGTAGTTGTGATTCAGATTTCATGCATCTCTATATGTTAAACAATAAACCCTAAAGTTGAGTCAACAAGCCCAACTGTGACTCCCACAACACCAATTACTAGAAATCTTAAACCCTAAAAAATCAAAAATTCAAAGTAACATAGTTTCAATTTATGATGTGATTCCAACAATCATTAGTGAGAAAAATACAATAAAAAATTAAACCCTAGCAAGAAAGCAGTCAAGAGAGATGAGAAAAGGGTACAACAGAGGAGCCAAGAGTAAGTTACCGGTGCGAGCTTCGATAACCCCCGTTCATGAGTGACCGTCATGTTCTTTGTTAACCTTCGTTCTCGAGTGACCAGTGTGAAAAAGCTTACATAGGATATACAATCGGTAAGGACAAAGCTTACATGAGTGACCGTCATGTTCTCGTTCGCTGTTAGGGTTCGCTGGAGGGGTTTAATCGCAGGAGGGAAAACAAAAAGAACTGAGAACGAAAATAGAAGTCTGAAATTTAATTTTAATTAGACCTTAGACAGCGCTTTTGTGGAAAGCGCTTTCTAAGATAAGCCTTAGACAGCGCTTTCCAAAAGCGCTTTCTAAACCCCCACCTTAGACAGCGCTTTTGGTTTTAATTTTTTTTTTAATTGAAAGACTTTAAACAGCGCTTTCTCAAAAGCGCTGACTAAGGTCTATATTTAAAAGCGCTTTCTAAAAGCGCTGTCTAAGGGGGGGTCTTAGACAGCGCTTTCTAAAAGCGCTGTCTAAGACCCCCCCTTAGACAGCGCTTTCATTATTTTTTTAGAACATTTTCCGTGTTTTATTTTTATTTTAACCTTAGACAGCGCTTTCTTTTAAAAGCGCTGTCTAAGATGCGCTGTTAAAAAACCTTTTTGGCGTAGTGATGCGTGTGACCGTCTGAATGGAAGAAGAGAGAAGTTTTTATATATATATTTATGTGGATGATTGAAACGAGGGTAGTGAAGAGATTCAAAATCTGGAATTAATTTCTATTTAATGTCATTATTGATTGGACCCTTTTTGTTAAATTGCATTAAAAGCATTGCCAGCTATTGATATTCCCCATGATTATGTGGATTCCCTATTTAAACCCACTATTGCATGGCTGCCACGTGTTCTTGCTGAAGGAGAGAGGTTGAGGCTAGTCGCCTCCCTCCCATTCGTCCGTTATATCCCAGCTAGGTTTTTTTTCTCACTAGTTGGATTGGATTTGGTCATTAAGCCCAATCCGATGGGCAGATATAGCTCTGTTGGGCCTTATGGGCCCTTTAGGCTTGCTGTTCTAGACGACAACCCTTTTCTTTTGGCTCACCCCTCACGTTTGTCTTGTTAAAATAATTCACTTAGCTCCTTTTTCTTTATTTGTTATTTTATTTAGATATATTATAATTACCATTAATAGTAGAAGTTTTGTAGCACGAATTTGATCTTTTTTTAATTCTTTTTATTTATTTCGTTTGAATATTATTATTAATTAAATAGGAGGTTAATTATTAATGTAAGTGATTAATTCATTTTTTAAAAAATGAATCCAATATTGGCCCAAATATTCCCGTTTAAGACCCAATTAATTCTCACAAATTCGAACCTAAATCCTTTTAATCAATATACTCCTCAAAATTTTTAATTCTAAACTTGGGATGAAAAAGAGTATAGGAGGCATTCGCTTCACTATCTCTCAAGTATTCGAATGATTGACGCTCACCATATTGCTCGAATTCTTGTCGTCCGATCAAAACTTTTTAATTCTAAACTGTGGATGAAAAAGAGTATAGGATGCATTCGCATCACTATCTCTCGAGTATTCGAATGATTGGCGCTCGCCATATTGCTCAAATTCTTGTCGTCCGATTAAAACACTCTAAATAAATTGGATAAAGGAATGTGTGGCACTCGCCTCATTGTTCCTTGAATAAGCAAGTGGGAGGCGCTCGCCTCACTACCGCGCATATTCGATTTCCGCAAACAACTTTCGTTACTAATCTGAATGAAAAAGGGAATAAGAGGCATTCGCCTTATTATTCCTCGAATAATTTTATGATTGGTGTGCACCATATTTCTCAATATTTTGTCGTTCTTCTAAAAGATACCAAACACATTAAACTTAATTCCTCGCCCCGTGCGATTGATGACTTAACTCTTTTCAGAAAGAACATTGCTTAATCCTTTCTAGTGCGTACACAAACTAGCGCTTAAGTCTCCACCGCGAGCATGCATGCCAATGATTAACTGCTAGGATGCGATCTAAGCACTTGTTCATTAAAACACATTCAACCAATCAAACCTCTTTTCACGCCCTCGTGCGATCAAAACTCTTTTCAAAAAGAAGACTGTTCAATCCTTTCTAACGCGCATAACAAACTAGTGCTTAAGCCTCCACCGAGAGTAGACAAGCCAACGTTTAGCCTTTAGAACATGATCTAAACAATTGTTCATTAAAAGACACCAACAAACCGTAGTTCCCCAAACTACAAATGCTCTTATTTCCTTATTGCACTATAAGGATATGTAGGCAGGAGATTGCTAGATCTTCGCAAGCACACTAATAAAAAACCCCCATTTCCCCCTTATGAGGTTTCCATCCATTTCTGTTTTCAATCCTTTATTCAGTTGAAGAAAACAAACAAAATTAGCTAACATTCAAATTGCAAATTTAACTAAAAGGTTCCCGTTGAGTACAACGAACGTGAGGGTGCTAATAGCTTCCCCTTGCATAATCGACTTCCGAACCCGAATATGGTTGCGACGACCATTATTCTATTTTAAATAGTTTTATCGATATTTTCCTATTCCTTCTTTGGAATAAATAAAGTTCGGTGGCGACTTTGTTTGAATTATTTTTCCGCGACCATTGCGAGGGATCGTATTATTTGAGATGCTACAGTTTCGACAGTGTTTGTAGGGCCAATTATGACATCGTGTCAGCCATAAACGCCGACATCAACAACCATGGGAACTATTGGGCAACATATTGTAAGAACAAAAATTGTTCTACAACAGATTCCAGGATTTTGATGATAACAAAGGATGAAACCAAAAATGGCACTCTAATGAAATTTCTCTAAGTGTGTAGGACTCTGAACAAAAACAAAGAAATCTGATCGCTTTATCAGATACAGAATCGAATCAGATACAAAGTATCAGAAGATCAGAAGCGCCTGAAGAAGAAGCGCGCTCTAGAAGTTCTGACTCTGAGCAACAACATAGCAGAATATCAGAAGCTCTAAACCGCCTCTGGAATCAACGCTAATGACCCAAAAGATCAGGACTATCAGAAGCTCTGATGTAACTTCAACACAATCTCAGATTAACAGAGTTAACGCAGATTCTGACGAAGGATCTCCTAATCCAAAAAGAGTAACGGAAACTACAACTTCAAATGGAAAGAAAGTATATTTGGAAGGAAGTTATTCAGGGAGACAAATTTGTTATGGCAAGAAACACAGAAGTAATGGCATTAAACTCTCATCAAAGTCAAATATTCTGCCATCAATACAACGGTCCCTTCACCACTATATAAAGGACGGCTAACTTCATTGAGAGACACACCTGAATACACAGAAAAACTCTACTCTCTCTCTTAGTCTTTCACGAGCTGTTGCTCATACGTGAAACCATCTTGCTTGCTCTAATTGCTGTAATATTTGCTTTATCTTAGAAGCACCTTAGATTACAAATTTTCTTTTGCTAAATTGATTTTGTTCCTCAAGTGACTCTGCGTAGTCTGTATACTTGGGAGGACTAAGATCTCTCTCTCTTAGACGTTGGTTGTAATAATCTTTCAAGATTAGTGGATTAAGTCCTTTTTGAAGGCGAAATCACCTTGGCCGGGTGGACTGGAGTAGCTTTGTTTTATAAGCGAACCAGTATAAAATCCTTTGTGTTCTTATTACTGCAAAAGCGCTTATTTTCCAAAACAATTCAAACCCCCTTTCTTGTTTTTCTCACCTTCAATTGGTATCAGAGCTTCGGCTCTGTTATTGATTTTCTAATCAAACACTTAACCGTGTAGAGAGATCCAGAACGAGAAAAACTATGGCCCACACAAATGAAAGAGACAATTACAATGCTAAGCCTCATGTCTTTTATGGAGAGAAATTTGATTACTGGAAAGATAGAATTGAAAGTTTCTTTCTAGGCTATGATGCTGATCTCTGGGACATTATCACAGATGGATACAAACCTCCTGTAACAGATGCTGGAGTTGAAGTTCCCAGAAGTAAGATGTCAGATGATCAGAAGCGCGAATTCAAGAATCATCACAAGGCCAGAAGGATACTTCTCAATGCCATATCTTATAATGAGTATGAAAAGATCACCAACAGGGAAACAACTAAAGACATACTCGACTCTCTGAGGATGACTCATGAAGGAAACTCTCAGGTCAAAGAAACAAAGGCTCTGGCTCTAATCCAGAAATATGAAGCCTTCAAAATGGAGGATGACGAAGCCATAAAGGTAATGTTCTCTAGATTCCAAACTCTTACTGCAGGTCTCAAAGTACTAGACAAAGGATACACAACTGCAGACCATGTCAAAAAGATAGTCAGAAGCCTGCCAAAGAAGTGGAGACCCATGGTCACTGCATTAAAGCTTTCAAAGGATCTGAACAACATCAGTCTTGAAGAGCTTGTCAGTTCACTCAGAATTCATGAGATAGAACTGGAGGAAGATGAGCCTCAGAAGAAGAACAAGTCTGTAGCATTAAAGTCCAGATCTGAAAAGCGCAAGTCTGAAAGGAACAAAGCCTTCCAGGCCGAAACAGAAGATGCTGATGACTCTGAACAGGAAGATTCTGATGATGAAGAAGAATTGTCCCTCCTGACCAGAAGAGTTAAACAACTCTGGAAAAAGAGGAACAACAACTTCAGGAGACCAAGACCCAGAGGGGATCGATCAGAATCAACCTCTAAAGGTAAAACTAACAAAGATGTTACTTGTTATGAATGTAAAGAAATAGGTCACTACCGGAATGAATGTCCCAAGTTAAAGAAAGACAGCTCCAGAAAAGAGAGCTTCAAGAAAAATTCCCTCAGAACCAAGAAAGGATTGATGGCTACCTGGGATGATAGAGAATCTGACTCTGATGAACAGGCTAATTTGGCGTTCATGGCTACCACATCCAGAAACATTTCTGATGAAGAATCTGAATCAGAAGAGGTATTTTCTGAACTCTCTCGATCTGACCTAGAATCATGTTTGTCTGAAACTCTTAGCTCATATCAGAAACTAAAACAAAAATTTAAAGCAATAAAAGGCTGTCTTGAAGAAAAATTTGAAGAATGTGGCAAACTTGAGACAACAATTCTAGAACTAAAAGATGAAAACAAAGTTTTGACATCACTAAGAGATGCAGCAAAGAAAAATTGTTTAAAACTGGAAGAAGCGTTATCTCAAGCTCCACAGACTTCAAACACGATAATTTATAAATACGAAAAAGCCTTTCAAAAGTTTCTGAAAAATGGGATAGGAAGGAGTGTAATGGCATCCATGATCTATGGAGTCAGTCAGAACAATAGAAAAGGAATTGGGTATGATCCTAAGGAAGATAAAACTTCTACTAGTGACCAACCTAAATCTCCATTTTCATATCACTACACACACACTCAAGAGCAAAAATTTGATAATGCTAGAAAACCCAAAGTGATAAGAAACTCTGGGAAAACAAATCATAAAGGACCCAAGAGACTATGGGTACCAAAAGATAAGATTGTTTATGTTGCAGATATCTTATGCAGCAAAGTTCAAACACCAGTCATGGTACCTGGACTCTGGATGCTCGCGACACATGACGGGAAGAAAGTCTATGTTCCAAAGCCTGGAACTTAAAGACGCTGGATTCGTAGGCTTCGGAGGAGATCAGAAAGGAAGGATCAGAGGCTCCGGAACTATTGGTAATGGTACTCTTCCCTCTATATCTGATGTCCTTTACGTAGAAGGATTAATGCATAACCTGTTATCCATAAGTCAATTAAGTGATAACGGTTATGATGTAATCTTTAATCAAAAAACATGTAAAGCCATAAATCAAAACAATGGTTCTGTCCTATTCACAGGCAAGAGGAAAAACAATATTTATAAAATAAATCTTTCTGATTTGAAAGAATAAAATGTGAAGTGTCTGATGTCCGTTCACGAAGAGCAATGGGTATGGCATAGACGCTTGGGCCACATTAGCATGAGGAAATTATCTCAGCTAAATAAACTCGAGTTAGTCAGAGGTCTACCCAAACTGAAGTTCTCTTCAGATGCTCTCTGTGAAGCATGTCAGAAAGGAAAATTTTCAAAAACATCTTTCAAAAAGAAAACTATTGTTTCTACCTCTAAACTTCTGGAACTTCTTCACATTGATTTATTTGGTCCTGTGAAAACAACATCAGTCAATGGAAAGAAGTATGGACTAGTCATTGTTGATGATTTCAGTCGCTGGACATGGGTGAAATTCCTAAAGCACAAGAGTGAGTCTCACTCTGTATTCACTAGTTTCTGTTCCAAAGTGCAAAAAGAATTTGACTCTAAAATTTTCAGAGTCAGAAGTGATCATGGTGGGGAATTTGAAAACAAATTTTTTGAGGAATTATTTGACTCTAATGGAATATCCCATGATTTCTCCTGCCCTAGAACTCCACAACAAAATAGAGTTGTAGAAAGGAAGAATAGGACACTCCAAGAGATGGCCAAAACCATGATCAATGAAACAAATGTAGCTAAGCACTTTTGGGCCGAAGCTGTAAATACAGCGTGTTACATTCAGAATAGAATCTCCATAAGACCTATTCTGGAAAAGACTCCCTATGAACTGTGTAAAGGAAGAAAACCAAACATTTCATATTTTCATCCTTTTGGATGTTCCTGCTTTATTTTAAACACTAAAGAACATCTGAACAAGTTTAAGTCCAAAGCACAGAAAGGTATTATGTTAGGATACTCATAATGCTCTAAAGGCTACAGAGTATTCAATACAGAAACTAAAATTGTGGAAGAATCAATTCATGTCAGATTTGACGATAAGCTTGAACCTGAAAAGTCAAAGCTAGTTGAAAATTTTGCAGATTTGGAAATCACTCTTGCAGAATCTGACAAAGCTCCAGAAGAAACTGCCATTCAAACTCCTGAAGAAATTAACTCCCCATTAATCCCAAAGAAAGCTAAAAGTCGCCTCAACATATCTGAAGAGTTGATTCTGGGTAACAAGAACGAACCTGTCAGAACCAGGTCTACCTTCAAGACCTCTGAAGAAACTCCTCTGGGACTAGTATCTCTGATTGAGCTTACGTCCTATGATGAGGCACTCCAAGATAACGATTGGGTTCTAGCCATGCAAGAAGAACTAGATCAATTCACAAAGAACGATGTCTGGGATCTTGTTCCTAAACCCAGAGGCACTCACATTATCGGAACCAGATGGGTATTCAGAAACAAGCTGAATGAGAAAGGAGAAGTCGTCAGAAACAAAGCTCGACTGGTGGCTCAAGGTTACAGTCAACAAGAAGGTATTGACTACAATGAAACCTTTTCTCCAGTCTCCAGGTTAGAATCTATTCGTCTTCTTGTATCATTCGCTATAAATCATTCTATCAAACTGTATCAAATGGATGTCAAGAGCGCATTCCTTAATGGTTATATATCAGAAGAAGTGTATGTCAACCAACCTCCAGGTTTTGAAAATCTAAATTATCCAGAACATGTTTTTAAACTTAAAAAATCCTTATATGGACTTAAACAAGCTCCCAGAGCTTGGTATGAACGATTAAGTAATTTTCTTATGGAACATAATTTTATCAGAGGGAAAGTTGACTCCACACTCTTCTGTAAAAACCTTAACAATAATCTCATGATATGCCAGATATACGTTGATGATATCATTTTTGGTTCAGCTAACGCCTCTATTTGTCAATAATTCTCTGAGTTAATGCAGGCAGAATTTGAAATGAGCTTAATGCAAGAACTAAAGTTCTTTCTAGGAATTCAAATTAACTAAACTTCAGAAGTTACGTACGTTCATCAAAGCAAATACATAAAAGACGTTCTGAAGAAATTTGATATGGCTGAATGCAACTCTGCAAAGACTCCCATGCATCCAACATGCATTCTTGAAAAGGAAGAAGTCAGCAAAAAGGTTTGTCAGAAGCTCTATCGTGGTATGATAGGCTCCCTTCTCTATCTGACTGCTACTCGACCTGATATTCTCTTTAGTGTTTGTCTCTGTGCCAGATTTCAATCAGATCCTAGAGAAACTCACTTAACAGCAGTTAAGAGAATTCTCAAATATCTGAAAGGAACTCCTAACCTAGGCCTGATGTATGAGAAAACATCAGAGTATAGACTTTCTGGTTATTGTGATGCAAATTACGCAGGAGATAGATTGGAACGAAAAAGCACATCTGGAAATTGTCAGCTCTTGTGAAACAATCTGATATCCTGGGCCAGTAAAAGACAATCAACTATCGCACTATCCACGACAGAAGCAGAATACATCTCAGCATCTCTGTGCACCACTCAGATGCTCTGGATAAAGAATCAGTTAGAAGATCTGCAAATCTTCGAGAGTAACATTCCTATCTTTTGTGATAATACTGCTGCCATTTGTTTAAGTAAAAATCCCATTTTGCACTCCAGAGCTAAGCACATTGAAATAAAACATCATTTTATCAGAGACTATGTTCAGAAAGGGATAGTAACATTGAAGTTCATTGATACAGATCATCAATGGGCAGATATCTTTACTAAACCCTTAGCTGAAGATAGATTCCTCTTTATCTTAGAAAATCTGAACATTCAAAACTGCCCTGAATAAAATGTGCCTCTGAGGTTGTTAAATGAGACTCTGACATAAACAAATGGATTCTGCCTCTGACTCTGATACTTTTACCCAGTTAGAAGTTATCTGAGTTGGAAATCTCCAGGAACCAATCCTTTGGTATTCCTGAAGATCAGATAAATCAAAACACATGGAGTGTCTTGCGTCTGACCTTGGAACTTCTAGACAGCTGTCCAGTAGTAATCAAGGAACAGTCTCTTGAGATCTCCTCGAGCTGTGTGCTGACTGTTGGGATTAGACATCATTTATGAGCTATAATCATTTCTCCCTCTAAACGTGCTAACTTGGTTTTTGTGCTAAAACTCTGATTTGTGTGTCGTTTTGCATGCGCCCTTTTTTGGGTATTTAAACACTAATCTCTCACTTTGCACACATTTCACTCTCACTCACTCCTTAAACCTCAGTTCTCTCAAGGCATCTCTGCAAGCAGTTCTTCATCTTCATCTCAGTTCTTCATCAACATCATGGATGCTCAACAACAAGCTGTGTTCAACTACTCTCAGCAAATGGGTTCAAGTGATCAAGTTCAAAGCACCAACAACCCTACTCCAACGGTCACAGGCGTAACTACAACACCAATCTACAAGGAGCCTCACATTCTCGATGGTGAGCCCCATATCCATCTTGCAACGCCCTTTGATAAACTGGAAGTTTTATGTGAATCCTTGGTGGATTTTGATAACATGAGAAGAAATGGCGTAGACCTCACTGAAGAACTTCGCAAACAAGGTTGGGGAAACTACTTTCAACGCCTCTACGGTCCAGTTTACCCAAATATCATTAAAGAATTCTGGAGATTTGTTGATGCTGACGATCACTTCATCGTCTCCTATGTTCTGGGAGTAAAGATGGTGATAACTGAGAAGTCCATTGCTGCCCTTCTAAACATGGAGAAAGATGGAGGCAGAAGAATTTACAACATCAATCCCAGGGCGAAATACATATCTCAAGAAATCAACCCAACAATCTTCAAACACAACACAGAAGGTAACCCCTCAAAGAACAAGGAACTACTTCAAAACCTTCGGGTTTGGCTCAAAATCATTCTGGGTACTATCCATCATCGCCCAACATCAAACTCCTCAGACTACATCAACACAGATCAGAAATATATTCTGTACTACATTCACAAAGGTCTGAAGCTATGCCTCCCTGTACTTCTCTTCAAATACCTCAGAGATTCTGTACGAGAAACCAGAAATCATATGAAGCCCAGAACTTACATTCCCTTGGGAAGACTCATCTCATATGTACTGATAGAAAGTGGTCTTGTGGACCATCTGGTAAAGCTCAGGCTCATGGAAGACATGGCAATCGACACTGGAAAGCCTCTGAACTCAAAGAATCTGAAGAGCATGGGGATTCTGGATAAGGTCAACGTCAAACCTACTCTGGACACTTCCTGGGAAGCCTTGAAAGATCAGAGGAAAATTCCCCATGGTCTATATCTGTTCTCCAAGGAAGAACCTAAAGAGGCAATCCTCCTCTATCTACAAGGTCTGAAGGATGGAGGAGTGGATATCTCAGAGTTCAATTTGAATGATCTGCCAGATAAAACTCCTAACTTCATGAGGCATAAAAGAGGTCCCTCTGAGAAGACATCTCAGGCGAAGAAAGCGAAGCTAGGAGAATCCTCTGGATCAAGACCTCCAGCACCTCTGCATGAGTCTTCTGGTAAGTCTGTCTCTCCTGCTCCCTCTGCACAGACACAATAACTTGCTTCCTCTATCCCTCTACCAACACCTCTATACACTCCATCTGAAACCCCACCTTCAACCACCAGAACATCTCAACCTCTCCCAAAATTCAATCTTACCACCACCTCCTTACCCCTATCTAAAGCTGAAAGGCTAAATGAAACCACCTCCTCATCTTCACCCCCAGAATCACCCCCCTACTTCATCATCTCATCTGACACAGAACTATCTGACCCTTCTTCTCCCACTCTAGCTCAACTTCAGACTCAAAACCTTGCCTCACAACAACCACAACAACCTCCACCTGAACCTGAAGTAACCTCACCACCCACAGAACAACCAAACATCACTCCATCTGACGTTCAACCCTCTGACCCCGACACCTCTGACATTACCCCTCCAAACACTTCCGCTGAACCTCAAATTCTCAACCTCATCCCTCCCACTTCTTCACCTCTACCATCTGAACCAGAACACTCCCTGCCAACCCTAGAGGAAGCAATTATGCTGTTTGCAGGAGCATCAGTTGAAAAGGTCAAGTCTCTGACCATCAACTCTGGCATCAGTGATGGTCCTTCCTCTGTTAGGACACACTGGAACAGAGTTATTGGCTGGATGACCTCTGAGGCCTTCAAGCTGAAAAACCTCTCTGAGCAAGTCCGAAACGACTTCATCAGAGACGCTGAGGCAAGACTACAGGAGCGCTTAGCCAGAGAAGCTAAGGAAGAAGCCAGAAGGGAAGCAAAAGAAAGAGCAAGACAAGAAGAACTTCAAAGGGTAAAGGAAGCCGAAGCCAAAGCTCTAGCTGATGCTGTTGCTGCTGAAGCTGAAGCAAAAGCTGCTGCTAAAGTTGAAGCTAAAGCCGCTGCTGAAGCTGAAGCTCTCCGTGCTGAAGAACAGAATGCTCTGACTCAGAGGGAGTCCTCTACATTTGCCCATCTGGTTCTCAAGACCCTTGAGGAGCTTCAGAAAGAGCAGAAGGAAGTCCGAGCCAGATTGGATCAACAGGACACAGTCAACGCCAACATCCAGAATCTGCTGACCCAACTGCTTCAGAGGATGCCTCCTCCTCCTAATCCTTAGGCACCTAGGATTATTTCTTGCTTGTTGCTTTTTGTCTCTGCTTGTTTTCCGCTTTCATCTCTGATGTTTTTGCTCCTATCTGGATATATATATATATATATATATATATATATATATATATATATATATATATATATATATATATATATATATATATATATATATATATATATAATTTTTTTTTTTCTTCTTTCTTTCATTTTTATTAAGTCTTTTTGATTCTGACAAAAAGGGGGAGAAACCAAAACAACTCTGATGAAAACATATCTAATTCCTTCAAGTACTCTGCAAACATATTATTCAATAAATCTATCTAACACTCTTTGACTCAGAAAGTTGCAGAAGGGTATCTAGAAACTTCATTGCTTGGAAGCTCTGGTAAGAACTTCTGAACTCCCTAGCTTATCTCAAGGGTAGCTCACTTCTATCCGATCTGATAAACTCTTATATCTGAATGTTTCATCTATTAATTAAGTTTGTTTTGTCATCATCAAAAAGGGGGAGATTGTAAGAACAAAAATTGTTCTACAACAGATTCTAGGATTTTGATGATAACAAAGGATGAAACAAAAAATGGCACTCTAACGAAATTTCTCTAAGTGTGCAGGACTCTGAACAAAAACAAAGAAATCTGATCACTTTATCAGATACAGAATCGAATCAGATACAAAGCATCAGAAGATCAGAAGCGCCTGAAGAAGAAGCGCACTCTAGAAGTTCTGACTCTGAGCAACAGCATATCAGAATATCAGAAGCTCTAAACCGCCTCTGGAATCAACGCTAATGACCCAAAAGATCAGGACTATCAGAAGCTCTGATGTAACTTCAACACAATCTCAGATTAACAGAGTTAACGCAGATTCTGACGAAGGATCTCCTAATCCAGAAAGAGTAATGGAAACTACAACTTCAAATGGAAAGAAAGTATATTTGTAAAGAAGTTATTCAGGGAGACAAATTTGTTATGGCAAGAAACACAGAAGTAATGGCATTAAACTCTCATCAAAGTCAAATATTCTGCCATCACTACAACGGTCCCTTCACCACTATATAAAGAACGACTAACTTCATTGAGAGACACACCTGAACATACAGAAAAACTCTACTCTCTCTCTTAGTCTTTCACGAGCTGTTGCTCATACGTGAAACCATCTTGCTTGCTCTAATTGCTGTAATATTTGCTTTATCTTAGAAGCACCTTAGATTACAAATTTTCTTTTGCTAAATTGATTTTGTTCCTCAAGTGACTCTGCGTAGTCTGTATACTTGGGAGGACTAAGAGATCTCTCTCTTAGACGTTGGTTGTAATAATCTTTCAAGATTAGTGGATTAAGTCCTTTTTGAAGGCGAAATCACCTTGGCCGGGTGGACTGGAGTAACTTTGTGTTATAAGCGAACCAGTATAAAATCCTTTGTGTTCTTATTACTGCAAAAGCGCTTATTTTCCAAAACAATTCAAACCCCTCTTTCTTGTTTTTCTCACCTTCACATATTCCCAGTTTAGCCTACTTTTTGTGTGTATATAATTGTATATTTGATGTTTGTATATTTGTTTGTATGATATAATCTGCTCGTTGTGCTTGGTGATCTCTGAGTGGTGAGATAAGTTCTAACCCAGACTTGAGTGAAATTAAGATAAGAGGATGGTATAGTCATGTTCGACTTGTGTGGAGTAGTCCTTAACAAGTTGGCTTGAGACCCATCTACTCAGTGGAGACCCTTTTGGAGTTATGAATGTCACACAAGTCATTTGTGGTTAGGCATTACTACATGTAATACCCGATAGATGGAATTAAGACTCTGGGAAATTTTTAGAACATGATCTACAGGTTTTTATCCTTAGTTCACTCCTTTGGGATGGTTCTTACCCAGACTCCATGCTCGTAACTCACAACAAACCCTTGATTCTTGGTTGATCCAATTAAGTCTTGTCAATATCAATGGAACTTGGGTGTTGATAAGGTGAAAGCCATAATCCACCAAAATGGATGATTGATCTTGACAATGAGTTGATTCATCCCTTGACCTTTGTTTGTTTTCCTTGTGTGTGATCCCTTATTTGTGATTGTTGCATTCATGCATTCATGTGCATCATAACATTTATCATACCAAAAATAATTTCAAGGAACTGAGGTCTTATTTGCAGATATTTTCAGACCATGGATTATGGACGAAGGAACACTAAGAAGTACAGTTTCAGATGTCCCGACTTGAAAGAGTTAAGGAAGTTATCATCTTTTGTATTAGATCCCTTGGACTTCAAGCAACGTCATGGGAAGCTTCTATCTGTATTATCTACTGATATGGTTGAAGGACTCTTGAGTGTGTTGGTTCAGTTTTATAATCCTCTCTAACGTTGCTTCACTTTTCCTGATTATTAGCTTGTGCCTACATTGGAAGAGTATGCCCATCTCTTGGGAATACCTGTTTCTGACAAAGTGCCTTTTAGTGGATTGGAGGAGATTCCCATATCTCATATTATAGCTGAAGCTCTTCACTTGAAGAAGTATGAGATAGAGGCTCATTGGGTGAAGAAAGGAGGATTATTTGGGTTGACTTCTGAGTTCCTCATCAAGGAAGCTACTGCTTTTGCTCAAGCTGGTAGTGTGGATGCTTTTGAAGCTATATTTGTGTTGCTCATCTATGGATTAGCTTTGTTCCCTTACATTGACAGTTTTGTTGATGCTAACACCATTAGAATCTTCTTGATTGGAAATCCTGTGCCTACTCTGTTGGGTGATATGTACTTCTCTTTGCATATAAGGAATTCTAAAGGTGGTGGAACGATTGTGTGCTGTGTTTCTATTCTATACAAGTGGTTTATTTCGCACTTGCCTCAGACGCCTACTTTTGTAGAGAACAAACAATGTCTAAGGTGGTCTCATAGACTTATGTCTCTCACTAATTGTAAGACCCCAATTTTGGCCCTAAGATCCCTCATAGCATCATATCATATCATTGCCTCAAGGATCATTGTGCACCTTTGCTTCCCTCCTAGTGGGTGGGTTACCTTGTGAGTATGGTTCTTGATCACCAAGCATGTTTTGCATTTGTATATCATTGCTTTTCATTTGTTTACTAACCCAAAAGTACAAAAATATTGTCATCTAACCAAGTTACTTGCAGCTGAAGCAATCAACAGTCAATCAGTCAAGCAAGTCATTAAGCCATAGATGGTGGCCATTCTTGAAGAATTTGGGCACCATGATCATTCATAAGAGGTTCATATGAGTTGTGACATCATTTTGAATCAAGATCTCAAGTGGTAGAGGCTTGGGATTCATCAGAGCATGGTTCAGTCAACCAAAACCCTAGCAAAGTCAACTGTGGTCAACTGTGCATTTAATCAGTGATTTGATGGTGGGAAATGGTTGGAAAGGTCTCATTCATGTCCATACAAGCCTCATATAACATGTCAAACATCATCATTGAGGAATTGAAGGTCAAACAAGAAGTTTCCCAAAATAGTAAAGACCTGTAATTTTCAACTGCCAAAAATGGAAAGGTCTTCTCCTCAACTTTACATCATCAAGCAAGCTTCAAATCAAAATTTGTCCAACATGAAAGTTGAAGATCTTGCTCTTTCCTTTCCAAAAAGTCCAAGAATACCCATTTCTCATCTATGATTGGCAAGTTATGATCAAATCATTGTCAAGAAATCTTGAACTTCAAGGAGGCATAACTCTTGAACCATTTGGCCAAATTGAGTGAGGTTTCTTTGAGCAAATCCCATTTGACATGAGCTATCATAATCCATCATTACATTTCATCAAAAATCATCACATAAAAAGGTCATTTTTCAAGTGAACCATTTAAATTTTGGTGGGAAAAATAGCCATTTTGAAAAATACACATGATTTTCACTCCAAACCAATGCCAATCACTTCAAAACAGAAATTTGGACTTGCTTCAACTGGTTTTGCACTGTTCCATTGGTTCTAATTGAGAAAGGGCATTTTTGCATTTTTACATAACATGTGCAATTCACTAGTCATTTCCATTTTGTGCTAATCATGATTAACGGGTTGGATTAACAGGACTATATAGCCTTAATCATAACAGAAAATTGGGATCACAATTCATTTTCTCAGATCCAAATCCAAAAACCTCCAAATTCTCTCAAATTTTTCCAAACTTTTTTCAACTTTCTTTCATCAAAATTCATCATTATTGCTGCTTGTTCTTGCTTGATTCATCATCTGCAGGTTTTGTTGAGTTTCTGTTGAAGCAAAGTGTGGAGAATTCATGCTAGATCGTGGCTGTTGGACATTGATGCATTCACGTGGCAGTTGGAATTTCAAGAAGATCTGAGCATTGTTGAGCTGCATACTTGACTCCATTCATCTTCCTCAACATCATTGAAGTTCTGTTTTCACAATCCAAGCCTTGAAATCACCAGAATCAAGATCTGCAACTTCAAGAGGTAAGAACTCGAACCTCACAATTGCTAAAATTATGATATGGCTTTGATAGATCGTTCATTGCTGAGCTTACTGCAAGTTGAATCGTGCAAATCCATTAGGTTTTGAGCTAGATATGTTGATCTGAATGTTTGATTGTGAAACTTATGTCTATCGAATCTTTTGCTATGGTTAAAATTAATGGAAATCAATGTTAGATTCATGATCTAGGTTGAATGAGGATTCGAGTGATATGCATCTTGTCCATTTCTGTGACCAAATGTTCTTGACCAGTATGAACGTGATGAATGTGATGATGAATGTCTTAAATTCGTTTCCAGAATGCTCATAGATCCAGTTGCCTTGCCTTTGCTTTTGAATTTGTGTTTCCCGCGCCATGAACCAATCAGAAGGCGCCACGCCTTTTAATGAAACGAGGCGTTTGGTACAAAACGCGCTCAGTTTGAATTGCGCTGGGGATCGATCCCCCGTTCCAGCAAAAGTCCATTTGCCTTGCATTATTTTCTTCCAATTGCTCACATGTTTATCCATGGTTATTCATGCTTTTTCTTATTTTCTTTCACACAAAAAAAATCATAACTCACTCATTATAAATCCAAATCATGTGCAATTTTTGTGGAATGTTCATCATCATGTCCTTGTTTTTTTGGTGATTTTTAATAATTTTGTGCACGGGTAGAAAAAATAAATGCCTAGGGTTTACTTTCATGTACCATTTCTTGCACCTTGCCTACTATTTATTTCATGAAATGATGATGCCTCATTAGAAATTCTTGAAATTTTACATGCATGATCTAGACTCACTCATGGTCATTTTGGTATATGGTTTGCTAATTTTGCATTTCTGGATTGTGAGATATGATGTGATCTTTGAAGGTGTGACAATCTATGTCACACCATGTCTTGTTCATGTTCCTGATTTTATTTTCCATGCTTATGCTATGCCAATTGCCCTGGATTTTTGCATGCTAATACTTAGGGATGTCTAGTTTGCTTGTGATTTTTCCTGGAAATTTTAAATGCATTTTCTATTTGTTTGAGAATTTTCCCTCTGTTTGACCAATTGTTGACATTTTGTGAGTCATGATTTTATATGTTTTGTGAAATTCTTGTGGCTTGTTGGATGAACTTGAAATTTGGCATGTGTATTATAGACATCTTGAAGTTTGCCATGGCTTTGATTGCATTCATTTATCATGTTTGGTTGCTGTTTTATGATTGCTTGAAGTTGATGCATGATTTGTGGTCTTGTATGAGCTTGCATGAACATGCTTTGACTTAGGGATTTTGATTGACTTGCTTCCCTTTATCCAAATGCAATGAAATTTGGTGTGTTGCTCATTCAATATGTTCTGTTTAAGCATGATTTTTCCTGGAATTTATTGAGCCATTTTGGTATTGATATGCTTGTGTTCATTCTGTTTACACCATTGAGTTCTCAACTTGCCTAGTTTGACATGATTTGCTTATGAAATGCAATTGGTGAATAGTTTTAATGTGAGACCAATTAGACTTTGTTCTTATTTGATAAATCTTGATTTTGATCAAGTTTCATGTTCTGTTTTAAATATTTTCTCCTCCTTTGACCCTAGGCTTTGGCCTAAGGGTTCACTTCTCACATTTGAATTTGTTTTCAGGTTAAAGAAGCAATTGCTTTAAGGAGATTAATTCAAGTTGATTGAGTTTGGTTTAGTTGATTGTGATGAACTAACTTGGTTTGTTGTGTAGGATGCTAACTCATTTGCTTTGAGTTTGTGCTTTGCACATGTGATTGATTGTGTTGACTGTTGGTTCATATCTTGTCTGTTTTGACTTTGTGATTGGTAGGCTGATTATATTTGATTGATTTCAGGTACCATAGTTGCTTTAGTTCCTTTGTGAACTTGCTATTGATTTGCTTTGCTTAAGCATTGAGGTAGAATCTCTTGTCTCCATGTAGTCTGGAAGACCTGGCCTGTTACTTGGCCAGGCACCTGTCTGAAGTCCTCCTTAAGAGGCAATGTTTGTGATTGTTTAACTTTGTCCCCAAGCAGGTAAAGACCTCATATGAGGAAATTGGTAGACAAAAGAGATATGTAGCCTATCTCCTACTATTCTGTGAGTCTCTCACCTTGCTCACACCACATGTGTTGATGCATAGTGAGTAAAAACCCAAGATCTATCGAGTCCTTAACTTGTGGAGAGAGTTCCAGCTTTCTGAACTCCCACACCTTCTGATATTCAATGCTCTCCCTGACCAAAGATAAGAGTGATGAGGCACACCCCTCATATCCTTTCATCTGCTTCACCTTGGCTCTCAATGTCAAGGTTAAGAGCACCATTTACCCTATTCCAGTTGACTTTTAAGTCTAACCCTTTGATTGAGCCTAATTGCTTGGTTATAGTGTGTGCTAAATGACTTTGTTTGATTGATTGCTTGGTTAATTTGTACATGTTTGCTTGATTGCCTTTGTGCATTTATCATCATTAATTATTCATTATTGCATGATCATCATCTCATACTCTTGTGGTTTGTTTGAGTTTACCCATTGAGGACAACTGTAAGTCCACTCGTTGGCCATTGTTCCTATGATTTGGAAGGGATAAAGTGTAAGACCATTTCATTTGGCTACTTATGTCCATTACTTTTGTTTGTTTGTTGTATGTGAGGATGCAAGTGTAAGACCATGTTGTTGGCTCTTGTATTCCTATGATCATCTGTTGGAGATTAGAGTAAGCCCAGATAGATTGGCATCTGATATCCAGGTTTTGTTTTAGGAGATTGGTGTAAATCCATTTATTGGTATCCGATATCCGCTTTTGCTTTGTGAGATTGGTATAAGTCCATTGATGGCATCCGGTATCATTGTTTTGTTTTAGGAGATTGGTGTAAACCCATTTATTGGTATCCGATATCCGCTTTTGTTTGTGAGATTGGTATAAGTCCATTGATGGCATCCGGTATCACCTTGCTTTTTATTTGCTTGCTTGTTTTGTTGCCTCATTCCTAAGGACACACTTGAATCATCGTCTATATGATTTCAAGAGGTGAACTTTTCTGAGAAGTTTTACACTCCATTATCCACACCCTCTTTATCCTAAACCTTTTCACATGTTGCTTTCAAAAACTTTGACTTGTTGTGCAAACGTTCTCATCTCTTTTCAAATTAGAAACCTGGACCCTAAGTCCTTGACTTTTCAAACTCCATTTCACAACACTTCTTTGAATCAATCTTAATCATACCTTGACCATATTTTGTGAATACTCATAATCAATTAACTTCACCCATTCAAATGTTTTGTGGCTTTGTCCATTGTTAATATGTTTTCATGCATTAGCCTTAGGTTTTAATTACCATAGTGGTTGATATAAATCTTACCTTATCCTTAGTGAGTTGATTGTAAGTCTTCCATACTTATTATAGGGTTAACCCCTCACTAGTATGTCGAAGCCGTCCTCGCATGGTGGATTGTTGATTCGGGTTGAGTTTTCTCCCATTGGTAATGAAAAGCCTTAATGCTTGTGTTTTAAAATGAACTCACTAATTTTTGGAAATCTTTTAGCCGAACTACGGCGTTTTGATCCTTACCTTTGATGGAAGGTACGTAGGCAACGGGTTCATCCATTCAAACACAAAAATAACTAACTTGCACATTCTTTTCTCATCTTCCCATTCATGTTTGCACAATGTGTCATAAACAAATAAACATTTTTTATACAACAAGTGTGAAAAGGGCTCCCTAGGAGTACCTAGGACGTGATGGGTGCCTAACACCTTCCCATTGCGTAATTTACCCCTTACCCAGATTCTCTGATCTTTTTCATTAGTTTTCTACGTGTAAAACTTAGGTTTTTGTTTGCTTTTTAACCAGTCCTTAGGATAAATAAAAGTGCGGTGGCGACTCGATTCATTGTATACTTTGCTTATGGTTTAATCAATAAATCATATAGCGACGAATACACCGCTACACTAATGATGATATAGTTTGGTATGATTCCTCATTGAGTAACTTGGAGATTATTGATTGTTGTGGTGAATTCTCTAATGTGTCTCTCATTGGTACATAAGGAGGAATCAACTACAATCCTTCTTTGGCTCATCGTCAACTTGGGTTCCCCTTGAGAGGCAAACCTAATAACACTTTGTTAGAAGGTGTTTTCTATCAAGAGGGTAAAGATCCCCAACATTTGAAGCAAAAGATTGTGCATGCTTGGGATAATGTGCATAGGAAAGAAAGATCTGAGCTTGGTCCGCGCAATTGTGTAGCTTTGGAGTCTTACACTCTTTGGGTGAAGAAGAGAACTTTGGATATGAAGATGCCTTATACTTGTGAAAGACCTATGTCTATGGTTGTGGTTAAGCCATTACTAACCAAGATGTAGAGGAGTTGGAAAACACACTCGCCAAGATGAAGCAAGAAAAGGACATGTGGGAAGAGCGTTTCCATGCTTTGAGCAGAAAGCATGAGGAGTTGCAGCTTGAGTCTAAGGATAAAGATGCACTTATTGAGCTTCTTGAAGACTGAGTAATGAAGATACAGAGAGAACCACAGGTTTCATCTTCCTCTAGTATGCCTCATCCTTCCGTTGCTTAGAAGAAGATTGTTGATCAGTTAGTCCTTGAGAAGACTCAGATGAAGACTTCTTTTGAGTCAGAGATTCGACGCATTCGAAGGAAGTACGCGACTGCAGCCAGATTTGCTGATGTTGTTATTAGGGATCCTTAGGATGACTAGTCTCCTTTCCTCTTGTATTTTGTATTTTGGTTTCTGAAATTGTACTCAGTGTAATCCTTCCAATTATATGAATAAAAGAGATTTTTTATCGTCATATCAAATTGTTGCAATTGTTGTTATAAACTTATATATTTACAAGTGAAATAGTAAGTTCCTTGAAAATAAAAATAATAATCAAGAATTGCATTTCATGCATCATTTGCATAGCAGGTTTCTCTTTTTCCAGATGTCTTATTGGTATTTCTTATGTGCTTCAGCCAAGCTGACTCATCGATACAATACCTGCGCCAATCACTCAAGAATCATGGAACACCTAGAGCAAGAGAACAAATATTTGAAGGACGAGATCGCCCGCCTGACTGCCATGATGGAGTTAGTTTTAGCTGCTCATAGCCAATCTTCTCCAACGCCCGCAACTCCTCCTCCTCAGAGGACTGTTATTTCAGAGGTTGCTACCTATACCATCCCTGTTACTGCTGCTCACTTTGTGCCTGCCATGCCTACCAGATTCCCGTGGGGAATGCCTCCCAACTTTGTGCCTGAAGGTTTTACGCCTACCTTTGCTTCCATGCCAGCATCTAGCCCGGTCATGTCTGTGCCACCACCGGTTGTTCATACTTTTCCCCGAGTTGAAGACATCATCTATCATTCCGAGCCGTCTAAGGGTCCGAATGTTTATGAAAAGATGGAAGAAATGAAAGACCAATTCCTTGAGTTGCGAAAGGAGTTGGAGACCTTGAGGGGTAAAGATCTGTTTAGTAAGAGTGCTGCAGAACTTTGCTTGGTTCCAAATGTCAAAATCCCGATGAAGTTCAAAGTCCCTGACTTTGAAAAATATAAGGAAAATACCTGTCTGCTCAGTCATCTCGTCATGTATGCTAGAAAGATGTCGATACAAATTGATAATGATTAGTTATTGATACACTATTTCCAAGACAGTTTGACTGGTGTTGCTCTGAGGTGGTACATGGGTTTGGATGGTGCGAGTGTCCGCACATTAAATGATTTGGGTGAAGCATTTATGAAGCAGTACAAATATAATGTGGATATGGCGCCGGATAGAGACCAGTTGAGATCATTTTCTCAAAAGGATAAGGAGACGTTCAAAGAGTACGCTCAGCGATGGAGAGAGCTTGCCGCTCAAATTACCCCTCCTTTGGAAGAGAAGGAGATGACCAAGATTTTCCTCAAGACCCTGAGCTCATTTTACTATGAGCAGATGATTGCCAGTGCCCCCAGTGATTTTACCGAGATGGTAAACATGGGGTTGAGGCTAAAAGAAGGTGTCAGAGAAGAACGATTATCTAGGGAGGAAGTTTCGTCCAACAAGAGGTATGGTAACAACTTTGCTAAGAAAAAAGAGAACGAGACTAATGCAATATCTGTTGGGAGGCAGAGAAGGCCTCATGTAAGAAGAAGTCAACAACCCTGTCAACACCATCATTAAGTATCATCTGTAATTCCATTATTTTCTAACAACCAGTAAACACCAATTCAACAACAACGTCAACAACCGCCACCGCAAGGAACAAACACCTACAACAACAACAATACCAACAATCATCAACAACAACAAAATTTTAAGAGGAAGAAGGTATCTTTCGACCCGATTCCTATGACTTATGTTGAATTATATCCATCATTGGTTGTCAAGAACCTTTTGCAACCAAGAAATCCGCCTTAGATTCCTGAACCCCTTCCATGGTGGTACAAACCGGAGCTCCGTTGTGCCTTTCACGAAGGAGCTCTCGATCATGATTTGAGAATTTTTACCCCCTGAAGTATGAAGTCCAAAAGTTGGTCAAGAGTGGAATGATGTCCTTTGAGGACCGCGCGCCAAATGTCAAAGCTAATCCACTACCTGCCCATGGTAACCCTTCTGTCAATATGGTCGATGGCTGTCCTGGGGAGTTCAAGGTATTTGATGTATGCTTTATTATAAGGTACTTGGTGAGGATGCACAAGGATATCTGTTTGGTTAGCGATTATGAGCATGACCATGATGGTTGTGTAATCTGCAGTGTCAATCCTAGAGGTTGTATGGTTGTGAAGAGAGACATTCATAGGTTAATGGATGAAGGTATGATTTAGATTCTCCAGTCCCTTCACATGGATGAAGATGTGAATGTAATAGTTCCAGTATTCAAGGCACCAGAGAGAGTGGTGATTCAATTCGATAGCAGTAGCAGTAACAGTGTCAGCAACAGATCGATATTGCCGTTGGTTATACGGTTAGCGGGCCCCGTCCTGTATACATCCGGTAATGTTATCCCATATCAGTACAATGCTACCATATTAGAGAATGGTCAAGAGGTTCCTTTGCCTACAACCAGTTCTGTTGTGAGTATAACTGATGTTACTAAGGTGACCCGTAGTGGTAGTGTCTTTGGGTCGGTGTTCCCTAAGAATGTGGAAGATATATCTATTAATAAGAAGGTTGATGTGCCTGTTGTAGATCCTGTTAGCACTCCAAAGTGTCAGTCTGGTGAATCCAGTGGTTTAAATCCTAACGATGACGATGAGGTACTCTGATTAATCAAGAAAAGCGAGTTTAATGTGGTAGATCAGCTGCTCCAGACCCCCTCCAAGATTTCAGTGTTGTCTCTGCTTATGAACTCTAAGGCGCACAGAGAAGCACTACAAAAGGTGTTAGATCAAGCGTATGTGGAACATGATGTTACGGTGGATCAATTCAATCATATTATGGCTAACATCACTTCCTACAACAATCTTAGCTTCTGTGATGAAGAACTCCCCGATGAGGGTAGAAATCACAAATTGGCATTGCATATTTCAATGAATTGCAAGGAGGATGCTCTGTCAAATGTTTTGGTTGATACCGGTTCTTCATTAAACGTACTCCCAAAATCAACTCTATCAAGATTATCGTATCAAGGCGCCCCTATGAGATATAGTGGTGTGATCGTCAAAGCTTTTGACGGCTCGCGCAAGACTATAATCGGTGAAGTGGACCTTCCTGTGAAGATAGGTCCAAGTGATTTCCAGATTACTTTCAAAGTAATGGATATCCACCCAGCCTGTAGTTGCTTGTTAGGAAGGCCATGGATACATGAGGCAGGAGTAGTTACTTCAACATTGCACTAGAAGCTCAAATTTGTAAAGAATGGTAAGCTGGTCATTGTTGGTGGGGAGAAGACTTTGTTGGTAAGCCACCTGTCATATTTCTCTTATGTAGAAGTTGAGGATGAGATAGGAACCCCGTTGCAAGCCTTATTTATTGTTGAGGAAAAGATAGTTGGGGCACCGATGTCCTCATTCAAAGATGTGCAGAGAATTGTTGAAAATGATAAGTCTGATCAGTGGGGTCAGATGGTAGAGGTCGCCGATGACAAGATCAGAGTTGGTTTGGGTTTCCAACGAGGTTCATCTGAGTTTAGAGCTGAAGATGTGCAACCCAGTTTCCATAGCGGAGGGTTCATTCATGGTAATGAACAACACTTAGCTGCTGTGATCGAGGGTGATGAAGATGAAGACTACACCAATTTTGTGACGCATGGAAAAGCTTGCAAAAATTGGACTGCTGTCGATATTCCTATTATTGTGCATCAATCTAAGTAATTGCTTTTATTTGTTTTTGAAAATCATTCTCCTATGCCTAAGGGAGAAGTAAACATTGTTTGGCATTTCAAATTTGATCATCAATAAAATATAATTCTATTCATCCACATCTATGATGTTTTATTTTTTGCTTTTTGCTTTATTCTGAAAATGGTAATCACAAAAAACATAAGTAAATAAATAATGACTTGTCCATCTGCATAATATTTGGTCACAAATAACTTCTCTAAAATCAAAATATCATATCATTATGCAAGTTGGTTTCTAAACCCATTGAATACAATGATCCTACTCCTTCGCCAAATTTTGAATTCCCTGTGTTTGAGGCCGAGGAAGGAAGTGATGAAGAAGTATCTGATGAATTTTCTCGTCTTCTTGAGCACAAGGAAAAATCCATTCAGCCATTCGAAGAGCAGATTGAATTAGTCAACTTGGGTTCCGAGGATGATGTGAAGGAAGTCAAGATTGGGTCTCGACTGTGCCCAAAAGTGAAGAAGGGGTTGATTGATCTTCTCCAAGAGTATTCAAATGTATTTGCTTGGTCCTATCAAGACATGCCTGGGTTGGATTCTGAGATTGGGGAGCATAGATTGCCATTGAAGCTAGAATGTCCGCCAGTCAAGCAGAAGTTGAGGAGGATTCATCCTGATATGGCAGTGAAGATCAAAGAAGAAGTGCAAAAGCATATTGATGTAAGTTTCCTTGTGACAACCGAGTATCTGCAGTGGGTGGCCAATATTGTGCATGTTCCGAAGAAGGATGGAAAAGTCCGTATGTGCGTTGACTATAGAGATTTGAATAAAGTTAGTCCGAAAGATGATTTCCCTCTGCCACACATTGATATGTTGGTGGACAATATGTCTAAATTCAAATTCTTTTCGTTTATGGACGGATTTTCCGGATATAATCAAATCAAGATGGCACCCGAAGATATGGAGAAGACCACATTCATTACACCTTGGGGAACATTCTGTTAAAGAGTGGTGCCTTTCGGTTTAAAGAATGCTGGTGCAACTTACCATAGAGCAATGATTACTCTTTTTCATGATATGATGCATAAAGAGATTGAAGTTTATGTCGATGATATGATTGCTAAATCCATTAATGAAGAGGAACATGTTGAGCATTTGTTGAAGTTATTCCAGCGTTTGAGGAAGTACAAACTCCGTTTGAATCCCAATAAGTGTACTTTTGGTGTTCGTTCTGGTAAGTTGTTAGGCTTTGTTGTCAGCGAGAAAGGTATTGAAGTTGATCCTGCCAAGGTTAAAGCGATACAAGAGATGCTTGCGCCCAAAACTGAGAAGCAAGTCAGAGGTTTTCTCGGCCGCTTGAATTATATCTCAAGATTCATTTCACACATGACTGCCACATGTGCGCCTATATTCAAGCTTCTTCAGAAAGATCAGTCTTGTGATTGGATCGAAGACTACTAGAAAGCTTTTGACAGTATCAAGGAATATCTGCTTGAGCCTCTGATTTTGTCTCCGCCTATTGAAGGAAGACCGTTGATCATGTATTTGACTGTGCTGGATGAGAGTATGAGTTGCGTTCTAGGTCAGCAAGATGAGTCTGGAAAGAAAGAATATGCTATTTACTATCTTAGTAAAAAGTTCACCGATTATGAGACTCGGTATTCTATGCTAGAAAAGGCTTGTTGCGCATTGGCTTGGGCTGCTAAGCGTCTGCGTCAATATATGTTGAATCATACTACTTGGTTGATATCCAAAATGGATCCAATCAAGTATATTTTTGAGAAGCCTACTTTAACTGGGAGGATTTCCCATTGGCAGATGTTGTTATCAGAATATGATATTGAATACCGATCCCAGAAAGCGATTAAAGGTAGTGTCTTGGCTGGCCATTTGGCTCACCAACCGATTGAAGATTATCAGTCAGTGCAATATGATTTTCCTGATGAAGAGATCTTGTACTTGAAAATGAAAGATTGTTATGAACCATTGCTTGAAGAAGGGCCAGAACCTAGTCCCCGTTGGGGCATGGTATTTGATGAAGTTGTTAATCAATATGGTAATGGCATTGGGGCATTGATTATTACTCCTCAAGGCGCGCATTTTCCGTTTACAACTAGAGTAACTTTCAAATGTACAATAATATGACTGAGTATGAAGCTTGCATTATGGGGCTTGAAGAGGCCATTGATCTCAAAATCAAGTATTTAGACGTCTATGGAGATTTAGCTTTGGTTGTGAATTAGATCAAAGGTGAATGGGAGACGAATCAACCCGATTTGATACTGTATAGAGATTATGTGAGGAGAATTTCAACTTTCTTTACAAAGGTGGAATTTCATCATATCCCTCGAGATGAAAACCGGATGGCAGATGCTCTTGCAACATTGGCTTCTATGATTATGGTGAAGCATTGGAATGAGGTTCCCAATTTGACTGTGATGCGTCTTGATAGGTCAGCTCATGTGCTTGTTGTTGAAGAGATCAAAGATGAAAAGTCGTGGTATTATGATATCAAGTGTTTCCTCCAAAGTCAGATTTACCCGCCTGGGGCATCTTTGAAAGATAAGAAGACTTTAAGAAGATTAGCCGACAATTTCTACCTGAATGGTGATGTATTGTACAAGAGAAACTTCGATATGGTTCTACTCAGATGCATGGATGGACACAAAGCAGACCTATTGATGACTGAAGTCCATGAAGGTTCCTTTGGTACTCATTCCAATGGACATGCTATGGCAAAGAAGATGTTGTGAGCAGGTTACTATTGGCTGACAATGGAATCTGACTGTTGCAAGTTTGTGAAGAAATGCCACAAGTGTCAAATATATGTAGATAAGATTCATGTTCCTATGACACTGTTAAACGTCATTTCCTCCCCATGGCCCTTCTCCATGTGGGGAATTGATATGATTGGCATGATTGAGCCCAAAGCTTCAAATGGACATCGTTTCATTTTGGTGGCTATTGACTACTTCACAAAGTGGGTTAAAGCGGCATCGTATGAAAATGTAACCAAGCAAGTTATTATAAGGTTTATCAAGAACCAAATCATATGCTGTTATGGTGTGCCAAGTAAGATCATTATTGATAATGGATCAAACTTGAACAATAATATGGTGGAAGCTCTTTGCAAAGACTTCAAGATTGCACACCATAATTCTTCTCCGTACCGACCCAAGATGAATGGGGTTATTGAAGCTGCAAACAAGAACATCAAGAAGATCATTTAGAAGATGTTGGTAACATACAAGGATTGGCATGATATGCTCCCATCTGCTTTGCATGGGTATCGTACATCCATCCGCACTTCAACAGGGGCAACCCCTTTCTCGCTTGTTTATGGCATGGAAGTTATACTCCCAGTAGAGGTTGAGATCCCATCATTGCGTGTCTTGATGGAAGCCAAGTTGACCGAGGCTGAGTGGTGTCAAACCAGGTATGACCAGTTAAATTTAATTGAAGAGAAGAGGTTAACTGCCATGTGTCATGGTCAGTTATATCAGCAAAGAATGAAGAAAGCTTTTGATAAGAAGGTTAAACCTCGTGTGTTCCGAGAAGTTGACCTTATACTCAAGAAGATTCTATCTTTCAAGCCAGGTTCTAGGGGAAAATGGACTCCTAATTAAGAAGGCTCGTATGTTGTTAAGAGAGCCTTTTCAGGCGGTGCTTTGATTCTTACAACTATGGGTGGTGAAGAGTTCACTCGTCCTATGAACACAGATGCAGTCAAGAAATAATTCTCCTAAAAAAATAAAAGAACAACTCGCTAAGTTGAAAACCTGAAAGGGCGACTTAGGCAAAAATGAGTGTCTCGGTGGATTGAAAACCCGAAAGGGTGATCCAGGCAAAAGTTAGAGACATAAAACAAAAAGAATTATCCCGATAAATTGAGTACCCCATCTTGGGGCAATTTATGCAAAAATTAGGGATTATGGCAAGTAACCGCATCCTGTTAATCTTCAGTTTTGAAGACATTGTTGAGCAAGGTGGTCCAGTCTGTTCCCTCGTCCCCATTAGCGGCCAAGAGCATGGTGGATATAAAGAGTTGGTAGAAGGATTAGTGATCTTTGTATTCAATGTATCCCTTTTCTGTGTAAATTACCATTTTTCAAACTTCTGTAAAGATCTATGGAGTCTTATCATTTACAGACTACCATTCTATTAAACAAAGTTGAGCTATTATCTAATTGTTTCTACTCTTGTTTAATTCATCCAAATAGATTTAAATTTTATTTTGATCATTTTTGAAATTAAAATTTTAATCAAAATCATATTTTTCTTAAACATATAAAATCATTAATTTTAAGCAACCGATTTCATTTAAAAGGAATATCAATGGTGGTTTGAAAGCAATAAGCCCTAAAATATGGAGCATTATTGGTTCTCCCCAAGCAGTTAGCGTGATCCCTGTTTCATCCCCGATAGTATGTCAGCACCCGATGTTTGTTGATTTCCCCAGCCGAGTTGTTCATCTTCTCCAGCGGAGTTTGTGATTGGCCTCCCTTGAGTTGTAGGCATATCATCGCAATGGTTTGCATGGTGTCAGCAGAACTTTGTTTCGCCGCAAGTCGCCATCAAACTGTTCCCCAATCAGAGTTTCCCCCTGGTATTGAGTAGCTATTTGTGTTTATCCCGTGCAGGGTTATCTCGCATGTGATATGGTGTGGACCTAAAATTCCCCGCAGAGTTGAGAGCAGTTTCCTCAGCAGATCTCCTCCTTTCTTCACCATCTTGGTTCGAGCCTTCAATATGTTTGATCTTTCTCCAGTTGATGCCTCCATCCTATTGAGATTGGCTAGGAATTATATCGATGATTCGAACCAGCGACATTTTGTATCCTTTGTGATTGTTTTGTCATCATAATCATCATACATATACATAAACATATACATATACATATACATATACATATACATATACATATACATATACATATACATATACATATACATATAACTTCATTATTGCATTATTACCCCTTGTGATTCATTGTTATTTTGACTCTCTGCTATGATAGTACTTTATCCCTATGCAGGTTTAGCGTGGTGATCACATTGAATCACACCGTGTGTTTGACTCGGATTTCACATGTTTATTAGGACTTTATTATCATTTTGTTTGTATTATGCTCTCTTTTATGTTGTTTTCAGATATTTAGCTCTTTCGGGACCCTTTTAGAAGAAACGAAGCAAAAAGACCAAAAATTAGGGTTTTTTGGCAAATATTATACACATGACGTTGCACATGGAGGCCGCTATAGGAGAAGCCATGACTCAACAAGGAGGTAACCGCCACGTTTCCATGATCTTTCCCATTTCCACACATGGCGGGCGCCATGAAGGGGTGGCGGGCGCCACCTTTGCAATTCACGTTCCCACTAAGGAGAAGTTGAGGGGCACCATGGTCTTTACAAACGGCTGAACTCCTCTATAAATAGGTCGTTCCATTTCATTTTCAAATCATCCAACTTAGTTTACAACGCTAAGACTATATTTATCATCTGTAAAGCGGTAATCCGTCACATCAGGGGGTTATCGCACTTTAGTGAGATTGAGTTGGGTCACTTCGAGTTGTTGTCGTCTTTATCTTCAGAGTCGGAGGTTTATTTTCCTTGTACCAGATTTAAAGCCTCCGTTTGGAGCAGGTTCTTATTTTATCGCTTTTATTTATTTTACTTGTCTATGCTTTACTTTATTTAATTTCTATCTACGCTTTACTTTATTTAATTTCTGTCTACGCTTTACTTTATTTAATTTCTGTCTACGCTTTACTTTATTTAATTTCTGCCCACGCTTTATTTTATTTATTTTACACGCTTTACTTGTTCTTTACGCCTCACATTCTAAAACAACTTTTCATCATGATCAATATCATTGTGTTTGTTGGTATTACCATGTCTGGCTAAATCTTTTAAAGGTTAGAATGTAAGGATCGCAGATAAAGAGATATTTCACATATTGAATCTGTAGAAATACTTTAAAGGATGTTTTGATTTTTAACTTGAGTTTTCTAAAACAAACTTGGTTAATTTTAACTATTCAAGGAGTGCGAAAGCACCCTGACTTAGTTAACTAGGAATTTTGATCACTTTAAGGAAAAACGATTTTTGAAACTGTTTTCGGACGTGTTGATAGATTTAAAATCAGGAAACTCCTTGGGTAAAACTTTCCAAATCAAAATCACTTTTCAACTAAGTTTACGAGTCTTATTTCTTAAAAATAAGTTTACTACTTTAGCGTTCTGCGCACCTTTTATAAGTGACAATAAAAAGCCTTAATTTAAGGGTAAACTCGGTTCTGAATACGCGAAAGCGACAGGTCCTGTTAAATGGGTTCTTTTCAAGAGTAGAAAATATTGCCTTATAAGTAGTTCTATTTAGACAATCGAAACATCACTTAACTGATGCGAAATACATTCAAACCTGTCTTTACCTGCACTGTATTTATTTTCTTTATTTACTGTTATTTTGCAACATCAATATCTCTTTTATACCGCCTTAGATAAACATCGTAACGATAGTAATCGATTGATTGACGATTTGGTCTCTGTGGGATCAATATTCTTTTATATTACTCTGACCCGATTCGTGCACTTGCGAATATAGCGATCAAGTTTTTGGCGCCGTTGCCGGGGACCAACTTCGTCAAATTTCGTCCCCTATTGTTACACCGTCTAGACTAAGGCATTATTAGCCGGTAAATGCGAAGAACCCGTAGTACCGGAAATTTAGTAGATCCTTTAGCGAAACCCGAACGTTACACTCGTACACGCCTCTTACTCATCCGAATTAAGAAAGTTATGGCCGAGAATCGCGACCGGAGACCTCTTAAGGAATTTGCCGAACCCTCTGATGAGGAACCTAGTTCTAGTATAGTAAACCCCCTCATTCCTGCCAACAATTTCGAACTAAAACCATCTTTACTGCAATTAGTGCAGCAGAACCAATTCGCGGGTCTCGCTACTAAGAACGCAAACCAACATTTAAAAGTCTTTATCCAACTGGCCGACACCTTTAAATCCAACGGTACATCACCAGATGCGATCCGTTTGAGATTATTTCCTTTCTCCCTTAAGGACAGAGCATGTTCATGGTTAGATTCACTTCCAGCTAACTCAATAACTACCTGGGAAGACCTTAGAAGAGTATTCCTTGCTAGATATTTCCCCCTAGTAAGATTGCTGTTCTTCAAAACCAAATAACTAGATTTACTCAAAACCAAGGAGAATCACTCTTTGAAGCTTGGGAGAGATACAAAGAGCTATTAAGAGTTTGTCCATACCATGGCCTAGAACAATGGCTGATCGTTCATACCTTCTATAATGGACTCCATTATAACACAAAGATGAGCATCGACGCTACCGCTGGTGGCGCACTAATGAACAAATCTTATCCTGAAGCTTGTGACCTAATTGAGGATATGGCCCAAAACCATTACCAATGGGGAACTGAACGAGTATCAATAGAGAAAAAGGAGACCCAAGGTGGAATACATGAGATAAGCTCTATGGACATGATGCAGGCAAAAATGGACGCTTTAGCCCTTAAGGTCGAACATATGTCTACAAACACTAACACCGCAGCGATAGTCCACACAGAGTGTGAACTCTGTGGATCTAAAGGACACAAATCGGCGGAGTGTAACCTTTTGAACGACCTGAATACCGACCAAGTGAATTACGCCCAAGGTAACCCATTTTCAAACACTTACAACCCTGGATGGAAGAATCCTCCGAATTTTTCCTATAAAAACCAGAACCCTGTCCAAAATTATACACCTCAAAGACCACAAGGTTATCAAGCCCAAAAACCAAATCAACCTATGCAAGCTGTGCCTCAGAAGTCTAACCTTGATAAGATCATGGAGAGCTTTATATCAGGCCAGACTCAGCAAAATAAAGAATTCCTAAACCAGAACATTCACGTAAACAAACTGATAACGCAATTAGGGACTAAGGTTGATCATATAATCACTCACAACAAGATGCTTGAAACCCAGATCTCACAGGTAGCACAAAACCAAGCCCCACAAACTACACCTGAAGGACAATTCCTTGGACAACCTCAACCAAACCCTCGAGAGTAAGCTAACGTTATCTCGTTACGAAGTGGGACCGCTTACGAAGGGCCTCATAACCCAGCAATGAGCGAGTCCAAAACTTCTAAAGGAAATATACCTACCAACCAAGAAGAGGAACCGGTCGAACCCGAAAAACAAACCGACCCAGAAGGAGAAGCCAAGGATAAAACTTACAAACCACCACCCCCGTACAAACCACCAATCCCATATCCGTAAAGACTTAAACAAACCAAAATCAATAACCAATACCAAACATTTATAAAATTAATAGAGAAGCTTCATGTAGAGATTCCTTTCACCGAAGCCATCACCCAAATTCCGTCTTACGTCAAATTTCTCAAAGACATCTTAACCAACAAACATAGGCTTGATGATCCCAAACCCTTGGAATGCAACTTTATTTCCGAGGATAAACTTGCTAAGAAGGAGAAAGACCCTGGTAGTTTTTCTATACCTTGCATTTTAGGGAGTCATGTGATCGACAAAGATTTCCTAGACTTAGGCGCTAGTGTGAGTTTAATGCCCTTAGCTGTTTGTAAAAGGTTAAACTTAGGAGAATTACAACCAACTAAGATGTCCCTCCAATTAGCCGATAGGTCTGTTAAGTATCATATAGGCATTTTAGAAGACATCCCAGTTAGGATCGTTCAACTTTATATCCCAACAGACTTCATGGTCATGGATATCAAGGAAGACGATGACATCCTTATCCTTTTAGGTAGACCATTTTTATCAACAGCCGGAGCTATAATAGATGTTAAAAGAGGAAAATTAACTTTCGAAGTAGGAGATGAAAAGATCGAGTTCATTCTTTCAAAATTTTTGATGGCACCAATCCTAGGAGACGCATGTTACGCGGTCGATATCATAGATGAATTCATAAGGGAATTTGATCAAGAAGAACCTCAGATCGAACCATTTTCAAACTCGAGTGAAAAGGATGACGAGCTAGAGGAAACGGAACCTCACATCAACGAATGTTTGGATCTTACGCCATACCTTTCACCAAATTCTCAAAAACCAGCTCAAGAACTTAAGGAATTACCCAAGAACCTAAGATATGAGTTTTTAGATAAAGAAATGAACTGCCCAGTAATAGTTAGTGCCACCTTAAACCAAGACGAGACAAACCAACTCTTGAATGTCTTAAGAAGATACCCCTATGCCTTAGGGTACAACATCTCTGATTTAAAAGGTATAAGCCCATATGTGTGTATGCACAGGATCTCTCTAGAGGAAGATTCAAAACCTTCCAGAGAACATCAGAGAAGAATCAACCCTGTAATGAGTGAGGTGGTCAAGAAGGAAGTCCTTAAACTGCTAGAGGCTGGCATAATTTATCAAATCTCTGATAGTAAATGGGTAAGTCCTGTACATGTGGTACCCAAAAAGGGAGGCATGACAGTCGTATAGAACGAGAAGGGAGAGCGTGTAGCTAAACGTATAGAAGGCGGATGACGTATGTGCATAGATTATAGGAAGCTCAATAAGGCAACTAGGAAAGACCATTTCCCCTTTCCATTTATAGATCAAATGCTTGAGCGTCTTGCTAGACACTCTTACTTTTGTTATCTGGATGGATATTCTGGATTTTTCCAAATACCCATACACCCCGAGGATCAAGAGAAAACAACCTTCACTTGTCCTTACAGAACGTTTGCTTACAGACGAATGCCGTTTGGACTTTGCAATGCGCCAGCTACTTTCCAACGTTGTATGATGTCAATCTTCGCAGATTATCTCGACGAAATTATGGAAGTATTTATGGACGATTTCTCGGTATGTGGGTTCGACTTTGAGAATTGCCTCATTAACCTCGAGAAAATCCTAGAGAGATGCATAGAAGTCAACCTTGTGTTAAATTGGGAGAAGTGCCACTTTATGGTTAAAGAAGGCATAGTGTTAGGACATATAATATCTGAAAGAGGCATTGAGGTCGACAAAGCAAAGATAGAAGTTATAGAAAACCTTAACCCTCCTAAGACAGTTAGAGAAGTCCGTAGTTTTCTTGGACACGCCGATTTCTACCGACGCTTCATAAAAGATTTCTCTAAAATAACGAAACCCCTGACCGGCCTTCTGATGAAAGACATTGAATTCATTTTCGATGAAAAATGTATTGAAGCCTTTAACCGTTTAAAACAAGCACTAATTTCAGCACCCATTTTACAACCTCCGGATTGGACTAAACCCTTCGAAATAATGTGTGATGCTAGCGATTTCGCTATAGGAGCTGTTTTAGGGCAAAGAAAAGATAAGAAACTACATGTAATATATTACGCTAGTAGAACCCTATATACCGCTCAATTAAATTATACAACAACAGAGAAGGAACTCCTAGCTGTAGTTTTCGCAATCGATAAATTTAGGTCTTATCTTGTAGGATCTAAGATTATAGTCTATACAAACCATGCAGCTATCCATTACCTTCTAAGCAAAAAGGATGCGAAACCTAGATTACTCAGATGGATTCTTTTGCTACAAGAATTCGACTTAGATATTAGAGACAAAAAAGGAACAGAAAACATAGTTGCTGACCATCTTCCCAGACTAGAGCATTTGAAGCCAGATCATTTACCTATAAATGATGATTTCACCTATGACAGATTGATAGCTAAGTTAGATAGCGTTCCCCTTGAACCCGATAGAGACAACTTTGGGACAATTTCAGGAATTAGCAGAGTACCATGGTACGCCGATTTTATGAATTATCTAGCCGCCGATATCATACCACCTGACCTCAACTATCAACAGAAGAAGAAGTTCTTTAAAGGTATAAGACATTTCTATTGGGACGAACCACTCCTTTTCAAAAGAGGAACAAATAACATATTTCGACATTGCGTCCCGGAAGAAGAAGTAAGAAATATCATAGAGCATTGTCGCTCTTCGCCCTATGGTGGACATTCAAGCACATCCAAGACATACACACAGATCTTTCAAGATGGTCTTTATTGGCCAACACTATGGCGTGATGTCCATACTTATATTGTCAAATGTGACCGGTGCCAGCGCGCTGGAAACATCTTAAGACGCGACGAAATTCCTTTGAAGAACATCCAAGAAGTGGAATTATTTGACGTTTGGAGTATTGATTTCATGGGACCTTTTCCATCTTCGATGGGAAACAAGTACATATTGGTAGCCGTTGACTATGTGTCCAAATGGATAGAAGTTATAGTCGCACCCACCAACGATACAAGAGTAGTCATCAAGATGTTTAAAAATAACATTTTTCCCAGATTTGGAGTACCACGACTTGTCATAAGTGATGGTGGATCGCATTTTATATCCAGGATATTTGATAAACTCTTAAGAAAGTATGGAGTAAAACACAGAGTAGCAACACCGTATCATCCCCAAACTAATGGTCAAGTGGAAGTTTCTAACAGAGAGATTAAGCAGATCTTGGAGAAAACTGTTTCAATATCTAGGAAAGATTGGTCTGAAAAGCTAACAGAAGCACTGTGGGCTTACAGAACTGCTTATAAAACCCCTATTGGAACTACACCATACCAGTTAGTCTACGGGAAGTCATGCCACTTACCTTTTGAACTCAAGCACAATGCATATTGGGCCATCAAGACCCTGAATTTGGATTACCTAGCATCTGGCGAGAAGCGAATCCTCGATATCCACAAATTGGAGGAACTCTGACAGAATGCTTACGAGAATGTCGTTATATATAAAGAAAGAACCAAAGTCTGGCATGACAAAAGGATTGTGAAAAAGGAATTTAATATAGGCGACTATGTCCTCCTTTTCAATTCGAGATTATGACTTTTTCCAGGTAAGCTGCGTTCGAGATGGACAAGCCCCTTTAAGGTTTCCAAAATCCTAAAATCTGGAGCAGTTGAAATCCGGAACAATTCCTGTAATCCGTTTGTGGTAAATGGACAAAGACTGAAGCAATATCAAGGAGGTGACATCCCCACAGAATGCCCTGGCCATACTCTGATCGACCCTCCAATTCCTACCTCTGATATATAAAGTTCGAATCGTTAAGCTAACGACGTTAAACAAGCGCGGCATGGGAGGCGACCCATGATTTATTTTCCTTTTCTTTACTTTTACTATTTCAATTTATATTTTTATTTGTTTTATATATATGTATATCTATGTTTAGACTAACATTTACAATGTCTGCGATTTCAGGTGTCCTCTGTTTTTAACCTAACTTTGTAGGATGGAGAATTTCGACACTATGCTAGTGATTTTTCGTGACCCAGTTCAGGAGCAGCGCTACGCCATGCTTTCCCAGCGTCCAATGCTGCCCACCAGATATCCTGACTCGAGCTGCATGGAGGCATTAGGCATTGAGCCTAGTGTCAGGCATTTGTGCAATCAGTTGCAATGGGATGAATATACTGATGCGATGCATGTGACTTACAAGAACCTCACTTTGGAGTTCTTGAGCTCGTTGATCTACGAGCCCTATGTTGGTCACGCTAGTGATGATGGCTACATTAATTTCAGGTTGTTTGGGACATAATACACCTTCAACCACAAGCGTTTCGGTGACTTACTTGGATTTCAGACCATATATGATTCCTCATCTGAGCTCCCCATGAGCTATTTCCTGAGCCGAGACGTTGAGAAGTTTTGGAGTGACATTACGTGTGGAGGTAGCCCTGACCCTTCCACCCAAATCTCTAACAAGATTCACAATCCTGCTTTTAGATACTTTCAGATGATTATTTCCCACACCTTCCCGAGGAAGAGTGACCCTGATACGCATGTAAGTGCTGAAGAGATCTTCTTCATGTACTGTACCACTCAGTCACGCCCAGTAGATTGCAAAGCTTTTCTGATCGAGAGTCTCTATCTTAATGCTCGCTCCGCTGTGAGCCCTATACACGTTAGAAGCACGGTGACTCATATAGCCTCCACCCTGGGACTTGATAGAAGACTAATTCACCTGACGTCTTACTGCAGCTACACCTTGATGGATATTGACTTCTGTCTGGACAGTGGCCTCATGAGGAGATCTTCCTTCCAACCGGATAAATACAGGCTCTTGATCGAGGGTGAGACTATTCATTAATTTACTTTACCGGATCCTCAGGTAACTTGTGTTTATGATCAGGCCAACTGGGCCTATGCCATAGAAGGGCAGGGAGAGACAGTAGACGAATCGAAAATCGCACCTATCAGAATAAAAGTGCTCACCAATAATCCAAGTCTTCAGAATCCAAGCATGTAGTCTGAGCTGGTTAAGCTCCGTATGGAGATAGCCCAGCTCCGCCAAGAGCTCGCTGACGTTGCTTTGCAGGTCGAAGTATCAGTCACCACACATGCCACTGAAGCTAATATACTGAATGATGAGATCGGCGACCTCCAACACCAGATCGCAGAGCTTCGAGGATACGAAGTCGAGGATACTCCACTATACTTTGAGCATTGATGCTATCACCAATCGAGAGATGCCGTTTAATTTTCCTATTTCCAGTTATTTATTATCTATGCTTATTTTTATTGTTCCTTTTGACTTTATGCTTACTTTTTCTTTCATAGGATCTCTCAACCCGTGACTTATTACTAACTCTTCACACACACACACAAACACACACACACACACACACACACACACACACACGGATCTCTCAACCCGTGACTTTATGCTTACATATATATATACATACATATATATATATATATATATATATATATATATATATATATATATATGAATTATTATTATTATATTTTTATGTCCATTTTGTTTTATTTTATTTTATCTCATTTTACTATTTTATTTTATCAAGCTTAATTAAAAAAACAGCGTACCATAGAAACCTATGTGCACCCCCTTCTTGCAAAAATGAAGACAAAAAGTTGTGGCCCAAGAAGTAATGACCAAATCCGGCCCAACCAATTCCGAAGCCATGGCGGGCGCCATAAGCCTCATGGCGGGCGCCATAAGCCTCATGGCGGGCGCCATGATGTCTGAACCTTTAACGGGACAGAATTCCTAATTTCACCATTTTCACCTTCTTCAACCTCTCCAAACCCATTTTCTCCTCCTCCCAACTCCACCAAAGTTCACGAAAAATCCCAACTTTCTCATTTTAACCCCAAGCCATTACCATTTTCAAACTTCACTCATCCATCTCTCCACCAAAAACCCACTAAAACTCAATTTTTAACTTCCTTTCCATAAACACCCATTTTCTCTTCACTCACCATTAATGGCCGGTATGGAGTTCAACAACATCATTCTTCACGGAGGAAAACTCGGAGAGTGACAAAATAAGATTTTACAAAAATTGCAATCACGGGAAATCCTCGCTACCAGGTATGTAGACAAAGATTGTTTGTACACTTTAGGGACATACCATAGTGTTTCCCATATGCTTGATACTTTAGGATTACACGATATTTTTGCTAATAAAGCACCCACCTATGATAGGCTGACTAGGGAATTTTTTAGTTCCCTAATTTACACTGTTTACTCTGGCACTGCTAGCACGGTAGGTACCGTTTGTTTTAGAATGTTTAATGTGGAATACGAGTACACTACCGATGCCTTAGCAGGTTTGTTGGGCATGCATTACGGTGAGGGTGCCATTTGTGAGACACCCTTAGATGCTGAATGGGCACTCGAAGCATTTACTTTTTGGAATAGATTATCAAATGTAGCTATCACTTCCTTTGAAGGAATTTTAGCATCTAATATTTGACCGGGAAAATAGCAAGTGTACTATTTTGCCTTTTATAGTAATAATGGGGAAATTCCCCGAATGTCGATCTCAAGGACTGCACGTTAATATTGAGTTTAAATCATCATTCAATTAAACAAAAATTATTAATTTGGTTTTTAAGTGTAAAAATATAATAATAACGGTAAAGGTAAAGAAGGATGAAAATAAGGGTTTATAGAGAAAAAGGAACAATGTCAGGGAAGGTGTATGATTTATCCCTGTAATAACTCTGAGTCACTATTGCATCAACAAATATCAATTACTACCAGTTCTCAAGGGTATTTTCTCCCAAGTCCTTGGTGATAAAACCTTTAATCAATCTACCATAATTCTTATGTCCATAGCCAATTAGGGTGAAGTTAAGATGTATAATATCAAGAATACTCTGGTTTATACAGGGTATCCCTAGTCCTAGGTGATATCTACTGTAGAGTAACCTTATGAAAACCTTATCAATGGCGGTCCAGCCTAATTGATAACCATAAATCAATCTCAATTGGTCCGAAACAGAAAGCAATAAACACATCAAAAGGTTATCATAAAAATAATATTATAAATGCAAATGTAAACTCAAATTCATTACAATTCTAAATTAGGGACACCCCCTAGCATTGGGGGGTTTAGCTACTCATATTGTTTTAAAAAAAATTCAAGATAAAAATTACACATTACAAGTAATCGGATGACTTTGATCTTCAATCTCTCCCGCTCATGAACACCTTCAGCTCTCCGATTGCCTTGATCTCTGTAATACTTGATTGCTTCACAATATTGTGTTTTGTCGTATTCCAAGATGACCTTTTCTCTTGTAGAAACTCTTCTTATATAGGAAAATCCCTTGGCAGAAGGTGGAAATCTCCAAAACATCCATGCAGCTCAAGCCCGGTGAAAAAGCCCAAAAACTAGAAAATCCACATTTTGGGCTGACACGGGCGGCCGTGTCAGCTCTCTGCCTTATTATTTCCTTGCTGACACGTGTAATACCCCAAAATTTACCCTTCATTTTTCCTGGAAAAAAAAAACGAAAAAAAAAAACGAAAAAAAAACGAAAAAAAAAAACGAAAAAAAAAACGAAAAAAAAAAACGAAAAAAAAAAAATTAAAAATAAATAAATAAATAAAATATAACAAATTTTTTTGGACTTGGGTCTCCCTCATTTGAGCCCACTACCGACGAAAATCAGTCTATAAATACTGAAGTTTCAGTAGAGGAAAACACTTGGAGTTACACTGGGAGATTCACTGGAGAAAGAGGGAGAAAAAGGAAGAGAAGCAAAATACTCTGAGGTTTCCTTGGAACAAAACCCTGGACAAAACCTGGAGAGAAACCTGACAGAGAACTCAGAGCAACCTCCAAACCCTGAAGGGAACTCAACTGCACAGAATCACCTCTGCCTCACATAAACCCTAAAGATTGTTTTGTAAACCTCACGGGTGCAACTCAATTTCAATCAAGCTCTCCAATCAGGTTTGCCCTTATTCCCATTACCTTTGTGCTTTGAAGTTGAATACTCTGAATGTTTGAGGTATGATGGATGAATTTCATTAGGTTTTTGCCCACGGGTTCATAATTATGTATGAATGTATAAATAATGCCTTGAATGCTTAATCGTTTAATTTCTGAAGTGTATGCCACAGGGTTTGAGGTTTCTGAAACCATACTGTTATCCATGAAAAAAATGCTTATCGTGTTTCACTAACCTGTTTGTTGAGTTTTTGTGAGGGCTCACATGACTTTTGCAGGGATAACTTGCGTGGTTTTCCACTTTATTTGTGGGATACCCCCTGGAGGTTTCATTCCGATTACCTGTACTGACTCAGTTTCTTTGATGGTGTTTAGCTTGGAAGGATCCCTGGGTTTCCCATTCCTCTAACTGCTGTTACTTCGGATCTTTATCCGTGTGGTAATTTTTTCCTTTTCTCGTACTTTATCGCTTTCTTAGCTGGAAGACCTCGATAGGAGGCAATGTTTGAGCCCCTTGGTGGCATTTTACTTTGAGATACATGTTTTGTGTTTTGTATTCATATCCCCACATGTAGCGCGGTTCCTTCGTCAAGGACTGCCTGTTTGCCCTCGAGCATCCCAAACCCTAAAACCCAAAGCAACATGTTTGCTCCTTCTACTACAGGCGAGTAAGTCTCCAAAGGTTGAGCATCCGATAGATTGCGTAGTAACGTTGTTCGTCCAAAACCCAATCCATAACCCCGTAGTTAGCCGAACTACGGCTTGCTCTGATTCTCATTCCAGATGAGATACGTAGGCATAAGACGCGATGTCTTAGCGAGCACACATCCCCCAACCCATAGGTCAGCCGAGCTACGAAGACTCTGATTCCAATATTCAGATGAGATACATATGCAGTGGATGCGACATCCGCGCGAGTCATTTCTCTTAACTTTTTTAGTAAATAAACACATTAGGTAAACTCACACCCTTTAGACAAAAACCACAAAAGTGGATCCCGTAGAGTACTATGGATGCGTAGGGGTGCTAATACCTTCCCTTCGAATAACCGACTCCCGAACCCAAGATTTGGTTGCGAGACCCCGTCTTGTCCTTTCCTTTTTCAGGTTTACTTCGAGCGTTTCCTTTCCCTCCTTTGGGATGAATAACGCACGGTGGCGACTCTTCTGTCTTTTTCTTTCGCCGGTTGTTTTTTTCGCGCACTGTATTTTTCAGGTTGCGACAGCTGGCGACTCTGCTGGGGACATGAGAAGTTGACCTCTTGCTGGTCCATCTTCCCTAAGCGAGTCCCTCCTAGCTTGTGTGATTTCTTGTTTATTGGGTGTTCATGCTTTTGTACATTTATTTACTTACTTGCTTGCATTAATCTGCTGTATCTGTTGGAGCTGTTGTTTGTTTGTTGGGATGGGGTGTTCTACGAGAGATAAGCCCATTACCCAGGCTTGAGTGTACACACAGGTTTTAGAGTGGATGATCATGAGGCTTGCGTGGCATGTTGCTACGTTAATTCGTTCGTGAAGAACCACACCCAGACGAGGTTTCTCTTGGATATATTATGTCCTACGGATGTTCCGTAACGACATGATGTTCCTTTAGAAATCGTCGACTCTGGTGACCATTTCCCGAGAACTCAGTCGAGGCCTCTCCTCCGAGACGTGATTATGTTAGCTCTGGTGGGCGCATTCTCGCTGATCAATCCGAGGACCCCGAGACTGGGAACTTGCTTTAGGATGTCCTGTTGAGGGGAGTCAGTGGAGGTCTTTTATCCCGTAATAATGCCAAACCTTCAGTGGTAAACGTATTATTCGCGACTGAAGGGCTGAAGTTGACGAACTTCTGTTCTTAGAACCTACCAGTGAGGGGCGGGCTAAATTCAGGAAACCTTAACCTCCAACCAACCCGGTTTTTTGGAGCAGAGCTTTGATCTTGTATTATATTCCTCAGTGGTTTTCTCTTCAGACAGTGTAACCCGACAGATGTTCAAGCAGATACAACAACCCTGATTGACATGCCACTGCATTGCATTCACATCATCACATCATTTGCATTCATATCATTTAACACATGTTTATCCATTTCAAGGGGGTTTACATCTTCTTCTTGATTCCAGTCGAAGTTTTTCTGGTTCTCTTAAGATGGATATTGGCAGAAAGAGACTTGTCGCCTACAAGTTTCCGGTGGTCTGTCTGGAGCCCATCCAACAGTTGATGCAGTTAATGGATCCTGGTTCTCTAGAAGGATTCCGAGAGGATTACGGTCTGATTCTAAGTTTCGTCACGGTTCTTTCCAAAGATCAACATGACGCCCTATTCACACTGCTACAGTTCTATGACCCTCCACTGAGATGTTTCACTTTCCCGGATTATATTTTGGTCCCTACTCTGGAGGAGATTGCCAGTTTTCTCAGAGTTCCTATCAGGTCACAGTTATTGTTCTACAGTTCTGAGTTTCTGCCCGATCTCAGCATGGTTGCTTCAGCCACATATTTGGAGGAATCAGTCTAGAAGGCTAATATGTGTCAGAAGGGAGAGGTTAGTGGTTTTCATCTGAGTTTCTTACTGGGAGAAGCAAAGAAGAAGCTGGAAGACGGTAACCAGAGGGGTTTCAATGCTGTGTTGGCTCTTTGCGTGTATGGGATTGTCTTGTTCCCTAATGTTGCCAAATTTGTGGACATGGACGCAATACGCCTCTTCGTGTTGAGAAATCCAGTACCGACCTTGCTAGGAGATTTCTTTCATTCAGTGCACCACAGAAGTAAGAATAGAAAAGGGGGATTGTTGAATTGTTGTGTGCCTTTGTTTTATAGGTGGTTCAGTTCTCACCTACCCAAATCAGGAGTGTTCGTTAATGTCAAGGACTCGTTGAGTTGGTCGAAGAGATTGATGGGGTTGAGAGCTGAAGATATTCCTTGGTGGTCCGACCGGAGCTTGCTTCGGGCAGATATTATTCATAGTTGTGGGAACTTCCCAAATGTTCCGTTGGCAGGAAGAAGAGGAGGAATCAACTATAATCCTTCTCTAGCAGTTAGACAGTTTGGGTATGCTTTAAGAACTCCGCCTTTGGAAAAGGATATGGAAGAATCTCTGTTTTTCCATTCTTCGCCTGATTTGACGGTATCCCGTAAGGCAGCTGAGGCCTGGCTCAAGGTGATCAAAAGAGGAAGAACCGTCCTTGGAAAAGGAGATTGTAGAACTTACCCTCGGTATGAAGAGTGGCTTCAAGGAAGAGTCGAAGAGTTTAGTCTGTCGTTCCCTATTGAAGAGCCTTTGTATCCACCTACTCCTGAGCAGTCAACAATGGTGAGCCGAGAGGAGTACGACAAGTTGAAGAGTGCCATGGAGGGACTTCAAACCAAGAACTCAGAGTTAAGTGAGAAGTTGCAAGACTGTATGCATCAATTCTAGGAGGCAGAATATCAGAAGGGGGAAGCCGCTAGAGTGCAAAAGGAAGTAGAGAGGAGATTTGCTGTGGAGGCGGACTTCTTCAGGAAAACAGACAAAGCCTTGAGATCATCCAGTTCTGAGTTGAGGCGAGTCAAGTAACAGTTAGTAGATGCTCATGGTAAATTAGCTGGGTGGCAGGAGCAATGGGATGCATTTTCAACTTCTCGGAAGGCAAAGGAGGAGGAGACAGTAGCCGAACTGACTGGTCAGATAGAGAAATTGACGACTTTGCTGAAGGGGAAAAACAATGAGCTTCTGTGCGCCCGTTCTACTAATGGCTACATCACAGATCAACTCCATGAGGCTCGAGGACAGATTGAAGAACTCAAGGTGTTGGCAGGTTTGAAGAAATCCAGACTTGAAGAGGTATTCGGAGAAGATGATGGGAATTACTACAGAGAGCACATCAACGAACTGGATGGGATCATTCACAAGAGGAATCTGCTTATCCGGCATTTGACAGAATCTCCAGATCATCCCGACACGGTGGCATTATTGGATGAAGTGAGGAGCAGTCCTTATGGGTTGTATATAGGAGGCTGATCCCTGGTTTATGTTCCTCCCTTTACTTTTTGTTTTGTTGTTGTGTAGTGATAATCCACAGGCTTGTTGTGGGGATCCTCTTTTGATGTACTTTTGGCTAAGGCCCCTTTCCTGGAACTCATTTGTATGTTGGTTTCCCTTTGTTGCATCTTGATCTCAGAAGTTTATCCATGACTCAGTCTTCTTGCACTATTCGCCTGATGTGAGACTGGAATCAAGGGGGTATAATACCTTTTGGATTTGATAAACATGGCATTGCATTTACATATTCATTGTCATATCTTGCATAACAGGTACCGCTGCAGTGTTCTCATATTGTTTGGTGTCCCACTAGCAGGATAGATGACTCAGGCATTCACCGATACGGTACCCGAAGGAATCAACAGAGAGCGATGGAGAGCCTACAAGCAGAGCTCGCCGAGATGAAGATTCGCATGAATCAATTCATGGATTTGGTTCAAGGGGTGGCTCAAGGACAGCAGGAGCTTAGATTGTTGGTGCAGAGGGATCCCCCTATTACTCAACCGGAGACGTTGGTCGATCCTCCAGCTGGAGAGGCTAATGGTCCCAATGGACCGGGGCCTATCCCGATCCCGCATGTCAACCTAGATCAACAACCCATTCAGGATGGTCAGGATGATCAGTTCCCCTTGCTTCAGGAAGACTTTGGCATGGACCCCATGTTTAGAAGATTGGAAGAGAGGTTGAAGGCAATGGAAGGACAGAATCTTCTGGGAGTAGATGTTGCTGACTTGGGGCTGGTCCCAGGTATGAGAGTGCCACCGAAATTCAAGGTCCCGATATTTGACAAATACCATGGCAACTCTTGCCCCAAAACTCACGTGCAAACCTATTTCCGTAAAATGGTCGCATACTCTGATGACGAGAAGCTACTTATGTACTTCTTCCAGGATAGCCTAGCTGGGGCATCCTTGGAATGGTATATGAGGCTGGACAGAGCCCACATCCGTTGCTGGAGGGATTTGGCAGAGGCTTTCGTGAAGCAGTATCAGTATAATGCAGACATGGCTCCGGACAGAACTCTATTTCAGAATCTGTCTCTTAAAAGCAATGAGTGCTTCAGGGAATACGCTCAACGCTGGAGGGATACAGCTTCCCGTGTTCAGCCTCCTATGTTGGAAAAGGAAATGGCCAACATGTTCATGAATACGCTGCCTGGACCTTATCTGGAGCGTCTGGTGGGGTGCAATGCTTCCAACTTTGCTGATGTGGTCTCTACTGGAGAAAGGGTGGAGAATTACCTAAAGACCTATAAGAGCCAGAGTGGAGGTGGATCCTCATCAGGGGTGAAGAAGTCGTTCATTCAGGGACAGAAGAGGAGAGAAGGGGATGCAAGTGCCATATCTTCTTATCAGAACAGGGATAACCGGAGGAATAACTTTCAGAACTATCATCAACAACCGTATGTTGCGACTGTGACCATTCCAGCTGCAGCGCCACTACAACAACAACAATCACAACGTCAACCAGCTCAGTATCAACAGCAGCAGCAACCGGGTAACAGACCCGCTTATCAACAGAGGCAAAGGATGATGGACCGGCGTTTCGACACCCTTCCAATGTCGTACGCTCAGTTGCTTTCTAGTCTTCAACAACTACAACTTGTGCAACTGCGCACTCTGGCTCCTCCTGTTGGTAGACTTCCGGTGGGTTACGACGCCAACGCTAGGTGTAGCTTCCACTCTGGGGCACCTGGCCACAATATTGAGAACTGCAAAGCTTTTAAGCACGTAATTCAAGACCTCATAGATTCAAAGGCCATCGACCTTGCACCGGCTCCGAATGTCGTTAACAATCCCATGCCCCAGCATGGTGGTGCGAACGTTAACATGATAGAGGGAAAAGCCAAGTCCATTAAGGATGTGTTGAAGTTGAAGACTCCATTGTTGGATATCAAAGGATGCTTGCTGAAGGCCGATGTTTTCCCCGGTTGTGGGAAGGGTTGTTTGGATTGTGCCACTCAGAGTGGAGGTTGTTTGAAGCTACAACAGGGTATCCAGGCCTTGCTCGACAAAGGTATCCTCCAGGTTGAAGATTTGTCTGTCCAAGAGTCTGTGGAAGGGGTTGAGGAAGAAGTGTATGAAGATGCTACTAATGAATTCGCAGATGTTGTTCCTGTTAATTTTGTGATTCCCAGTAAGGTCTCTGCAGTCAACGAAGAGGGTGGGGATAGTGATTGTGACATCGACAACTGGGTGCATCCGAGGATCCCGGGTGAAGTCATCAATAATTGGTCTTCTGAGGAGATTATCCAAGTCACTCTTCTTGAAGAGTAATTTTCTTTGTTTATTCATGCATATCCAAGTCTTATGTTCCACCCAGGGCGTAATGACTCATTGTAGGGCCCGTCTATGTGACACTTGCATTTTTATCATAACTAAAGGACGTATTTTTGCATTCAAATATTTTGTTCCCTGTCTTTCTATTTTTGCAGTTTTTCAAAATAAAAAATGGCAATGTTTTGTTTAGTTTTCACTTCTTGTTCACACTCATAAGCACATACCATCACTCATGCAGATGCACATCACCGGATCATATTGATAACGTTTCTGCTACGGCTCGTTTCGACTTTGAAAATCCAATCTTTCAAGCTGAAGAGGAGGGTGATGAAGACTGTGAACTCCCTGAAGAGCTTACCAGGTTATTAAAACAAGAGGAAAGGGTTATTCAACCGCATCAAGAGTCTATTGAAGTGATTAATCTCGGTACCGAGGACGCCAAGAGAGAAATCAAGATAGGGGCTGCTTTAGAAGACAATGTGAAGAAAGGGCTGATTGAATTGCTGCAAGAATACGTTGACATCTTCGCCTGGTCTTATCAGGACATGCCTGGGCTGGACACAGACATCGTGGTACACCGCTTGCCTCTCAAAGAAGGTTGTCCTCCGGTCAAGCAGAAGCTCAGAAGAACAAGACCAGAGATGGCTGTCAAGATAAAGGAAGAAGTGCAAAAGCAGTTGGATGCAGGGTTTCTAGCAGTCACCAATTATCCGCCATGGGTTGCAAACATCGTCCCAGTACCTAAGAAGGATGGAAAGGTACGGATGTGTGTCGACTACCGGGATCTGAACAGAGCTAGCCCTAAAGATGATTTCCCATTACCTCACATCGATGTTTTGGTGGATAATACAGCTCAGTTCTCGGTATTCTCCTTCATGGATGGCTTTTCTGGCTATAACCAAATCAAGATGGCACCAGAAGACATGGAAAAGACAACTTTCATAACCCCATGGGGCACCTTCTGCTACAAGGTGATGCCATTTGGTTTGAAAAATGCTGGAGCAACATATCAACGAGCTATGGTGACTCTGTTCCATGATATGATTCATCATGAAATCGAGGTTTATGTGGACGATATGATTGCCAAATCTCAGACAGAAGAAGAACATTTGGTGAATTTGCAGAAACTGTTTGAGCGTTTGAGGAAATTCAAACTGAGACTTAATCCGAACAAGTGCACTTTCGGGGTGAGATCGGGAAAATTATTGGGTTTTATTGTTAGCGGAAAAGGGATTGAGGTGGATCCCGACAAAGTGAAAGCGATACAGGAAATGCCTGAGCCAAGAACAGAGAAACGAGTCTGTGGTTTCTTAGGAAGGTTGAACTACATCGCAAGGTTCATCTCTCACCTAACAGCCACGTGTGAGCCAATTTTCAAATTGCTGAGGAAAGATCAGGCTATCAGGTGGAATGAAGATTGTCAAAGGGCTTTCGAGAAGATAAAAGAGTATCTACAGAAACCTCCGATCCTTATACCTCCAGTTCCTGGGAGACCTCTGATAATGTACCTATCAGTGACTGAGAACTCGATGGGGTGTGTATTGGGACAGCATGACGAGTCTGGTCGAAAAGAGCATGCCATATACTACCTTAGCAAAAAGTTTACCGACTATGAAGTCAAATATTCGCAGCTTGAGAAAACTTGCTGTGCTTTGGCCTGGGCTGCTCGCCGACTGAGGCAGTATATGTTGAACCATACTACCTTGTTGATTTCTAAGATGGATCCAGTCAAATACATATTCGAGAAGCCAGCTCTCACCGGAAGGGTTGCTCGTTGGCAAATGGTACTAACAGAGTACGATATCCAGTATACATCCCAGAAAGCCATCAAAGGGAGTATTCTGTCAGACTATCTTGCTCAGCAGCCGATTGATGATTATGAGCCGATGAAGTTTGATTTTCCAGATGAAGACATCATGTTCCTCAAGATGAAAGACTATGAAGAGCCAGTTGTCGAGGAGGGACCTGATCCAAACGAAAAGTGGACTTTGTTGTTTGATGGGGCTGTCAATGCTAGAGGAAGTGGAATTGGCGTTGTTATTACTACTCCGAAAGGTGCCCACATACCTTTCACCGCTCGTTTGACTTTTGAGTGCACAAATAATGAAGCTGAGTACGAGGCCTGTATCTTGGGTATTGAGCAAGCCATTGATTTGAGAATCAAGACTTTGGACATCTTCGGAGATTCAGCTCTGGTGATCAATCAAGTGAATGGTGATTGGAATACTCTCCAGCCCACTCTGGTCCCCTACAGAGAGTACACGAGAAGACTGTTGACTTTCTTCACAATAGTAAAATTGTATCATATACCTCGTGATGAGAACCAGATGGCAGACGCACTTGCTACTCTATCCTCCATGATCAAGGTAATTCGTTGGAACCATGCTCCCAGGATCGATGTTATGCGCCTTGATAGGGCCGCATATGTGTTTGCCGCTGAACTGGTAGTCGATGACAAGCCCTGGTATCACGATATCAAGTGCTTTCTGAAGAATCAAGAGTACCCTGCAGGGGTATCCAACAACGACAGAAAGACTTTGATAAGATTGGCAGGCAGTTTCTTCTTGAACAAAGACGATGTGCTGTATAAGAGGAACTTCGACATGGTTTTGCTCAGATGCGTGGACAGACACGAGGCGGACATGTTAATGCAGAAAGTTCATGAAGGTTCCTTCGGTACTCATGCCGGCGGACATGCAATGGCTAAGAAATTGTTGAGAGCGGGTTATTACTGGATGACCATGGAATCAGATTGCTTCAAATATGCTCGGAAGTGTCATAAATGCCAGATTTATGCTGATAAGGTGCATGTACCGCCGAATCCTCTGAATGTGATGTCTTCTCCGTGGCCGTTTTCTATGTGGGGTATTGACATGATTGGAAAGATTGAGCCGACTGCTTCCAATGGGCATCGCTTCATCCTTGTTGCCATCGACTATTTCACCAAGTGGGTCGAGGCAGCGTCGTTCGCGAATGTCACCAGACATGTGGTTGCCCGTTTCATCAAGAAAGAAATCATTTGTCGCTATGGGATTCCCGAAAGAATCATTACTGATAATGGTTCTAATCTCAACAACAAAATGATGAGGGAGTTGTGTCAGAACTTCAACATTCAGCATCACAATTCTTCCCCTTACCGCCCTAAGATGAACGGCGCTGTTGAGGCGGCAAATAAGAACATAAAGAAGATTGTGCAGAAGATGGTCGTCACGTACAGAGATTGGCATGAGATGCTACCTTTCGCCTTGCATGGGTACCGCACTTCAGTACGTACATCGACCGGGGCAACCCCTTACTCCCTGGTGTATGGTATGGAAGCAGTCCTACCTGTTGAAGTGGAGATTCCTTCTCTAAGAGTCCTGTTGGATGTCAAGTTAGACGAAGCCGAATGGATTCGGACAAGGTTCAATGAGTTGAGTCTTATCGAAGAGAAGCGAATGGCAGCCGTTTGTCATGGGCAGTTGTATCAGAGTCGGATGAAGAGAGCCTTTGATCAGAAAGTGCGTCCTCGTTGTTTCCAAGTCGGAGATTTAGTGTTGAAAAGGATCCTTCCTCCTCAGACAGATCACAGGGGCAAGTGGACTCCTAACTATGATGGACCGTATATTGTCACCAAGGTTTTTGATGGTGGGGCTTTAATGCTTGCAACTATGGATGGTGAAAACTTCACTTCCCCTGTGAACTCAGACGCAGTTAAAAAAATACTTCGCATAAAATAGACCCACTGGATAGTAAAAAGAATAGTTCAGGCAAAAATGGGCATCCCGACGAACCAAGAAAATGAAAAGGTTCGGGCAAAAATTAGGGATTAAAAATGAAAAGATCGTACACCCGGTAAGTTGAAAACCTGAAAAGGCAACTTAGACAAAAATGGGTATCCCGGTGGATTGAAAACCCGAAAAGGGCGATCCAGGCAAAAGTTAGGGATTAAGCGAATGACTGCGTTCTGAGTTAGTTCTGAATCTCATCTCATGTCGATGACTGGAAATTTTCGAAAGGTAGGAAACAGTCCAATCACCTTTTCAGAAGGCTGATCATCTGGAGGATCTTGAAGACGAGCAAGTCATAGCAGAATTGGAACCCAATAGAAATCCATTTCACATTGCCATTAGATTAATTTCTGTTTTTATCTTTTGTGCGATTACCTCTTTCCAGGGATTGCTTCCTGATGTAAATGCCTATTCAGAGGCCATTCAATCAATAAAATCATGTTATTCAGTATATCTCTGTTTTCATTTTCATTTTACTGTTTTGTTTGCAAAAATGACGTCCGAATTTTTGATAAACATTGCATCATGACACATAAGGGCTTTACAGGTACATGCTTAATAAACATTTAAAATTGCTGTAAATTTTAAGTGCTTTGGATCGTCTATTCAGAACAGATACCCTCGGGGCATTTCCTTAAAATCCCCTGCAGATGATCGTGAATATCTTCCCCAGTGAAGTCGTCAACAGACGAATCCAGTGTCTTATCCCTGCAGAGCTGATCAGAGTGTTGGATTCTTCAATCCCCAGCAGTTTCTCACCACTGTACTTCCCCAAGCGTTTGTTTCAGGACATACACTCCCCAGTAGAGTTGACAGTGCCAGACTATATATCCCCAGCGGAGTTGACAGTGCCAGACTGTATCTTCCCAGCAAAAGTGGCTGCTCCTTAGAGTTCGAGGCCAGATCGATAATCCTAATGCCAGATCCATATTTTCTTTCCTTGAAGTAGAACCTCGGTACCGTATCAGTGTTTGCTTCCCCTGCTGAGTCATCTCTCGCAGATCGTGGTTGCCAGAACCACTATCGCTTTCCCCAACAGCAGGTTTTCAGTGTCGTTCTCTCCCCAGTCTGAATCTCGGCATTTCGTCATTGCTAGAACACCGTGTGGCGGGTCATTTCCCCACATAATTCTTTGCGCTGTGCATCTCCAGCAGCCTTGCCAGGGTCCAGAATATGGTGATCATTTCCCCAGCAGATCCCCTTGCCTCAGCTTGGCATTCTACCCAGCATTTCGCATCCCTGCATGTAGAATCATATTGCATTGCATCCTTCCAAATCGCGTAGCATTTCCATTTTCATGGAGCATTACGCCATTGAAAAATTCAAACATACGCATGTAAGCATAAAACATTCTCGGTATCCCAAGTGATAAGCTAGAAGTTGTTTCCAGTACTCAGACTGAAGATTGTTCATGACTTACCTTTGTTATCCCCAACAAGTGTCATTGGCCCATGCGCCGCCTCTATTATCTTTCCCTATTTCTGCCGATGCTGACAGGCATGAAGTTTTTCCGGTATTCAGACCGAAGTGGCGTTCAGGCCAATTTACGATATTCAGATCGAAGTGACGTTCAGGCCAGTTTCCGGTATTCAGATCGAAGTGGCGTTCAGGCCAATTTCCGATATTCAGATCGAAGTGGCGTTCAGGCCAATTTCCGATATTCAGATCGAAGTGGCGTTCAGGCCAGTTTCTGGTATTCAGATCGAAGTGGCGTTCAGGCCAGTTTCTGGTATTCAGACCGAAGTGGCGTTCAGGCCAGTTTTCCGATCGAAGAAGTTTCCGACGTTCAGGTCAATGCAACTTGTGGCGTTCAGGCCAATTTTCCGATGTTCAGATCGAAGAAGTTTCCGACGTTCAGGTCGACGCAACTTATGGCATTCAGGCCAACCTCTCGGTGTTCAGACCGATATTAATAATCTCATGTCTCCCGATGTTCAGATCGAAGTCATTTCCAGTATTCAGACTGATGAGCGGCATTCAGGCCATGGTTATTTATGTGTTACCATTTATTTTGGTATCCAAGTTAACATTCTTTTTCGGTATTCAGACTGACTCTCACCGTACCAGACGGATTCTTCTTTCAAGACCACCTCTTTGCCGATTCTGACAGACATTGTTACTTCACTTCACTTCAGTGCAAATTTTTGGGCTTTTATTGTATTCAATCCATTGATACCTCGAAAGTACGAAAGCAACTGCCATCTTCTTTCCGGGTCTCCAGTTGATTGAATAGGGGCAGCTGTAATACCCCAAAATTTACCCTTCATTTTTCCTGAAAAAAAAAACAAAAAACAAAAAACAAAAAAAAAACAAAAAAAAAACAAAAAAAAAAAAAAAAAAAAAAAACGAAAAAAAAATGAAAAAAAAAACGAAAAAAAAAGAGTTAAAAATAAATAAATAAATAAAATTAATTAAATAAATAAATAAAATATAACAAATTTTTTTGGACTTGGGTCTCCCTCATTTGAGCCCACTACCCACGAAAATCAGTCTATAAATACTGAAGTTTCAGTAGAGGAAAACACTTGGAGTTACACTGGGAGATTCACTGGAGAAAGAGGGAGAAAAAGGAAGAGAAGCAAAATACTCTGAGGTTTCCTTGGAACAAAACCCTGGACAAAACCTGGAGAGAAACCTGACAGAGAACTCAAAGCAGCCTCCAAACCCTGAAGGGAACTCAACTGCACAGAATCACCTCTGCCTCACATAAACCCTAAAGATTGTTTTGTAAACCTCACGGGTGCAACTCAATTTCAATCAAGCTCTCCAATCAGGTTTGCCCTTATTCCCATTACCTTTGTGCTTTGAAGTTGAATACTCTGAATGTTTGAGGTATGATGGATGAATTTCATTAGGTTTTTGCCCACGGGTTCATAATTATGTATGAATGTATAAATAATGCCTTGAATGCTTAATCGTTTAATTTCTGAAGTGTATGCCACAGGGTTTGAGGTTTCTGAAACCATACTGTTATCCATGAAAAAAATGCTTATCGTGTTTCACTAACCTGTTTGTTGAGTTTTTGTGAGGGCTCACATGACTTTTGCAGGGATAACTTACGTGGTTTTCCACTTTATTTGTGGGATACTCCCTGGAGGTTTCATTCCGATTACCTGTACTGACTCAGTTTCTTTGATGGTGTTTAGCTTGGAAGGATCCCTGGGTTTCCCATTCCTCTAACTGCTGTTACTTCGGATCTTTATCCGTGTGGTGATTTTTTCCTTTTCTCGTACTTTATCGCTTTCTTAGCTGGAAGACCTCGATAGGAGGCAATGTTTGAGCCCCTTGGTGGCATTTTACTTTGAGATACATGTTTTGTGTTTTGTATTCATATCCCCACATGTAGCGCGGTTCCTTCGTCAAGGACTGCCTGTTTGCCCTCGAGCATCCCAAACCCTAAAACCCAAAGCAACACGTTTGCTCCTTCTACTACAGGCGAGTAAGTCTCCAAAGGTCAAGCATCCGGTAGATTGCGTAGAAACGTTGTTCGTCCAAAACCCAATCCATAACCCCGTAGTTAGCCGAACTACGGCTTGCTCTGATTCTCATTCCAGATGAGATACGTAGGCATAAGACGCGATGTCTTAGCGAGCACACATCCCCCAACCCATAGGTCAGCCGAGCTACGAAGACTCTGATTCTCATATTCAGATGAGATACGTATGCAGTGGATGCGACATCCGCGCGAGTCATTTCTCTTAACTTTTTTAGTAAATAAACACATTAGGTAAACTCACACCCTTTAGACAAAAACCACAAAAGTGGATCCCGTAGAGTACTTTGGATGCGTAGGGGTGCTAATACCTTCCCTTCGCATAACCGACTCCCGAACCCAAGATTTGGTTGCGAGACCCCGTCTTGTCCTTTCCTTTTTCAGGTTTACTTCGAGCGTTTCCTTTCCCTCCTTTGGGATTAATAACGCATGGTGGCGACTCTTCTGTCCTTTTCTTTCGCCGGTTGTTTTTTTCGCGCACTGTATTTTTCAGGTTGCGACAACACGCCCCAGGTGACCTGACACTGCCATGTCAGGCTAACACGGGCGGCCGTGTCAGGCCACTGTTTTGGGCATTTCTTGTATTTTCTTGGCCTTCCTCCTGACACGGCCCGTGTCAGGTGACACGGGTGGCCGTGTCAGGTGACACGGGTGGCCGTGTCAGGTGACACGGGTGGCCGTGTCAGGCTTCCTGAACTGGAAAATCTTCTTTTTTCGAACACCTAAACTTTCCACTTTCTTGCATTGAGTCCATTGGATCTTCTCTGTGGACCTGGAGGGCATAAACACGACAACCGAAGCGTAAAATCACGAAAACACAAAATAAAACTGATAATTAATAAAATTGCTTAAATAACTTACGGGAATGAAAGTTAACTTTAAAGGTACCATAATGCGTACACAGTATCTCAAAATACTTGGTTTCTTGTCGGATAAGCAACGAAAATATAGTGAAAATGGTGACCGATCATAACCCCAAACTTAGCTCATTGCTTGTCCTCAAGTAGTGTCCTATACGACAAAGTGTCACTTCCTAAAATTTGTATTCTTACCATGATACTGCTGAGATCTTTCGCCAAAACCTTCACTCTCCCTTTTATAGTTCCTGCTTTTCCTAATGAGTTTTCAGCTGCACTTCCACATCGAGGTACCGCTTCACCTGTCAGCTTATATCACACTCTCACCAAGTCTCTCGGGGTTAAAGTGTTTTCACTCTCAATTCAGAATATGCAATATCAACTCATAAGTTTGAATAGTTTCTCGTTTCATATCAACTACACATAACACACACTTTTTTAGGTCTTTCGGGTTGTAATGGGGCCTGGGTTATGGTGTGGATAAACAAAACGGGAAATAAGTGGTTTTCTGGGTTCGGAGTCAATGTTACTATTATTTTCACTATGTTTGTTCATTTTATTTCTTTTGCTCTATTATTATTATTTTTTTTATTTTTAAGCTCGGGTTTTTCTTTGCTATTCTTGTTTTTCAACTGAGTGTCTTTCTTTGGCCAGTGCTTCTTTTGAACCCTCGAGTTTATTTTCTTTTCTCTTTTTTTTCTCGAAGATTCTCTTAATTTTTTTTTGGACTCACCTTGGCTTTTGAAACTTATGGGGTTTTACCCCAAACTTAGAATTGCAACACAACTTACTAATATCAACTTGACTCCGAACAGGGTAAGGAAGTGTTTTGGCCGCGGGGTACATTTACGGGGTTAAACAAACAATGGATACAGGCTCAAATGGGGTTACCAAAGGATAACATTAACGAGATGGCTAGAAAGGCTCAGGGGTATAATCAAACAACATGCCCCAGTGTGTGTATACATGTAGTGAAACTCCCAGAGAACCTACACAAAGTCAAAGTGATAAAGACATACCTGAATATCGCTCATGATGACAAATGTGTTTGGATTTTTATGCCCTCACCATATTAGGTAAAGCTTGACAGCATCCACAGTACTTCGAGTATGGTGCAACTTCTTACTCAACCCGGAATGCACAGGGACCCTATGTTAGTTGAGCTTTAGAAATTGCGTCTGATCTTTTCTTCAGCAGTATCGACTTTCTGGGAAGATCCTTCACAACAAGCAATAGTAAGTGAAATGATCATTTCATCAACTACCACTATTGATCATTACCTCATCCAACTATAATACCCAGAACTTGAAATACATGCAGCACATGATACCTGATAGTAAAAAAAAAACAAATGTGAAATGGTAAAAATTAAAAATTGGGAAATAATCAATAAAAATAAAAGCAAAAAGCATAGTAAAACCTCCCCCCACACTTGAACTAAACATTGACCTCAATGTTTTCGAACAAGATAGAAGGAGGGTGACTCATAGTGCCATACTGAGGGGGCTGGATCGGGAAGTGCGACATGCCCACACAAAATTTAAAATTTTCAAACAAATCTCAAATCTGTAGGCCTGACACGGGCCGTGTCAGCTAACACGGGCGGCCGTGTCAGGCTGCTGTTATGCTCATTTTTCAACTTTTTCCATGTGAGTACCTTCGCCCTTTTATGCAAGACACTGTGCAAACCTAAAATAACAAACAAACACAAACAATAATTAGAACTAGTAACGCCTGGGTTGCCTCCCACGAAGCGCTTCGTTTAACATCGCCTAGCTCGACGGTTCATTCCCCTTGTTATGGGGGGTACTTCAGCCTCCAAACCTTGTTGCCCATCTTGTCCAAAACTAGGAAGCTGTCTCTTTCATCAATATGGATTCCTTTGTGCCACAAGTCATTTTTAACCTTCATATCCTTACCTTGTTTTCGTTTTTTTTCTTTCTCTTGGTTTTTGGAATGGAGATGGGAGTCTTTCCAGTCAGGGTGGCTAATGGCAGTGGTGAGAGTCGAGAGGGCCTTCCTGTATCTTTCTCTGATGTTGGTATGTTACTTTGCCTTCTTGCCTCTGTCCTGATTAAGCCCACTTGATAGTGAGATTCTGTATCTTCCTCTAGCTCCTGGTCTTCAATAGCATTCAATGTTATCTCTTTGTCGTGAACTTTCAAGGTTAACGTGCCCTGATCCATGTCGATATTGCTTCGACTTGTCTGCATGAAAGGTCGACCCAAAATGATGGGTGCCTCATCATCTTCAGGTATGTCTAGGATTACAAAATCAACTGGAAAAATTAAGTCCTCTATTGTTACCTGCACATCTTCAGCTATACCATATGCACCTTTTCTTGAGTGATCCGCAAACTTCAGATTTGTCTTTATATAACTGGTATTTTTAATACCCAGCCTGTGATAGATCGATAATGGCATCAGATTCACACTAGCTCCAGAATCTATTAGTACCTTTTTGAAGGTTCTTTCTTTAATTGTGCATGGTACTGTTACTGTAGGCTTCATGATTAAAAGAGTCGATCCCGATACCCCATATGCTGTGGCCCCAATTTTTGTTCCAAATAAGTTCTTAAGTAGTTTATCCTTGCAGTCAGCTCCGGCTTAAGCATGCTATACGTAGGGGACCGATGAAAATAAGTGAATGATCACGAAAGTTCCTGCTTTGTTCTCAAGTCGTATGAAAAACCGGGCTAGGTGACTCTCACACGGTCATTTAACCTAGCAAAATAAAGACATATGCGAAACATGCAGAGGAAAAATAAACACACACACACACACACATATATATATATATATATATATATATATATATATATATATATATATATATATATATATATATATATATATATATATATGCCTATTATTGGTTGGTTCAGAGGTATCTGGTGCTGAACTTGGTAGGGTGGATTACGATCCAATCCCCCATAACTGCAAAGGTATCTGGTGCTGAACTTGGTAGGGTTGATTACGATCCAATCCCCCACAACTGCAAATTGGGTTAAATAAAGGGGGTTACAGCAACTTATGTACCAGAGCCCCATGCATAAGATCATAATCACTAACCGGTCACTTTACTACGAGTATGTACGGATAACGGACTTAATGTGATTGCACCTGAATGAAAAGGACTTGAAGAAAAAGAAAAGAAGGCCTAGGTATGGTGGGATAATGTGGATTGATTTGTATAGGAACGAAGCCTATGACCGCATTTGCGGGAAGTGTCACTACAATATCCTGAGTTCGATTCGTTAGTACCTATCGATATATTCCTTGAATGAACTTATAAGTCTTTTTGCCTTGAATTAACTCTGGTTGATACTGTTTTTATTGCATAAACTATAAAGAGTTTTGCTTGAGGACAAGCAAAGGTTTAAGTGTGGGAGAATTTGATCACACTGAATCACACCGTGTTTTTGACTCGGATTTCACATGTTTATTAGGACTTTATTATCATTTTGTTTGTATTATGCTCTCTATTATGTTGTTTTCAGATATTTAGCTCTTTCGGGACCCTTTTAGAAGAAACGAAGCAAAAGACCAAAAATTAGGGTTTTTCGGCAAATATTGTACACAAGGCGTTGCACATGGCGGCCGCTATAGGAGAATCCATGACTCATCAGCCCTTAACCAGGAGGTAACCGCCATGTTCCCATGATCTTTCCCATTTCCACACATGGTGGGCGCCATGAAGGGGTGGCGGGCGCCACCTTTATAATTCACGTTCCCACTAAGGAGAAGTTGAGGGGCACCATGGTCTTTACAAACTGCTGAACTCCTCTATAAATAGGTCGTTCCATTTCATTTTCAAATCATCCAACTTAGTTTATAACACTAAGACTTTATTTATCATCTGTAAAGCGGTAATCCATCACATCGGGGGGTTATCACACTTTAGTAAGATTGAGTTGGGTCACTTCGAGTTGTTGTTGTCTTTATCTTCAGAGTCGGAGGTTTATTTTCCTTGTACCAGATTTAAAGCCTCCGTTTGGAGCAGGTTCTTATTTTATTGATTTTATTTATTTTACTTATCTATGTTTTACTTTATTTAATTTCTGTCTACGCTTTACTTTATTTAATTTCTGTTTACGCTTTACTTTATTTAATTTTTGTCTACGCTTTACTTTATTTAATTTCTGCCCACGCTTTATTTTATTTATTTTACACGCTTTACTCGTTCTTTACGCCTCACATTCTAAAACAACTTTTCATCATGATCAATATCGTTGTGTTTGTTGGTATTACCATGTCTGGCTAAATCTTTTAAAGGTTAGAATGTAAGGATCGCGGTTAAAGAGATGTTTCACATATTGAATCTGTAGAAATACTTTAAAGGCAGTGTTGATTTTTAACTTGAGTTTTCTGAAACAAACTTGGTTAGTTTTAACTATTCAAGGACTGCGAAAGCACCCTGGCTTAGTTAACTAGGAATTTTTATCACTTTAAGGAAAAACGATTTTTGAAACTGTTTTCGGACGCGTTGATAAATTTAAAATCAGGAAACTCCTTGGGTAAAAATTTCCAAATCAAAATCACTTTTCAACTAAGTTTACGAGTCTTATTTCTTAAAAATAAGTTTACTACTTTAGCATTTCGCGCACCTTTTATAAGTGACAATAAAAGGCCTTAATTTAAGGGTAAACTCGATTCTGAATACGCGAAAGCGATAGTTCCTGTTAAATGGATTCTTTTCAAGAGTAGAAAATATTGCCTTATAAGTAGTTCTATTTAGACAATCGAAACATCACTTAACTGACGTGAAATACATTCAAACCTGTCTTTACCTGCACTGTATTTATTTTCTTTATTTACTATTATTTTGCAACATCAATATCTCTTTTATACCGCCTTAGATAAACATCATAACGATAGTAATCGATAGATTGGCGATTTGGTCTCTGTGGGATCGATATTCTTTTATATTACTCTGACGCGATTCGTGCACTTGCGAATATAGCGATCACATGGTTGTCCTCCTTCAATTGTAGAGTGTCAACCCCTAAGCAGAAAGACTTTAACCTTTCTCTTATTCCCCATTGAGTTTTTTCCTCGTGGATGATTATTATTTCAGTTTCTTCCCCAGTTGATTATCTAGATGGAACCATTCCCCTTGAGTTATATCCTCATTAGGTTGAGTCTGGATTGACCGTTTCTTTCTAGATATTACCTAGATAGATGTCCTTGGTCCTCTAAGAGTCTATTACCCAGTAACTGGTAATATTCTTCTTAGTTTGCAGTTTGTTACTTCTTGCCCAATACCCAACAAAAGTAACCCCTTTTTCTCCCCGGCGGGTTCGTTTTCACGTTTCTCGGGAAGTATATCCTTGATATGTTAATCCTAACCGATGGCGAATATTTTCTTCCCCTGTTGTGAGTTTATCCTTGATATGTTCATCTTAACCGGTGACGGATATTCTCTTTCTGGTGTTCTACCCAGTAAAAAGGTAGTTGTAATCCCTATTTCATTCCCCATAGAGTTAATCCTTGATATGCTCATCCTAACCGATGACGGGTTTCCTTCTCTTCGCGGTCTTCTACCCAGTAACCGATAGTTGTAAATCCTTCTTTTCTCCCCTCTACAGAGTTTATCCTTGATATGTTCATCCTAATCGGTGACAGATATCCTCTTTGTGGTTTTCTATCCAGTAACTGATAGACATAATCCTTATTCTTCCCCTCGGAGTCTATCCTTGATATGTTCATCCTAACCGGTGATGAATATTCTCTTTGTGGTATTCTATCCAACATTCAATAGATGTAATTCCTACTTCGTTCAGGCGGTTTATCCTTGATATGTTCATCCTAACCGGTGACAGATATTCTCTTTATGGTATTCTATCCAGCATTCGATAGATGTAATTCCTACTTGGTTCAGGCGGTTTATCCTTGATATCTTCATCTTAATCGATGACGGGTATCCTCCTTAACATTCCCAGGCAAGTTTATCCTTGATATGTTCATCTTAACCGATGACGAATTTTCTTTCCTTTGAGTCTATCCTTGACATGTTCACTTTAATCACTGACGGATATTCTCTCCATTTGATCTTCTGCCTAGTAACTAGTAGTTATAAATCCTATTTTTCCCTAGCAAGTCTATTCTTACCCAGTAAACGGTAATGAATACGCCTCCTGGCGGCCCTCAGCGAGTCATCCTTGATATGTTTACCCTAACCAGTAGCGGATGTCCTTCTTGTCAAATTTTTTTATCCCCGTACCCAATACCCGGTAGTGGATGATATATTTATGCTCCTCCTATGTTGAAGATATTTTCTTCCCCAATTGAGTTTGAGTGCGTATTTCCTTAGTGAAATCGTTGTTCCTGCATGGTTCGAGTATTTTAATTTTATTCTAATTTACCCGTTTCCCCTGCAAACGTTCCTTGTGTCCCCTGGCTGAGTCTTTCCATTGATTTATTTTCGTAGAATCCCTCGTGTCCCCCAGCTTGTTTTAAGTCGTAGCCTGGCCTATGCAAAACCTTTTTATCCCCTCAGAGTCTCTGTCTCCCCAGTGAGTTTTCCTTACAGAATGCGTTATACTACTGCGGACTTTCGGTCTCTCTGAATTCTTTTCCTTTATGGCAATATTTCCTCACAAATACTTATTTTAACATTCATATCATATGCATCATGAGGTCTCTTAGGGACCAAAATTTGTTTCTATATGTTGTTATTTAAGCCCATTCTACTGAGTCGACACGAAGATTTTAACCTTCATCTCCTCAGTTAGAACGTCCTTAAATAGGGGCAGCTGTAAGACCCCAATTTTGACCCTAAGATCCCTCATGATATCTCATCATATGCATTAGCATTGGGATCACACCTTGACATCCTCCTTACCCCTCCTTAATTGGGTTTACATTGGGAGAGATCACCAAGAACCATTTGATTGTATCATACTTTGTATTTTTATCATTTTACTAACTAAAATCCCAAAAATATGTCTTTGCAATTTGTCTAACTCTTTTGTAGGTAAGGCACATGCTCACCTTTGATCTATCAAGCTCATATCTAGGGTTTAAGACCCTCATTGCTAATAGCTCAATCAATAATGATCTACAATGGCTCTAAGCATCATATATGGACCCCCATGATCTTCACATGTTATTTTGATCAAGAATTCATCAAGAGTTTGGAATTGGTTTGCCTTGGAAACCCTAGTTCATCTGGGTATCTTGAGTAACTTCTTCAACAAGCTTCTTCACCATTTGATCAAATATTTCAAGGGGTACTTCAAATTTCATCATCTTATGCATATATGATCTCCCATGAGTCCCAAAAGTCAAGAGAACTGTAAGCTAGCAAGTTGGTTCATGGTAGTTGACCAGAGGAATTCATCTGATCAAAACTGAGGTTCCCTAGACCCTATCTCCTACAATTTTTGTCATATTAAAATGATTACATGAGAAAAGTTACACTAAATGACATTACAAACAACTTTCATGTTGAGGTCAAGATCTAGTTTTCTTGGAAAGTCATTTTTATGGTGAAAGTTTATAGGTCATTTTGTCTAAACCCTAATTTGGAGGTCAACTTCCCAAGGCCTTAACTTGATCAATTTTTATGATATGAGAGATTTAAAAGTTGTAAAATCAAATTCAAGATGTCTACTTCAACTTTTATCTTTAAAGGAAGAGCTAATTAAACTTTTATGAGCATGTGATATGAGGATACATTATAGGTCATTTTGGACCAATACCATTGAAGAAGTGATTTTCCTTAACTTCAAAAATGCATAACTCTTTCATATTAAATACAAATGAGGTCAAATTTGTGACCATGTTGAAAGAATTTGAGAGAGATACAACTTTGATGAAGGAACGTTTCTCATTTGGAACTCACATAAAAAGTTAGCCAAGGTGGAATAAGTGAACATATGGCTTGACACTTAGAATTTTTTTTGATATGTTTAATTTTCCAAACTTACACCTCAAAATTCATCACGATAAAAGCTTCAAATGAAAAAGTGTCCAACATGAAAGTTGTTCCTCTTGATCCAACCTTTCCAAAAAGTCCAATTTCATCCATTTTGGACAAGATTTGAATGGGCTGCGCATGGCTTGAACATTGCATCATCATTTGGCAAGATTAAACTTCAAACTTCCGTGCATATTTGCCTAGCATTCCAACATGATCTCAGACTTATGTACACTCAATTATGGACCAAATGGAATGATTTCATGGGAATGTACACGCCTGTGCACCCCTGCATCACTCATTGCCAAATTTGGAAGTTCACTTCAAGGGTGCAAATATCATTTGAATTAGCTATAAATAGAGACCCTATGCATCAGAAATGAGGACCCCTTCGCGCCAACTTTGATCCCAAACATTAAACCCTTTCATTTGATAGGATAAACCTGAGAATTTCCATTGGAAATTGAGTTTGAATCTCACTATTTTGAGATTCAAAACTCTAGGGATCCAAAGCCTTTTGATCACTCTAATCTATTCCTGTAAGCATTCTGAGCAAGATCAAGCACGAACCAAAGCAAGAACAATTAAATTCAAACCTACATTGAAGGTATTTTCCAAAAAATATCATCTCTTTGATTCTCACTCAATTCTCCATAATTCTCTTGGATCATTGGTTGTATGAAGTCCTACCAACGTAGGCAACAAGATTGAGTTGCTTTGAGGTCAAATCAAAGCAACTCAGATCGTGCACCTCAAATTTCAACTCCTTGTATCTTTCAATATACTTGGAGTTAGGATGAATTGAGGCCAGATTCGAGCTCAGTGCCATTTTTACTTTGAAATCATGTCCTTCTTTTTAACTTTGGTGATGGTTATGACTGAACTAGTCCGATGAGGCTCGCCTGAGAAGGAGACCAGAGTTGTAGCTCCGGTGGTGAGTTGGTGTGTTCAAAGCCACATGATCCTTTTGAAATGAAATAATCTCGTGTGTTGGTTTGAATTACCAAGTTTGTGGCGCGCTGACTAGAGTCCATTGTGGATTGCGCACTTGTGACCATTTGATTTGCCACCTCAATTACTGAGGGAGATCAAGTGGTCCACGTTTTTTCTGATTATTTGATTTTCATTTTATTCGTTTTATTTTCATTAATTCATATTAATTTTAATATTAATCCAAAAAATATGAGAGTTTCACAAAAAATTTAAATAATTTCCTCTTTCATTTTCTGAATTAAAATCATTTTTTGGATCATTATTAATATTTTTCATGATTTAATTAATTTTATGAATATTTTTAATTATTTAAAAATAGTTTTAAGTTTCCAAAAATGATGAAATTTTTTCTCCAAGGTCCTTTGACCTTGTTTGACCTATGATAAATCTCATGGCCATTTCTTTGGTGTTTTGATGAGATTTTAGGAATTTGACAAACCATAATTCAATTTAATGCACATTTTAGTTGATTTTAATTATTTAAATGCCAAATAAATTGTGTTGAGCTTCTAATTTTGACTTGTTGAGTTTGACGTGTGTTGTTGGACCTTGGTCAAGGTTGATTTGACTTTGTTGAGTTAAGATCATTGGATTTAGGGGATTGATGAAATGTATATTTCATCTCCCAAAATGAATGAATGATCTTAATTTGGTAAAAGTCCTCCTTTGACCAATTTGTGTTGATTCCATTTCCCCTCCCTCTTCATCTCATTCCCCTTCTTTATTCATTCATGTCATGGGCCTATGATATCTCTAGATCCTAAGACTAGTTGATTGCAAAATCAACATGAGTATGGATGAGATTAGGTCCACCTTTTTGCATATTCTTTTTGTGTGTGGTATGTTTCATGAGCATAATCCATTATACTATGTCTCTAACATGCATTAACACCAAAATCTCTATTTCTTGGCCTCAAATAGTTTTGACTTCTACATAAGTCCAATTACGATTGCTTAATATAGCGCTAAATTGTTGACACAAAAGGCATAACATTCTAGTAAGTGAGATTGTAAGTCTCCCCTCTTTCATGGTATTGTATGGAAACTTGGCCTTTTTCCTTCCTTTGAAAGATGTCTTGGTTCAAGGATCCATGTTTGTGATAAGTGGGTTGATTGTTCTCCAAAGAATGACTTAAACAAAACCAAAGCAAAAGCAATACTAACTTCTAATCCACTAACCACTAACATTTAATTTCAAGCCATTTACTTTTATGCACTTTAATTTCAAGCCTTTATTCATTTGCCATTATTCATACCATTCGGTTTGTTTACTTTAATATCATTTTCACTTTTCTCACTTGAGTCATACTTTGTGGATATATTGTGTTTGTCTATACTTGTTTGTATTTGTGGTCTTTTGACCTTAATGAACATAATAAGAACAAAAACCCTAAAAAATATTTTGTGTGGACTGTTGGATTGATTTGAGACATTGAACTTAGAATTAGGCAACACTCCCTATGCAAATAACTTGACCAATGCCAACTTTTCTGAAACCAAGTACTTGTGAAGAAAACTTTCATCTGATGCAAATATTGAAGATCCATTTGAGTTCATCTGCAACATGATCATATTGAAGCTGTTATTTTGAACCTGTGTCTAATGCTTCTCTTTGAATCCATATGATACATGGGGATCTATGAAGAAAGATCATGGAGTTGCTAAGCTTGGATGTGGCTATCTTTATTTGATGCCTTTCTTTTCATCTTGCTATTTGTGTATTGATATTGCTTGATTCTAGAGTCCAAGGGAAGTTTGGGTTTCTATATGACATTCTTGTCTATTGGATTGCAACCCATTGGTCAGATCTTTTCAACTCTCAACTTTTAAATTTTTGCTTAGGATTAGTCTCTTCATCTCTTCCCCATTTCTGTAATTTCAAATCTCTCCCTCCCTTTTAAAATCTTCTTTGCTTGTGTTTGTTTTCTAAACTTAGACCATTTTGCAAATTAGAAACTTTGGCCTTATGCCATTGAATTTTCAAACTTATTTTCTTAATCAAACTTGTAAATGAACTTAACTATACTTGACTTAAAATTTCAAAAGACAAAAAGAACTAACACTCATACAAAACTTTTTAGGCCTTTTTGTGCATTTGTTAAATTTAAAATTTTGTTAAAAGCAATGCATCCACTTTGAAATTGTTACGACGAACTACGAGGTTTTGACCCCTCATTTTTATGTTGGTACGTAGGCACGAGTCCGAAGTTCTTGTCAAACACAAAAAATATAATTAATGAATTCTTCTCTCATTCCCCACTCTATTTAGTGCAAACATCATTTTAAACAAAAACACATATGCACACAAGAAAGGGCTCCCTAGGAGTACCTAAGACACTTTGGATGCTAACACCTTCACTTTGTGTAACCAACCCCCTTACATGTAATCTCTAGCATTTTATTAGTTTTGATTTGAAAACTTCTTATTTTTGGGTTTTGTTCGTACTTTTCCCTTTTTCCTTCGAAACAATAAAAGCACGGTGGCAGCTCTGGTTTTATTGATGTTTAGCTTATCCATAGCTTGATGGTCATGAATTTACCGCTACAGACAGAAGACTGGAGTTTCAACCAAAGTCAAGGATTTAGTGAATACAAGTTTACATGAAAAAAAAACCAGTAACAACACCAAATAAAACCTGAGTACTTAAATAATTTTGTCTAATACTCACCCATATAAAAAACCGATTTTTGGTGCTGATGGGACCACCCGAACTTAGAAGATCCGAAAATCTCACTAGCTACAGACAAAAAGAACCAATTCACTCCTAACAAATTCGCAAGATTCATATCTTGGTCCCCACCAAATCTGGGGGAGATTCTCCTCTAACATAATGATTCTTTCCACCCTCCGCCAGCTCACGATCCACACATGATTTGAGTACCTCACTCTTCTTCTATAAAAGGGACACATCCCAATCGTTGCAAAAAAGGAGGGGACTCTAGAAGAAGCGCCATTACTCTGTAAAAAAATCCAAAACTGTATAAAGCTCCAAAATTTCTAAGCTTACTGAGATTTCACACTGAATCTCAACAAGCTTGAGCTAAAAGCCACTACCCTAACAGCTACAGAACAACGATAATCACACAGATAGAAGAACGTGGAGTAGAAGGAGGGGAGTCGAAGCAGCAAATGAAGGAAAAGAAAGACAATATCGAAATCGATTACCTAAGGTATTCATGGTCGTCAGGCTTTCGCCGGAGTTATGATGCTCCGATGGAATCTCTTCTCATTTGCTTTAAGTACTTCAATATCATGTCCTTTGTGTATCTACAACCATTCGGCTTTAAAATTAGAGGATCTTTGTTGATTGATTGTTGATATGAAAAACGGATTAGGAGCTAGGGTATGGTTTTGAAGTTCAGATTTGTTAAGCAGAAACTGTTGTTTTGCTAAAATTAATTTGGGGCTTAGAAACAGAAGGGGATTGCAGTTGTTTTTCATTTTGCAAGATTCCGGTTTTTGTGAATGGTATTGTTTGTAATTTGGGTTGACCGAGGAAGAACACCGAAAGGTGTTCATTGTTTTTCCTCTACTGGGTATTTTGTTGGTTAGACAATATGTGTATGTGTTCCAAATGAAAGGAGAAAGAGTTCCTTAAGAATGCGTGTGACCGTCTGAATGGAAGAAGAGAAAAGTTTTTTTTATATACATTTATTTGGATGATTGAAACGAGGGTAGTGAAGAGATTCAAAATCTGGAATTAATTTCTATTTAACGTTATTATTGATTGGACCCTTTTTGTTAAATTGCATTAAAAGCATTGTCAGCTATTGATATTCCCCATGATTATGTGGATTCCCCATTCAAACCCACTATTGCATGGCTACCACGTGTGCTTGCTGAAGGAGAGAGGTTAAGGCTAGTCGCCTCCCCTCCCATTCGTCCGTTACATCCCAGCTAGGTTTTTTTTCACTAGTTGGATTGGATTTGGTCATTAAGCCCAATCTGGTAGGCAGATATAGCTCCGTTGGGCCTTATGGGCCCTTTAGGATTGTTGTTCTAGACGACAACCCTTTTCTTTTGGCTCACCCCTCACGTTTGTCTTGTTAAAATGATTCACTTATTTCCTTTTTCTTTATTTGTTATTTTATTTAGGTATATTATAATTATCATTAATAGTAGAAGTTTTGTAGCACGACTTTGATCTTTTTTTTAATTCTTTTTGTTTATTTCATTAGAACATTATGATTAATTAAATAGGAGGCTAATTATTAATGTAAGTGATTAATTCATTTTTAAAAAAATGAATCCAATATTGGCCCAAATATTCCCGTTTAAGACCCAATTAATTCTCACAAATTCGAATCCAAATCCTTTTAATCAATATACTCCTCGAAAATTTTGATTCTAAACTTGGGATGAAAAAGAATATAGGAGGCGTTCTCTTCACTATCTCTCAAGTATTCAAATGATTGGCGCTCGCCATATTGCTCAAATTCTTGTCGTCCGATCAAAACTTTTTAATTCTAAGCTGTGGATGAAAAAGAGTATAGGATGCGTTCGCATCACTATCTCTCGAGTATTCGAATGATTGGTGCTCGCCATATTGCTCGAATTCTTGTCGTCCGATTAAAACACTCAAAATAAATTGGATAAAGGAATGGGTGACATTCACCTCATTATTCCTTGAATAAGCAAGTGGGAGGCGCTCGCCTCACTACCGCGCATATTCGATTTCCGCAAACAACTTTCGATACTAATCTGAACGAAAAAGGGAATAAGAGGCATTCGCCTTATTATTCCTCGAATAATTGAACGATTGGTATGCACCATATTGCTCAATATTTTGTCGTTCTTCTAGAAGATGCCAAACACATTAAACTTAATTCTTCGCCCCCGTGCGATTGATGACTTAACTCTTTTCAAAAAGAACATTGCTTAATCATTTCTAGTGCGTACACAAACTAGCGCTTAAGTCTCCACTGCGAGCGTGCAAGCCAATGTTTAACCGCTAGGATGCGATCTAAGCACTTGTTCATTAAAACACATTTAACCAATCAAACCTCTTTTCATGCCCCTGTGCGATTGAAACTCTTTTAAAAAAGAACACTGTTTAATCCTTTCTAACGCGCATAACAAACTAGTGCTTAAGCCTCCACCAAGAGTAGACAAGCCAACGTTTAGCCTTTAGAACGCGATCTAAACAGTTGTTCATTAAAAGACACCAATAGACTGTAGTTCCCTGAACTACGAATGCTCTAATTTCCTTATTGCACTATAAGGATACGTAGGCAGGAGATTGCTAGATCTTCACAATCACACTAATAAAAAACCTCCCTTTTTCCCCCTTCTGAGGTTTCCATCCATTTCTCTTTTCAATCATTTATTCAGTTGAAGAAAAAAAACAACATTAGCTAAAATTCAAATCGAAAATTAAACTAAAAGGTTTCCGTTAAGTACAACGGACGTGAGGGGCGCTAATACCTTCCCCTTGCGTAATCGACTCCCGAACCTGAATATGGTTGCGACGACCATTATTCTATTTTTAAAGGTTTTATCGATATTTTGCTATTCCTTCTTTGAAATAAATAAAGTTCGGTGGCGACTTTGTTCGAATTATTTTTCCGTGACCATTGCGAGGGATCGTATTTTTCGAGATGCGGCAGTTTCGACAATGTTTGTAGGGCCAATTCTGACATCGTGTCAGCCACAAACGCCGACATCAACAACCATGGGAACTATTGGTCAACATATTCCCAGTTTCACGGTCCCCATGCACCGAACATTGAGAATGCCGACTGAGTTTATAGAAAATATGCACAACCTCGGTTCGACTTACAACGATACCTCATCATCGCCATTCCTTTGCTACCAGGGGTTTGGACCTTTGGCAACCCCATTTGGTCGACCCCCAGGTTTCAGATTGATGTCTCAGTCAGTCCTAACTTTTACGTCAAGTTCTGTCATCGTTATGAGACAACAGATGGACGAGAGTAACCATGAAATGGTACACATGCTAACTCAGCAAATGGGTACCACATTGAGGCCAATGATCCAAGATTCGACGCAGAGTTACCAACAGTTGGCAACCCAAATGACAAGGATATGATACTTTTTGGGAGCCCCAATGGCTCAGGTCCGTCGGAATCCTACGCCTCCTCCTCGACCGGAAACACCGGCCCAACAAGAGGAGATGACAGATGATACTTTCGAACAGGAATATCAGGAATTCAAACAGATCCCAAGGGTGGCACGAAGGCCCCCCGTGGTAATGGTTAACCGTAACCAGGATCCTGACCAGGTGGTCTGACAAGTTCGACACGATGCAGCCATGGGGGAACAAAACCTAGAGGCTATCGTCGAACGGATCATAGTGTGAAACAGAGTAATTCCTTGCCTACAGCGGATGACCTACTCTTCACCTCTACCAGATTTTGTCTTACAGACAGAATTGCCTAGGGAGTGGAAAGTCCCGAAATTTACCAAGTTCGTTGGGGATACTGGAGAATCCACCATCGAACACGTGGCTAAGTACCAGACCGAGGATGGAGATATGACAAACAATGAGGACTTAAAGTTAAAATACTTCCCAAGTTCTCTTACGAAAAACGTGTTTACATGGTTCACAATGCTACCTCCACAATCGATCCAAATATGGACACAGTTAGAGAGATTGTTCCATGAACAATTTTACATGGGACAATCGAAGATTAGCCTAAAAGAACTAGATAGTGTTAAGCGAAAGGTTTCTGAGTCAGTTGATCAATATCTAAACAGGTTTAGACTGCTGAAGGCACGATGCTTTACTCAAGTCCCTGAACACGAACTAGTCGAGATGGAGGCTGGGGGTCTAGATTATTCTATAAGGAAAAAGCTGGATACTCGGTATCTTAGAGATATGGCCCAATTGGCCGATAGGGTTCGATGTATCAAACGCTTGAAAGCTAAGAAGTCCAAGGCGGGTCGATATCATAAGAAAGAAAAAGTGTCCTACATCACAGTCGAAGGAGTTTCTTCCGACGAAGAAGATATAGTCGACAAAAGTGAGGTTAACGAGGTAGAACTTAAGGCCAGACCTCCGTATGCGTGTAAGGTTTTGAAGCCCTCGAATGGGAAAAACCCTGGCGAACTAGAAAAAATAGACAAATACGTAGCTAAGACCTATACTTTCGACGTGTCTAAGTGCGACGAAATCTTTGATCTATTAGTAAAAGATGGTTATATTATCGTCCCTCAGGGTTTAAAAGACCGTACCCTAGAAAAAAAGAAAAAAAGGGGTTTCTCTAAATTTCATAATTTCCTTGGTCACAAAACTCACCAATGTGTTTCTTTCAGGGATTTGGTGCAGAAAGCTCTAAAAGAAGAAAGGCTCCAGTTTGACGAAAGCCAAAAAATGCAGGTGGATTCTGACACTCTAAAGGTGGAGGAAGCTTTGTACGCAGAGCCTCTCAAATGCATAATGGTAGAGACTAGTGATGGTCTCATTGAGGTTTCCAAAGCAACCTCGTTAGTTGAATCGTTTGAAGTGATGATGGTCGAAACTACTGAAGGTTTCATAAATAAGGCCGAAAGGAGGTCCGAGTCGGCCTATCCCCAACCAGGAGAAAGCTTATCAGACTTCCAAGAGAAGTGTAAGGAAAATGGGTTAAAAGCTCTGCTATACCCAAAGTGCAGTGCGGTGTTCGACGAGAAAACCACAGAAAAACTAGAGGCCAACAACAAGGCTGTGAAAGAGGAGAAACCTGCTGTCCCATGATTCGTGTTCGACAGACATGGAGTACCTCGACGGAACGACTATTATGGAAGACAGTTTCAACGTTCTCGACCAAAGACCTTCATTCTACAAACTGATGTTCCACAGGAAAAGTGGATAGAGTCCGTCAATCAGAAAGGGTGCAAAAAGCCAAAATGGAGGGTGTTGGAGAAAGAGACAACATTTGTAAAGAAGAAAAGGGGATACACAATATCTCCTAACTACAAAGGAAAGAATCCACTGACTAGGACACAGTGGAGACGCCACCAGCAAAATAAAAAAGCTGGGAAAGTCGTTACCACTCCATAGTTGAAGCCTTCGGAAACCGCTGGACAGAAGGAACAGATGGCAAAAGTCGTAGGACTAGGAAAAATGGTGGTCAATCAGACAGTGACCATGATTGTCGACTCGACGGGAAAGAAGGCAGTAATAGTCACTCAGAATGTGGAATGTTCGTCAGAGGTTGAGAGGCAGCCGCGAAGCGAGGGCCAATCGAAGGAGGAAGAGCCCGAGTATTCTCCCCAACCAAAGGAAGGAAAGCCTGAATACTCCCCTCAATCTGATGAGGAATTCGACGAAGACATGTATAACGAAAATAACAATGACATTTATGGTGACGATTTCATCGTAAATTGTGGCATTGTATCGGTGTTACCCGTTGAATACGACATGGTATCTGAAGTCTCTAAAACAGAGGGAGATTCTGTACCAGACGAGACAGATGGAGGAAAACCTTTGTGCTACTATGCCATGCATAGCAGCGTGGTGGAAGAACAAAAAGCTATGTTTGAAAGGCCCAGCCTAGGGATGATGTACCATCTGAAGTCATTGTTCATCAGAGCGAAGGTCGATGGAATGACGGTGAACAAGGTCTTTATAGACGGAGGTGCTGCAGTCAATCTGATGCCCTATACTCTATTTAAGAAAATTTGAAAGGGTGACGAAGACCTTCGACAACACAACATGGTCCTGTCAAACTACGAAGGGAAAACCAGCAATATAATGGGGGTTGTTTAGGTCGACCTCGTTGTGGGCACGACAACACGTTCAACACTATTCATGGTGATAGACTCAAAAGCCAATTTAATTTTACTCTTGGGTCGAGAATGGATCCATGGGATAGGGGTTGTACCATAGACGGTCTACCAAAGACTTATAATATGGCGAAAGGACGACATCATAGAAAATATTGAGGCCGACCAAAGTTATTACCGGGTCGATGATAGGGATTCCAAGAGGTCTTTCGACCAACACTTGGCGAATATAGCGCCATGTGATGACGAATCAGGCTCCTATACTTCCGTAAAAAATGGTCGAGTTCTAAACTTGGAACCTGATCATGGTTTCATATGGGATAATGAGGAAGACACAAGATCAGAGACGTGAATTCCACCTATGGGGTGGCATGCAGTCAATGAGGATGACTGCTGAGTCAGAAAGCCTGGCTCGAATTTCGGCCTATTTGGCTGAAAACAAGAGGAAGTCAATTCTAGAAAGGGAGAGACTTCAGGATTTGGCCTGTGAGGCCGAAGGTTTAGAAAATGGTCGACCAAACCAGACAACAACTTCAGAAAGCCGAAGGCTTGATTGTATCTATAACAATAAAGCTTTGGGGTTCGAATAGAACCCACTAAATGAGTCCCAGAAGATGCAAGCGTAAGATCCCCTCGAAGAGATCGATCTGGGAGATGGAATCACAATAAGACCAACCTACATAAGTACTAAGATGGGGTCAGAAATGAGGGAGAAACTAGTTGAGGTATTTGAAGAAGAAGGGCGATCCAAAACACAACGGAATTTAAAAAAAATCTCCTTTAGTGGTCCTTACGAATGGGCATGATCAGTGATAGAATCGTTACCTCTGGTGGCGATTGTAACCTTTGATGCAGATCTATGGAGCGATCACGAACGTTGAACGATGACAACACCTCTACTCAGTCCATACAATCAGATTCCTTCAATCTCAGTGCTAGCTGTTATGAATGAAGGCTTTGAGTGAGAGAGAGAGAGAGAGAAAGAGAAAAGAAATTGCAACTGCACAAATGCTTTTGCACAAGGGTTCTATTTATAGAACCACTTGTGTGGGCTACAAGCTAAAAAGCCCACTTAAGTGTATGTGGCCCATATCTTATAATATGCCAAAATCACTTAAGCGCATGGTACCTTACCATATTTCGTATTCTACTTAAGTACACCGTACCTTACGATGTTCTACAATTCACTTAAGTGCACCGTACCTTACGGTGTTCCTTAGTTACTCTATCTCTCATCAATCCGTCCTTTTGTGTGTGACCCTGTAGGTTTTCGCGACATTGGCAATTATATTAAATCGCGTATTTAACATAATAAATAGTGAGCGGTATCTAGCAACACATCACTGCTACCCAAGGCACTAAAGTGTCATGTGATCTGACAAATCCTTTTGCGATAATATTTATGTGTACAATTACCATTTTGCCCTTATGTCTATATTGAACACAAGGCATCGACCGTGTCATCTCTGTCCAGTTCAATATTGGGCCCATAGACATTTATCCTGTTACGCAGGATGGGCAAATTCCATCAAGGTCACTCATGTCCCTCAGCATGCTTCATGGAGTACCCATCAACTGTCTTTATGGTCATCCAGTTACGGACAATGTTTGATCAGCAATAAGGCACTTGACTCTACATCTAGGGTCCATAGTGGTTTCAGGTCGAAGGATGGTATACATCATTATCACCATGAGAATAACTTATGACACTTTGCATAACATTCTATATAGTATTCTCATAGCGAATCAATCCAGTATAAATATTACTCTTAATATTCATACCTATGTTTAAGACTTGATAACTCCTTATCCATGATCCATGAGATGTGATCATCAGTCTATATACATAATAGTCTTAATGCTTTAATGTTATCCCACTTCATAATAAAGCTCGATTACGGATACTATAAGAATAATGTCCTTATGTTTAATGTGATCTCATGATTAAGTCACACTTGATACATTAAACAGACTAGCTATTCTAGGGACTTTATTAAACAAACATAATAAAGAAAAAGACTTAGGCCAACACTTTGTCTTGAATCCTTTCTTGGAATCATGCATATTAAAACGTCTTAACACTTTGTCTATGTATGTACTCTGACTTAGGCCAAGCAGTTTTTGTGATCTATCTCTATAGATTCTGATTCCTAATATATAGGCTGCTTCACCTAGGTCCTTCATAGAAAAGCATTTCCCCAACCAAGACTTTACTTGTTGTAGGGTAGGGACATCATTTCCAATGAGTAATATGTCATATACATATAATACCAGGAAAACGATCATGCTCCCACTAACCTTCTTGTAGACACAAGGCTCATCTTCGTTCTTGATGAATCCATATTATTTTACTGTTTCATCAAAATGAAGATTCCATCTTCTGGAAGCTTGCTTCAATCCATAGATTGATTTTTGTAACTTACATATCTTTTGGGCTTCTTCTGGTATGTCAAATCCTTCAGGTTGTGTCATGTACATATCCTCAAGAAGATTCCCATTAAGGAAAGCAGTTTTGACATCCATCTGCCATATTTCATAATCATGATATGCAACGATAGCAAGTAAAATTCGAACAGATTTAAGCATTGAAACTGGTGAAAGGGTTTCATCATAGTCAAGCCCATGAATTTGTTTATATCCTTTTGCAACCAGTCTTTCCTTATAGGTATGTACCTTATCATCCACGTCAGTATTATTTTTGAAGACCCACTTGCATCCTATAGGGTTATCTCCTACAGGAGGTTCTACCAAGGTCCAAACTTGGTTTGTGTACATGGAATCCATTTCAGATTTCATGGCTTCTAGCCACTTCTTAGACTCGGGACCAGTTATGGCCTCTTGGTAGGTCACATGCTCATCTTGATCCATGAGTAATACATCACCTTGATCATTTATGAGATATCCATATCTCTCAGGTAAGTGACGTATCCTGCTTGACCTACGCTGGTCTTGTTCTACTTGAGTAGGTTGCTGTTCCACAACTGCTTGTGTTTCCTGCTCTAATTCCTCCATAGGTGTATCATTGCTTTGTGATTCTTGAATTTCTTCAAGCTCTACTTTCCTCCCACTGATTCCTTTGGAAATAAAATCCTTTTCTAGGAAAACTCTAGTTCGAGCGACAAACACTTTGCCCTCAGAAGGATTGTAGAAGTAATACCCTCTTGTTTCTTTAGGATACCCCACAAATAAGCATTTGTCAGATTTGGGCTCAAGCTTAGTTAAAATTTGTCGTTTCACATAAACTTTGCAACCCCAAATCTTCATGTAAGACATATGTGGTTTCTTACTAGTCCATATCTCATATGGTGTCTTCTCAACCTTTTTGGATGGAACACGGTTAAGTGTGTAAGTGTAATACCTCAAAATTTGCCCCCTTCATTCATGCATTCATTTTTTAGGTCATTTAACATTTCATATTGCATTTCATCATGTCAATCAGAATTAGATCCAAGAAGCTTGAATATCATCCAAGACACTTTGTGGGTCCTATCTGGGTGATCAGTCAACACAAGGGAATGGCTTGAGATACTTCCAACATGTTCAAATGGGGTCTATTCATCAGTCAAAATGTTAATCTTGAAGGAGCAAAAGTTTGTTCATGAGTGTAACAGCTCAAAATTTGCCCTCCTCTTCTTGGGACTAGTTTAGCATTGCATTTCATTTTTTAGGACATTAAGCATTGCATTTTGCATATCATATGGAAACAAAAATAAGAAGTCATCCTCCAAAGTCTTTTTCAGAAGATGGAGAAGTTACATGGTTCAAGCCTGAGGGTTTTAATGAATTGGTGATCAACCATCTGAGGATATGTCACCATCATCATGGTTATGTCATCCTCAAGGGCTTCATTGTTCATGCTCAGGTTCCTCTGGATTAGGGTTTTGACCTCTGGTCAACCCTAATCATTGACTTTCTTCCAGCCAGGGTTTTTCAAGGAGTTGAGGCATTCTATTGAGTTGGAGATCACATGGTTATATTGAAGAGCTTACATGAGCTAGGGTTTCAGCTTTGAGCCATTTCCTCAAGTGGTGGAGGCTCAAGCTGATCAGAGCATGGCAAGGTCATCTGAGGACCTATACAGTCAACTGTGCAAGAGCTGAGGGCTATGAGGTGGGGAGATGAGTTGAGATACCTCATTCATGTTCAAAAGAGGTTCATTTGTCATTTCAAACATCTATCTTGAAGATGTTGAAGTCAGGGCAAAAGTTTCCCAAAAATGGAAAGTGACCTGTAATTGAAAGTTTCCAAAAATGGCAAGTTTTTGGTCCATATTCACCTTGACTTTCCAACATCAAAGAAGCTTAAAATGGATTTTTGGTGAACATGAAAGTTGAAGATATTTCTCTCCTCTTTTCAAAAAGTCCGAGATCATGTCCATCTGATGATTGGTTGAGGAGTTATGGCCAAATGATCACAAAGTGTACATGGAATTTCAAAGTGGCATAACTTTTGATTCAAAACTCCAAATTGGTCCACTCTTTTTGCAAAATTCTTGTCTTGACCAATACTTTCTAAATCAACCATTGCATTGTATGAAATTAAGTCACATGATCATTTGTCCATGCATGTAGATTTTGGAGGGAAAATGGAGAATTCAAATTCTATTGATCATACATGAAAAATACCACGTGCATTGTGTTCATTGGCTAATTTTAAGTGGATTTGGACCATTGCATGCTACTGTTCACGTATGGAATTGTACATGCTACCTCATTTTTCATTTTTTGCAAAACACTTCAAATCTCCTTAATTATGATTAGCACATGCCTAATTGTGATTACAATGGGATTAACACATGGTATATAAGACAAACCCTAACAGAATTTGCCATAATCACAATTCTAGATCTAGAATCCATTTTTCCCTCCAAATTTTCTCTCAATTAAAACTTCAAAATTCTTCACATAACACATCATTTTTCTTGCATAATCGTGTTCATTGAGCATCATTGAGTACAAATCAAGCATTGGATTGGAGAAATTGGTCAAGAATCGTGTATACACCAAGCTTGAACATGAACATGGAAACTTCAATTTGAGCTGGATTTAAAGAGTTTCAATTGTCAATTCGTGCAAAAAGCTTCAATAGAGGATTGAGGAAGAAGATCTGGAGCAGAAGAAGCCTTGAAACCACGAGTTCATCTCACTGCACTTCAAGAAGGTTGGAAATCGATGCTCTCTTTTCTCTATTTTTTGTACATGATTAGATAGATCTTTCATTGCTGGTGATTCTGATATAAATATCTTTGAATTTTGATGAGTATTGAGGGAGATATATGGATTTAAAGTTTGGTTCATGAAACTTATTTCGTTCGATCCAGAAAATATATTAGGAATTAGGCTTAGATGATCATAGATTTAGAATCCTCATGAGAAAACCTTTCGAACCATATGAATATCATAAAATTCTGGAAAAAAAATTGGCGGAGCTCCGCCGGAGACGGCCGGAGAAGACGGTTGCTCCACCGTCCTCCGCCGTCTGCTACAAGGCCTAGGGCAAGCTTCAAAACGGCAGCGTTTTGTCCCTGAGCGCGCTATTAACCCCCTTGTCCTCTGTTCGATTCTGGCTTGGAGCATTCTTAAAATCCATTTCATTTTTTCTTGAGCGCGCTTGGTATCCACGTGAACCAGGGTTCGATCCACACGCTGTGCATTTTTTCTTTCAATTTTCATTTGAGCGCATGTGACATGACAAACCTGAGTTCGATACCGTGGCCTTGCATATTTGTTTTAATTTTCCTGAGCGTGCTGGTAGTTGCCTTAACATGTGTTCGAGTCTTGGTATATGCATATTTCAAATTTTCATTTCATTTTCATTTCCACATGATTTTCCATATTATTTCATGATAATTCATTTTATTTCATCAATTTCCAAAATTCATAAAAAATAGCATAGAAATCCAAATTAATCCAAACTTTTTTTCACATTTCTGTTTTAATGTCTAGTTTCTTGTAGAATTAATTTCATGAATGGTGTATTTCTGGATTTTTGATTGTGATTTGTTGATTGGACATTGTGCAATATTGACATGTTGAGATCAATTGCTTGTAAAATGCTCATGGTTTATCCAATTGGTGTGAAATTTGACATGCTTGTTCCTAACATGAGACTGGATTTTTGAGATTTGGTTTGGCATTTTTAGCATTTGTTATCACTGTTTTGGGTACATGGACATTTGGTGTGACAATTTGTGTCACAATTTGGATGTAGCATTTGTACATTTTCATTGGCTTATCATATGAAGTCTTCTGGAGTTGAATTTTTGTATGATGCTTGTCCATAACATGTTGAATTCCCATAAAAAAATTCATGATCATTGGATTCATTTCTGTTTTAATGTGGTTTTTCTCATTTGAATGTCCAATTGTGACCACTTTGCTTGCCTTTGCCTTATCTTGTTCAATTGATGGTTTTGCTTTATGAATTAACCTCGATCCTTTTTAGGATATGTTCTTGTTGGATTGAATGTGCCTCATGTGGAATATAAACTTCTGTTTTGACTTTTTGCTTTGCCTTTGACCCTAGTCTTTGCACTAGTGGTTTGTACTTACCAATTGAGTTTTGTATTTCAGGTTCAAGCACTTAGCTCTAATGGTTGATGTGATCTCATTATTTGAGATGTCATTGGCTTTGTACACTAATACTTGTTGTGTTGTAGGTCCATTGATGTGACGGAATCACTTGAATGCTTGCACATAGGACTTGTATTGAGTACATAGTTGAAGTACCACTATTGATTGTTTGTTTTGGTTTGTCTGAATACAATATTGACTGGTTAGCTTTTGTACAGGTACATTAGCCGCTTCTAGCTTGCTTTTGCTTTGCTTTGGAGTGTGGTTAGTACACCACTGAGGTAGTTTAGCCTTCTAACTCCATGTAGTCTGGAAGCCCTATCGCTTTTTTGGAAGGCGTTTGGCTGAAGTCCTCCTTAAGAGGCAATGACTGTGTTTGTTTATGTTTGTGCCAAAGACCTCCTTGTCGAGGCATGTTACTTGTTAAGTCCTCCTAAGTGAAGAGGCAATTGACAGATAGAAGGGACTAGTAGCCAGTCCCCTGTTAGTCGTTGAGTCGCTCATTATGCTCGCACTACGTGCTGATGCTCTTAAACCTAACCCAAGATCCTTGTATAGAGTCGGTCAAGTGGAATAGGGTCCCTCATTCTAGACCCCCACGCTTTCATTGATTCAAGCTCACCCAGGCCAGGGTTAAGAGCTATGAGGTCTAACCCTCATTACCTTTCATCTGCTCACCCTGACGGTCAATGTCAGTGGTTAAGAGCCTCAGAACACCCCTACAGTTTTGGCTTGTTTGTCGAGGTTGATATGACCCCTTGACTAAAGCCCAACCATTTTTTCTGAGCCTCTTGTTTGTATATAGAGTGTGATGATTGCTTGTGTGTTTGCTTTTCATACATGATTATTTGCTGATTGACTTGCTTCCTGTGCGAGTTAGGTTCTGATTAGAGACCTCAACTTAGGGATCGTTTGCATGACAACTTTTAGGCTCGAGTCGTAGTCTCCCTATTAGTCTGTTATCTCCCTAGTCTCTGGTTAGGAGAAAGTTTCTCCCCTGTTAAGGGGAACTACGTCGCCCTGATCCTCATACCAGATGAGGTACGTAGGCAGGAGATCGTGCGAGATCTCTCCGGGCACCCTTTTCTTTTTTGTGTGTGTGTTTGCTTGACAACTACTAGACTCGAGTTCCAGACTCCCTTTTAGTTTGTCAATTGGAGAAACTTTGGTGTTCGCTGGTTAGCGATTGTTTATTTGTTTGGAGTCAGATGTAAGCCCATTGATTGGCATTCAGTTTCCTTATGCTGTTTGTTTGGAGTCGGATGTAAGCCCATTTATTGGCATTCCGTTTCCTTATTTTCCTTTGTTTGGAGTCGGATGTAAGCCCAGCTATTGGCATTCCGTTTCCTTGTTGAGTTTCTTTTGATGTCTCAGCGTCTTTGTGTTGTGTTTTGTTTCGGCGTGCGTTAGCCGAGCTACGAGTGCTCTGATTCTTTCTCTGGTTAGAGAAGATACGTATGCATAGGATGCGAGGTCCTAGCGAGCACGTTCCCCATTTCCCCGAACTACGTCGACTCTGATGTTTTTTTCTGACAAACTACGTAGGCCTAGGATGCGACATCCTGCCGAGTCCCCTTCCTACATCTTCTTTCACCTGTTATTTTATTCCAGTGTGTGTGTGCATTCTTTGATCAGTTTATCAACAACCTTTTCCTATTCTTTTGAGCGTGGATCCCGTCGAGTACGACGGACGTGAGGGGTGATAATACCTTCCCCTTGCGTAACCGACTCCCGTACCTTGCAATCTCTGGTCGTAAGACCGTTCCTTTTCCCATTTCTTAGGTTAGTCCTGCGCTCCCTTTCCGTAATAGGATAAATAACGTCGGTGGCGGCTCTGTAAACATTGTTTTTTTTCCGCCGGTTGTATTTCGCGATGCGACAGCTGGCGACTCTGCTGGGGAACTAAGTTGACCTCTTGCTGGTCCATCTTCCCTGAGCGAGTCAATCCTAGCGCTCTCTAGGATAGTTTTGGTTGCTTCTACTACTTTATTTATTGCATTTGGGATTATTATACTGTGATTGTATATATTTGCATATATGTTTGCATGCATCATATTATTACTATGCTGGATTCTGTACAGGTTGGTTCCTCTGATTTGGGGTGGGTGTTCTGAGTGGGGCTAAAATCCAGGCTCGAGTATACACCTAGGATTAGCGTGGTCTCACGTTGCCTCTCATGTTAGGTCAACATGTTTTTGGCGACGTGACATACCACAAGCCGGACGAGGTTCTTTGGAGAGAACTCTTCCATTGTGGAGTTTCCACTATGGTTGGGTTACCTCTTCTGAGTTGTTGACTTCGGTGACCGTTCTTTCCCGGATCTTTGGTTTAGATGATCTTATGAGAGCTGCAACGGCACACCCGAAAGGGCAAACCCGTTGAGTATCTTGTCCGATTGTCGAGACCATTATCCGCATTAGGATGACCTTATTAGAATTCACCTGTGAGGGGAGGGTTGATTCCTACAAATGCATGTTCTGTTGGTGACTCTCGGATGGTGACTTTGGTCCAGTCGGATTTATGGATATTTATTTCTGAGACTCCGGAGTTCTGTCCGTGGTATTTATCAGTGGGGATCCATTTATTTCAGGATTCCCTGGGTTGGTACATATGATTTTGTTGCTATTAGATCAGTGGTTTTCCAATGGTGATGGTGGTATATCCTCCATTCCGTTTATTTTGGAACCCCGAGTTGGATTTATGGTTACCCGGTCCCTCAGATGGCTGTGATCAGTTCAGAGACCGGAACTTCCGCACAGTTGGTGTTCAGATGACTTGGAGGATGGCACAGTGCATTGCATTCATGCATCAGCATCATTCTCATTTTGCATTCATCCGCATCTAACTCATATCTATCCATACTCAGGGTACATTCTCGATTGAGATTCTGGTTGAGAGACATCCTGATGTTAGAATGTTATTGTCAAACTATTATCCATCTCGATGAAGCCAGAATCGAAAGACAGAATGTTCCTTATACGGATAGACATGGCATTCATGCGTGAGTCATAATAACTTGTCTTCTGTTTTGCAGGTGTCAGTATCTAACATATTTGATTGACTCAGGAATCATTGCTCGCACACACCGAGTCATTCCTTTGCACTCGTCCGCACAGATACCCTACCAGACGCAACAGACCCAAACTGATGGATCTACCCAACGCTGACATTCTCGAGCTGAAAGAGAAGATGAGTGAGTTGGTCAACGCCATGCAAGGGTTCGCCTTGGAGCAGAAAGCAATCGCCGAGATGGTGGGGAGGATTGAAAGCTGGTTGAAAATGGGGAAGATACAGGGAAATGCTTCGTCGTCTGGATCGAAGAAGCCCTTTGGAAATGGTCAACGTAAGAAGGAGGGTGAGACGAGGGTTGTGTATGCCCAGAGAGGATACAGTAGGGATCATTACTACCAGCATACTGCTGCGGTAACGATTCCTGCTGGTAATCAATCGGTACAACAGCAGCATCAACCACCTCAACAGAGAACACAGAGAGCTGGGTACCAAGTGGGAGGAAGGATGGAAAATCGTCAGTTTGATAGGCCACCCATGACGTATGCTCTTCTGTTGAAGAAGTTGAAGGATCTCGGGATGGTACAATTGAGGACGTTAGCTCCGTTGAGACCAGACCAGAGGCCCGTAAACTATGATGAGAATGCCAAGTGTGAGTTCCATTCTGGTGCTCCCAGGCATAATGTGGAGGGTTGCAAAGCTTTTAAGCATGTCATCCAAGACTTGATGGATTCCAAAGCCATCAATTTTACACTGTCACTGAATGTTAATGCTAATCCCATGGCGGCGCATGGTCAGATGATGGTGGGTGTAATTTCTGAGGATAAAGGTAAAATCAGGGTGACGGATGGGGATCAATTGAAGACCCCATTGGCTGTGGGTGAAGAGACTGACAGTGACTGTGAGCTTGACTCGTAGATAAAGTCGTGCGTACCAGGGATGGAGATCCAAAACTGGAAGGCCTAAAGGATCATCACTGTCACTCTGCGTGAAGAGTAATATTTCTGTTTTTCAATACTGTTTGCATGAAAAGCCATACGTTTTGCCCGAAACGTAATGGTCCATTGTAAGGGCCACCTCATGTGTTTCATTTTGCAACATTTTGCATCATTAATAAATGGATGTTTTTTGTATTAAAAGCGGTGTTCCCTATTTTTCATTTATTTTTGCAGTTTAAAAAAAAAATAAAAATGGCAATGTTTATTTTCATTTTCCTTCCTTTTGATTTGTCTCGACCTCAAAAGCAATGCATGAATCAACATTCATGCAGATGCGATCATTCTCCGGATCTCATTGATAACAATCTTGTTACCCCCTCATATGACTTTGACAATCCGATCTATCATGCCGAAGAAGAAGGCGAAGAAGATTGTGAACTGCCGGAGGAATTAGCCAGGTTGTTGAAGCAAGAGGAGAAGGTGATTCAACCGCACGAGGAGCAAGTCGAGGTTATGAATCTGGGTACCGAGGAGGTCAAAAAAAGAAGTGAAAGTTGGGGCCACTTTGGAGGTAAATGTCAAGAGCAGAATGGTAGCCTTGTTGAAAGAGTATGTTGATATCTTCGCCTGGTCTTATCAAGATATGCCAGGGTTGGATACCGATATCGTTGTGCACAAGTTACCATTGAGAGCAGATTGTCCTCCAGTGAAGCAGAAGTTGCGCAGAACTCGACCTGAGATGGCCATGAAAATTAAAGAGGAAGTACAAAAGCAGTTGGATGTTGGTTTCCTAGATGTCACTAATTATCCGCCTTGGGTCGCGAACATTGTGCCAGTCCCGAAGAAGGATGAGAAGGTGAGAATGTGTGTGGACTACCGGGATTTGAACAGAGCTAGTCCGAAGGATGATTTCCCGTTACCTCACATTGATGTGTTGGTAGATAATACAGCTCAATTCTCGGTGTTTTCCTTCATGGATGGCTTTTCTGGCTATAATCAAATCAAAATGTCGCCAGATGATATGGAGAAAACAACGTTCATCACACCGTGGGGCACTTTTTGTTATAAGGTGATGCCATTCGGTCTCAAGAACGCCGGTGCCACGTATCAGAGGGCTATGGTGACTTTGTTTCATGATATGATTCGTCATAAAATTGAATGCTATATTGATGACATGATAGCAAAGTCCCAAACAGAAGAGGGGCATTTGGTAGATCTGGCCAAGTTGTTTGACCGGTTGAGACAGTTCAGACTGAGGTTGAATCCGAATAAGTGCACTTTCGGAGTGCGGTCCGGTAAGTTGTTGGGTTTATTGTAAGCGAAAGAGGAATCGAGGTTGATCCTGCTAAAGTAAAAGCAATACGAGAAATGCCTGAACCGAGAACAGAAAAGGAGGTTCGTGGTTTCTTAAGTAGATTGAACTACATTTCACGGTTCATATCTCACCTAACCGCCATGTGTGAACCCATATTCAAGTTGTTGAGAAAAGATCAAACGGTCAGGTGAAATAATGATTGCCAAGCGGCATTTGAAAAAATAAAAGAATATTTGCAGGAGCCTCTGATTCTGATGCCTCCTGTGGAGGGACGACCGTTAATTCTGTACTTGACGGTCCTCGAGGGATCTATGGGGTGTGTATTGGGGAAGCATGACGAGTCTGGTCGAAAAGAGCATGCAATTTACTACCTTAGCAAAAAGTTTACCGACTGTGAAACAAGATATTCACTGCTCGAGAAAACTTGTTGCGCTTTGGTATGGGCTGCTCGCCGACTGAGACAGTATATGCTGGTTCATACCACTTTGTTGATTTCCAAGATGGATCCAATCAAGTATATTTGAGAAGCCAGCATTGACCGGACGGGTTGCGAGATGGCAAATGATTTTGACTGAATACGATATCCAGTACACATCTCAAAAAGCGATAAAGGGGAGTGTATTGTCTGATTACCTCGCCCAGCAACCCATTGAGGATTATCAACCGATGAAGTTTGAATTCCCTGATGAGGACATCATGTTTCTCAAATCGAAAGATTGTGAGGAATCAATCCCGGAGGAGGGGCCTGACCCTGAATCCGAATGGATTCTGATGTTTGATGGGGCCGTTAACTTGAATGGTAGTGGAGTTGGTGCTGTTTTGGTTACGCCGAAAGGATCCCACATTCCTTTTGCTGCCCGGCTAATGTTTGAATGCACCAACAATGTGGCAAGTACGAAGCTTGTATCTTGGGTATCAAACCTTGGTGCGTACGTCTACTGGGGCAACGCCTTTCTCACTTGTGTATGGGATAGAAGCCGTGCTACCAGTTGGGGTCCAGACTCCTTCGTTAAGAGCCCTGATGGATGTGAAATTAAAAGAAGCGGAATGGGTAAAGACTCGGTATTAAGAGTTGAGCCCGATTGAGGAAAAGAGGCTGGCGGCCATTTGTCATGGACAGTTATACCAGCAGCGAATGAAGCGTGCTTTTGACCGAAAGGTGCGACCTCGGGTATATCACGCAGGAGATATGGTGCTGAAAAGGATCCTTCCTCCTCAGAACGATCGTCGGGGCAAGTGGACACCCAATTATGAAGGTCCATTCGTGATCAAGAAGGTTTTCTCTGGTGGAGCCTTGTTGTTGACGACCATGGATGGTGAGGATTTTCCATCCCCTGTGAATGTGGACGCAGTTAAAAAATACTTCGTATAAGAGACCCGCTGGACGAAAAGAATAAAATAGTCCAGGCAAAAATGGGCATCCCGGCGAACCAGAAAAAATGAAAAAGGTTCAGGCAAAAATTAGGGATAAAAGAAAAAACTGTACACCCGGCAAGTCGAAAACCCCACAAGGGCGGCTTGGGCAAAAAAGGGTATCCCGGTGGACTGAAAACCCGAAAGGGCGGTCCAGGCAAAAGAGGGAATGAAACGAACAACTGCGTCTAGCATGATCGTTTGTGTTTTGGTTAAGACACCATGGATAATCCCCGACAGGGATCGGTCGGAAGCATCTTGTTCAGAAGGCAGAAAGCACGGAGAGTCTTGAGGACATATGGGGTGTAACCGAGTTGGAACTCGATGAGATCACGATTTCTCATTGCCATTAGGATAGATTTTCCTTTTGTGCGCAATTACCTCTTTTCAGGAATTGCTTCCTGTGTATTGCTCAGTTACGAGCCACCTTTTCAATCAATAAAATGCACATTCAGTCAAATAATTTTGTTTTTGTTTTCATTACCGCTTTGATTGCAAAAACATCCATTTATTTTGATAAGAATCTTTGCATTTTGAGACATAGGGGTCCCTTCCGATGCATGTTTATAAGATTGAAAACCTGAAATCTTATTCGGAAGGTTGAGTGACCTAGGTGTTGAAATTTTGGCACGTCTGGTGTAGCACCTCAAATTTTCACCTCCCATATGTATATCCATTTCATTTTGAGGTCATTAACATTACATTCATATTGCATAGTCCATTGTATCTCATTAGTCAAGACTGGTCAGGAGATTCAACTGTGCAAGGCAACAAGAGCATTTTCCATGAGATCAAAGCCCTAGGTTGGTTCCATTGAGCTTACATTACCCAAAGATCATTTTGAAGTAACTTGGCCAAGTGTTGAAGGCTCAGAACTCATCAGTGCATGTGCAAGTCATCTGAGGCCCATAGAAGTCAACAAAAGTCAACTGCAAAGTCAACTGTGGATTTGGAGGTGGGAAGTGGTTAGAGATGCTTCATTCATGTTCAAACAAGTCTCATTTGACATTTCAAACATCAACATTGAAGAATTTGAAGTCAGGTCAAGACTTTCCCAAAATAGTAGGTGACCTATAATTTGAACTTTCCAAAAATGGAAAGGTTTTGGACCAACTTCAACTCAAGATTACATCATCAAGAAAGCTTCAAATGAAATTTTGTCTAACATGAAAGTTGAAGATCTTTCTCTCCCATTTCCAAAAAGTCCAAGATCATGAATTTCTAATGTGTGGTTGAGGCGATATGATCCAATCATGGCAAAGTGTGTTTGAAAATTCAAATGGGCATAACTTTTGAACCAAAGCTCCAAAATGAGTGGTTCTTTTTGCATTTTGTTCATCATGACTTGTAGTTTCCAAACATATCATTACATGACATAAATTTCCCTTGCATGATCATGTGCTTGTTCATGAAGTTTTTGGAAGGAAATTTCATAAAATCAATTTGATTGATCATATGCATAAAAAATCAACTCAAAAATGTGCATGGGCCTTGTTTAAGAGGAGTTGGACCAGAATTAAGCATTGTTCACGTGGCTTTTCATGCATGGAGGTGGAAATACCATTTTGCATATACACCTTATAACTTGTTAATCTTGATTAATTTTGGTTAAAACAGATTTTCAGCATCATTAGGAAGTGGTATATATTGTTAATCTCAATTGTTTTCAGCATTAACATTCATTTCAGATCTAGATTCAATAATCATCAAATTTTTTTCTCTCAAAATATTTTCCAATTTCTTCACACAAGAACATTTTCTATTGATGAATTCATGCTCATGAGGTGTTTTTGAGGAGATTTGGACCTGGAATCAAAGCAAATCGTGGCATATTGAACCATACTCAAAGCTTGAAGCATCCATGGAGTTTGCAAATTGAGCTGGATTCGTGCATGCTAGAGCATCCAATTCATCACCAATCACATCAATAAGCATTGTGGAGAAGATTTGAGGCATTGCTGAGCTTCATAGACCACGATTCCAGGTTCTGTTCTTCAAAGAGGTCAGGATTCGACCTCTCTAATTCTCAAATTCTTTGTTATATTCATGTAGATCTTTTGCTGGTGATGATTTTGGTATAAAGTTTGATTGAAATGGCTCAATATTCATGAAGATATGCTTGATTAAAAGTTTGATGTCAACTTTCATTTTCTTCGATTTGATCTTGTTATTGTGAATTATGGTTAAATGATTGTTGATCTTGCATGTACATGAGCCAAGGAATCGGTTGGTATAGGCTTTGTTAATTTCTGGACACTTTTTTGAAAATCTGGAAATTCAGATGAAGATCATTTTCATCTTCATCTTCAACCTATGAATATCATCGTTTCCAGAATTGGCTATGAGATTGCGAGGATTTAGCTACGAAACATTCATCAATTTGCTACGAATTCTGGAAATGCGCTAGGCTTAGGGCTTTAGTTGAAACGAGGTCGTTTTAGGTTGCGCGCGCATTAATTTGAATGTGGCAAGGGTTCGATCCTGGCCGAGTGTAGCTTTTCAAAATGCCATGCCATTTTTACTTTCCCTCCATATTTGGCCATGTTTATTCATGTTTTAACTTCAAAATTTTCATGAACTTAGAAAAATCATATAAAATTGAAAATTGCACCAATTTGATCCCAATTTTTTGCTATATGCTCCTCATGTTGTCTAGTTTTTTATGAGTATAAATTTGCAAGTTGTGCCTGGCTGAAAAATTGATTTTCTCTAGGATGTTTGAATACATATGCATGTGTGACCTTGCCTTGCTTATCTTATCATAAAATGCTTGTTTCTTATCCAATGAATGTGAAATTTTGCATGCTATTTCTAGACACATTGTTGGACATGTTGGCTTTGGTTTGATTTTTTTCCCATGATCCATTTCTGTTTTATGCTTGAGTTAACTTGGTGTGACAATTTGTGTCACACCTTTGATTGTCTGATTTGTACAAAGTGATTGCCATGCCAAATGATGTTCAATGCTTCTGATTTTTTGTATGTTGATCATGTTAGATGTCTTGATTGTGCATGAATTTTTCCAGATTTTTTTGAACCATTTCTGTTTTGATTGAGATTTTTCATTCATGTTGATCACATATGAACTTTGAAATTGCCTTTGACTTCACTTGATCATGAAATGCATTTGGTTAATGATTTTGATGTGAGCTTTTTTAGGATGTGTCAATATGTGTTTGAAGTTGCTTTGTGTTAAATTTCAGTCCCTGTTTTGGCTTTTTGATCCTCTTTTGACCCTAGGCTTTGACCTAGTGGTTTGGACTTATCATTTGAGTTGTGATTTCAGGTTTAAGTACATCTCCATGAGTGAGGATGCTCCTTCTTTTGAGCTTGATTATTGGTTGTTGTTGGCTAACATTGTGTGTTTTGTAGGCTTTGAGGACAATTCATTTGTGTTTGCCTAATGCCTTGCACCATGCCTGATTGGATTTGTCTGTCTGTGTGATATTAACTGTTGATTGTTTGTCTGTACAGTTGAACTGATTGTGTTAGATGTTTTTCACAGGTACCTAAGTTGCTTTAAGTTCATTTGAACTTTGCTTTGCTTGGTTGCTTAACCACTGAGGTATAATTCTTCTGACTTCATGTAGTCTGGAAGACCTGTCCTGTTATGTGGACAGGCACCTGTCTGAAGCCCTCCTTAAGAGGCAATGCTTGTGATTGTTTAATATTGTGCCCTGTACATTCAAAGACCTCCTAAGTGAAGAGGCATTGGCAGATACAAGGGATGTGCAACCCATCCCCTGCTATTCAGTTGTGTCATTCACCTCGCTCACACCATTGTGTTGATGCATTATGAATAAGAGCCCAAGATCATGTTGTGTTAGTCATCTGTGGAGAAGAGTTCCTACATTCTGAACTCCCACACCTTCTATTTGAGTCAAGCTCTCCCAGGCCAGGGATAAGAGCTATGAGGTCTTACCCTCACTTCCCATTTCATCTGCTTCACCCTAACTCTCAATGTTAGGGTTAAGAGCTAACCACACCCTTCTCCAGTTGGCTTGTTTGTCGAGGTTGATTTGACCCCTTGACTAAAGCCTAGCCTTATGTGAGCCACTTGTTTGTATATAGTGTGTGTGCTTGCTTGTGCTTGACTGTGCTGTTTAGGATAGCTTGCTTCCTGTGCAAGTTAGGATAGAAACCTCAACATAGGGATCGTATGCATGACAACTTCTAGGCTCGAGTCATAGTCTCCCTAGTAGTTTGTGTCTCCCTTTGTCTCTGGTTAGGTTAGAAGTTCTTTCCCTGTTAAGGGGGAACTACGTCGCCCTGATCCTCATGCCAGATGAGGTAAGTAGGCAGGAGATGACCTGATCTCTCTGGACGCCTTTTTTCTTTTTCAACCCCTTTGTGTGTGATTGGAGTCTGACGTAAGTCCAGCGATTGGCAGTTGGTTTCCTGTATCTTGTTTGCTTGTTGGAGTCTGACGTAAGTCCAGCGATTGGCATTCGGTTTCCATGTTTGCCTGTTTGTGTGGAGTCTGACGTAAGTCCAACGATTGGAAGTCGGCTTCCTGTGTGGGTTTTGTTTGGCATGCGTTAGCCGAGCTACGAGTGCTCTGATTCTTCTCCGATTAGAGAAGATACGTATGCATAGGATGCGACATCCTAGTGAGCACGTTTCCCCTGTCCCGAACTACGTCGACTTTGATGTCTGTGTCTGACAGACTACGTAGGCCCAGGATGCGATATTCTGCCGAGTCCTGTTTCTTTTGTCTTTCTGTGTTTTCCTTTCAGTGTGTGCAGTTTTGAGCAGTTTTTAGCAACCTTTCTTCTATTCTTTTGTGCGTGGATCCCGTCGAGTACGACAGATGCGTAGGGGTGCTAATACCTTCCCTTCGCATAACCGACTCCCGTACCCATCCATCTCTAGTCGCGAGACCATGTCTTTTCCAGGTTTACTTCGAGCGTTTCCTTTCCCTCTTTTGGGATAAATAACGCACGGTGGCGGCTCTGTTGTTTCGTTTTCCCGCCGGTTTTTCGCGTAATGCGACACCTGGGGCACGTTTTTATCTAACGATCTCTTTTGCAGGTGCTGTTAGATATTTTCACTCACTTGTAGGTTGTGATGTGAAGCTTTTTGACGGAAGATTCCTTCGAGTACGATAAGGGATGAGCTCGCACGATCTCCTGCCTACGTATCTCATCTGGTATGAGAATGGTGAGAAGACGGCGAGAGAATGACGACGATCCTGGAGGGCTAATTAAGAAGACTCTTCAAAATCTAAGAAGTGGAAAGTTGACATTATGGTTAGGCGATGGATGCCAATGTTCGACGAGTCGACAGGCGTTCCGTGCCAGATATTCCGTATTTCTCCAGCGGATTTGAGATCGGTGTCCCTTGGCAGCCAGGCCTGAGGTTTGTTGCTTCCCCCAGCAGGGTTGAGAGTGTTATTTCCCCAGCAAGTCAGAAGTTTGTTGTTTCCCCAGCGGAGGTGTGCGTCGGTAGTTGTTTCCCAGCGAAGTCCCCAAGCGGACCGGGTTCAGTGGAGTTCATCCTTGTTGAGGGTTGCTCTTTCCCCAGAAGCAGTGCTATTCCTCAGCAGGGTTGCAGATTGGAGTGGTATCGAGCTCCTCAGCAGAGTGCCTCGAGCTCCCCAGTAGAGTCCCCTGAGGGGGATACCTTTTTATGCATTCATCATTTAAGAGAAACATAGCATATTGCATAATTCATTGCGTAGCATTTCCATGGTTATGGAGCATTACGCTGAAAAAAACTCATGCATCAACATTGCAAGCATAAACTAGACTCAAGTCGTGGTTATCGTTTGATATTTGGTTTCACCGGATGATGAAGATGTTATTCCGAGGAGTTTAGCATCATGACGCGATCAACGCGACTCAAGCCGTGGTTATTGTTTGAGATTTGGTTTCACCAGATGGTGAAGATGTTATTCTGAGGAGTTTAGCATCATCACGTGATTAGCGCGACTCAAGCCGTGGTTACTGTTTGAGAATTGGTTTCGCCGGATGGTGAAGATGTTACTCCGAGGAGTTTAGCATCATGACGCGATCAACGCGACTCAAGCCGTGGTTACCGTTTGAGAATTGGTTTCGCCGGATGGTGAAGATGTTACTCTGAGGAGCTTAGCATCATGACGCGATCCGCGCGACTCAAGCCGTGGTTACCGTTTGAGAATTGGTTTCGCCGGATGGTGAAGATGTTACTCTGAGGAGCTTAGCATCATGACGCGATCAGCGCGATTCAAGTCGTGGTTACTGTTTGAGGATTGGTTTCACCGGATGGTGAAGATGTTACTCTGAGGAGTTTATCATAGTGACGTTAGATCAACGATTGTCCCCAGTAGTGCGATATTGGAGGAAGAGTTTCCGTCGGGCGGAGATGGAAGTTGGGAGATGTTACTCTGAGGAGTTCGGCATCGTGATGTTGGAGCAACGGTATTCCCCAGTAGTGCGATATTGGAGGAGGAAATTCCGTCGGGCGGAGATGGAAGTGAAGACCGAAAATCGAGGTTCAAATGGAGAAAAGGAGACACGGGGTGTTTTCTGGAGAACGGGGTTCAAATGGAGAAAAGGAGACATGGGGTGTTTTCTGGAGAGCGAGGTTCACAATGACGATCACGAGTTATCGTCAGGCGACTGGGGTTCAAATGGAGAATGGGGTTTATTGTTTGGCAGCAAGTTTGACATGATGTTGTCGGGGGTTCAAATGCGGTGATCAGGGATCATACGCGCGAAAGAAAAATATATGTGTTGGGGATCAAAAAAAAAAAATCAAAGTTTTGGGGTTCAAGAAAAGCAAAAAATACTAGTAATAAAAGAAGCTTGAATATCATCCAAGACACTTTGTGGGTCCTATCTGGGTGATCAATCAACACAAGGGAATGGCTTGAGATACTTCCAACATGTTCAAATGGGGTTTATTCATCAGTCAAAACGTTAATCTTGAAGGAGCAAAAGTTTGTTCATGAGTGTAACAGCTCAAAATTTGCCCTCCTCTTCTTGGGACTAGTTTAGCATTGCATTTCATTTTTTAGGACATTAAGCATTGCATTTTGCATATCATATGGAAACAAAAAGAAGAAGTCATCCTCCAAATTCTTTTTCAGAAGATGGAGAAGTTACATGGTTCAAGCCTGAGGGTTTTAATGAATTGGTGATCAACCATCTGAGGGTTTGTGCTTCAATAAGGGTTTCCTGATCCTTCAAAGGTTTTGAGCATTATATTGTTTTCAAGGATATGTCACCATTATCATGGTTATGTCATCCTCAAGGGCTTCATTGTTCATGCTCAGGTTCCTCTGGATTAGGGTTTTGACCTCTGGTCAACCCTAGTCATTGACTTTCTTCCAGCCAGGGTTTTTCAAGGAGTTGAGGCATTCTATTGAGTTAGAGATCACATGGTTATATTGAAGAGCTTACATGAGCTAGGGTTTCAGCTCTGAGCCATTTCCTCAAGTGGTGGAGGCTTAAGTTGATCAGAGCATGGCAAGGTCATCTGAGGACCTATACAGTCAACTATGCAAGAGCTGAGGGCTATGAGGTGGGGAGATGAGTTGAGACACCTCATTCATGTTCAAAAGAGGTTCATTTGTCATTTCAAACATCTATCTTGAAGATGTTGAAGTCAGGGCAAAAGTTTCCCAAAAATGGAAAGTGACCTGTAATTGAAAGTTTCCAAAAATGGCAAGTTTTTGGTCCACATTCACCTTGACTTTCCAACATCAAATAAGCTTAAAATGTATTTTTGGTGAACATGAAAGTTGAAGATATTTCTCTCCTCTTTTCAAAAAGTCCAAGATCATGTCCATCTGATGATTGGTTGAGGAGTTATGGCCAAATGATCACAAAGTGTACATGGAATTTCAAAGTGGCATAACTTTTGATTCAAAACTCCAAATTGGTCCACTCTTTTTGCAAAATTCTTGTCTTGACCAATACTTTCTAAATCAACCATTGCATTGCATGAAATTAACTCACATGATCATTTGTCCATGCATGTATATTTTGGAGGGAAAATGGAGAATTCAAATTCTATTGATCATACATGAAAAATACCACTTGCATTGTGTTCATTGGCTAATTTTAAGTGGATTTGGACCATTGCATGCTACTGTTCACGTGTGGAATTATACATGCTACCTCATTTTTCATTTTTTGCAAAACACTCCAAATCTCCTTAATTATGATTAGCACATGCCTAATTGTGATTACAATGGGATTAGCACATGGTATATAAGACAAACCCTAACAGAATTTGCCATAATCACAATTCTAGATCTAGAATCCATTTTTCCCTCCAAATTTTCTCTCAATTCAAACTTCAAAATTCTTCACATAACACATCATTTTTCTTGCATAATCGTGTTCATTGAGCATCATTGAGTACAAATCAAGCATTGGATTGGAGAAATTGGTCAAGAATCGTGCATACACCAAGCTTGAACATGAACATGGAAGCTTCAATTTGAGCTGGATTTAAAGGGTTTCAATTGTCAATTCATGCAAAAAGCTTCAATAGAGGATTGAGGAAGAAGATCTAGAGCAGAAGAAGCCTTGAAACCACGAGTTCATCTCACTGCACTTCAAGAAGGTTGGAAATCGATGCTCTCTTTTCTCTATTTTTTGTACATGATTAGATAGATCTTTCATTGCTGGTGATTCTGATATAAATATCTTTGAATTTGGATGAGTATTGAGGGAGATATATGGATTTAAAGTTTGGTTCATGAAACTTATTTCGTTCGATCCAGAAAATATATTAGGAATTAGGCTTAGATGATCATAGATTTAGAATCCTCATGAGAAAACCTTTCGAACCATATGAATATCATAAAATTCTGGAAAAAAAATTGGCGGAGCTCCGCCGGAGACGGCCGGAGAAGATGGTTGCTCCACCGTCCTCCGCCGTCTGCTACAAGGCCTAGAGCAAGCTTCAAAACGGCAGCGTTTTGTCCCTGAGTGCGCTATTAACTCCCTTGTCCTCTGTTCGATTCTGGCTTGGAGAATTCTTAAATTCCATTTCATTGTTTCTTGAGCGCGCTTGGTATCCACGTGAACCAGGGTTCGATCCACACGCTGTGCATTTTTTCTTTCAATTTTCATTTGAGCGCATGTGACATGACAAACCTGAGTTCAATACCGTGGCCTTGCATATTTATTTTAATTTTCCTGAGCGCGCTGGTAGTTGCCTTAACATGTGTTCGAGTCTTGGTATATGCATATTTCAAATTTTCATTTCATTTTCATTTCATTTTCATTTCCACATGATTTTCCATATTATTTCATGATAATTCATTTTATTTCATCAATTTCCAAAATTCATAAAAAATAGCATAGAAATCCAAATTAATCCAAACTTTTTTTCACATTTCTGTTTTAATGTCTAGTTTCTTGTAGAATTAATTTCATGAATGGTGTATTTCTGGATTTTTGATTGTGATTTGTTGATTGGACATTGTGCAATATTGACATGTTGAGATCAATTGCTTGTAAAATGCTCATGGTTTATCCAATTGGTGTGAAATTTGACATGCTTGTTCCTAACATGAGACTGGATTTTTGAGATTTGGTTTGGCATTTTTAGCATTTGTTATCACTGTTTTGGGTACATGGACATTTGGTGTGACAATTTGTGTCACAATTTGGATGTAGCATTTGTACATTTTCATTGGCTTATCATATGAAGTCTTCTGGAGTTGAATTTTTGTATGATGCTTGTCCATAACATGTTGAATTCCCATAAAAAAATTCATGATCATTGGATTCATTTCTGTTTTAATGTGGTTTTTCTCATTTGAATGTCCAATTGTGACCACTTTGCTTGCCTTTGCCTTATCTTGTTCAATTGATGGTTTTGCTTTATGAATTAACCTTGAACCTTTTTAGAATATGTTCTTGTTGGATTGAATGTGCCTCATGTGGAATATCAACTTCTGTTTTGACTTTTTGCTTTGCCTTTGACCCTAGTCTTTGCACTAGTGGTTTGTACTTACCAATTGAGTTTTGTATTTTAGGTTCAAGCACTTAGCTCTAATGGTTGATGTGATCTCATTATTTGAGATGTCATTGGCTTTGTACACTAATCCTTGTTGTGTTGTAGGTCCATTGATGTGATGGAATCACTTGAATGCTTGCACATAGGACTTGTATTGAGTACATAGTTGAAGTACCACTGTTGATTGTCTGTTTTGGTTTGTCTGAATACAATATTGACTGGTTAGCTTTTGTACAGGTACATTAGCCGCTTCTAGCTTGCTTTTGCTTTGCTTTGGAGTGTGGTTAGTACACCACTGAGATAGTTTAGCCTTCTAACTCCATGTAGTCTGGAAGCCCTGTCGCTTTTTTGGCAGGCGTTTGGCTGAAGTCCTCCTTAAGAGGCAATGACTGTGTTTGTTTATGTTTGTGCCAAAGACCTCCTTGTCGAGGCATGTTACTTGTTAAGTCCTCCTAAGTGAAGAGGCAATTGACATATAGAAGGGACTAGTAGCCAGCCCCCTGTTAGTCGTTGAGTCGTTCATTATGCTCGCACTACGTGCTGATGCTCTTGAACCTAACCCAAGATCCTTGTATAGAGTCGGTCAAGTGGAATAGGGTCCCTCATTCTGGACCCCCACGCTTTCATTGATTCAAGCTCACCCAGGCCAGGGTTAAGAGCTATGAGGTCTAACCCTCATTACCTTTCATCTACTCACCCTGACGGTCAATGTCAGTGGTTAAGAGCCTCAGAACACCCTTACAGTTTTGGCTTGTTTGTCGAGGTTGATATCACCCCTTGACTAAAGCCCAACCATTTTGTCTGAGCCTCTTGTTTGTATATAGAGTGTGATGATTGCTTGTGTGTTTGCTTTTCATACATGATTATTTGCTGATTGACTTGCTTCCTGTGCGAGTTAGGTTCTGATTAGAGACCTCAACTTAGGGATCGTTTGCATGATAACTTTTAGGCTCGAGTCGTAGTCTCCCTATTAGTCTGTTATCTCCCTAGTCTCTGGTTAGGAGAAAGTTTCTCCCCTGTTAAGGGGAACTACGTCGCCCTGATCCTCATACTAGATGAGGTACGTAGGCAGGAGATCGTGCGAGATCTCTCCGGGCACCCTTTTCTTTTTTTTGTGTGTGTTTTCTTGACAACTACTAGGCTCGAGTTCCATACTCCCTTTTAGTTTGTCAGTTGGAGAACCTTTGGTGTTCGCTGGTTAGCGATTGTTTATTTGTTTGGAGTCAGATGTAAGCCCATTGATATGCATTCAGTTTCCTTGTGCTGTTTGTTTGGAGTCGGATGTAAGCCCATTTATTGGCAATCCGTTTCCTCGTTTGCCTTTGTTTGGAGTCGGATGTAAGCCCAGCTATTGGCATTTCGTTTACTTGTTGAGTTTCTTTTGACGTCTTAGCGTCTTTGTGTTGTGTTTTGTTTTGGCGTGCGTTAGCTGAGCTACGAGTGCTCTGATTCTTTCTCTGGTTAGAGAAGATACGTATGCATAGGATGCGAGGTCCTAGTGAGCACGTTCCCCATTTCCCCGAACTACGTCGACTCTGATGTTTGTTTCTGACAAACTATGTAGGCCTAGGATGCGACATCCTGCGGAGTCCCCTTCCTCCATCTTCTTTCACCTGTTATTTTATTCCAGTGTGTGTGCATTCTTTGAGCAGTTTATCAGCAACCTTTTCCTATTCTTTTGAGCGTGGATCCCAACGAGTACGACGAACGTGAGGGGTGTTAATACCTTCCCCTTGCGTAACTGACTCCCGTACCTTGCAATCTCTGGTCGTAAGACCGTTCCTTTTCCCATTTCTTAGGTTAGTCCTGCGCTCCCTTTCCGTCATAGGTTGAATAGCGTCGGTGGCGGCTCTGTAAACATTATTTTTTTTCCGCCGGTTGTTTTTCCCGAAGCGACAATGAGTTGTCATGCTCGCTAGGCGAGCAGAATGGGTCGCCTAACGAGTCCCAAGAAAAGCCACCAGAATCACCTACGCTCAGAGGAATTTCTTGAACTGTCATGCTCGCTAGGCGAAGCCCACGCGTTTTGAAAATAAAAAATAAAATAAAATAAAATAAAATAAAAATAAAAATAAAAAACGAATAAATAAATAAATAAATAAATAAATAAATAAATAAAATATAACAAAAAAATCTTAGACTTGGACCTCTCTCTTTTGAGCCCACAAAGTCACAAAAATCAGGTTATAAATTCTAGACTTCCATCTCCCAAAAAACGCTGGGAAAAAGATAGTGAGAGAAGAGCTAACAAAGTTCAGAGCAACCTCCAGAGACTGAAAGGAACTCATCTGCAAAGAGCCAATTCCATCTCATATAAACCCTCAGATTGCTTTGCAAACCCAACCGGGCAATTCAATTTCATTCGATCTCTCCAATCAGGTTTGCCCTATTTCCACTACTTTATACTTTCAACCTGAAATTTTTGATACCCTTTTAATGCATTTGTTTGACAAGAGGTTTAGGTCTCCTACCCTTGGTTGCTTTTTGTGAGCTTTTTGTGAATTTTAATGGCATGATTCATGTGGTTACATTTTGATTTGTGAGCTTTTTGCGACATTGGCAATTATATTAAATCACGTATTTAACATAATAAACAGTGAGCGGTATCTAGAAACACATCACTGCTACCCAAGACACGAAAATGTCATGTGATCTGACAAATCCTTTTGTGATAATACTTATGTGTACAATTACCCTTTTGTCCTTATGTCTATATTGAACACAAGACATAGAACGTGTCATCCTTGTCCAGTTCAATATTGGGCCCATAGACATTTATCCTGTTATGCAAGATGGGAAAATTCCATCTAGGTCACTCATGTCCCTCAACATGCTTCGTGGAGTATCCATCAACTGTCTTTATGGTCATCCAGTTACGGACAACGTTTGATCAGCAATAAGGCACTTGACTCTACATCTAGGGTCCATAGTGGTTTCAGGTCGAAGGGTGCTATACACCATTATCACCATGAGAATAACTTATGACATCTTGCATAACATTCTATATAGTATTCTCATAGCGAGTCAATCCAGTATAAATATTACTCTTAATATTCATACCTATGTTTAAGACTTGATAACCCCTTATCTATTATCCATGAGATGTGATCATCAGTTTATATACATAATAGTCTTAATGCTTTAATGTTATCCCACTTCACAATAAAGCTCGACTACGGATACTTTAAGAATAGTGTCCTTATGTTTAATGTGATCTCATGATTAAGTCACACTTGATACATTAAACGGACTAGCTATTCTAGGGACTTTATTAAACAAACATAATAAAGAAAAAGCATTTTATTATTAATAAATAATACGATACAAGTACCAAAAGTATTGGCCTCTAGGGCTTACACCAACAGTATTGACCGAATGCAGGGTCTGCTTTACTTGGGATTATGACGAAATGCCAGGTTTAAATCGAGGATGTGGAGCATCGACTGCCTATCCAACCTGGGAAAAAGCCAGTGAAGCAACACCCTCGACAATTTTCTCCAGACGTTACCTTGAAGATCAAGCAAGAGATTGAAAGACTCCTTAAAAGTCGTTTCATAAGAACGGCAAGGTACATCAAATGGGTGTCCAACATAGTGCCCGTCATCAAGAAAAATGGAACTCTTAGGATTTGTATAGATTTCAGAGATCTAAATAACGCCACGCTAAAGGATGAGTATTCGATGCCCGTGGCAGAAATGCTGGGTGATTCGGCCGCAAGATTTGAATACCTGAGCTTGCTTCATGGATACTCCGGCTAAAATCAAATTCTTATTACCGAAGAAGATGTCCCAAGACATCGTTTCGATTCCCTAGTTCTTTGGGGATGCACGAGTGGGTCGTCATGCCATTTATTTTAAAAAACTCAGGAGAAATCTACCAAAGGGCTATGAATCCCATATATCATGACTTCATTGAGAAGTTCATGCAGATGTATATTGACGACATCGTGATAAAATCGTCATCTCAGGGAGGAAACCTGGATCACCTTCGACACTCATTTGATATAATGAGGAAATAGGGATTGAAAATGAATACGTTGAAGTGTGTTTTCGTTGTGCACGCAGGCGACTTGTTGGGATTTGTGGTACACAAAAGAGGTATCAAGATCAATCAGAATAAGACAAAAGCAATCTTAGATCTCAAAAGCCCATTGATAAAGAAGCAACTCCAGTCTTTGTTGGGGAAGATAAACTTCTTAAGAAGATTCATGTCGAATCTAAATGGTAAGAAGAAGGTGTTTTCGCCACTTCTCAAAATTAAGAAGTAAAGTGATTTTTACTAGGGCCCCGAGCAACAAGAGGCTTTCAACGCAATCAAAGGGTACCTTATCAAGCCTCCCATTTTGTTACCTCCCAGTAGGAAGAAAAATATGAGTTTATATATTGTTGCATCAAATACGACTATAGGGAGCATGTTGGCCCAAAAGGATAGTAATGGAGTCGAAAGAACTATATATTACCTTGGTCGAGTGTTGGTAGATGCTGAAACTGAGTACAACCTCATAGAAAAACTATGCATATGCCTGTATTTTGCCTGTATGAAATTAAAGCAATATATAAAACCAGTTGATGTTTATGTTTCGTCTCATTACGATATTATTAAACACATGTTGTCTAAACCTATTCTGCATAGTAGAATTGGAAAATGGGCACTGGCGTTAACAAAGTTCTCTCTAACATTTAAACCTTTAAAGGCCATGAAAGGCCAGATCGTGGTAGATTTTATAGTAGATCATGCCATGGTAGAATCATCTATGAACGTGGTCAATGCTAAACCATGGCGTTTTTATTTCGGTGGGTCGAGTCACAAATACGGAACGAGAGTTGGGGTATTGATATTATCCCCTCAGGATGGTCTGACGAAGTTTAAGTACAAGATCAGTGAAAAGTGTTCCAATAATGAAGCTGAATATGAGGCTTTAATAGTTGGTCTTCGACTCTTGAAAGGGACGGGAGCCAATCAAATTGAAGTAAAGGGAGACTCGGAGTTGGTAGTCAAGCAAGTTACACGCGAATACAAGTGCATCAAGGGAAGTTTGTTGAAGTATTTTGTGACTGCGACACAGCTACTAGAACACTTTGAAGTTACAGACATAAGACATATACCCAGAAAAAAAAACCAAGAAGCCAACGAGTTGGCCCAAATCTCTTCAGGGTATAAGATGTCTAAGTCAAAATTACAAGATATGATCGAAGTTTGAGAGAAAATGGTGTCGAGTACACCACCGATAAAAGATATCCTCGACAAGGATGACAGTCGTGATGGAAAGCTCGATGAAGAATGTCAGGAAACCTGTGGAGTCGAAGAGTCTTGGGGACATGGAGTTTTCACTGTCAACAGTTCATTGCCAACAGACTGGAGGAAGCCGATTGTTGAATATTTGGAGAATCCAGTCGGAGGTATTGACAGGAAAACCAAATACAGAGCTTTGAGCTATGTGTGGTTAGGAAACGAATTGCTGAAGAAGACACCAGAAGGGGGTACTACTTAAATTCTTGGGAGATACTGAAGCGTATTTATCCATATATGAGGTTCACAGTGGAGCATGTGGCGTCCACCAGGCAGGCTATAAGATGAAGTGGTTGTTGTTTCGACAAGGGGTTTATTGGCCCAGTATGTTGAAAGATCGCATCGAGTTCGCCAAGGGATGCCAAGAATGCCAAAGACACGCATGTATTCGATATATGTCCGTAAGTGAGTTGCATGCGATCATAAAACCATGGGCCCTTTAGGGGGTGGGCATTAGACGTCATTGGAGAAATTCGACTAGCCTCGTCGAAGCAACAGAAGTTTATCCTTGTAGGGATAGATTACTTCACCAAGTGGATCGAAGTTGTCCCTCTGATGAAGGTGGATCAAGATGCGGTGATTGAATTCATCTAAAAACATATTGCATATAGGTTTGGCATCCTATAGACCATTACCACGGATCAAGGGTCAGTGTTTATGGGACAAAAGATGCAAGAGTTCACTGGTGAGACATGCTTCAGGTTGGTTACCTCTACACCTTACTATGAACAAGCAAATGTACAAGTAGAAGCGGCCAACAAAGTGATAATAAGTTTGATTAGGAAACATGTTTCCAAAAAACCAAAGAACTGGCACAAGACTTTGGACCAAATCCTATGGGCATGTCTAACGTCCCCAAAAGAGCCGAAAAATTCGACGCCTTTTCGACTGACGTTTGGTCACAATGCCATATTGCCAATAGAGATCTGCTTGCAATCAGTCAGAGTGCAATGCCAGAACGACCTCTGGTCGGAATAGTACTGGGACATGATGTTCAACAAATTGACTGATTTGAACGAAGAAAGATTGGTCGCGGAAGAAATGACGATCCGACAGGAGGAACGCGTAGCCAAGATATACAATAGAAAGGTAAGGGAAAAAGCCTTTACTGATAATGATTATTTTTGGAAAGTAATCTTGCCTATGGATCGTCGAGATCGAACCTTAGGTAAATGGTCTCCAAAGTGGGAAGGACCACTTCAAGTAACTCGAACATTCGCTAACAATGCATATGAGATCAAAGAACTTGTTGGGGATCAAAGGGTCTTGAGAGTGAATGGGAAAGACTTGAAGAAATATAAACCTATGCTACAAGAGATCTAGATCTGAACATAACAAGATTCATTGATTCTTTAAAGTGTCCCAAAAGGGCATTACAGAACATGGTCGACAGACCTTACAAGAGAAATAAAAAACAAAGGAAAATTTCAAATAGGGAATCTAGACTTAAAGTCCCTAAACAAGGTTATCTTGTGACTGATCCTATTGTCTAGAGTGACCTTCTTTCCGCGCAAGTATTTTATGTCAGCCTTGATCTTGAGGGGTCTTTCCCCATGAGATATTCCCTTCAGGACCTCATTGTTGATTGCCTCTTACGTAGGAATTCCCTCAACCGTCTCCAAATAAGCTTAATGCGCTTCTACCTCAACAATCTTTTTATTAAGTTCAGCGATATGGGCTTGGTAGTCGTAGATCTTCTTATCAAAGGCTTCCCGCTGACAAAGATGCTCCTCCTTCTTGTGTTCGAATTCGTCGAGTTCCCCTTTGCAGGCTTCATTGGAGTCCCATTCGATCTTGGCCTCATTAAGTTTCATTTTAATCTGAAGGTTAGCATTTTGTTGAAGATTAAAGTCCTTGACGAGTTGAGTAAAGAAGGCCTCAAACTTGACGAAGTACTTGACCATTGAGGCAGGAGGATCATGGAGGGCAAAAGAGTTGAGGAATTTAAAAATATCACGAGCAATCTCCCTTTCTCTTTCAAGAGCGTGTAGAAATTCACCATTGAAGAGTGACGCCTTCAGTTGCTGAAGAATGAAAAAAACCTCGGCATGAAGCTCTGAGGGAGTAATGATGGTCGAAGAGGGGAGTGGCGCATCAGTCGACAAATGACGTATTTGTTGTAACTTTCTTAGGGCCTCAACAGGGTTCCTTTGCTTGATAATCTTGATTTCGCTCGGGGTCAAAATGTTGGTCGACGCTCTTTCATAAGCCATGTTAAGCGGATCGAGAGTTGGTGGAGATGTGGGACTTGGAGGAGCCTCTAGGGAGCCACTTTGAAACTTAGCTTGTTGCTGAAGGCTTAAGACAATGTCGGCTGGAGGATGTTCGATCGTATCTCTAACCACGGTTTCGACCTCAATCGGAGAGCCCACCCGTCCCTGAAAGGTAGAAGTGTTAGATCAAATGACGAAGATAAATCCGTAGATAATGGGGAGGAGTATGGACAAATACCTAGAGATCCACAGGAGGTGGAGAAGCAGTGGGAGTCTTCTTTGAATAGCGAGGAGTGGGAACTTCTTTGACATCGTCTTCGATTGTCGGGGAGACCCTTAAAGCCAACTTCGTTGGAGTCTTCTGGGATTGAGTTTTCTTCCGCCACGTGGGGGTAGGAGGAGTTTTGGGAGGTGCTTTTGATGTAGAAAAATGTGCGAATTCACACTCCCATCAGAATCCTCATCGTCCACCACAAGCACTTCCTCAGGTACCTGAATATTAAAATGTGTGAAGAGGTAATAAAAGTCCTAAGGTAAAAACTTGTTCATGAAGTGAATAGGAAATACCTGCGAGGGGGGGGGGGGGGTCGAAGGCACTCGTTGCTTCTTCGAGGGTTTCGCCAGAGTCGGCTCAGCAGAAGGGGCAACCCTTTTTCAACCCTAATAGAAAAAAACGTTAGTATGGAACAACACCAAGAAAAGAAGAAATTAAATCAGTAACATGTACCTTTTTGGGGGCTTCGTCGACTTGAGGGTTTTGGATTTTTGGGTTGAGAGCGTTAACAGATGGAGGCGGAGGCCGTATATCGCCGGCAAGAGTGGAAAGTGCATCGACCATGTTTTGAAGAAACTGGTCACTTGGGAAAGCATGACTGTCGTAGGAATTCCACCATTCGTCAAAACCAATGGTTGTTAGGAAAGATTGTTGAAATATGAAGTCTGGGAGTTCGTAACGGTTAGTAGATTTACAAAAACGGAGGCAAGCTTTATGATCATCAGCTGTTAACGATCGATCGAATTAGATAATGTCGGTGTTATGAGATACCAGAGGCTTCAAAACCATCTGGCTTAGGCCAAACTGACGAGCTATAAGGTTCGGTTGATAGCTCATGAAACCGAACTCCTTCGGCCCTAGTTCAATCCTATACGACAACAAGGTAGAAGTCAGGAAAGCTCTCCATATCGCGTTCGAACGGGCTGCAGTCTGTGGAGAGCCACCGGGAAAGGGATCTTTGAAACATTTAGGGCTGAAGGTTCGGTCAGCAAACGACGCTATACCATAAGAAAATTTGTATTCTTTGATGACCATATTTAAACATTTCATGAAGATGTGTGTGTTAGGAGTCTCCTGACAGGTCGTCAAAGCGAACCTGGCTCCTTCGATCGGTCGATCTTCATTCAGTCACATAATACGCTCCGACATTGTGTATCCTAGGTGATACTCAAAGGTAGCATTTAACCAATGTTGTAAGAGGCATAAAGGACCCAATAGATTCAGAGCTTTAGGAGTGTTAGAAAGAAACTTCAATTTCAGGGTTGCCAACCGCAAAGCCTGATACAAGGAGGCCAGTAGAAATTTGCCTAAAGATACATGTCGACCCTCATGAATCTGGATCACCAGGGTAATATAGCTCTTCGCTATCTGCAAAGAACTATGGCATAACACGTAGTATGAGAGCCACAAAGTGAGGAAGGCTATGTGCTCCTCATCGGACACTTCAACAGAATCCTTGTCGTGGTGGTCTTCGATGTAGTTCAGAAGGCTTGCCCGACCAAACGAGAAGGTGTTCTCCGTCGAAAGGGTGGGATCGAAGGCTTCCCCCAGGGGCGAAAGGCTGGTGATTGTCACCATGTCGAAAAGGGTGGGTGTCAACATCCCATAAGGTAATTGGAATGTGTTAGTCGAGTCTTTCCAAAAGTATAGGGACGCTGACAACATGCAAGGGTTGACACGATGGGCGTACCTTGATATTTGAATCAGGTTGTAGATCCCTGCACTCCTCCATTGGTCTTGTCACTTTCGTTAAACTTTGTTAAGTCACGCCAGGTATTCCTTGTTTCCAGGAGTAGGCATGGACCTAAAAACCCCGGCTTTCGCCTGAATGAATCTGACGTCGAGTATGATAAATTTGTCGAAAGCAGGAGGAGCAGCAGGTTTGTACCCAAGAAAAAAGGGCGCAACAGCCTTTGGGGAAGATTTTGGATCAGCAAGAGGTCCGTGGAACGCTAGAAATTTCTTATCAACCACGAAAGGTATCAACATCTGGCGTTTCCAGTTCTTCATAACGACTTCATCAGAGGGTGTGGATTGAGGAACACGATTCATACCCTTTTTAGTAGTAAGCTTGGAAGTAATGGGATTGTTTCCAGTAGCATAGGTAGTGATGTCTTCGACATGAGAAGAGGAATCCATGGTGATAAGAAACAAATGACTGGAGTTTTGGGATTCTGGGTGATAAGTTACAACGCAAGAGTTGTTGAAGGTATGAGCTCAAAAATACGTGAGTATGGAAGAAGAAGAGTGTTTGAAGAAGAAGAAAGAGCTATTTATAGGCTAGCAAGGTGAACTGTAGAGCACTAAATGATTGACACGTGTCTGGTTGAGAAGTAGTAAGAAGAGTTAGTGGGTTTCGGTTGGGATCCCACGACCTATGGATAGTTGCTAATGATGGTGGAGTGTCTTGGAAATTGTGCGGCCAAAAAAAGTCATAATCATATAATAGGTCATGAGTAATGATAAGATGGCTAGCCGAAGTTTAGGACATCAAAAGGCCAGTTCCTCGATCGACGTGCTCATGTCAAAACCAACCTTTTCGGGGGAAATTTGTTAGCTCACCAATTTTGGCTAGAGAAGGAAGCCAGTTCGACTAAAGAACTTGTCGGAGCATCCTCAACAGGATGGTGGACACGTCTATAGGTCGACACGTACAAGCCTCAGTCGAAGTCGAAGTGCTTGAGTGGTGAAGGCAGTCGTGGGCAATCAAAGAACGTGGGTAGTTATTTACCAACATGGGGGAAGTGGACCAACACGTGGCATCACGAGATGTTTTTGTAACCTCCAGATGGTTACTTCTAATTAGTATTTAAGCCATTGTTAGGGGAGATTCTAGAGGTAGCATTTTGAACATTTGCAGTAGGAGCAAAACTTGAAGTACCAAAGCGTTTACGAGAAAAGAGTCAACCTCCTCACAAAAATGTACTTTGCCTCCATTTTACATTCATAAGTCATTTAATCTTACCAAATTCACCTTTGTTTATTGCTTTACCATTTATACGTTCCTTTTTCGCCTTACTTTTGTCACCCTCCTAACTCATCAAGAGTTACGTTTACACGTTTTAAACCTTTCAAAGACATTGTTTACCAAAACATCATACGCTCAAACACTAAGTCTAGGACTTTGTAGTCGGTCCTGCAAGTAACCCTCTTATAGGAAAGCTAGAGATTGTTGACGAACCAACACAGTTCCATCCCCAAGGAGACCAGGGTGGATACTGCTGCCATGGATGAGAGGGCTAAGAGGGAGCTGGTGTCGAGGACATCAGAGCATGAACCATCATGCTGTCCATGCCCTCCGTTACGATTGTGATTGTTGTGATTGCGTCCAGATCAAGAGCGACCGTTCTGACGATGATTGGAGTTCTGTTGAGAGGAGTCATTGGAGTTACGTTGAGCAGCAATATGCAAGGCAGTGTGAGAACTAGTGATGTGCATTTTGGCCTAACCTGGATTCCTCTAAGGTGAACATGGAGAGAGCCTAAAAGAATGATGGTAGTGGATTGCTTTGGAGGATTAGGGTAGAAACCTCATGGTACGGATCAGAAAGATCATACACCAATTGAATGACTAAATAGTGATTGCTAATAAGTGCTCCAACATTCTTCAACTGATCAAAAAGCGGCTTAAGACGTTGGCAATAGGCAGAGACATTTGGAAAATCCTCCATTTGAGTGAATGAGAAGTCCTGCTCAAGAGCAATGACACACGAGTTTTGATTGTCCTAAAAAATATCAGCTAAATGCTGCCAGGCAACCATGGTGGTGGATCCCTTTTCCAAAATAGTGGTAAGGAGATCAAGATAGATCATGGAATAAATCCATTAAAGCACTGTGGAATCAAGGGTTGTCCACATTTCAAAATCAACATTAATGGATGCAGGTTTTTCTTTTCCTAGATGCAGAATGATGCGATGGACCATTTTGTGAGCACGAGCGTGAACTTTAAATAGTTCAATCCCTATAGTGTAGTGATGTTTCTCCATATCTAGCACAGATGGAATGTTGTTTTTTATGTTATCACCAATAAATACTGGGTGAAACTCCTGTCTATTGGAAGAGAAGGGAAACTTGGTGGGGTTGTCGTCCTTGGTAGAAGCATGCTCAGACTCATCACTGGAAGAGAAATACATTATGATTGACGTAAAGAGAGAGAGAGAGAGAGAGAGAGAGAGGTGGCGCTGAAGCGCCGCGAAAAATACAGAGTTGCCACCGAATTTTATTTATTCCAAAGGAAAGGGAAAATAGAGATAAAACCCCAAATGAGAGAAACGGCCTCGCAACCAAGAGCGGATTCGGAAGTCGGTTATGCAAGGGGAAGGTATTAACACCCTTCACATCCATGGTACTCCATGGGAACCACTTGCTCGTATCAAATGCGTATGGATGTTTATTTATCTTATGTTACTTGCTATTTGGAATGAGATGGGAGAGAAAATAATTTTTAATTTAGTGTGCTCACCAAGGATTTGGACCCTCATGCCTACGTATCCCCATACGTGCAATAGGGAAGTCAGAGCTTCGTAGTTTGGCTCAAAAATGGAGTTTTTTTTTACTGAACAGTATTAACGTTCGCACGCCACTATTCACTTGCTTGTATACTCTGTCATGGGAGCGGAAAGTATTTGCTTGCTTGCAGTAAAGTGGATATGCTTGGTTCGCACTCTAGCAGTTGAACATTACTTGCTCGTACATGGAGGCTTAAGAGTTTTTCACGGTAGAACGGAAGTAACACATCCTTATTGAAAGGTTCTGAAGAGAAATCCCTAAGGCAAAAGATGATTTTATTTGTTGGGGTTGATTTTATGTACGGAGACAAGCATCAGACCCTTGGCTAGATACAGTCAACGGTCCAATAACTCGGGAGTTGAAAGGACAATGTTATCCTAACCACTTTTTTTCATCCAAAAAAGAGATTTGAGTTGTAAAAAGAGTTTAGCAAGTCTAATCGTTGGAACTTAGACGGTGATAAGTATCTAACCCTTGACTAAGTACGGCCAATGATCAAAGTACTTGGAAATTGAGAGGACAATGAAGTCCTAACTACTATTTTCTCCCTCGTAGCACCTAGATCTAAATTATTTGAATCATTAGATGTTTTAAGGGGGAAAGTCAAGCGTCGGTTCCGCAGGCTAGGCACGGCCGACAACCCAATTACTTGAATGTTGTATACAAACACGTACGCCCCATTTGGAATTCCAATTTGTTATGGAAATGGTTTTGAAAAAGGAACTTGATGTTGGATCAAGTATTTGAATTTATTATGAAAAAGTGTGAGTGAAGAATGGAACTGAGAGATAGAATGAGTTTTAGAAGAGAATGGAGAAGGGATGATAGAATGGATCATGGGGTGGATGGAGAATACTTGATGTTGGATCAAGTATTCACGTTGCAATGGTGTGAGTTTTTTCGAAAAAACAACTTGAAGTTAAATCAAGTACCTTTTGTTTCTTTTGAAATTCTTTGTTTATCGTTTTGTATTTTATCTTGGTTATTAGCACGCGTAGTAAACTAGCTAGAGAGAAAAAAATCTAAGCGGTTACATGACTAGGGGTGGGGGAACATTTAACCCACACCGGGGGGATCTACACAATACAACATGAAGGCATGAAAGGGAAATACAATTTACAACTCATGTGCCATGCCTAAGCCATACAAGTGGCATGGCACTTCAAACAATGCAAGCTAATGAATAGAAAATAAAAGGGATAACTTGGATGGGTTTTGGATCTCTCATTCACATGTCATCACAAAATAATAATGGTTAGTATGCATCAATAAAATGGAATTGAGATGCTAATCCAAGTAAATGAGATAGTATGATGAAATGATGGTGTGATATGATGATCATGATGGACAAACGTATATCAAATTAAAATGAAATGGGGTTTTCAACTTAGCCACCAACCACAAATAAAACGTAACCAAGTCCAAGTGAGATTACTCATATACATTAACATGGAAAATCGAATGAAATTCTAAACATGGCATGGTTGATCACATGAAAACAAATTCTGGAAAATTAAGAAAGTAGTCTAACGTGTACAAATGATTAAGCCTAATTTCTAACTAATTACCTAATCATAATTAAACTAATTACACATGAATTAAGCTTTTTACCACTAAAATTATATGAATCCTAAGTGTAAAAAAAAAGGCAGAAATTAACATTTATTCCATACAAAAAACTACATCATGATTAATAACAAAAATATTATTAAAATTGGAATTGATTAAATCAATTATGAGGTTGGCATGATTAGGATGAACAATGTTAGGTCAGGGGCATGAAAACAGATCAAGGGAGATAATTGCTTGGCCCAAGGCTCAATCAGCATACAAACAAATCATCATGAATTCAACACAATAATAAAGAAACAAAGAGGATTGCTATTAGCATGCATGTTAACACTATATGACAGTGAGTGATATGGAGTGAAAAATTTTTGTACCAGTCAAACAAACCATGTCTCAGGGAAAAACATAACCACCGCCGGAATTCCGGCACCACCGCACTGGAGGCGGCGGAGTTGGTCGGATTCAAGAAAAAGTATCTATTTCTTGCTCCTCTCAAACTCTTCTATCCTAATCCCTCATATATCCTAGTTACAACTCAATAACTTCTGGAAATTAAGCAATTAATGTCAAGAATCCGAAATTGAATAGAAATGGCGATTAAGGAAGATCAAACCGCCAAACATTGGGGTTTTTGATTCCTCCCTACGCAAGCTACATGGTGATGTCAACAGTTCAACAAAGATAAAGATTCACCGGCCTGTAAGACGGAGGATTGTCTTGGAACTTGTTGAAATTCAGAAGCGATGAAGATGAAGAGGAGAAAAATAGAGGTGTGCTACGTTGAACCTTGAATCTTCCGCTTCTACTATGAAATCCTACTCTTCAAGAATCAACTCCGAATTTTTTTTGAACTGGATCGTTGTTGTCGATGTTGGTTCGGTGAATGCAGGGATGATGGTTAAGTGCAAGAGGTTTAACTCAATTGGTGACAAACTTCAATGTGAAGCTTGCTCCAATGGTGATTTGAGCTTTGGTGTGGGGAGAGGAATTGGAGAAGATGAAGAGAGAAGAAGCTGAATTTGCAACGAGAAGTTTGAGAGTGAGTGAAAAAATCTGAGAATGAATGAAAAAAAAGGTCATTTGCTTTTGCTTCCCCTTGTGTTTATATAGATTGCAGGTTTGGGTCCAAGGGAGTTTTGGAGTTAGTTATGGTTAGGTTAGGAGTTAGTTGAAGTGAACTCAGTGAGTTTGGTCGGTTAACTCACTGAGTTGGAAGGTAGTTAGTTGGTCTTGAATGATTCCAATAGTGACTGGTGGTAGCAGGTCACCTTCAAGTGGTTTTAGCTTTGAAGTTTTGTTCACGACTTGTTAATCAATTGACTTAGGTGCAAGGTATAACAAGTGAGCTTAAGGGTGACTTGCAATTGCAGGTTAGAGCAAAGTACGTGGATCATTGTGCAAGAGTTTTGTACTTATAAGTGCTTCAGCAGCTAGTAACTATCAAATCTGCTACCAGGAACAGGTTGAGTCGACTCAAGCTGGGAAGGAGTCGACTCAAACAGAGCATTCTCCAAGGTTGAGTTGACCTCCGGGTCGACCGGTCCGGACCCGCGACGAATTGGTTCATAGAAAAATAAGGAATGAGTTGATGCAAAGACTGGATGAGTTAATGCAAACAGGATTCCCCAGAAATGAGTCGACCTGTTTGGACCCAGGCGGAATGGTTCAAGGGAAAACGGACGATGAGTCGACGCAAGGGTTGGATGAGTCGACTTAACTAGGTTCCCCAGAACTAGGTCGACCTGTGAGTCGGCGTGTTTGGACCCGTGGGTTTTGCGTCGACTGAACGAGTTGACTCACAGAGCAAAAACTTCCAAAAATAAGTTTTGCAATGTGTTATACATTTTTTTGCACCTTTTTTGTATGAAAAGACTATTTTATGGATGAACATGAACGAAACCGGCCAATTGAATGAATTGACTTAATGTATGAACCGGTTACTTGAAATGGAGTGAATCGAGACATATAAAGGAATAGAATTCATACAAAGCCTATGGATGAACCCTTAACCATGAACCCAAACGATCAAAGGCAATCATGAAACAAGAGCAACAAATGAAATGACCAATGACCAGATGATCGGGTACGGACAAGCACAAGATGCACATTGAAGCCAGTAACTATCAGATCAAACCTAAGAAACCAACATGCATGACCACTGACCAGGAGGTTGTTAGGTGGAGCTCGATCAAGTAAGAAAGACACACACAACGGGATGATGATGGACCCATTAGATAGGGTTTAAGAGGCCGCACGAAGAGTATCAGACATCTTTAGAGTTTGTGGTAACCCGGATGAAGTGAGGATCCCAAGATTAGGGCATTGCTTCACCATTTAGCCAAAGTTGAGTCATCAATATTGGGCACAAAGCCCAAGCTTCAAGAGCTGCCTCTACTTATGGTTTGATTGATTAAGCCAACTTTATCTGCAGAGAAACCTTAACTTTCACTAGGTTTAAGCGCCAAGCTTGGAATCTAAGATACTCGTCCTCTTGTATGCAGATGAATTGAAATGTATGTAAGGCTATGCATATGATTACAGTTAGTGACCTAGATGAACTTTGTGAAGGGTATGGTGAATTTTGGGGTATGACAGGCGCGACAATTGTTGAACGTGTCAATGGGTGGTGCGGTGGAAGGGTGTGGTGACTCGACTAACGACAACGCGAATAAGGCCTTGTGTTGAAGGGATAACTATGCGGTAAGTATATGGAGGAGAGGGCGACAACTGGCCAACACAAGGGTTGGGAAATGTTTACAGTTTTTTTATTGAAATATATATATATATATATATATATATATATATATATATATATATATATATATATATATATATATATAAATAATAGGTAAAGTCAAATTTAGGAAAGTCATTACAAATATAATTATAAATAATTATAACACTATGCCAAATAAGGGAAAAGAGGGCGCTTTTTTTGGCCTATAACAGCGCTTTAAAGCGTCCTCTAATCTGGCGCTGGCATAGGTAAAGACAGCGCTTTGTTTTCCTGGAGAAAGCGCTGTCTAAAGTGGCCACATTATAGTGCGCTTTCATAAGAAAGCGCCCTCTGGAGTGGTCCATAAAGGGACACCTTAGAGGGCGCTTTCTAGAAAAAGCGCCCTCTAAAGTTGTCAATGTAAAGTGTTTAGAGGGCGCTTTCAGGAAAAAGTGCCCTCTAAAGTTGTCAATGTAAAGTGTTTAGAGGGCGCTTTCAGGAAAAAGCGCCCTCTAAAGTTGTCAATGTAAAGTGTTTAGAGGGCGCTTTCAGGAAAAAGCGCCCTCTAAAGTTGTCAATGTAAAGTGTTTAGAGGGCGCTTTCAGGAAAAAGCGCCCTCTAAAGTTGTCAATGTAAAGTGTTTAGAGGGTGCTTTCTGGACAAAGCGCCCTCTAAAGTGTTAGTTATTTTAAAAAAATTTGTTTGAAAAACAGTGGATATTTAATTGGTAACCTGTTCGCATGCTGCAAAAGTGTAAAATTCATATTGATTTCATCCTTTAATCCAATGTTATACACCATTAATCCATTGATATATACAACATGAATCCATTTATATACAACATTAATCCTCCATATATACAACATTAATATATGATTCTTTGATCAACAATATACAACAACATATTCATGATTTAGTAAAATTACAACAACAATATACAACATATATACAACAACAGCATAAAACAACAACATTCCATACATATATGTACAACAATATACAACCTAGCTATATGATTCTTTGATCAATAATGAATTGACACAATTCATCCTTGATTTCATCCAAATTTGCTCTTGAGTAAGTTTTGTATTCCTCAAAGTACTACAATTAAGAGAATAAAACATATTCATGATTTAGTAACAAATTAGATGAAATATTCGATAATATTAAAATAAACCCTAAGTTATTATTCCATACCATTTTTGGGATGTCTATACGATTCAACGCAATGATGTCTCTCATAAATCTCAATACAAAAAATCCGCAATCGACCGAATTATTTTGCTGAGGACACTACACAGAAAAACAAACAATATATATATAGTTAATTTCTTACAAACACTATTATAAGCAAAAAAACAAACACTATTATAAGCAAAAATAAGATACTTAATATATACCTGAACTCTTATCCAGGTAATGTCCTTCCTATTGCGGTATTTCTTTTTCAATCTAAATTTTATTATTTCCCTAACAAAATAAAAACGTATATTGAGATCAATCTGACAGACATAATTAAATATACAAATACACACGAATATTTAGGGGAATTTCACTTACGCGTCAACCGTCTTCTTCATATTCGGATATTTACTCCAATCACCCGATAAAGAATCGAGATAATACACTATTAGTCTCGAAAGATCCATAGCAACCAACACCCAGTGACCACTGTAAAATAAAACAAAAATTTAGATGAATGAAAATTTTCTACGTAAAAGATATACATAGATTAGAATGAAATTATTAGAAAGAAAATCTAACCCGTTGCCAGAATTAAACGGTAAAAAATACAAACTGGGTGTAGTATTATCGCCGGCCGCCATGAATCTATCGACTAGATCATTCTTTACGGATGTTGGATTATTCGTTATTAACGTTGCATTGATACGGGAAGCAGCAATAAAATTGAAACGGTTACACAATTCAGTTCCCCGCATCAATGTTACATACATATACCTTAAATAGAAACATAATAAGCATTAGACTACTCATTGAAATGTGTAAATAAATTGTTCAACTAAGTAAATTATAGATTGATTGGAGTACCATATGTATGTATGAATGACAGCGATGCCCAATTCGGTGTGTTCAAAAAGTTGTTGGAAGTCCTCCTTTGCAATTATTTCGAACTGAGCAGCTCCGAAAACACCTTCATCAAAATCTATACTACGAACGGACCCTTGCATAATATCGGACTCCTCCACCATTTTCTCAAGACGCATCATAATTTGAGATTTTGTCCCGGATGTCGTTGGAATATCCTTAGCAGCGCTTTTCAACTCTCGACCGGGAACCTAAAAATTCATATAAAATAAATCATGACTTTTTGTGATGCAACAGAATCGTTGCGTATATAATTCAATGGGTATATATATTTGTACCTCTTTTTGAGATGCAACCGACTCGATGCGTCTTGAAATCCCTTTACCAACTTTATGTGTGGGTCTTGTAGGAGTCTAACATTACCATATAATTGATTAAATATCATAATTGTAGCTGAATTGAAATGTGAATACTAAATATTCATAATCATTTAGAACATATATACCTCGGCATCAGGGAAAATTAGATCTGACGGCCAACCAACAAAGGATCCGACTGCATCTCGCATCAACGTTGTCTCTGAAACAACGTCAGGTAATGGTAGACGGGCGTCCGTATCTAATACGAGGTCAACCGAAACTTTCATAAATCCCACCGGGAGGGGATTATGGTGAAGTAATTCACCCGAAGTATTGTGCACTTTTCCCTTGCCAACCATGCGATAAGTTGTTGACGATAAATACAGCTGACAAGGTGAAATGCCCTAAACCAATAATAAATGTTATTGTTAACTTGTATATGTGTCAAGTAAAAAAGTGCTATTTTAATTTCATAATAACATATATAATTACCTCGGGAAATTTCGGTTGATGATTGATACTAGCTCGGTCACTAGTATCTTTTGCCTCGGAAGCGCACCTTTCCTCTCTATACCTTGCATTCTCGTTTTGCAGTTGGAGTACTTGTGCCCTTAACTCCGCCAAGGTCTCCATCACCTCTTTGTTGGTAGGATTTTTTGTTTTTGTTTTTTTATAAAATGACGATGGAGTCACACCAAAACCCTTACCCCTCACACGACCAGAATACTCAGGAACATTTAGTACTCGACTAAGTACGCTCCTGCAATCCTGGACCTCGGTTGAAGGTACGGTTTGGGATAAAGTCTCCTGAAATATTATTAGAGGAGATTAAAAATGAATTATATGTCTAACAAAATTTTCGATATAATTAAAGAAATAATGTTACATATACTTACACATTCGTCATAAACATTTTGGACCGCTTCAACGACAGCCCCATCCTTCCCAACCCGAGCAGCCTTCCATAATACGTGCTCCGGAAGAGATGTTGTGTCACTTTTCTCCTCGGCTAGCTACACATTGAATTAGATTATAAGATCATCAATTATAACATATTGTGACAATGTATAAGCTCATAGCATTTGAATATACTCACAATTCTTTGTTGTAACCGTGCATAACCCGTACGCCCTTTTTTGTACGGATACGCGGGTTTTGATGCCCTTTTCCTATTTATGTCGCTTACTTCCTGGATAAAAAAGTTTAAGGCATATTAGAACCAAGTAACTTAACAATTGTATAATACCATAATTAATAGACATTACATGGAATTTTTCGTTTCTTCGTTTGGCGACAAAGTTATCACATTCATCGGCTGAAATAATCTCGGCATACTTCATTGGCCGTTCTCCTTCAACAAATTTTCCTTCCTCATCCTTGAGAAATTTGTTGCACAAAAAGGATCGAAATCCTCGGAGTCTTTTTTCGGCCAATTGAATACAATATTTTTGCCGGCTTTCATCGATGTGAAAGGATCTCTAAAAAACATACAAATGAAGTGTGTTATTATAAAGTAATATTATAACAATATATGGTTAACAAATAGTCAACAAAAAAAACATATAACAATATATGGTAAGTACCTGTATCTCCAACCATATTTTTTCCTTGCCAACCTTCAAGTCCGGACTTCTCCAATTATCACATGTAATCGGAATATGTTGGCGAACAAGGAAACCAATGTAACTTGCCAACATTGAACCGTTAGGCTCAATTAGTTGGTCTTCAGCACTCCAATGTACTTCAAATTTTACACCCTTGTCTCTTGCACGAATGATTGACTTCATAACAGTCAATCCTCGTTTGATTTCTTTTTCAACATTATTACGTGATTCATTCGCGGCATGGGTATCGTCTTGGTTAGCCATTTTATCTGTAATATAGAAATGATTCAATAAGATCCAAGTAAGACAATGATTCAATACGTGAACACATTCATATACCTTCCATTTCTCTCATGTTACAACAATCTAAACTCTTTTTTTTTATCATTATTGAATACAAACTCACACACACCTACTGCATGCAAAAGACCAATGCAAACTTATGGTGTTTGGAACATGAACAAACTTGCATCCATAATCATCAAACTTCCAAGCACAAGCTCAAACACACTTCAAATATATCAGTTTTCAATCAGAAATAAAAAACTCAGTTTGCCCTAAACAACATTAATCAACATAATGCACAAAATGAAAAACTAAGTTTAGAAAATGCCCTAATCAAACACATGAAGAAAGTGAACGGTAACGATGGAGAAGAGAAATACCTTAAAGGTGACGGTAACGATGGAGAAGAAAGTGAACAGTGACGGTGGAAGAGGATAACGCAGTGAACGTGAACGGTGAGGGAGGGAGAACGAACGGCGACGATGACGGTGAGGGACGGAGAACGAACGGAGGACGAGAGTAATCGGAGTAGAGAGTAATCGCAGTTGAGAGAAAACCCAGTTACGTAAACGAAATAGCTTATAGAGAGGGAAAATAAAGAGACATGCAGTATATGTTATAATTTTAATGTTTACTAAAGGGGACCTTAGAGGGCGCTTTTTTAAAAAAAGCGCCCTCTAAAGGGGGCCTAAGAGGGCGCTTCTAAAAGCGCTCTCTAAGGCTTTCCAAAAGCGCCTTCTAAACTGGAAATGTACATGGACTTAGAGAGCGCTTTTTCAAAAGCGCCCTCTAAGGGTAACCTTAGAGGGCGCTTTCACAAAAGCGCCCTCTATTGTTGTCCCTCCATTTTTTTTTTGGCTTCACTTTAGAGGGAGCTTTGTTACAAAAGCGCCCTCTAAAGGGGGCCTAAGAGGGCGCTTCTAAAAGCGCTCTCTAAGGCTTTCCAAAAGCGCCTTATAAACTGGAAATGTACATGGACATAGAGAGCGCTTTTTTAGAAGTGCCCTCTAAGGGTAACCTTAGAGGGCGCTTTCAATAAAGCGTCCTCTATTGGTGTCCCTCCATTTCCTCATTATTTTTTCGCTTCACTTTAGAGTGCGCTTTGTTACAAAAGCGCCCTCTAAAGTGCGCTGTCTATTCTAGTAGTATGCTCCTTATTTTTTCTCTTCACTTTAGAGTGCGCTTTTGTAATAAAGCGCCCTCTAAGGGACGCTGTCTATTCCAGTTTTTGGCGTAGTGTAAATAGAGAATCAAACTTAATTATAAGAAAATATTCTATTTTAGTGGTTTAAGCCAAACAAAGATAATCTTTGGTGTGATTTTTCTATCTCTATCTCTTTATAATTTAATCATTTATTTTATTCCGCTTCTTGATCTTGATCTCTATTCTTTTTTTACATAAATAGTTTTCAAAATAAATATTTTTCTCAAAATTTTTGAAATTTGAATATCACAATTTACTATTCTCATGTGTTGGAAGTCACTTTATCGACAGTTTATTATTGTGTTATTAATTTTTTTTTAAAAGCTTATCCGTTTCACATCTCTTATCTTATGTGTTTTTCTCACATTTTAATTGCGTAAAATTCTTTGGATGTGGTTTTGCTATTCTTTTTAAGCCGTAAGCTTTTCTTGTAATTCATAGTTTTTCTATCCATCTTAAAGTAAGTAAAACATGATTAATTATTATTTAAATTAAGATTCAAATCTTGATTTTTTTTTGGAACCTCACATTTTAATAGGAGACTATAAATCAATTGAGTCAAATCACATACATTCTCATCATTATTATAATAAAATAATTTTCTTAATTCATTCAACGGCAAATATATTTATATATTTATTCATATATAAACTATACAGTCTAGTATATTCAATTGTTGAATGAAAAAAAAACTAAATTTTATTTATAGTAGTAATCCGTTTAGTTTGAGTTCAAATCGATAGAATTTGTGGGGGGAAAAAGTGAATGGAATTATAATGTTTGACCTTGAATGGGTCTAACACTTTTTTCCTACATTAAAATATGGTTAAATTATGGATTACATTTTTACATGATAAAAACCAATTCGAATCAAACCTAAAAACAAATGATTTGTTTGAGATGAATTGATTCAATACATTAAAAATAAATGAGCAAAAAATATTTTTAAATAGATTGAAAAAAGGACTAAATTAATTCCAACTCTTTAATTTTGAGTAACTAGTTTATTTTCCATTTCATAAATTAGAGAATCAAAATCAAATTATGTAACCCAATAATTTGTGGAACAATTACTGATTAACTAGTAAAAAAAGCATGAAAACTTGATTTTAGTGATCTCAAATTTTACATTTTTCTAGATCTTCTATTCTTAACAAAGATAAATACTATAGTAGCAAGTACTGCTGATCCTGCTATAACCAATGGAACAAACAATTTCTTTGATATTTTTACATTGTCTTTTTTCCCTTCATCTTTATCTTCTTTCTCTTCCTCATGCACTTTATCATAGTCTTTTTCTTCTTCTTCAATTTCTTCTATTCCAAGTTTTGCATTTTCTTCTTTCTTTATGCATTGTTCAAGTTCATTTTTCTTTATTTTTTCTTTTCCTTCAACTTCTAGTTGTTGAGTGCATAATGAGCTTGAAACCTTTGATTGTTGAACCACTTTTTCTTTTGCATGAGTAACTTTACCTTGTGTTGCATCTTCTTTAGAAATGGTTGCTTCTAGCACATGATTTTTCTTTTGTACCTCTTCTTTCTTTAATTCTTCTACCTTTGAAAATTCATCATCCATATTGAGTGGTTCCACCTCAAATTTATAAGTAGATTCTTCTGATTTTCTTCGAGTTTCATGCACTTTTTCTACTACCCTTTTGAATCCACTAGCCAAGTCAAGTTGTGGAGTTGTTGTTTCCTTCATTTTAGGCTTCTTTTCTTCATCACTCTTTGCAACCTTTGGTTCTTCCCTTTTCTTGAGAATTTTTTCTTCTTCAATAGTCTTTGATATTTTTGCATTCTCCTTTTTTCCTCCATTTGTTTCATCTTTACCTTCTTTTTCTTCCTCTATTCCATGTTTTGGTTCTTCATATTTGTTTATGCATTGTTCAACAACTTGACTTGTTTTACTTTTTGTTGAGTGTTGCATATCCATTTTGGATTCCTTTTTCTTTGGTTTTGCTTTTCCTTCAACTTCAAATTGTTGAGCCTCTTTATCTGCTACTACTTCTAATGATGTATTATTCTCTATGAAATGAGTACTTGTGACTTGTGTTCCTTCTTTTGAAATGGTTGCTTCTGGTACATGAATGCGCCTTCCCTCCTCATTTTCTTCTTGTAGTTCTTCAACCTTTGGAATTTCATTGTTCATGTTTGGTGACCTTGTCAATTCATGAGCCTTTTTCCTTTCAATAATAGTTGGTGGTTCCACCTCCATTTTAGAAGTAGATTCTTGTGATTTTCTTTGATGTTCTCTCTTTAGAGTTTCATGCACTTTTTTTGCCACATTTTTGGATCCACTAGCCTTGTCAAACTGTGAAGTGTTTCCCTTCATTTTGGGCTTCTTTTCTTCTGTGGTTTGTGGTGTTGTGAGTGTTGAATCATCTTTAGTTTCTTCACTGTATACAACCTTTAACCCTTCCCTTTCCTTCACAACTTTTCCTTTATCAACATTCTTTGGTGAAAATTCTTTTGTTGTTTCATGTTCTTCAGTAACACATTCTGAGTTTTTGTTTATTTCATCTTTTGTTTGTTGATTAACCCTTTTCCTTTGCAACTTTGACAGTTTAGCTTCTTCATATACCATGGTTTCCGGTGCTTTAATCTCTTTTGCTCCATATTCATGTTGTTCATTGTCTCGGTTAGTCTTCGTTTCTGCAATATCGTTCTTTAGCCTTTCATCCAAGGATTCTTCTTCTTTCTCATCAACTTCAAATTTTACCGAACACTCTTTCTCCCGTCTTATTTTCATTGTTTCATGAATCCATTTTTTCTTATGAACCTTTCCAATACCAGAATTTTCAATTTCACCATCTATATTGCACTTCTCATCATCAACATTTTGAGTTGGATTGTATTCTTTGAACATATATTTTTCTTTAGTCTCTGCTTTTCCATCATCTCTTGCCACATTTTCTTGCTCCCTATCATCAATTTTCTTCTCAGACTCATCCATTTTCTCGTGAATTATTTCCCTTATTTTTTCAACATCTTTTTCAGATTGAAACCTTGGTACTGATATTTGATTAGTCACTTGATCTTCTATAGTTTCAAATTCTTCTACTTTGTTACGAGTACAATTTTCTCCAACTTCTTTTGGTTTCTTTGGACTAAAAACTTCTTGGTTCATACTTTCATCGTGTGATTCATATCTCCCCTTGCTTTTGAATTTTGTATCCAACACTTTTGTCATCTGTTTCTTATCCTTCGCATTCTTGTAATCGAACTCCTTAAATCCCATACTTACTACTGATTGAATTTCTCTCTCAGGATTTCTTATTCTTTCCACCTCAAACTCTTGAAATTCTTCTTTTGTCATAGACTCACCAAAATTTTGTTCCCCTATATCATTCCTCATACCTTCATTTGCTTCCACTTGTTCAACTTTTTCACTCACTTCTTTGTTTCCACTCATTTTCTTCAAAATCTTTTCACTATTTGCACCCTTTTTCTTTACATCTTGAGTTTGATTCATCTCTTGAAACTTTTTTATTTTTCTTCCATCAACTATTCCAGCACCAACATTCTCTTTCTGAACTAACTCATAAACATGATCAAGTTTTTTATTTCTATTTTCTTTCTTGATTCTATCCTCAAATGACTCATTTGCAACCTCACTTGCTTTTGATCTTCCTTCACTTATCTCTTCTTGCAATAAACATTCATCTCTTTCAATTTTTGTGTTTTTGTTGAAACCCTTGTCTTTTTCATTTTGTATCTTCTCATTCACTTTCTTCACAAACTTTCCAGTTTTTTCACCTTTTTCATTGACATCTTCATTTTTCTCCTTCTCTTGAAACTTATGTGTTATCTTTGTTAATCCTTCTCCTTTCAACTTTACTATACCATATTCAATTTTATCTTCCTCGTCTTGAACTATTGCATTTGTTCTCTCCTTAAATTCTTCTTCTTCTTCTTCTTCTTCTTCTTCTTCAAACTTTACTTTCTTCACAAATGGTACAACTTTTTCATTCTCTTCGAGACCTTTTGTTTTCTCAATCTTTGTATCCTTTAGGTTCTCTCTTGTATCAAATTGTGAGTCTAACATTTTCATTTTTAATTCTTCTTTTGCATCCTTGGTATCTTGAGATCTACTTTCACTTACATCGTCTGATAAATTAGATTCATATTTTCCCTTTTTTACACCTTTCTTGAAGTCTTCATTTTCTTCTTTTTGTATCCTTTTATTTACTACCTTCCCAAACTTTTCGATTTTTTCACCCTTTTCATTGAGATCTTTACTTTCCCCCTTATCTTGAAACTTTCTTCCATCATCATGGATCTTTATAGGTCTCTTTCCTTTCAACTTTACTATACCAAATTCAATTTCATCATCCTCATCATAGACTCTTTTAGCATTAATTCTCTCCTTGGATTCTTTTCCTTCCATTTTTTCCATCAAACTTTCACTTTCAACCAAAGCTTTTCTAGTAACCTCTTTTTGTTCTTCCTCCTTTGCAATATTGAATCCTTTACTTTCATCGATTTCTGTAACTTTATGTTTCAACTCTCCTGTCACATTATTTGAGTCTTCATCCATTTCTTTTATAGTGTTCTCCTTTGCATGTTGTCGATCACGTTCCTTAAATTCATTCTCATTCTTTTCATTTTCCTCTTGCATTGTCTCTTTCGTATTTCCTTTCTTTATTTTCACATGGATCCTTTTGAATCTTTCACCTTCACCCTTTTCCTCAAAGTATCCAATCTCTTTGTCCACCATTTCCTCTTTCACATTTATGGATTCTTGAATCTTTTGAACATTTAATCCGTCACTTTCATCAAAATTACTTTTTCTTAAGTCTTTAGGAAACTCTTCATTTATTTTTATGACTTCCAATGGGATGGTATCTCCAAACATGGTTTTTTGAACATCTTCATCAATGACTTCAAAAGGCGTGTTTTCAGATTCCCTTCCTCCATTCATCTCCCCTTTAGTGCTTTTACTTTTCTTCATTTGTGGAAGTCTAGGTTCTCTAAATTCATTTTGGTCTATATTCCCAATGTTATGATGAATATGCTCATTTAGACTTTGTTCCATAATATTTTCTTTCAACACTTCTTTAAGGCTTTCTTTAGAGTCACACATTGATCCTCCAATTTTCTTTTCTTTTAACTCTTCACTTGGTTGAGTCAAAGACTCTTCAAAAACTCTTTGGCTTGAATCTACAATGTTATGTGAGACACCTTCCTCATCTTGTTCTATTTCTTTACTTCTCTCCTTCGATTCTTCTTCTTCCTCCTTTACAACATTGAATCCTTTAATTCCTTCGATCTCTGCAACTTCTTGTTGTCCATCTCCCTTAATTCCATTCTCACTCTTTTCAATTTCCTCCTGCATTATTTCTCTTTTATTCTGGACTTTCTTTTCTTCCACATTCGTCCTTTTAAGTATATCACCTTCATCCTTCGCTTTAAAATATTCAATCTCTTTTACCTTTCTTTTGACATCTTTGGTTTCTTGCATTTTTAGAACATTCAATCCTTCAGTTTCCTCATGAGTTCTTTTAGGTAAGTTCTTATGAAACTCTTCATTTTGTTTTTCATCTTTAGTTTCCGTCTTAGGATTTATGAAATCCTTATGAACTTCGTCATTGACTTTAAAAGGTTCAAGTTTTGATACCTTCATTGCTCCAAAAGGTCCCATGCTACTTTCTTTCACACTTTCGTTAATACCTTTTATTTTATCAATCCTTGTATTCTTTAGTCCTTCTCTTGTATCAACTGGTGAATCTAACATTTTCGTTGGAAAACCTTCCTTGACAACATTGCTTGCTTTTGATCTTTCTTTACTCATCCCTTCTTCCAAAAAACATTCATCTTTTTCTTTTGGTATGTTTTTCCTAAAACCTTCATTTTCTTCATTTTGTACCTTCTCATTTTTTTCTCTTATCATTTTCTTCATATACTTTTCAATATTTACACCCTTTTCATTGGCACCTTCATCTTTAGTTTGTTCAATCTCTTGAAACTTTTGTATTTTTCTTCCATCAAATTTTCCATTGTTTACATTATCTCCCTCAAAAGACTCATTTGGTTCACCGTGACTCTTTGTAGAACCATCTACTTTCAACTCTATTATACCATGTTTATTTTTATCTTCCTCGTTGATTATTTCCTTGGTTTTATCCTTGTATTCACCTCCTTCCTTTATTAAACTTTCGTCTTCAACTAATGCATCATTGATAACCTCATTTTCTTCTTCTTCATTCACAAAATTTAATCCTTTACTTTCTTTGATTCGTGCAAACTTCTCGTGACCACTTTCCTTAGGTCCATTCTCACTAATCTTTATAGATTCCTCTCCTTTCAACTTCACTATACCATACTCAATTGTATCTTCCACGTCTTGGTTTATTTCTTTAGTTCTCTCTTTGTATTCAACTCCTCTCACTATTAAACTTTCATTTTCAACTAATGCTTCTTTGATGACTCCGTTTTCTTCATCCTTATTTTCAAAACTGAATCTTTTACTTCCTTCGATCCCTACAAACTGTTCTTGAACACTTTCTTTAATTCCTTTCCCACTCTCTTCAATTTCCTCTTGAATTTTCTCTCTTGTATTATTTCCTTTCTTTTCTTCCACATGCATCCTTTCGATCCTTTCACCTTCGCCCTTCTCCATAAAACATTCAACCTCTTTACTCACCATTTCTCCATTCACAAATTTGGTTTCTTGCATCTTTTCAACATTCAATCCTTCCCTTTCTTTTGAAGTACTATTAAATAAGTTCTTAGGAAACTCTTTCTTTATAATCACCATTCCACCATCAAACCTTTCCTTACCACCAAGCTTTTCTAAACCACATTCTTGATCTCCATTTTTAGTTTCCATCTTAGGCTTTATCATTTTATTTTGAAAATCTTGATTACCTTTGAAAGGTAACTTTTCATATTCTCCTGTATTCATTTTCCCTTTAGTGGTTATAGTTTTTTCCATTTGAGGAATCCTAGACTCTTCAAATTCATTTTGGTTTATACAACCAATGTTACTAGGAATATGACCAACTACATTTTGTTCAACTTCTAACACCTTCGTTGCTTCAAATGATTCCATGCTATTTTCTTTCTCAGTTTCTTCATAATATGCTTTAGACTCTTTTTGTTTTGACTCTCCACTTTGTTGAATCATACACTCTTCAAAAACTCTTTGACTTGTTTCTGTAATGTTATGTGAGACACCTTTACCAATATCTTCTACCTTACTATCTTCACTCCTCAAGTTAGATTCTTCTTTTTCTTCTTCTTTTATAGTCCTTCCAATTATATCCCTATTTACATCATCATGCCACTTGTTAGCACTTCCATTATCCATCTTTTGATCCTCGAATTCTTTATCTTTGCCCATATCTTCAAATTTATTTGAGATGAATACATCAACACCTTGATCTCGTTCTAATTTCTTCGTCACATCATATTCTTCTTTGCCACCCTTGTCTCTCGCACTCTCCCTATTTCCATTTTCAATTCTCAATTTAGAATCTCCAACTTCTTTTTCTATTGTTTCTTCATTTATATCCTTGTTGGTTTCATTAAGCATCTTCTCCATATCTCCTAATGTCTTCAATGCTTCACATGTTTCCTTTCCATCATTTTCTCTTATATCTTTTATCTTACTATCCTCAATCCTCAACTTGCATTTTTCATTTTCTCTTATGTTCCTATTAACTTCATCATTTCCATCTTCAATTCTTAACTTAGATGCTTTAACTTCTTCTTGTGTTATGATCTCTTTATTAACTTTCTTTTTTGTATCATCAAGCATCTTCTCTATAGCATTTTCACTTCCTTCCATATGTTGAAATTCACAATCTTTTGACCCTTTATGGCTTGTTTCACCAACACTACTAGAAACATGATCAATTTCACTTTTCTCTTGTTCCTTAAATTCCTCAATCTTAAGACCGTAAATCCCTTTTACCAATTTTGGCATGACAATATTCATCATCCATTCCTCTTCATTGTAACTTGCTTTGATCTTATCCAAATTCACACCATGAGGAATTTTGAAAACCTTATTGAAACCTTTAACATCAACCACTTTCCTTTGCATCACCCATCCCATCATCACCATTTCTTGAATTGGTTTCTTTCCAATAATTGATATCTTATTCCCATCTTTACTAATCTTAATGTCAATGTTATTTCTCTTATAACCTGTGTATGCATGGATATTTTACAAGGTATATAAAGTAAAAGATAAAAGCCAAAATAAAATATCAGGGACTATTAAAAAAAAATGCCGAACCAAATCGAATCGTAGAATAAATGAATTGAAGTTGAAATAATTAAACTGATAATAACCTAAATCATATTGCATAAACAGTTTTAGAACTTAATCAAATAAAGAATAAATTGAATCAAAACTGAACAGAAATCAAATCAAAACTGAAAATTATTTTCAGATAATTTTATATCGTTCAAATTCAGAATCGGTATACCAATCAAATAGATTTGATTTGGTTTTGGATAAATTGAAACTCTTCGGTTTGATTTTACTATGATTCGGTTCGTTTTCTGACTTAAATGTACCGTGAACGACCTAAAAGCTATTAAATTAATTTTGCATGAATTGAAATCAAAATTTGTAAATTTTATAGGAACAAAAGTAGATTTAATTTAGAAGAAAAAAATATAGAATGATAGAAGAAATTGACCTTTGAGATTGGCAGTGAGGATGAACATGGTGTTGGTTTCTCTAGAATGAAAAACTGGTCCTGCATCCTTCATAAATTGATACTCAGAGATGGAATCAATATCATCTTTAGTTTTAGTGATTTTGAGTCCTAATTCTAGCTCCATCTTTGTTGTTGCTAAATTATTCTCTTAGAAAAACAAGGGTAAAATATTTGAATTATAAATGACTAATAAACATGAACATGATGTGTTGAAAATTGTTGCTTCTAGAATGCTTTAGCCTCAAAATAGTTTCAGCTATGGGAAAAGTATATATTCTTTTCTCCCTCATGTAGCTCTTGTGGGTGGTGTCGGTAGAAAATATGAGGCTGCTTAAACCTGTTTGTATTTATTGTATTTCTTTTGTTTCATAAAAAATTAGTGATGACTTGTGTTGCAAACTTGATATAATAAAACTAAATATTATTTTGACATAAAGTTGAACCTATAGACAATGTAAATTATTCGATTTTTCTCATTAATTTTCTCTCTCTTTTTCAATCAAAGTGAGAAGAGAGAAAAAGTGAGCCTTGGATTAAAAGTTATGCTATTTTGACGTAGACATAAATATTTATACTAAATACTATTCACGGTAAATATATTATATGGTGAATAACTCACCATATATTTATCATGCTTATAGGCGAATAGTGATTTTTTAAATTTTCTTAATTAAAAATTTGTGTAAAGATTTTGGTTAACGGTGTATAAACACTTGATAATATAATTTATAATTTGGTTAATATGATATTAAAAGGTAATGTAAGTGGTAAAATAAAGTTGATTAATTGAATACATAAAATTGATAAATATAGTATATAATTAGTTATTTAATGTTCTATCATAAAAAAAAATATTTGAAAAATTAACTTTGTTTAATGATATGTAAAATGTTGAGTAATATAATTTATAATTTGATTAATGAGTATCCAAACACAAATAATTTTAAGTAGTAAAATAAAATTGATTAATGAAGGATAAAATATTGGCTAATATAGATCATAATTTAATGTCTGAAAATAGTTAATATTATGTATTTTATTGGTTAATAAAATAGTGAAAGTGATTAATGAGTTATGTTTAAAATAAGTGGCTAATAACTTACATATTTATGATTAATGAAATGATGAAATTGATTAATAACACATTCTTATATTTATATTATAAAAATATTTTTTTATATATTTTCATAAATAATATTTTTATTATTAATAATGATATTTATTTTTAAAAACACGATTCTCCATATAAATATAAATACGATGTACAGTATTTGGTGTAAATAATTATGTGTGAAAATAGCATAATTGTAGATTAAATATCAATTATATATCAATCATTTTTAAAGATTAACATTATGCATCATTCTTATGATTAGCAATCAACCCAAACCCAAAAGTTTTTATTTTTAATTTTTAATTTTCACCCTTTATAAATTTAATGATTAATCAATTATAGATATATCGATGTTGGTCGATATTTATCTTCTGGTGTTGATGAGGATGTCTTTAGTATATTGCATTCTACAATGAAGTGTATACCTATAAACACTTCGACAATCAAGTCAGTGATGATTAAAACTATGAGGTTTAAACTTTAGAATAGTGTGACCAGTCCTTAGTCACTCATTAGATTTTATAATTGTCATCTAGTATTTAAAGGTCCTAAAACCTTCTTTAAGGACATATGTCTCAGACAATAGATGTCATAAGATCTCGCGAGTCTTGTCATTTAACATCCTTTGACAATTAATCAACCTAGATCAAGTGTAATTTTGGGGGTATGACTATCTCTTTGTTTAAAGGTCCTAAACTATGTTCTTTGGGGACAACTTCCTCAAAGAGAAGATGTCAGGGGATCTTGCAGACTTTATCATCTGACAAATCTCGAACGCTAATTAGCCTTGACCAAGTATGTTGATAGGTTGTGATCATCCCTTGGTTCACTTTAACTTCTAAGACTTGATGACCAAATATCTTGTGGGGCGGGTCTATGCCTATTCAGAGCAGGTTTCCCCAAGCATTAGTCGACAAGGCCGAATTCTGAATTTTTTTCCAACGTCATAACAACTCAGTGGTGTCCATCATTGAAGTGTATGATCTTTTTTTTCTTGAAGTATGATATATGTTTTTTGGTGGTGAAACAAAACTTACCCTGGTTGTTTGGTCTATGGTTATTCGATAGATTCCTCCAGAGTACATGGAAACTAGTGTAGCACATGTCTAATGTTCTTCACTTTTTATGGACAAAAAAGAGGCATAGGGAATGTATAGACTCCTATTGGTGCATTTGTCCTTTTTCCCTTCCAGGATGTTGCGTAAATTTACATTATCCTTTAGATCCTTTCGACCTTTTTTCCACGTTACTCCAAACCCTAGGTATAGGTTTCCTCAGGTGATTTGTGCATTAGTGAATCGTGTAGAACTTAAGGCCAAATGATGATTTTGTGGGGACAAAATTGCCTTCAGGAATTACAAATGGTTATTGGATTGGTCTATTGGCGTCCCTCTAGACTTCCAACCTCCCAACTGTTGGATTTAGTCATTTCATATTCTTATGTTTGATCAGGAGTACTTATAAAAGAAATAGCATTCCAAATTTAGTCCTTTTTCCTTCTACTATTTTCCACATCCCTAAAATTGCTTACTTCTTGCATTTACTCTTCTAGAATGTCTCTTGGGGCTTCAATTATATTATTGGTTCATTTCTTTGAGGTTACTTAAATCCAAAGTCTCTTCGTCCATTTATAAATGATGAGCATATTTCTTATGACAATTACCTTGTCATCTACGGAGAATCTGAAACTGTTGGTTTTTATTGTATGTGCCTACTCTGGTTTCTTTGTTTAGGGGTTACATCCTTCCCGTCCTAACTCAATTTCTCCTACCCATAATGGTTATATCTGGTTACATGTGTAGTTCCTTTATGTTTGTGTTTTTGTGAATTGTACATTCACTTCTTATTTTTCCTTTCATGGGTGGCAGTGACATCCCTGATATTGAGCTATATGCTTGCAAATACATATATTCATGTACAATTGATCTTAGTAGAAGATGATCCTTGGTAATTTGATGTTGACAACACATAATTTCAAACGACGTTCAATGAAGTCATTAAAGATCTTTGATCAAGAAAACTTTGGTGATGACTTCTATCAAGAAGTCATATCACACCTCATTAGATAGAAGAAGTCAAGTCCCATTTGAAGTATTGAATCTATGGTTATTATAGCAAGGGATATTGAAGCTTCAAGATTGTGAAAGAGAGGAAGTGGGGAAATTCACCTGATCTTATGTCTAAGTGATCATTATATTGTAAATGTATAAGAGTAACTCCTAAGAGACTAAGGCAACTCTCTCTCTCTCACACACACACACAAATACACACACACACACACACACACACACACACATACACACACACACACACACACACGCGCGCGCACGCACACACACACATAAAAATAGTATTAGAGCTCTTTTTTTTTTTATTAAACACCTTAAGTCTCTTAAAACCTATCAAGGCTTGTGTTGAATTTACTAAGAAGTATTTCTAGTCAATTTGAGAAGTTTTTACACTAACTAATCAATTAAGCACTTATTACAGACTATTAGGCCAAGAATAATATATTCATAATTGATTAGAAACACTTCTAATTGATTAGGACACTATCCATTTGAGGTTTTCTTTTTTTTTTTGAATTAGGGTGTCCGAATTTTTGAGCTCATAATTGATTATCCCTATGGCATAATTGATTATGACATTTCATTTGGCCCATGTATCATTTCCTTTTTGAGCCAAATCATTTTCTATATAAAGGATGTTTGTCCTTATTTGAAATCACACAAGAATTCATATTTCTACTATTCATTTCTTTTTTTCTTATATTCTCCTCTCCTTTTTTATATTCTTTCACTAAATTTGTCTTAATGCCTTGTGAGTGAAAAGTACTTATGAGATTTTAGTTATCTTGGTGTTCATCTATTTTTTTTCAAGAGCGTGATTCTGTTGAAGTGTTTATCTTGTTTTTTTATTAAGGTTAGCATGTCAAAATCTTTGTTTGCTTTTTGAGATCAGGCGGTTAAAATATAGTTTTTGGTTCATGAGCTTAGCTTGTGAAAAACTTTTGTTTGGTTCGAGGGATCAGCCTGTGTAAAATCTCTCAGTTGATTATAAGAAGGTTCTTGGGAAAAACCTATTACAAGCTCACATATATTATTTTAGTCGAAATCTAAAGAATAAATTCTTGGGGAGAGGAGTAGGCCAAGATATCGTCCGAACCTCTATAAGTCCTAGTGCAATCTATCTAAGCTTTATGTCTTTACTTTCCTTAACATTTCAAAATTTCAGTTTTGTTACACTTTTATCTCTTTTTTTAACTATACTAACACAAATTATTGTTTCAAGTAATAAACTTTTTAATCTAACAAATTTTTTTAAATATCACAATTCAATCCCCTCTCTTGTGCTTGAAGTTAATTGTTCAACAAATGGCATCAGAGAGTAACTCATGTTAAAGACTAATTTCCCCAAGAAGAAGGAAATGACTCCAAGTGATTCACTAAACAAACCCCCATTCTTTAATGGAGAATAATATAGTTTATAGAAAGAGAATATAAGAATCTTCATTGAAGGAATTGATCTTGGTATTTGGAAGGTTGTGAAAAAAGTTTAAATCTAGCATGAATACCTTGTAAGAACAAAAATTGTTCTACAACAGATTCCAAGATTTTGATGATAACAAAGGACGAAACCAAAAATGGCACTCTAACAAAAAGTTTCTAAGTGTGCAGGAATCTAAACAAAAAGAAAGGAATCTGATTGCGTCATCAGATACAGAATCATATCAGATACAAATTATCAGAAGCATCTGAAGTAGTAACGCGCTCAAGATGTTCTAACTCTGAGCAAAACAGCAAAAACATCAGAGGCATCTGAACAAGGAGTACGCTCTAGAAGTTCTGACTCTGAACAAAGGTATATCTAAATTCCAGAAGCTCTCAGCGTCATCTGAAGACATCATCAGAACCCTAAGAGATCAAAACATCAGAAGCTCCGAATCCACATAGCAAGATCTCAGATTAACAGAGTCACATAGACCTTGATTATGGATTTCCTAAATCAGAAAGAGTAACGTCAACTTCGAATTTAAATGGAAAGGAACTATTATTGGAAAGAAGTCATTCAGGGAGACAAAGTTGTTTTAGCAAGAAACAACAAAAGTTATGGCATTAATTCCGATTCAAGATTAAATATCTGCCATAAATATCAACGGTCCTTTCATCTCTATATAAAGGACAACAAACAGCATTGAGAGACACACCAACACGCAAAAACTCTTTCTTCTCTCTCTCTCAATCTTTCACGAAGCTTTTGCTTAGAACGTGAAACATTCTTTTGTTCTTACTGTTGTAATATTTGCTTTATCCTAGAAGCACTCTAGATTACAAAGTCTTTTTTATCTATTACTTTATTTCCTCAAGTGACTCTGCGCAGTCTGTATACTTGAGAGGACTAAGAGATCTTTCTCTTAGACGTCGGTTGTAATAATCTTTCAAGATTAGTGGATTAAGTCCTTATTGAAGGCGAAATCACCTTGGCCGGGTGGACTGGAGTAGCTTTGTGTTATAAGCGAACCAGTATAAATTCCTTGTGTGGTTTTATTCTCAAAAAGCGCTTATTTTCCAAAACAATTCAAACCCCCCTTTCTTGTTTTTCTCACCTTCAATTGGTATCAGAGCTTCGGCTCTGTTATTGATTTTCTAATCAAACACTTAACAGTGTAGAGAGATCCAGAACGAGAAAAACCATGGCCCACACAAATGAAAGAGACAATTACAATGCTAAGCCTCCTGTCTTTGATGGAGAAAAATTCGACTACTGGAAAGATATGATTGAGAGCTTCTTTCTAGGCTATGATGTTGATCTCTGGGACATTGTCACAGATGGATACAAACCTCCTGTCACAGAGGATGGAGTTGAAGTTCCCAGAAGTATGATGTCAGATGATCAGAAGCAAGTTTTCAAAAATCATCACAAGGCCAGAACCATACTTCTCAATGCTATATCTTACAACGAGTATGAAAAGATCACCAACAGAGAAACAGCCAAAGACATACTTGACTCTCTGAGGATGACTCATGAAGGAAACTCTCAGGTTAAAGAGACAAAGGCTATGGCGCTTATCCAGAAATATGAAGCCTTCAAAATGGAGGATGACGAAGCCATAGAGGTAATGTTCTCCAGATTCCAAACTCTTATTGCAGGTCTCAAAGTTTTAGACAAAGGGTACACAACTACAGACCACGTCAAAAAGATAGTCAGAAGCTTGCCAAAGAAGTGGAGACCCATGGTCACTGCTCTGAAGCTGTCTAAGGATCTGAACAATATCAGTCTTGAAGAGCTTGTCAGTTCTCTCAGAAGCCATGAGATAGAACTAGAGGAAGACGAACCTCAGAAGAAGAACAAGTCTGTAGCATTAAAGTCCAGATCTGAAAGACGCAAATCTGACAGAACCAAAGCATTCCAGGCCGAGACAGAAGATGCAGATGACTCTGAACAAGAAGATTCTGATGAGGAAGAAGAATTGTCCCTCCTGACCAGAAGAGTTAAACAACTCTGGAAAAAGAGGAACAACAACTTCAGAAGACCAAAACCCAGAGGGGATCGATCAGAATCAACCTCAAAAGGTAAAACTAACAAAGATATTACTTGTTATGAATGTAAAGAAACAAGTCACTACAGGAATGAATGCCCCAAGCTAAAGAAAGATAGTTCCAGAAAAGAAAGTTTCAAGAAAAATACCTTCAGGACAAAGAAAGGATTAATGGCTACCTGGGATGATAGCGAATCTGACTCATCAGAATCTGACTCTGATGAACAGGCCAATGTGGCATTCATGGCTACCACATCCAGGAACAGTTCAGATGAAGAATCTGAAGAGGTATTTTCTGAACTCTCTCTATCTGATCTAGAATCATGCTTGTCAGAAACTCTTAACTCATATCAGAAATTAAAACAAAAGTTTAAAGCAATAAAAGGCTGTCTTGAAGAAAAATTTGAAGAATGCGGCAAACTTGAGATGACAATTCTAAAACGAGAAGATGAAATCAGATCTTTAACATTACAAAGAGATGCAGCAAATAAAAATCGCTTAGAACTGGAAGAAGCGTTATCTCAAGCTCCACAGACTTCAAATACGATAATTTATAAATACGAAGAAGCCTTTCAAGAATTTCTGAAAAATGGGATAGGAAGGAGTGTTATGGCATCCATAATTTATGGAGTCAGTCAAAACAATAAAAAGGGATTTGGGTATGATCCTAAGGAAGATAAAACTTCTACTAGTGACCAACTTAAATCTCCATTTTCATATCACTACACACACACACAAGAACAAAAATTTTAAAATGCTAGAAAACCCAAAGTTATAAGAAACTCTGGGAAAACTAATTAGAAAGGACCCAAGAGACTCTGGGTACCAAAAGATAAGATTGTTTATGTTGCAGATATCCTATGCAGCAAAGTTCAAACACCAGTCATGGTACCTGGACTCTGGATGCTCGCGACACATGACGGGAAGAAAGTCTATGTTCCAAAGCCTGAAACTTAAAGACGCTGGATTCGTTGGCTTCGGAGGAGATCAGAAAGGAAGGATCAGAGGCTCCGGAACTATTGGTAATGGTACTCTTCCCTCTATATCTGATGTCCTTTACGTAGAAGGATTAATGCATAACTTGCTATCCATAAGTCAATTAAGTGATAACGGTTATGACGTGATCTTTAATCAAAAAACATGTAAAGCCATAAATCAAAACAATGGTTATGTCCTATTCACAGGCAAGAGGAAAAACAATATTTATAAAATTAATCTTTCTGATTTAAAAGAACAAAATATGAAATGCCTGATGTCTGTTCACGAAGAGCAATGGGTATGGCATAGACGATTGGGCCACATTAGCATGAGAAAACTATCTCAGCTAAATAAACTCGAGTTAGTCAAAGGCCTACCTAAACTGAAGTTTTCTTCAGATGCCCTATGTGAAGCATGTCAGAAAGGAAAATTTTCAAAAACTTCCTTCAAAAAGAAAACTATTGTTACCACCTCTAAGCCTCTGGAACTTCTTCACATTGATTTATTTGGTCCTGTGAAAACAGCATCAGTCAATGGAAAGAAGTATGGACTAGTCATTGTTGATGATTTCAGTCGCTGGACATGGGTGAAATTCCTAAAGCACAAGAGTGAGTCACACTCTGTATTCACTAGTTTCTGCTCCAAAGTGCAAAAAGAATTTGACTCTAAAGTTATTAGAGTCAGAAGTGATCATGGTGGAGAATTTGAAAACAAAGATTTTGAGGAATTATTTGACTCTAATGGAATATCCCATGATTTCTCCTGCCCTAGAACTCCACAACAAAATGGAGTTATAGAGAGGAAGAATAGGACACTCCAAGAGATGGCCAGAACCATGATCAATGAAACGAATGTGGCTAAGCACTTTTGGGCCGAAGCTGTAAATACAGCGTGTTATATTCAGAATAGAATCTCCATAAGACCTATTCTGGAAAAGACTCCCTATGAACTGTGTAAAGGAAGGAAACCAAACATTTCATATTTCCATCCATTTGGATGTTCTTGCTTTATTTTAAACACTAAAGATCATCTGAACAAGTTTGATTCCAAAGCACAGAAAGGTATTACGTTAGGATACTCAGAACGCTCTAAAGGCTACAGAGTATACAATACAGAAACCAAAATTGTGGAAGAATCAATTCATGTCAGAATTGACGATAAGCTTGACCCTGAAAAGTCAAAGCTAGTTGAAAATTTTGCAGATTTAGAAATCACTCTTGCAGGATCTGATAAAGCTCCAGAAGCAACTGCCACTCAGAACTCTGAGGAAATTCATTCCCCAATAATCCCAAAGAAAGCTAAAAGTCGCATCAACGTATCTGAAGATTTGAATCTGGGCAACAAAGACGAACCTGTCAGAACCAGATCTACCTTCAGGACCTCTGAAGAAACGCCTCTAGGACTAGTGTCTCTGATCGAGCCTACGTCCTGTGATGAAGCACTTCAAGATAACGACTGGGTTTCAGCTATGCAAGAAGAGTTAGATCAATTCACAAAGAATGATGTCTGGGATCTTGTTCCCAAGCCCAGAAGCACTCACGTTATTGTAACCAAATGGGTATTCAGAAACAAGCTGAATGAGAAAGGAGAAGTCGTCAGAAACAAAGCTCGACTGGTAGCTCAAGGTTACAGTCAACAAGAAGGTATTGACTACAATGAAACCTTTGCTCCAGTCGCAAGGTTAGAATCTATTCGTCTTCTTGTATCTTTTTCTATTAACCATTCTATTAAATTATATCAAATGGATGTCAAGAGCGCATTCCTTAATGGTTATATATCAGAAGAAGTGTATGTCAACCAACCTCCAGGTTTTGAAAATCCAAATTTTCCAGAACATGTTTTTAAACTTAAAAAATCTTTATATGGACTTAAACAAGCTCCCAGAGCTTGGTATGAATGTTTAAGTAACTTTCTTCTGGAACACAATTTTATCATAGGGAAAGTTGACTCCACACTCTTCTGTAAGAACCTTAACAATGATCTCATGATATGTCAGATATATGTTGATGATATTATTTTTGGTTCTGCTAACGTCTCTGTTTGTCAAGAATTCTCTGAGTTAATGCAGGCAGAATTTGAAATGAGCTTAATGCAAGAACTAAAGTTCTTTCTAGGAATTCAAATTAACCAAACTTCAGAAGTCACGTACGTTCATCAAAGCAAATACATAAAAGATGTTCTGAAGAAATTTGACATGGCTGAATGCAACTCTGTAAAGACTCCCATGCATCCAACATGCATTCTTGAAAAGGAAGAAGTCAGTAAAAAGGTTTGTCAAAAGCTCTATCGTGGTATGATAGGCTCCATTCTCTATCTGACTGCTACTCGACCTGATATTCTCTTTAGTGTCTGTCTATGTGCCAGATTCCAATCAGATCCTAGAGAAACTCACTTAACAGCAGTTAAGAGAATTTTCAAATATCTGAAAGGAACTCCTAACCTGGGCCTGATGTATGAGAAAACATCAGAGTATAGACTTTCGGGTTACTATGATGCAGATTATGCAGGAGATAGATTGGAACAAAAAAGCACATCTGGAAATTGTCAGCTCCTAGGAAATAATCTAATATCCTGGGCCAGCAAAAGACAGTCAACTATCGCTCTATCAACTACAGAAGCAGAATACATCTCAGCATCACTGTGCACAACTCAGATGCTCTGGATGAAGAATCAGTTAGAAGATCTGTAAATCTTCGAGAGTAACATTCCTATCTTTTGTGATAATACCGCTGCCATTTGTTTAAGTAAGAATCCCATTTTACACTCCAGAGCTAAGCACATTGAAATAAAACATCATTTTATCAGAGACTATGTTCAGAAAGGGATAGTAACATTGAAGTTCATTGATACAGATCATCAATGGGCAGATATCTTTACTAAGCCTTTAGCTGAAGATATATTTCTTTTTATCTTAGAAAATCTGAACATTCAAAATTGCCCTGAATAAATTGTGCCTCTGAAAATGTAAAATGAGACTCTGACAAAAACAAATGAGCTTCTGCCTCTGACTCTGATACTCCTACCAAGTTAAGAAGATATCTGAGTTAGAAATCTCCAGGAACCAATCCTTTGGTATTCCTGAAGATCAGATACATCAACACGTGGAGTGAATTGCGTCTAACCTTGGAACTTCTAGACAGTTGTCCAGAAGAAATTCAAAGGACAGACGTTTGAGATCTCCTCGAGCAGTGTGCATACTGTTGGGATTAGACATTCATTAATGAGCCATAATCATTTCTCCCTCTAAGCGTGCTAACTTGGTTTTTGTGCTAAACTCTGATTGTTGTGTCGTTTTGCATGCAGTTCGTTTTAGTATATAAACACTTTTCTCACATTGTGCACACACTTCACTCTCACTCACTTTCTCAAACCAGCTCTCTCAGGCATTTCTGCAAGCAGAGCTGTTGAAGAACAGAGTGCTCTGACTCAGGGGGAGTCCTCTACTGTCATTCCTATGGTTCTCAAGACGCTTGAAGAACTTCAGAAAGACCAGAAGGAACTCAAAGCCAGAATGGACAAACAGGACACCGTCAACGACAATATCCAGAACCTGCTGACTCAACTGCTTCAGAGAATGCCTCTTCCTCCCAACCCTTAGGCACTTAGGATCTTTTGCTTGTTGCCCTGCTTATCTTTGTTTCTGATGTTTGTTTTTCTTGCCCTTATCTCTGATGTCTGTTATCTGAATATATACAATGTTTTGTTGATTATTTTGTTTAAGTCTTTTTGATTCTGACAAAAAGGGGGAGAAATCAAATATAGCTCTGATGAAAAATTGCCTAATACCTTAAGCACTCTGCAAACATACTATTCCTTAAAAATAAATTCTTCTAACACTGGACTTAAGAAATTGCAGAAGGTATCAAGAAACTTCATTGCTTGGAAGCTCTGGTAAGAACTTCTGAACTCCCTAGCCTATCTCAGGGGGAGCTCACTTCTATCTGATCTGATATTTTTTGAATGTTTCATCTGCTAATTGAGTTTGTTTTGTCATCATCAAAAAGGGGGAGATTGTAAGAACAAAAATTGTTCTACAACAGATTCCAAGATTTTGATGATAACAAAGAACGAAACCAAAAATGGCACTCTAACAAAAAGTTTCTAAGTGTGCAGGAATCTAAACAAAAAGAAAGGAATCTGATTGCGTCATCAGATACAGAATCATATCAGATACAAATTATCAGAAGCATCTGAAGTAGTAACGCGCTCAAGATGTTCTAACTCTGAGCAAAACAGCAAAAACATCAGAGGCATCTGAACAAGGAGTACACTCTAGAAGTTCTGACTCTGAACAAAGGTATATCTAAATTCCAGAAGCTCTCAGCGTCATCTGAAGACATCATCAGAACCCTAAGAGATCAAAACATCAGAAGCTCCGAATCCACATAGCAAGATCTCAGATTAACAGAGTCACATAGACCTTGATTATGGATTTCCTAAATCAGAAAGAGTAACGTCAACTTCGAATTTAAATGGAAAGGAACTATTATTGGAAAGAAGTCATTCAGGGAGACAAAGTTGTTTTAGCAAGAAACAACAGAAGTTATGGCATTAATTCCTATTCAAGATTAAATATCTGCCATCAATTTCAACGGTCCTTTCATCTCTATATAAAGGACAGCAAACAACATTGAGAGACACACCAACACGCAAAAACTCTTTCTTCTCTCTCTCTCAATCTTTCACGAAGCTTTTGCTTAGAACGTGAAACATTCTTTTGTTCTTACTGTTGTAATATTTGCTTTATCCTAGAAGCACTCTAGATTACAAAGTCTTTTTTATCTATTACTTTATTTCCTCAAGTGACTCTGCGCAGTCTGTATACTTGAGAGGACTAAGAGATCTTTCTCTTAGACGTTGGTTGTAATAATCTTTCAAGATTAGTGGATTAAGTCCTTATTGAAGGCGAAATCACCTTGGCCGGGTGGACTGGAGTAGCTTTGTGTTATAAGCGAACCAGTATAAATTCCTTGTGTGGTTTTATTCTGAAAAAGCGCTTATTTTCCAAAACAATTCAAACCCCCCTTTCTTGTTTTTCTCACCTTCATACCTCTGTGTCACCTACCTCATTTATGGCCTTAGTTGGGTCAGCCCCAGAATATGTAACCAACATCTCGTTGGCTTCCTCTCGACCGAGCCTTTGGAGGTCCAGTAATTTTTCCCTTATGGGAATATACAATAGGAATGAGACGTCATTGAGGGTGATGGTCATCTTGCCAATAGAAAGGTAGAAATATGACGTTTCTGAGTACCATCTCTCTATAAATGTCGTTTGCTACTTATGGTAGTGTACGCAGAAAATCATAAATCAACAAGACTAGAGTAGTGGATAACATTCGTGAACTAGTCAGCATTGGAATGTTCTAAATATGATATCTTCCTTCAGTGATTTACAAATTTTAAACATGGACGCTCCTATAAAAAAATCATTCATCGTGATTAAATTAGTTTAAAATAGACATATGTAATGCAAAGGTAAATAAATATATATATCCTCCACATATATGCCTAGTAGCATGGTCTCCATAGAGATGAAGTAAGGATGTGTCAAAAGGGCCTTCTGGATAACTATCTACAAGGGCATTAGCAGTAGGTTCCTTCTGGGCTTTAGGGGCTTCAGGTACTTCGTAAATGTGAACACGTGGCCTCGTGAAATAGATGCCTGAGATAGACGACTACGGGAAGTAGAACCATATGGTTATAAATCTCAACCTTATGAACCATCAAACGAGGTATCATCGACTCGTGGTCTCGTAGCCCTGCCCTTAGCCTTCTCACGTCATACTGACGTATGTTAGGACACACTGAAGGAGAATTGCGGTCCAAAACGCAGCGGAAATTAAAATTTTCTCCTTTAGAGATCCTTACGAATGGTCATGATCAGTGATAGAATATTTACCTCTTGTGATGATCGAAACCTTTGGTGCAGATCTCTTGTGACGATCAAAACATTTGATGCAGATTCACGAAGCGATCACGAACGTTGAACGATGACAACGTCTCTACTCAGTCCACACGAACGGGTTCCTTCAATCTCAGTGTTAGCTGGTACGAATGAAGGCTTTGAGTGAGAGAGAGAGAGTGAGAGAAAACGAAAATAATGCAACCGCAATGAATGCTTCTGCACAAGGGTTCTATTTATAGAACCACTTGTGTGGGCTTCAAGCTAAAAAGCCCACTTAAGTGTATTTTGGCCCATATCTTATAATATGCCCAAAATCACTTAAGCCCATGGTACCTTACCATATTTCGTATTCTACTCAAGTACACCGTACCTTACGATGTTCTATAATTCACTTAAGGGCACCGTACCTTATGGCATTCCTTAGTTACTCTATCTCTCACCAATCCGTCCTTTGTGTGTGACCCTGTAGGTTTTCGCGACGTTGGCAATTATATTAAATCATGCATTTAATATAATAAACAGTGAGCGGTATCTAGCAACACATCACTGCTACCCAAGACACGAAAATGTCATGTGATCTGACAAAACCTTCTGTGATAATAATTATGTGTATAATTATCCTTTTGCCCTTATGTCTATATTGAACACAAGGCATAGACCGTGTCATCCTTGTCCAGTTCAATATTGGGCCCGTAGACATTTATCCTGTTATGCAGGATAGGCAAATTCCATCTAGGTCACTCATGTCCCTCAGCATGCTTCGTGGAGTACCCATCAACTGTCTTTATGGTTATCCAGTTACGAACAATGTTGGATCAGCAATAAAGCACTCGACTCTACATCTAGAGTCCATAGTGGTTTCAGGTCGAAGAGTGGTATACACCATTATCACCATGAGAATAACTTATGACACTTTGCATAACTTTCTATATAGTATTCTCATAGCGGGTCAATCCGGTATAAATATTACTCTTAATATTCATACCTATGTTTAAGACTTGATAACTCTTTATCCATGATCCATGAGATGTGATCATCAGTCTACAAACATAATAGTCTTAATGCTTTAATGTTATCCCACTTCACAGTAAAGCTCGACTACGGATACTTTAAGAATAGTGTCCTTATGTTTAATATGTTCTCATGATTAAGTCACACTTAATACATTAAACGGACTATCTATTCCAGGGACTTTATTAATAAACCATAATAAAGAAAATGCCTTTTATTATTAATAAATAATTCGATACAAGTACCAAAAAGTATTGGCCTCTAGGGCTTACACCAACACACACTACCAAGCCTAATTTTGTCAAGTTATTTTTAGCCATTGCACCTATAATAAAACCAAAAAGTCACATCAAAATTCAACTAAAATGCAGGAAGGCACAAATCTGGAGATACATCTCTGAAAATAGTACAGAGAAAATCCGAAGATGCATCTCTAGCTGAACTCACAATTTTCAGCATTGGAAAAACCCTAATTGCTTCCCTAACCTCCAACCAAATAGAAATGCATGTATATATTAGCTACCTATTTTCATTGTACTATTAGTTAATGCAGCTTAAACAATTTATGTTACCTAAAACATCATTCAAAACACACACAAAATTAAATGAGATATTTACCAAATTAGAGTTGTGGATGAGGAGCTTGAATTGAGTGAGTAAGAATGGAATAAAATGCAGCAAATGAAGTAGAATGAAGTGAATGAAACTTGCTCAAGTAGGGTTTGGAAATAGTTTGCAGCAAAAGAGCTGAAATGGAGTTTTTTGAGTGACTTTTTAGAAAATGAAGGAGGAAGAGGGGTCTAAGGCGGGTTAATGAATAAAACGCGTCTAGAGATGCATCTCCGTAAAACTCCCTTAATTTTGAATTAAGGGTGTTTAGTGTTCTAGCTGCAGTATAACTGCGAGCGAGAAAAAGTTAAGTTGGAAGTATTCCGATTTTTATCGTATCCACAAGGATCAGTGTGATATCAAATGTTGTTCAACGGTCTCTACATTTCTAAGCTTGAGATTGTAAAATTTGAATTTAAAAGCTAAAAGATGAAAAACGAATGAATAAATAAATAGAGCTTCAGAGAGATCTGAGAGCTTTACAGGATTGTATTTTATCCACCATACGAACATGTAATTTACCAACCAGTTATCCATAATCTAAAGATTCATAAATATCATCGCATATCGCTCACAACAAGGTTCATGTCTAAACTTCCGTCAAGAGTTCTACTGTATTGTTTAATCGACGATCTCTCATCCTTTAAATAATACAAATCATTAAAAACTGATACCCACGGTGAATGTTAGATCTAAATCTATGTCTAGAGTTTAATGTCTAACAAATGATTATCCCAAATCTAGATTCGAAGAGTATTTCTCAATAACAGTTCTAATCAATAGATAAACAAGTAAACAAGGATAACATCGATATATATTTGTGAATAAATCATACATAATGCCATGATCAGTAAAAATACATGTTATAAAAGTGAACTTACATACAAACCCAACAAGAAAGGGATTACAAGGAGAAGAATGAAGATGAACAAACATCCACTGCGATTTCCAAACGATAGAGGCAAACCCAACTCCGGATCTTCAAGAAGCATCCTAACTTGTTATTTTCTAAGTATCTATCTCTCCTAACTACAAAAATGGTGTTGATGGAAATGGGGTTATAAGTTCCTAAAACCATCCCCTAAAAATTTGTGTACAAATGAATATATATATATGGGATGAAAAAGTGGAATCACGCTAAGCCCAAGCAGAGCTCGCTTAGCGCGATCAACAAAAATGAACTTAAACCGCCCTGATTCAAGCACGCTCCTAGCATACTCCTAGCACGAATTTTCCAAATTATCCATGTCTTTTGTTTCTCTAATCACGCTAGGATCGTGCTAAGCCCAAGCAGGAACTTCAAAAATTGCATTTAGAGGTAAGTCTCACGTCCTTTGATGCTCAAAGCTCCTCCAATGCATACAGATCTACAAAATAAGTTGCAAATGATCAAACTACACAATATATGTACAAAAGTTGAGGTTTATATGAAAAATTAAAATGCAACAAGTCAATAAGTGCCACCAAACTACACACATATTTTAGATTATTTGATACTTATCAAAACTCTCCTCAACTTAAAACTTTGTTTTTCCTCAAACAAGAATCAATTACCCTAAAGAAAATAAAAGAAATTACCAAGTAATCATGATCAACAAGTTTTTACAAACGGAAACAAATGCATTTCAAATTTCAAAAGTGCAAGCAAAGCAATGCTTACCACTATACTACAACAATACAATGACTATGAAACAAAGTCTAAGCACAAAACACATGCTATCTTATATTCTTTGCATCATTCGTATTAACAAAAAGTCTCTTGAACCTTGGAATTATTAGTAGGTTCCATAACACTTTGGTATGAGGATACTTCTTGCGAACATCTGCATCTTCATCACCACTATTATCCTTCACCTTGTAGCGCGACTCATCCCATTTCGGGAATTGATTCAATTTTTCATACCCTTTCTTATATAATATGAAATCATTATGACATGCATGTATTTTGATATACTCCAAACCCATTGTACACAATATTTTCTTGGTCTCATAACTACAGTCTAACAAATTGTTATCTCCTGTTAGCATTTGTTTCAGCAACTTAAGAAATTATGTGAAACTTTTATCCGTCCATCCATTTTTTGCCTTTAGATTAAATAATTTTAACACCACAAACAATTGTATAAAACTTGTGCACCCCTTATATAACGACGTCACATCTTTGTCACTACATAAAGTATCATAAATATGAGGTTTTCTAAAAGAATATTCTCCAATATCACGGATAATATCTTCTAGCCGATCATCCATATTTGCATCAACTTCATGTCTTTGTGACATCTTAGTTTATTTTTTATCAACTTCACCATGCCACGTCCATATTGTATAATCTTGACAAATTGCATCACAACATAGGTGATGGAATATTTCTTTCTTTAATTTTTTTTTATATTTCCACATATTCAAGGAATTCAAGAACTCATTTCTCATACACTAGACATATTCTATCAACTTTCATCCAACTACGATCCATAATACATTATGAAATTTATATCAAAAACTTGTAAAATCATTTAACAATACAAAAATACAATAATACAACAACAACATTCTCAATACAACAACTTACTCAATAACTTTTCAACAATACGGAAAAATAATATATACCATAATACAATAATACAAAAACATTGTCAACAACACATTAACAATCTCAATACAACAACACAATAAGAATGAAACGACTGCAACAACAATATATAACATTCTCAACAACACAAAAACAATCTTAATCTCACTTAATAACAACAACATATAACATTAAATAACAACAAAACCTATAAGTATCTCAACAAATAGCAAAAACCTACAACTCAACATGAATGGTGATCAAATAAGTAATATACCGTAATTATGAAGAAAAGGAAGAGGCCAATAAATTATTTTCGTGTACACTTCTTGAATTTTTGTCTTTGCCCTCCTTGATTTGAACTTGAAATCATGGAGTTTGTTTGGTCTCTGCTATCGCTTTTTTCTGCTCTTTTGCTAGGGCACTTGTGTTATGAAGGAAATAAACTAAAACATGTTATGTTTTAAGTTTAGAGAAACACTTTTCACAACGGTTGACAAAACCAACTGTAGTGATATATTATACACATTACCACTATTTTCCTTCACAAATCCTGTGAAATTATTTAGGGATTTGTCTATAAAACTGAACAAGTCCGCCTTTCACCTTTTTACTAAACCTAACTCATTCCGCCTTCAACCTTCATATTTCATTCTTCAAAAATTAATACATTATATTGAAAATTTTGGTTTAAAGAATAATATTAAGATTCACTTTATCGAGTAATGATATGTTTGAATCTTAACATTTATCTTTAATGCCAAAATTTCCAAGGGTAAGAAGAATGAAGATATTGCATATAAAGCGTGTCTGAGAATGTGAAAATCGTGACTGTCTGTAAAAACTAAACTCTGTATTATTGTGAAAATTAAACTCTATAATTTTGTGAAAGCCAATCTCACTGAGACCGAAAAAATAAACGCATATTTCATTATAGTTGGTAAAACTGACCGTGGTTAATAATAATTTAATTTTAATAAAAATATACAAATTAAGAGGACACGTTTTTTTTTGTAAAAAAAATTGTTGTTGCAAGGATTCGAAGTGTGTAATCCTTAATCTATCACCATAGTTGATAGTATAAATCGTGGTAGAAAATGTGTTAATAAATTAAAGAAAGACTCATAAATAAGAGTTATTACTTTGGTTGATTCATCGACTGAGATGATAAAATATTACTAATTATATAATTTCTAGTAGTGAATTTGTGCGGTTTGTGCAACTTGAGATGGTTCGGTCATGACATCTCAAAGAAGAAAAAAGAAAGAAGTGGTTATGTGACTGAATTGTAACTAAATTCAGTTTGGATAGTTAAAGAGCGGAAGAGATCAATTAGGCAAAAGATACCATTATAAAAATGTATTCATTACATTCATTCATTCTTCTTCAAAATGATACACTACCATAGTTGTTCCACTTATAGTTATTCATGCATAACTTCTTAGTTATACTACATTCATTCATGCATGATGATATTCTATTATACACATGGATTCACGTATATGATAATGATGTAATGCTTTATTTCTTGCATCATAAGCTACTCTCATAACAGAGAATATTGCAATAAAATTCTTTGAAATCATAGAGTTCGTAGTTATGGTGTAACTTTTTTTTGGGATAAATTCTAAAAAGAAGGCTAATTCTTATAACAATAATTTTAAACAAAGTTGAAATACAATATAGACCTTATGAGATAAATCTTGACTACTTTTAAAATACAATATAGGCTGTATCCTGTATGAATTTATCTGGGGGAGGGACAATGTGGAGTGATAAGAAAGTAACCAACCTAACTACTTTTTTAAGTTGATATGACAAACTAACTACTATTCAAACCTTTTTTTTATGAAAGAAATTTAGGATGAAAGGTATGTCTAGAAAAGTCACAATGATTTTGAATAGAATTAAAATTTGATCTAATTAATTTATAAGATAAAATGTATTATTTTATATATGTATATTTTCAATACTATTGGATTCAGTGCGCATAAATAAAATAAATGAGATAAATTTACGATATTATAATAAAATTAGAGTTTAATCTAATTAATTCTTACAAAATCAATTTATAAATGGATAAATATGACGTTATATAAATTTTTTGTAGGTTTTATTTTTAATTAATTTGAAATATGGATTTTTCCAACTAATATTAACATTTATCTTATTTCAATAACATTAGTAAAATTCGATTAAAAGCTTCATAAATTAAAAACATATATTTTTAGCATTAGATCAAACTCTTGGAATTACTATTCAAACATTTCCTTACACACATCTTTAAGGGTTTAAACATAATTCAAACACAATACACATCTTATATATGCAAATAAATAACAAACTATAGAAAATCAAACACTCTCCAAATCATAGCTCAAACTTTATTTAAATACCCTGCAAATAGCACATAACAAACCCTATGTGATCTTTCTGAGCTTGATTATAATTATCATGTTCATCAAAAGAGATGGTGGTGCTTTTTTCCATGAGCCTCTTCATCTTCTTTCTTAGCTTCTTTTTTCTCATGGTGTTCATGGTAGGTAAAACCACCGGATCCCACGGCGGCAGCCGCCGCAATCTCCTCCTCTATCTTGTGCTTGTGAGCATGTTCAGGGTCTTTCTTTGACTCATGCTTCTCATGCTAAATCAATTTCAAACGTGTTGGGCACCATGTTATTATAAACTCTAAGATAAATTTTATCAATACTAATATTTTTTGCATTAATTATTCAATTTTAATTTATTTATAAATTCAAGTATTTCTATTATTTAAAATTAAAAAAATATTATTACCAAGGCATAGACACCAGCAGCTGCAGTTCCAAGCTCACCAAGGTGCTCAAGATGTTTGTGGTGCTTCTCCTCTTTTCTATAGTCAACCTCTTCAACATAACCAGACTTATCTTCATGGTGGAAAAGGTGGTGGTGGTGCTTCTCCTCAGCCATGATGATTTGAATCAAGAAATGAGTAACTAATAAAAGATGAAATAAAGAAATGGAATGAGAAAGTTGTGGAGGACTTGTTATCTATTTATAGTCTCTAATTGAAGGATTATGTTAACTTTAGGTTTATGTGTAGTTTTCTTGGTAGGCCATGAATGACTTTCTTTAAGACTTAAAAACTCTTGCGTCCTTACTTATCCTTATGACTTTTAATCCTTATGCATTTAGTGTTAGAATTTTGCAATAAAATATAAATTTTCTAACTAGTTTTTACATGGTTTAATATTGGATCTAGGTATAACTTATTTAAATAGGTGTTTTTATATTTTTGTTTTTTAATTAAAAATTAAACTATCTATTTTCTTGAGTTAGTATAATAGAAGGGAAAAGTCTCTGCAAGATAAACTTTAAATTCCAACAATTGCAATTTTATTTTTATTTTCTTTTTCCATTGATATTCTGATTTTCTTTAATTAAAAATAAATCATTTATTTTCTCGGTTAAATTAAAAGTTTCTTAAATATATATTTTGAATTCCAACAAATATAATTTTAAATTTTTGGTTTAACTAGTGACAACATCATTCAACTTAATTTCATGTTCACTTTATTATCTTATCTAATAAATTTTTCAATTTAATCCAAAAAGAGTTTTATTAGCCAATTTAATCATTTCTGATAAATATTGAGAAAAAATATTAATACGTAATCATGTAGCATGATAACATGACAAAAGTCAAAATAGTGAGTAAACAATTAAGTGAAGAGACTAAATTGAAATCTTATAATTAATTAAGGAATCAGACCATGACATCAATCAAACTGCAATTAAAATAACCATACCTGAATTTTATCACATTTTATTAACCATAGCCCATTAATTTTCTAAGCCAAAATTTCATACAAATAGAATCTTGAATTTAATGGTATTAAACTAGACTTTTTTTACAATCTTGATTACAACGAAAAGCAATAAGCCAAAATGGAGAATCAAACAAGTTCTTATATGCTCTAATAAATAATGAACCGAGTATTTATCTTTACATTGATTAATTAGATAGTATATATTCATGTGTACAATAGTATTTCTCTTTCGCTATCATTTGATTTAAAAGCTCCTCCGAAACATCATGAGAGTTGATGGCTCATTCAAGCTGTTTAGCAAAAACTATTGTATCGTCAAGTGCACAGAGTCATTGGATGCCAAACATCACCAATAAGGCTTCCAATGTCATCAAATTGTTCTTCCATAACAAATAGATGCAATATCTATAACAAGATCTTTCCCTTAGGTAGTAGTCTAGTCCCAAATCCAAAACCTGGTACACTAAAACACATGGAATCAAAAACACTTCCATTTTGTACAAAATATTTTAAAGGAAACAAAGCAAAAAACATTGAATAATTTACAATGTTACATTACTATAAGTAAAATGACTGCAAATTTCAATTGTTTTGTCTTCAAAAGTAAAATGATTGAACAAACCGTTGTAAAGAAGAGTTTGTTCCAAATGATGAAGGATCATACATTATATTACTACAAAACCAAAATGTTGTTGGTGACAATACAGAATCACCCTCTACACGCGTTCCATTTACATTATATCCACCTGAATTTGCAATTAGAGTTATCGGTAACGAATGTGCAACCTGTGTTGCATAAACAAATCTCGTCTGCAAGAAAAAAACTCAAGTGTAATTATATGATGTATCTCTGGAAGATTACTGAAATCATTTGTAACAAGAAGATTCATTTGATAAGTCTTATACCTACCATTTTGTTTGATTTTTAGCAGCTATATGTATGACCCTGTTACTCCAATAAACATCATCCAAATCTCATGTGAGAAACTGAAATCAATTAAATTATACCTAGATTTCTGCTTCAAATGATTTTGATAACCTAAAAAATCATCAAAAATACCTTTTGCACCATGGCATATATACTATGCTTTTGTTTGATACCAACTGGAACTGCCAACCAATTACGATATGAGTAAACATTATCCTGGGAAAATAATGATGACCAAAAAATCACTAATGAAGAGAAGAACATTTGTCTCTAAAGGGTAAGGGTGAGAAAACGAAAAAGCAAAAAAGTTTTAAGACGAAAGGGCATTACCCAGCCAGAGCCAGATGAAAAAAATGATTGAAATGAAGAGAATAAAGAGAGTGAGAGCGAGAAATAAGATAGAGAGATGAGAAGTGAGAGAAAGATGGAGGTGAGTAGTTGTTGCTCTTCAAGCTCGTTCGTCTTCGTCTTCGTATTCTCTTCGTGTTCTGGGAAACTAGGGTTTATAGTGGTCTTATTCCTTTCATCTTGTCGATTGAGATTGAGGTTGAGTGCAACTATGACCAAGTGGTGTGGTTAGAAACCCACCCATAACACAACAGAATGGTGGAAATGTTGGAAGAATGTGTGTGAGGGATTGGGTGAATAATGATGATGGAGTAGGAGGAGAGTATTAGCATTTCTTCATGGGTGTAGTGAATGAAAGTTATGTATAAAATAGGTTGAAGGAGTTAATTTTGTGAATATCAATTGTTTCATGGGTGTAGTGATTAGTTGATAAATGATCTATAATATCCACTTTACTTTCTAAAGTGAGTTATAAAGTGAATTAATTAATTATTTACATGTTTAGGTAAATGATGAACCACTCAATCTTAATTAAAAAAAGGTTTGGCTGGTTAGGAAAATATATTTGAATTAACAAGTGTTAGCTACTGAATCTAACTGGTTTTTATGGTTGTAGTACATGTGCTTATAAAACCTAGTTATTGGAATTTAATTTAATTTTTAAAAAATAGTTATACATCGTAGTTAAATGAAAATTTATAGATTAAGTGTGAAGTACGATAATGAAGTGGTTGAAATCTTCATGAAAATAATGAAACTAGAACTTAAAATCATGAATCGTGTGCTGATACAAAAGGAACTTAGAAGATAAATGTTAAACTTTTTTTTCTTTCTGTTTCTAAGATCTTCTATTCTTTAAACAAAGGTAAAATAAAACCTATCATTATAAGTTATATTAATAAAAGTTTGAATGGTAGTTATTGTATCTTGTCAACTAAAAAAAATAGTTTAATAGGTTACTTTCTTACCACTCCAACTTTGTCCCTCCTCAGATAAACTCATATATATATATATATATATATATATATATATATATATATATATATATATATATATATATATATATATATATATATATATATATATATATATATATATATATATATATATATATATATATATATATATATATATATATATATATATATATATATATATATATATATATATATATATATATATATATATATATATGTATATGTGTGTGTGTGAACTTTGAAGCTCTAAAAGTGATAAATGAAAGAAAATATATATTTTTTAAACTAGAGAATGTTGGAGGGGTTTAAGACACAACTTATAACATATTACATCAAAAAGTCTAAGTCTAATTTTGTGCATCCATAAGTGAAATATAGTTTTATTGATCAGAAGATTTGGGATAAATTTGTCGTGTCTCGTAAATCAACTAAATTTGAGGTTAGTATGAATTTTATGTTGTGAAATATAATCTTGTGTTTAGTTTATGGTTTTAAGATACAACTCGTCAAATTAAAGTTTCTACTATGTTTATAACATGCTAAGAGTCAAAAGGAAATATATATATATATATATATATATATATATATATATATATATATATATATATATATATATATATATATATATATATATATATATATATATATATATATATATATATATATATATATATATATATATATATATATATATATATATTTATTGTCTCGTGGAGGAAATGAAAATCTTGGGAGAGAGATTGATGATTTAAAAGAGAAAAAAGATACAAGAAGAGCTGAGAGATGCTTCCTTAATCCTTGATCGTAGTACACCTTCCTCTTCACATCATGATAAATGGAAGAAAGCCCTATAAATGCTAGGGCAAAAGGACGTTTCTTGCTAACATCGTCATCATCATCACCATTGTTGTTCTTTACCTTGTAGCGTGACTCACCAAATTTCGAGCGCTAATTCAATTTTTCATACTTTTTCCTATATAATAAGCATTCATTACGACATGCATGTATTTGTCGAATCGTAGTTATGAGGCCAATACAATATTGTGTCCAATGGGTATGTAGTGTATCAAAATACATGCATGGCGTAATGAATGCATATTATATAGGAAAAGTAAGAAAAATTGAAGTAGTGTCCAAAATTTGGTGAGTCGCGCTACAAGGTAAACAACAATGGTGATCACGATACTGACGTTAGCAAGAAGCGTCCTCTTGCCCAAACCTTTATAGGCATCTCTTCCATTTATCATGGTGTGATGAGGAAGATGTACTACGATGAAGGATTAAGGAAGCATCTCACAGTTCTTCTTGTCTCTTTTTTCTATTTTAAATCATCAGTCTCGTCCCAAGATTTTTACTTCCTCCACGAGACAACCTATATGGATGTGTGTGTATACATATTTGTATTAATTCGTCTAACAAAAAGTATCAACATCATTCAAAATCACCCCATTAAATCCAATATCCCACTCCCAAAAATCATTGCTCAAAACCCCCCGCATCACCAACTTAAGACAACTGGTTCACATAAGCGAAACAAAGAAGGAAAAAGAACTTTAAAGGATGTAGCCCCAATCCAATGATGCCTGACTTTTTTTTTAAAATCTCTCATTCCCAAGCTTACAATAAATAAACGAGGAAAACCAATTTGCGTGCGTAGAAGAAACCTCGGACTCTCCTATAGAACACAAATCCTTCACCACAAAGACGTTTTCTTACTCATGCAAAGACGGCCCAAAACATCCCATTTGACATTGCCATCTCTACAAGAGATTAACTCGGCCCACAAAGAAGAATTATCATATAAGATCCGCCATTTCCACTTACTTAATAAAGCAATGTTGAACAACTCACAATATTTAACCCTTGAACCTCTTTCCTCCTTAGGTAAACAAATAATACCCCAACTAACCCAACACACCTTCTTTGCTTCCTCACCACAACCCCATAAGAAGACTCTTTGAATCTTAATAATCTCTTTCATAATCACCTTAGGAGCCTTGTAGAAAGAGAAGAAAAATATAGGAATATTTGATAAAATGGAATAAAAAAAGAACCACCCTATCCCAAATAGACAAAAATCTATTATGTCAAACCGTCAACCTTCTTCTAAATTTGGAAACAATAAGATCCCAAATTTGTTTTCATCAAGGATTAATACCAATCGAGATGCTAAGAAAAAGGAGGAATCGAACTAAAACCACACGATAAAAAAACATGGCTTCCTGCAAAAATTCGAAGTCAAGGTTTAAACCAAAAAGTTTGTTTTTTGAAAAATTCACCCGAAGATTGGACACCGTCTCAAAGCCTCTGAGTAAAGCTTTGATAGCCCAAAGATTCTTCCATGATCCCTCTCCAATCAAAATATTATCATCCGCAAATTGTAACAACTCGTAATTATAAGAGTTATTAAGATTAAAAACCCACAAATTCTACTAAAGTTGTCGCTTTGTGCAACAAACCAGCAAAACCGTCTGCCACCAAGAGAAAAAGAAAAAGAGAAAGGAGATTTCTTTGTCTTAAACTTCTAGAAATTTTGAAATCCATTGTTGGACTCCTATTATAAAATTATGATGCACATTTCCTCAAGTACGTAAAGGAGAATTTTTTAAGTAAAAGACATGATGCTTCATAGTCCCTAAAATAAGAGGCATGTGAAAACGAACTCAATATGTAAAAAAGACATAAAACTTCTTCATCTTAACAACTGATGTATATTTTTTTGAAACTTTTAATCATATTTTATAGATTTTATTTGATAGCTTTTTCTATTTTTGATTTTTTTTAAAACTTTTAATCATAATTGTTTACTCACTTGTTATGTCCCCCAAGATCCATGACTAGGATTAAATATGAAGTCCTGCATTCTTTTGATCCATAAACGATAAAGACTTTTCATTCATTTACTGAGGTTAGTACTAGTAATAACATAAAGATTGATTATATAAATGGTTATGAGTCCCACATCAAATAATATATGGCCTGAACATGTATTTATAAGTGGGGGCAATCCTCACCTTACAAGCCGATTTTAAAGTTGGTTTGTTAGGGTTGAGTTATACCCAACCACATACTCTTAAGATGGTATCAAAGACTCGTTTAAGACCGGTTGAATTACCCACCATTCAGTTCCACACTCCAAACGCAAACCCGGGCATGAGGGAGGTGTTAAGAGTTCCACATCGAACAATAAATAGCCTAAACATGTGTTTATAAGTGGAGGAAATCCTCACCTTACAAGTCGGTTTTGTATGGTTAAGTTAGGCCCAATCGCACATTCTTAAGAAATACTGAAAAGGATAGTCATAACATATTTATTCACTCTATACTTGATTTTGACTTAATTTTAGGTCTTATTATGATGTTGAAGTTCACTTTTATCTTAAGTCTGAATTAATAAATTTGTTTTCAAAGTTTATCGATCTTGCATGTGATGGCCCTCACAAACATCATAAGGAGTTTCATATTGTATGCTAAAATATCTAGACTCAATGAGTTTCAAAAGAGAATATCAAGATCTGTGACTATCCATTATTTTTACGAGATGCATCCCAATATTAGTTATTTTATCCATTATTTGAACGTCTATATATAATCTTACGGATGCATGTCTTAGATTAAAGAAAGGTAACAATATTGATTCTTGTTGGTTAATTGCATATATGTGTAAGTATACACAATTAAACTAGTAGCAAGTGATTAAAAAAATATAAATTCAACTAGTATTAAAATTAAACATTTTGATAGCTTATTTTAAACTAATAAAGTAATTCATGAGTAAAAAAAGAGAATAATATTAAGTATCATGCGACAAGGTCATAAAATGATAAAAAAGATAGACAAAATTACACTAGAGGTCATTTAATTTATTTTTTTGTAATAGGTTGGTCATTTAAGTTTTTTTTAACAACTTTGTCCTTGAGGGTAATTTCTACATCTTTTTTCTCATACTTTGAACATTTAAAAATGTGTAACTATTGTATTTATGAATGCATTTCATCATTTTTCATACCATTCAACTTAATTGCATTCATAATTAGCACATTCACTATGTTAAAAAAAAGGTAACAATGCACATGTTTGGTAACTTAAAGGACCAAGTTGTTAGAAATAAACTTAAAGGACCAAGTTGTTAAACAAAAATAACTCAAAGGACTTCTTGATTAATTTTTCCTAAGAAATAATATTGTGGTGATATGTGTTGGCGTGTCAGTCAAGGCTCGGATAAACCATATGGTATATGTCAACAAAATTAAAATACGCAATATTTTGTTATAGCTTTTTATGTCTAAGATGTCATTAGCACCATTACACTTAAAGTAAACATTTTCTTGTTTATCTATATGGCATTAATCTTGTATGTCTAAAGTGATTAACTAAGCCATTTATTTTTATTCTCTAATGTTGATAAAAATTGAAAAATAATTTAAAGTTCAAACACACCAAGTCTTTGATGTGTGAGACAAATAAAAATGGTAATAAACTAAATGACTTTAGTGCAATAAAAATATAATATACAAAAATACAAAGAAATTATTTATACAATTCAATCAAATCGATATGCATTTGTGAGAGACAAATAACTTTCTAATTCACTATACCTCAAAAATTTTACAAGTGATTTCAAATGAATTACAAGAAAGTAGATTTTGACAACTACAAAAGGATGTTAAACCCAAGAATATAATCTTAGTATTTTCTACCATTTGCTTCTCACTAGGATTGTCATCTTATGCACTACATGTTAACAAGAAATGAGAGATAACCTTATAATGGTCAAAACCTTAATAGAGTCCAGATATGACTCATTAACAAACAGATTCATGAACAAGCCCAAGACCTGCATGAGCTTCTACCGACATCGGCCCTCGCTGGTCACTAACCTACCTCCATGAGAGCCTCACTTTAGAATAGGATACTTCAAAATAAATCCCCTTCAATGTGTTAGTAAAAACAAATACATAGAAAAAAAAAAGGGGAACAAAATAACAACACAATAATTTAACATGGAAACTCCAAAACTAGGGAAAAAACATGGTCATTGTCAAATGAGAGCCAGAGAATAACACTATGTGAAAATTGTTACAATACATAAACTACACTCGCACTATTCAAAGCAAATATTTAACTACCCCTCACAAAACTCTAACACAAGAGTATAAGAGAAAATATAAAAAGTCAAATATAAGCTTAAAGTGCTTTTGACTGGTACATCTTGTAACGAAGAACTTGAATCCTTTAAATAGCCTTGAACTCCATCTTTCTTTATAAAACTAAGTGATATGGAACTTCTTCAACATGTATATTTTCAACTAACCCCAATTATATCCACATTGATAGAAAATAATACATTAGTTTTCATTGTTTTCACCGACAATCATACTCTACCATAAATAGTATAGTCACTCGAAGGTACACCACTTCAAAAAAATTCACACTGTCTTCACTGACAATCACACCATGATAAATGGAAGAAAGCCCTATAAATGCTATGGCAAAAGGACGTTTCTTGCTAACATCGTCATCATCATCACCATTGTTGTTCTTTAACTTGTAGCGTGACTCACCAAGTTTCGGGCGCTAATTCAATTTTTCATACTTTTTCCTATATAATAAGCATTCATTACGACATGCATGTATTTGTCGAATCGTAGTTATGAGGCCAATACAATATTGTGTCCAATGGGTATGGAGTATATCAAAATACATGCATGCCGTAATGAATGCATATTATATAGAAAAAGCAAGAAAAATTGAAGTAGTGTCCAAAATTTGGTGAGTCGCGCTCAAGATAAACAACAATGGTGATGACGATGACGATGTTAGTAAGAAGCGTCCTCTTGCCCAAACCTTTATAGGGCTCTCTTCCATTTATCATGGTGTGATGAGGGAGATGTACTGCGATGAAGGATTAAGGAAGCATCTCACAGTTCTTCTTGTCTCTTTTTTCTCTTTTAAATCATTAGTCTCGTCCCAAGATTTTTACTTCCTCCACGAGACAACCTATATGGATGTGTGTGTGTATATATATTTGTATTAATTCGTCTAATAAAAAGTATCAACATCATTCAAAATCACCCCATTAAATCCAATATCTCACTCCCAAAAATCATTGCTCAAAACCCCCCGCATCACCAACTTAAGACAACCCGGTTCACATAAGCGAAACAAAGAAGGAAAAAGAACTTCAAAGGATGTAGCCCCAATCCAATGATGCCTAATTTTTTTAAAAAAATCTCTCATTCCCAAGCTTACAATAAATAAACGAGGAAAACCAATTTGCGTGTGTAGAAGAAACCTCAGACTCTCTTATAGAACACAAATCCTTCACCACAAAGACGCTTTCTTACTCATGCAAAGACGGCCCAAAACAGCCCATTTGACATTGCCATATCTACAAGAGATTAACTCGGCCCACAAAGAAGAATTATCATATAAGATCCGCCATTTCCACTTGCTTAATAAAGCAATGTTAACAACCCATAGTATTTAACCCCTAAACCTCTTTCCTCCTTAGGTAAACAAATAATACCCCAACTAACCCAATGCACCTTCTTTGCTTCCTCACCACAACCCCTTAAGAAGGTTCTTTGAATCTTAATAATCTCTTTCATAATCACCTTAGGATCCTTGTAGAAAGAGAAGAAAAATATAGGAAGATTTTATAAAATGGAATTCAAAAGAACCATCCTACCCCAAATAGACAAAAATCTATTATGCCAAACTGTCAACCTTCTTCTGAATTTGGAAACAATAAGATCCCAAATTTGTTTTCATCTAGGATTAATACCAATCGAGATTCCAAGAAAAAGCAGGAATCGAACTAAAACCACACGATAAAAAAAACCGGCTTCCTGCAAAAATTCGAAGTCAAGGTTTAAACCAAAAAGTTTGTTTTTTGAAAAATTCACCCGAAGACTGGAGACCGTCTCAAAACCTCTGAGTAAAGCTTTGATAGCCCAAAGATTCTTCCATGATCCCTCTCCAATCAAAATATTATCATCCGCAAATTGTAACAACTCGTAATTATAAGAGTCATTAAGATTAAAAACCCACAAATTCTACTAAAGTTGTCGCTTTGTGCAACAAACTAGCAAAACCTTCTGCCACCAAGAGAAAAAGAAAAGGAGAAATGAGATTTCTTTATCTTAAACTTCTAGAAATTTTGAAATCCATTGTTGGACTCCTGTTATAAAATTATGATGTACATTTCCTCAAGTACGAGACGTGTAAAGGAGAATTTTTTAAGTAAAAGACATGACACTTCATAGTCCCTAAAATAAGAGGCATGTGAAAACGAACTCAATATGTAAAAAAAAACATAAAACTTCTTCATCTTAACAACTGATGTATATTTTTTTTGAAACTTTTAATCATATTTTATAGATTTTATTTGATAGTTTTTTCTATTTTTGATTTTTTTTTTAAGTTTTAATCATAACTGTTTACTCACTTGTTATGTCCCCCATGATCCATGACTAGGATTAAACTTGAAGTCATGCATTCTTTTGATCCATAAACGATAAAGACTTTTCATTCATTTACTGAGGTTAGTACTAGTAATAACATAAACATTGATTATATAAATGGTTATGAGTCCCACATCAAATAATATATGGCATGAACATGTATTTATAAGTGGGGGCAATCCTCACCTTACAAGCCGATTTTAAAGCTGGTTTGTTAGGATTGAGTTATACCCAACCACATACTCTTAAGATGGTATCAAAGACTCGTTTAAGACCTATTGAATTACCCACCATTCAGTTCCACGCTCCAAATGCAAACCCTGGGCGTGAGGGAGGTGTTAAGAGTTCTGAATCGAATAATAAATAGCTTTAACGTGTGTTTTTAAGTGGATGAAATCCTCACCTTACAAGTCGGTTTTGTATGGTTAAGTTAGGCCCAATCGCACATTCTTAAGAAATACTAAAAAGGATAGTCATATCATATTTATTCACTCTATACTTGCTTTTGACTTAATTTTAGGTCTTATTATGATGTTGAAGTTCACTTTTATCTTAAGTCTGGATTAATAAATTTGTATTCAAAGTTTATCGATCTTGCAGGTGATGGCCCTCACAAGCATCATAAGGAGTTTCATATTGTATGCTAAAATATCTACACTCAATGAGTTTCAAAAGAGAATATCAAGATGTGTGACTATCCATTATTTTTACAAGATGCATCCCAATATTAGTTATTTTATCCAACCAGGTTTCTTAGAAAGATGGAATTATATGAAGAAGTCGTTTTGGGGAAAGGTCTTCCTTGCATCTGAAAGTGAACCAATAAAAAATAAATATGTAGCATCAGGTTGATTACCAAATAACCTTTGCATGAGTATTGGAGGACCAATTGTCTATAAGACCAAAGTAGAAGAAAAAATCCAATTGAGCCACACGTCCATTAATTCGTAAAAACTTACTACCATATAAATTTAGTGGTGTTGTTCAAAGGATTCATTGAGTTAGACGCAACCAAAGTAGGATTAATGAACTCAGCTCATTGGTGAAAGCTATGTAAGTTAGTACAAATCAAATAATGAAAGTTTGTGGTATTTGAACGTCTATATATAATCTTACGGATGCATGTCTTAGATTAAAGAAAGGTAACAATATTGATTCTTGTTGGTTAATTGCATATATGTGTAAGTATACACAATTAAACTAGTAGCAAGTGATTAAAAAAATATAAATTCAACTAGTATTAAAATTAAATATTTTGATAGCTTATTTTAAACTAATAAAGTAATCCATGAGTCAAAAAAGAGAATAATATTAAGTATCATGCGACAAGGTCATAAAATAATAAAAAATAGACAAATTTACACTAGAGGTAATTTAATTTATTTTTTTTGTAATAGGTTGGTCATTTAAGTTTTTTTTAACAACTTTGTCCTTTAGGGTAATTTCTACATCTTTTTCTCATATTTTGAACATTTAAAAATGTGTAACTATTGTATTTATGAATGCATTTCATCATTTTTCATACCACTCAAATTAATTGCATTCATAATTAGCACATTCACTATGTTTAAAAAAGGTAACAATGCACATGTTTGGTAACTTAAAGGACCAAGTTGTTAGAAATAAACTTAAAGGACCAAGTTGTTAAACAAAAATAACTCAAAGGACTTCTTGATTAATTTTTCCTAAGAAATAATATTGTGGTGATATGTGTTGGCGTGTCAGTCAAGGCTCGGATAAACCATATGGTATATGTCAACAACGTTAAAATACGCAATATTTTGTTATAGTTTTTTATGTCTAAGATGTCATTAGCACCATTACACTTAAAGTAAACATTTTCTTGTTTATCTATGTGGCATTAATCTTGTATGTCTAAAGTGATTAACTAAGCCATTTATTTTTATTCTCTAATGTTGATAAAAAATTGAAAAATAATTTAAAGTTCAAACACACCAAGCCTTTGATGTGTGAGACAAATAAAAATGATAATAAACTAAATGACTTTAGTGCAATAAAAATATAATATACAAGAATACAAAGAAAATTATTTATACAATTCAATCAAATCGATATGCATTTGTGAGAGACAATAACTTTCTAATTCACTATACCTCAAAAATTTTACGTGATTTCAAATGAATTACAAGAAAGTAGATTTTGACAACTACAAAAGGATGTTAAACCCAAGAATATAATCTTAGTATTTTCTACCATTTGCTTCTCACTAGGATTGTCATCTTATGCACTACATGTTAACAAGAAATGAGAGAGAACCATATTTATAGTGGTCAAAACCTTAATAGAGTCAAGATATGACTCATTAACAAACAGATTCATGAACGAGCCCAAGACCTGCATGAGCTCCTACCGACATCGGCCCTCGCTGGTCACTAACCTACCTCCATGAGAGCCTCACTTTAGAATAGAATACTTCAAAATAAATCCCCTTCAATGTGTTAGGAAAAATAAATACGTAGAAAAAAAGGGGAAACAAAATAACAACACAATAATTTAACATGGAAACTCCAAAACTAGGGAAAAAACCATGGTCATTGTCAAATGAGAGCCAGAGAATAACACTATGTGAAAATTATTACAATACATAAACTACTCTCAACCACCCCAAGGCCCCAATACACTCGCACTATTCAAAGCAAATATTTAACTACCCCTCACAAAACTCTAACACAAGAGTATAAGAGAAAATATAAAAAGTCAAATATAAGTTTAAAGTGCTTTTGACCGGTACATCTTGTAACGAAGAACTTGAATCCTTTAAATAGCCTTGAACTTCATCTTTCTTTATAAAACTAAGTGATGTGGAACTTCTTCAACATGTATATTTTCAACCAACCCCAACAATATCCACATTGGTAGAAAATAATACATTAGTTTTCATTGTTTTCACCGACAATCATACTCTACCATAAATAGTATAGTCACTCGAAGGTACACCACTTCAAATAATTTCACACTGTCTTCACTGACAATCATAGTTCAAAAATTATCATATACCACCTAAAGAAGAGTACACTTCACTTGAAGTTAAACCACTTCAAAAATTTCCACATGTCAAAAATCAGATTCAAAACTTATGTTGCAACTTTCACGTTGGTAGAAAGCTCTTAAACCATCAACATAATCTCACAACACAGTTTGCATTAATGCTCATGCGTTAATCCGCTAGCAATAAACCGCCCTTTTCAATGACACCTTAAATGTCTTGAAGACACTCTTTACAATTTTCAGAGAAGATCATACTCTCCCACAATGAGGGAGGCATTTCTAGTATTTGACTTAGATCCCTTCTCTAATGCTGGCCCGTTAGGGAACCTATACTTTATACGTCCAATATTTCCACATTTCCAACATCTCACACCCGTTTTATTGTTTTTCCTTTTTATAAGGTCTTCATTTAGCAACCAACACTAAGTTTGATGAATTATTAATCTCACCCTTCAATCTTCTTTCTTCAGAAATAATTTTACTAGGAAATTCTTCAAAACTCACAATTTCCTTCCCATATATCCAAACAAGTTTAATATGCCCATAGAAAGATGGAAAAGACCATATGAGTCTCAAAGATTTATCTTCATCATCAATCTTGACTCAAATAATTTCTAATTAATAAACAATACCATTAGAACACTTAAATGATCAGATATTTTCGTATGTTCGTTCATACACAAGCTATGAAATCTGGGTTTAGTTAAAAAAGTATTTAAAGAAATGAGAGCTTGAGTGCTTGGAAATTCAGAGAACGTGAGAAAAATGTGAAATAGGTAAGTAATTGGGTTTTATAGGCCTGCTTGGAAGGAAAGACGTTTCGAATCAACATTGATGGTGGACTACTTAGTGGGACCCGTGTCTCCCTTGGGCAGCGTAATGGAGATGGCAATTAATGTTGTAGCCCATGATTTCCTAGAAGCTAGGAAACATGATGAGCAAAAAAGATTTTGTTGTGGGCTGAAAAGACGTGGGTAGGAAAAAGGCAATGATGACTCTGATGTCACCAGACAAGTTGAAGGAACTGAAAAGTTTTACCAATATTGAGACACTTGGCATAGTGTCGGAGTTATTAAGGCGTCGAAGTAAAGTCTCAAAAAATGTCTCTTTCTCACACGTGTCGAAAATGACATTTTTGGGGGGCAATTTGTTAGCTCATATTTTCGACGCCCATCCAGAATTACCAAAATTGGAAAATATGCACAGCTGGTTTCGACCAAGAAGTAGCATTCGACCAGTTGGAAGTGAGTCGACTTGGCTAGGTGGATAAAGTTCAAGCTTATAGCTGAGACTTCGGAGCGGTTCTTTAGAGAAGCGGTTGAAAACGGTTTTCGACCAAAGATTCAAAATTCAAATAAAGGAGGGAATTTCGCCTTCGTCGGAAACCGTAAGAGCACACGTGGAGCATGGTGAATGAATGCACGCATGCAAGGCTCCATGTGTCTCGACGTGATTGAAGAACCATCAAAACGGTTATTTCGATCCAATATAAATATAGGGTCTTAGTGTTAGAAAAATGTGTGTCAAACTGTGTACAAAATCTGTAAATTTACTAAGTATTCGTGTGAAGAAGAATTGTAAAACACAGAATGTACGTTGTCTACACCATTGTTAGTTATTTCAAAGCAATATAAATTTGTCTTTACTTTTTTTCCAGAAATATACTTCCTCACTTCTTCTTTTCAAACACCTTCATTTTACTTTATCATTTGCAGTTTTAAGATTTCTTTGTTCTTTCCCTGCATTCAACACTTACTTTACAGTCTTAAGATTCCTGTACTTGTGACATTTACTTTGTCATTTCTAAATCCTTTATGATTCCTGTTGTTTACTTCACTCTTTTTTATTAGTTTCAAACGCTGATTTAAGATCTTTTTCATTCAACTCACCCTTTATTCTTAGTTTTCTTTTAAACTCTGATTTGACACTTAGTCTTGATTATTCGTTACTACCACATTTCTAAAACACTCAGCACATGTCCTAGGATCAATCTGATCGATCCTACGAGTAACCAAATTTAGAAATTTGGAAGATCAGCGGTTGTTTACCAATTTTCCAGGTAAACAAATTGGCACGCCCAATGGGACGGGTGCTAACATTACGTATTGTGTGTAGTTCTGGTTGTTAAGTTTTTGTTTGGGGAAAGATTCGTTGTATGCTTTAAGAAGTGGTAAAATAGCCGTAAATGACGAACGACGAACAGGGAGAGAATCCCATACGAGGATGGAGAATGTGAATCCGCCAGACACTCAAAACTCTCAAAATCAATCAACTAATAACATAACGCCCCCTTCTTCTTTGATAGGGGCAAACACGGCCACAGTGCATGCGTCTGAAGTAGTTCCGTCTATGGTGAGTTTGACGCCTACGCATTCGAATGGGCTTGGGCAACATAAAACCTTAATTCTATTTTCCTTGCATATCTTCTAAGTAACGACAGCTAATCATCCCATATTGGAAAATAGATCATTCTGGTATTAAATCAAATTACTCCTTGAATAGCGCATTCAATCTCCACATAATCACACACAGATTTGCATGAAAAGCGCAATATTAAGATACATAACATTCAGACTGAATGTTCTGTATACACATGTCTTAACATCGGGTCTGACATCTTGGCTAAATCCTGCACAACCATATTTAAACATCTTGTAGGAAGCTGATATCACATGTCAAGACAACACGCGTGACAACTTGTGATAACTCTCAGTTTTACCAAAATTGATGCCAACACGTAGAAAGAGAGAGGTGGGGAATAATGTCACTCTCACTCAAAGCTAATTCTGTTAGCAACACATCGGAGAGGTTCCAGGTGCCAAGAAGAGAGAGAATCCAGACCTGAGGGATTATATACAGAGGGAATGTTCCCTTGTCAGTGTGCATGATTTGAGTGTCGACTCCCTAGAAGACTTCTCGAAGAGCTTGACCCTTTTCTTCGTCTTTTCTTTCCATTTTCATGCTAATTTATTGTACTTTGCTAGATCCCATATGAACTCTAGTCTTATTCCATCAGTAATATTCATCCCTTTCCTTATTTATGTCACTGTTTCATTCTTATTTTTGCTAGACTGCTAATTTGATCCTATCTGCATCCAAGAAAACATTACGATGGCACAAGAAATGATTCGTGGTATGCATATGAGTAAAGGAAAAAGAGGTTACTTTGTAATAAAAATAGACTTAGAAAATGCCTATGACATGGTTAGTTGGGAATTTGTTAATAAAGTTCTTATTGAAGCATAAATATCTGACTCACTCATAGACATCATTATGTCTACTATCTCTACTGTCAGTATGTCATTTATTTGGAAAGGGCAGGAGGAGGCCTACTTTGATACTCGAAAAGGCCTTAGACATGGGGACTCCATATCCCCGTATTTATTCGTTATTTTCATGGACAAGTTGTCTCACATGATCATTAATGTTATTGAGGAAGGCAAGTGTAATGGTATAAAGGCTGGAAGAAGAGGTACGATGATAACTCACTTCATGTTTGTTGATGACTTATTACTCTTTGGGAGTGCATATGAAAAACAAATGAGGGTTATCAAGGACATTTTATACAGCTTATGCTCTATTTCAGGTCAAAAATATCAGTTAGGAAAAGTCTAGTATTATTTTCTCAAAGAACACCCCTTCTAGGACTAAGGGTCAGATCCTTCATGTTTTAAGCATCAAAGAGATAAAGTAGTTAGGTTTTTATCTTGGAGTTCCTATGACTAGGAGAAGTCCTAAGGTGGCATACTATCAATATTTGGTGGAGAAAGTCAAGCTAAAGTTGTCAAATTGGAATAGAAATCAACTGTCTATGACATGTAGAATAACACTAGCTAAATCAGTGTTGGAATCCACCCCTACTTACACCATGATGAGTAGTATGATTCCCAAAATATGCTTGAAAAACATTCAGAAGTCTCAGAGAAATTTTATGTGGGAAGATAATGATGGAGCAGGCGTCTTCACACTATAAGTTGGAAGGAGATAACTAAGGTTAAGCAGCAGTGAGGTTTGGGCATGAGAAACCTTAGCACTATGAATATGGCAGCTCCATGTTCCTAAGGGAATCTGACTATTTATCCGGTTTGTTGCGCGTGAAGGCCCAAAGATAAATCAATTGTTATCTAGAATACACTTAGGTGATCCTTCTGTATGGAATGCACTGGCGAATTGTAATGCAGACTCTCTAGCTAAAATGAGTAATATCAATTCAGTAGGTTTAGTCAATTTTGATAATTGCCCTCAAAATGTTGTGGTGCATTATGTAGCGGATAAAACCGGTAGTTCCTCTACGAGGACATTGTAAACTCCTTTCATTTATGGGCCTTTCCCCTCATCAATCTGAAAAAAATAACTCAATTTTATATTCTCATGTATTTATATAAATTTTAAATTGCTTAATATTTCATATTTATTTGTAAAAAATTTCTCTACTTATTTTTAGTGAAAATGATAGGTCATAAGACATTACATTGCAATTAATTCTTTTTATAAATAGTAAAGTTAATATTTTTTTTGTAACAAAAAAGTGATATAATTATATTATTTCTTTTACTTTATATTTGCCTAAATTGGTTTTTATGTATAATATTTTATAAAATAAAAAAATATATATATATATATTATATATCATATGTTACTCCTTATTGTAACTCAACAAATCATTAATTTTCTATTTCACCAATCACATTTTTCAAATCACTTATTATAACTTTTACACTTCCAATCTAATGGCCTATAAATATATTGAACATTATACTTAAGTGACATTATTTTCATATATTACAAAAGTTGTATTATATTAATATATTAAAGAATAAATTTAGTAAGAGATATCAGTGATTTGTTTAAAGTTAGTGGGAAAAAGATCGACTACGATGGAAAGATGGAGGTCCAACGGTAATGTTTCCTCTTGTTCTTTGTCTGCTCTTCTTCTTGCAAGATAAATATGTTCCGGTTGAGAAGAAACAACTTGGTTGTTAATGGAATGACTCATAATGTTCTAGATAATAGCAATCTTAAAGAGAAAATGACAGAACCCTATCTTGACAGAGACAGGACTCATAGTGTGGATTGGCTTTAGGCTGTCTTGTGATTTTCAAGAAGCTTGCTTCATGTCTCCTTTCAAGTTTCTCAAAATGTGGTCCTTGAAAGATGATTGCCTTGCTGTCATTCAGAAATCTTGGAATGCCAAAATATATGGTTGCCCTATGTACATCTTAGAAAAAGAAATTAAATATTCTTAAAGACTTGGAACAAAACTTCTTTTGATAATGTGCAAGAAAACGTTTTGCAGGCTAAAAAGTCTCTTTCTGACATCCAATTGGAAATTGCTTCTGTTGGTCAATTTGATGCTTTGCAGGTGTTGCAAAAGAAGGCTCAGGCTGACATGGACTCTACTCTGAATATTGAAGAGTATTTTTGGAAAGAAAAAGCTAGGTTGAATTGTAATTTGCTTGGTGACAGGAAATCCAAATTCTTTCATATTTATGCTCAAATCAGGAAAAAAACTAAGTTGATATCTTCTCTATATATTAATAATATTGTTGTTACTGACAGGACTCATTTGGAAAATCATATTGAGGATCATTTTAAAAACCTATTTAACAATCTTGTTGTTGTGCAGGATAATGGATTGATTGAGGAGACTATTCCTTGTTTGGTTAATGACAGTACTAATGATATTCTAGCTATGATTCCCACAGAGTTGGAGATACATAATGTTGTCATGAATCTTAACTCTGATTCAGCTCCTAGGCCTGATGGTTTTGGGGCTTTTTTCTATCAATTCTACTGGGAGGTCATCAAATCCAATGTGATTAAGGTTGTTTCTCAATTTTTCATTCAGGATTGGATTCTCCCCCACCTTAATTCCAACACTCTTGTTTTGATCCCTAAGGTTTTAGAGGCTGACAACATTAATCTTTTTAGGCCTATATCTATAGCCAACTTCAAGCATAAAAGTATTACTAAGATTCTTGCTGATAGGCTTGCCTCTATTCTTCCCTTTATCGTCTCTCTTGAGAAACATGGTTTTGTGAAAGGTAGAAGCATTAAAGATGGGAATTGTCTTACTTCTGAGGCCATTAACCTCCTTAATGTCAAACAATTTGGTGGTAATGTTGCTCTTAAAATTGACATCTCCAAAGTTTTTGACACTTTAAATTGGCAATTCCTTTTAAATACTCTTAGTGCTTTTGGGTTCAATTCTAAATTTTGTAATTGGATCAAGGTTATTCTTCATTTTGCTTATTTATCTATTGGCTTGAAAGGTAAGCAAGTTTGTTACTTCACTTGATCTAATGGTGTGAGACATGGTGATCCTCTCTCCCCCTCCTTTTTTGCCTTGCTGAGGAGGTCCTGAGCAGAGGGATTTCTAATCTGGTCAAGAACAACCATATTGGTTTAATTAAGGGTTCTAGGCACATCATGGTCCCCTCTCATACTTTGTATGCTGATGACATTATGATTTTCTGTCGAGGGGATCAAAAGTCTGTGAAGGTTATTCCTAATCTTTTATCTAGATATGATGCCTGCTCGGGGAAACTTTGCAATGCCTCTAAGTCTATTATCTTTGCTGGTGATATGTCTAAGGCTAGGCATATTTAGTTAGCTAATATTTTAGGTTTTTCCACTGCTTCCACTCCTTTTTTGTACCTTGGTGTTCCTATTTTCATTGGTAAGCCTAAGTCCATTCATTTTCAATTTATTGCTGACAAAGTTAAACTCAAGCTGGCTGCTTGGAAAGCTAATCTTCTTTCTATTGCAGGTAGAGTTCAGTTGGTCAAATCGGTGATCCATAGCATGCTTGTCCATAGACAACTGGCATAGGAGCATTATCAAAAAGTTAGAGGCTTGGATGAGGAACTTTATTTGGAGTAGGAATATAGACCAGAAAAAAGTGGTGACTGTGGCTTGGGATACTTGTTGCAAGGGTCAGAATGAATGGGGTCTTGGTATAAGGTCTTTGAAGACTTTCAATGTTGCCTCTAATTTGCACATGTGTTGGAATCTTTGTCTGGAAAACAAAAGTTGGTCGCAACTGTTGGCTTCTAGAGTTGTGAGAAACCATAGAGCTATAACGCATTCTATCAAGTCCTCTATTTGGAGCAGTTGCAAATAGTGTTTTGGCATGGTTAGGGATAATACTCATTGGATCATTGGTCATGGTGCTAAAACTAATTCCTGGCTAGAGGAGCCTTTGGCTCATAAGTTCAACATTCCTGAAATTCTTCATAATCCCCTTACTTTTAAAGTGAGAGATTCTCTGCATCATAATGTTTGGAATCTTCCTGACAACCTCAAAGCTTATTTTCCTTCTCTGCAGTTGTTGTTAGACAATGGCTACTCCGGTTTCAGACTTGGTTTATGAGAAAATTTGGCTTGCTTCAGTCAATGGATCTCTTTTGCTGAAGCGATCTTATGAGTTCTTGGATAAACCAAAACCTTCTTCCTTCTGGTCGGTTTTTCCGTGGAACAAATGCATTATGCCTTCTAGATCTTTGCTTGTGTGAAGATTCATGTACAACTAGTTGCCGACTGATGAGAATATGTCCCGGATGGGTTTTTCCTTTCCTTCTATTTGTGAGATGTGCAGGAGGAATATTGAAACCTCGACTCACTTGTTCTTCGAGTGCAATTTTGCTCAGCGTTTGTGGAATTGGTTCTCCGCTATTTTCAATCTTCATCAGCATTTTGGTAGTTTCTTAGATTGCGACAAAGTGATTATTCTTGACTAGTCTCCTCAAGGTAAGGTGGTCATCACTGCCTGCATCATCAACATCTTCCACCAGGTCTGGTATGCTCGTATCCTTTCTAGATTTGAAGGCAAGAGCTCTTCTTAGTCTGCTTGTATTTCTCGCATTTATTCTCATGTTAAGCTGACTGGTAACAACACTACTATGGTTTCTAATTCCTCTATTGATAATTTATCATGTTAAGCTGACTGGTAACAACACTACTATGGTTTCTAATTCCTCTATTGATAATTTATCCATTCTTAAGCCTTTTTAAATTAACATCCAGCCTCGTAAAGCATTGAAGACTAAAGATGTTCTTTGGGATCCTCCCCTTTTGGTTGCTTAATATGCAATATTGATGGGCTGCTAGAGGTACTCCTTCCATTGGAGCTTTTGGTGGTATCTTTAGGAATGATAGGGGTATTTTTGTGGGTAGTTTCTATGGTTTTTTAGGTGCTAGCTCGGTTGTCATGTCCGAGATGTTTGTTGCCATTGTTGCTTTAGAAAATGCTAAGGAGAGAAATTGGTCGAAAATTTGGCTCGAATCATATTCTACTTTGGTTGTTCAAGTCTTCTCTGATCTCAAGTTGGTCCCTTGGAGATTGAAATCTCGATGGGTGAAGTGTCTCACATATACGAATTCCATTGACTCTATTGTTTCACACATTTATAGAGAGGACAATGCGTGCGCATACTCGCTTGCCAATTTGGGTTTTTGTGCTATCTCAACTATTTGGTCTAATGTTGTTCATAGTTCTATTATGAAAGATTACTTATTTGACAAGTTAGGTACCCCTACACTTAGACTTTACTCTTAAGGGGTCTTGGCTCCCCCTGTTTCTCTTGTAATCTGGTTTTATATTATTTAATCTTTTTTTTATTTAAAAAAATAATAGTAAGATATAAATAATAAATTAATGTAAAATTTATAATTAAAAAATTATTAAATTGAATCAAAACTATATATATTATTATTTTTTCGGTTATTAAAAAATGTAATGACAATTTCCTAAAAAGAATATTGTTTATCTCTTTCATATTATATATATATATATATATATATATATATATATATATATATATATATATATATATATATATATATATATATATTATATATATTAATAAAATAATTTAATAATATTTCAAATATAATACAAATTAGAAATTAAAAATTCATTAAATTGGATCAAAATCAACAGTCTTTTTTATTTTTTTAATTTATCGTCATTTATAATTTAATTATATCACTTAAATCTCGATTGAATTGAATGTTTCATAAAAATTTCCATTTTCTAAAAGTTAATTATTAAAAATTTTAACTGTTTTCTTTAATTATTATTTCAATGATCACTAAAATTGTAACTAATAACACTTTAATGATAATAAGACATAAAATTTATTTTAAAAAATTAAATGAATTAACAATTACTACTCAACAATAATTTTAAACAAAATAAATCCAGTTAGAATAAAAATATTTTTTTCTTTCTATTTTTAATTGTGTTACATTTTAATAATATATAGTACTAAATTTTATTTAATCATATATTTATATAAATTTTAAATTTCTTAATTTTTCAAAATTATTTGTAAAAGAATTCCATTTTTATTAGGTGAAAATGATAAAAACATAAGGCATGACCTTACAATTAATTTTTATTAAAAGTAACATTAATTTTTTTTGTTATAAAAAGCAACATTATTATGCCAATTGAGTTACATTTTAATAATATATATATAACTAAATTTTATTTACTCATATTTTTATATAAATTTTAAATTTCTTAATTTTTCAAAATTATTTATGAAAAAATCCCCTTCTTATTTTATGTAAAAAAGGATAGGTCATAAGACATTGCATTACATTTAATTTTTTTAATAAAAGTAACCTTAATATATTCTTTTTGTTAAAAAAGTAACTTCATTATACTATTTTTTTTTTACTTTATTTTTGTTTAAATTGATTTTTATATATAACATTTTAAATTTCATCCCAACTTTATATATATATTTTAAATGATGTTAAGTCAACCGGCAGTTGTCGTATGGCGGAGGCACTTCATGGAATCTTTCTAGATTCTTTGGGATTGCCTAGAATCCAACAACAAGAAGATCATTTCAACCATTGACTCGTAAGCCGAAGCCACCAAGAGAACTAAATCCTTCGGTGACGCTCTGAATGTCAACGCCAACATTTGCCACATTTCAACGTCACAACTTTCTCAACCCGATTTAGAGGGTGATCAAATCGCCATTTCCATACCGGAAGAAGAATACCTTGAAGGATTGGAGGCTTGCAAGCACAACCTCCATGGAAGAGTCGTTTGACCAAAAGGGTCAATTATGTTGATCGTCATTTCCTTGAAGAACGGGTTATCCCCCTTGTTGAAGAACCTCAACAAATAGGGCATTACATCGCTCGGGAAAGGTTTTACGAGGTCTCCTTCTCATCGATCAATGATGTGAAGAGGGCAAGATCTACGCCTACATGGAATCTTGAACCAGGTACTTTGTAGTTGTTTATTTGGACCAAGGATTTGAATCCAAACCTTCAAAATGTCACAATATCTCAGGTTTAGATTCACCTCTTTGGACTTGCACAAGAGTATTGGAGATCTAGTATTCTTTTCACAATAGCAAGCAATGTCGGAACTCCTATTTGCACTGATGTTTTAGCTTCTAAACACATGTTTAATCGTCCTTTTGGTCATTTTGTTAGGATTTTAGTTAATATGGATCTATCAACTACGTTACAGTATAATATTTTAGCGGAAATACAAGGATATGCATTCTTTGTGGATATTGAATATGAAAACCTACCACAATATTGCTCACGATGGAAAATGACTGGACATTCCTTACAAAGTTGTAAAAACCTCAAAACATTAGCCAATGCAATTGAAAAGGTTGAACCTAAACCTAAAACCAAGGTGTATGTTCCTAAACAACCTATTCCTAAAGTGCATGAAAATAAGGGAAAATGTCCCATTAGGATGGATAATATTGTGAATCTGGAGCCAACGACTAGTGGGACTATAAAAGATCTTGTGGTTCTTTGTACACTCAGACAAGTCAAGATATTAATGTTCAGAAGGCTTTTGAGCTTGTCAATATTCCTACTACTCATAATAAATTTGATGCTCTTGAAGTTGTGGTGGAAGAAGATGAAGACTCTGAGGACAACTCTCGAGGCAGGGAATTTGTTTATGAAACTCAGTTAATAGATGATGAAAATGATTCTATATAAAACTCTCCATTGGACAACAATTAGAAATTCCTTCAAATATCTTAGGATAATTTGGGAAACAATGTAAAGGTGGGTGAGGATCTTAATGACATTCCAGATGGTAGCTTGTCATAATCTTTCACTCTCGTTAGAGCTAAAAAGAAAAAGAAGAAGTTAAAGCAGGCTAATGGATACATAACCACATCAAAGGTTGACCTTTCAAACTCTTTGAAATGATTTGTATCTATTGGAATTCTAGGGGACTAGCTAACTTCCCCACTAGATTGGACCTGAAGAGAATTATTACCTCCCACAAATTAATTTTGTTTTTGTAGTTGAGCCTTAGATTTCTATTGATAGGCCCTCACAAATGGTTCATCAAGCTTGATTAAAAGCTTATTACTGTCAATAATAGGCATAATAACATGTTTAACCTCTGGTGTTTTTGTAAAATTTTCTTATTCCCTATCATCACCCATGTTGGTGATCAAGCTATAGCCTTCACCCTAATGATTAACAACAAAGTCTTTGGTCTTGCTTCTATCTATGCCTCAACCAATTATATCTCTAGAAGATCCCTATTAAATGTCTTAGTTAACATTCTCAAAAATCATAAGGTTCCATGGTGCCTCATTGGTGAGTACAATGTAGTTCTTAGGGCCCATAAGCATAAGGGTTCCTTCTTTCCAACTAAGCTTCCTATGAGCAAATTCCAACATTAGACTAATCATAATAACTCGTTCCACCTTCCAATTATGGGAGCTTCTTTCACTTGGTCCAATGGGAGGCTTGGTAATGCTCATACCCTCAAGAATCTAGATAGGGCCATATGTAACATGGACTAGCTGGATCTCTGCTTCAAAACTTCCTGCATAACTTTGCCTAAAGTCAAGTTTGACCATCACCCATTTCTCTTGGATTTCATCTTATTTTCCATCAAGCTTTCAATTGCTTCTTTCAAATTCCTTCATATGTGGACCACTCACCCTACTTGTTTGGAGGTTATCTAAACCAGTTGGAACCAAAATCTATGGATGTCCTATGTTTCTGTTATCTGAGAAGCTCAAGGCCCTAAAGAAAACTCTCAAGCTTTGGAACCACGACACTTTTGGAAATGTCCAATCTATGGTGAATCGAGATGAAATCTCTCTTGACCAGGTCGAGCTTGAAATTTAAAATGGCATTCACTCGATGGAGCTTAAAAATAAAGGGAGGGGTTGCTTTATTCAGCTAGAAAAGTCCATGCATGCTGATAATATATTTTGAAAAGAAAAAGATCAAGTGATAATCACTAAGTTTTTTCATAGGATAGCTAACATTAAGCATGTTATCAAATTCATCCCGAGTCTGAAAATCCAAGGCACTCTCATATCTAACCAGGAGGTTCTTGGAGATCATGTTACTAGTTACTTTAAGAAGCTTTTCTCCAACCCTAATTCCACCACTCTTGACCTTGACCATATAAATTCATGCATCCCTAAGTTGATCATTGGTGAGATTAACATCATGCTTACCAGAACACCTAATATCTTGGAAATCAAGAATGATGTATTCAACCTTAACAAAGATGGATCTCCTGGACCTGATGGTTTTGATGGCTCCTTCTTCCAACATTATTGGGATGTGATCAACCATGATGTCTCTGCTACCGTGAATTAATTCTTCCATTCTTCTTGGATTCTTCCCAATTATAACTCTAATCTCCTCATTTTTCTTCCTAAAAACCCAAATGTTGATTCTATTTATCTCTTAAGGCATATACCTCTTGCAAACTTCAAGTTCAATATTATTGAATCAATGAAATAAAATGCATATCAAATATACCTCCGTTGCATCCAAATTATTCATATCTTATATGAAATTGATCTATCACTTTTGTGTAACCTATGGATAATTGATGTATCATTGCTTCATCATACATAAGTCAAATTCCAAAGCATAATCAACATTGATTCATCCAAATCCTACACAACATGATGTCAAAATTTAATTTCTTATTATTATTTAATTTATTATGTATTTTCATCGAACTAATAGATAAATTACATAAAACAAACACCTATCTGATTCATGGTTTCTTAACCATGCTTTGATACCACTGAAGGGAAATTACGATACAATACGCAGCGGAAAACAAAAAAAAATCAAGTCGATCCTTACAAATGAGCATGATCAATGATAGAAACACTTATCTCTCGTGACAATTAAAATATTTGATGTAGAATAAAATGAATGATCACAAGCGATGAACAATAATCAGCGGCTCTACTTAGTCCACACAAACAGAGTGTCTTCAGTCGCAGTGCTAGATGCTACGAACGAAGACTGAGAGAGAGAGAGAGAGAGAGAGAGAGAGAGAGAGAGAGAGAGAGAGAGATAGAGAGAGAGAGAGAGAGAGAGAGAGAGAGAGAGAGAGAGGTTTCACAAACCTAATTTCATCAAAGTGTAAAAGCTTCTACACAAGAATTCTATTTATATAACCACTTGTGTGGGAAGTAAGCTAAAAAAGTCCAACTTAAGTACATCATATGTATAATAATATTATTATACTATTATAATAATATTATTATAATACACATATTTTTATTTTTATTATTATATTTAATAACTATTATTATTACTATACTATATGATATTCCATATTTCACTTAAGTACACGGTACCGTACAACGTTCCATAATTTTCTCAAGTACGTTGTATCTTACGGTATACCATATTTCACTTATTCATTATATCTCTCATTATTTATCCTTATGTGTGTGATCCTATAGGTTCTCGTGATGTTGACAATTATATTAAATCACACATTTAATATAATAAATATTGAGCGGTGTCTAGCAACACATCACTTCTATCCAAGTCACCAAAATATCATGTGATCTGATAAAATATTTTCGTGATAATATTATTGTGTAAAATTAGCCATTATGTCTATATTAAACACAAGGTATAGACAGTGTCACCTCTATCCAAATTAATATTGGACCCTTAGACATTTATCATGTTACGCAGGATGTGCATATTTCATCTAGGTCAATCATGTTCCTCATCATTCTTTATGGAGTACCCGTCAACTGTTTTTATGGTCATCCAGTTACTGACAACATTTGATCAACAATAAAGTACTCGACTCCACATCTAGGATCCATTGTGGTTTCAGGTCGAAAGGTGGTATACACCACTATGGTTATGAGAATAACTTATGACACTTTGCAAAATATTCTATGTAGTATTCTTATAGCGGGTTACTCCGGTATAAATATTACTCTTAATCACTACTCCAAAAAAAACATTTAACCTCGGATGTGAAGTTGATTTAATATCGGTTACATAGGCGAGATAATAAATGGTGTCATGAAAACTTTCCACTATACCCTTTGATTTTTGAATAATCGATGGGATCGTTTAAATTGTCATTGGTTCGATCCCCAACAATAGTCTTTTTATATTTTCAAAACTAGAGCCACACCCCTCTCGGATTATATCCAAAACCGAGGGGAAAGATAAATTTCTTTTTTAAAATACTCATTATATTGTTTACACAAAATATTAATAAATTAATTTGTTTACAAACTACATTGTTTACCCATAATATTACATTATTTATACAGATTATTAAAGTAAAAATATATAACAAATTTTGAATTCGACTCATCGTCATCGCTGTTGGTGAAGAACAAATGTTGGATATCTTTGAAAAGAACAAATATTGGATCCTTGTTTTATTGAATCTTGGGGAAGACCAAATATTGGATATTTCATGCATTTGTTTTTGATATAAAAAAAAGTTAGATAAATAAATAAATATTCAGTTATATGATTATTTCATAACACAAACCTTGAACCCAAATAACTTTTTGCTCTTGTAATCCATCGTAGAGAAATTTTTCAAACTTCTTTATGTTTCAAAATTTTCATGTCAAATGTTTCATTATTAATTTTTAATATTCATAATGCTTTTATAATATTCATAATGCTTTTATAATATCTTTTAAATTTCACGTGGATCACTAATAGCAGTGTCTTGAGCGTTAATACTCATTAAATAGACGACAAAGATTTGTTTAAGGACAATGAAGAAACTCAATAAACATGCTTATATTCCCCAGTTATTACTCAATTCGAGGTGAAATGTGTTTCTTTTTAAATTAAAAAAATACAATAAGCTATGTTTCATCGCAGGCGCAACATACCTCTCGATTTCTGTTAAAACCCGATGGGAGTAAGCTTTTTTTAAAATTACATTATTTACACAAAATATTAAAACACACTGTTTAAATAAATTCAGATTTTGACAATGGATTTTTAGAGAACAAATCTTTTCAAGTTATTCTCGAAGAATAACACGTCTTTGTTGTTATCCAGATTTTGTTATATACCATTTATGCACATTCTTTATAAGTTCAATGGATTGCATGCATTCAATTTCTGATAAGTTATTTGTTCCAACGTTGAGAAAAAATTTTGCACTTGCAATCCATCCCATATATCTGTTTAAAGATTTCATTATGTTGAGCAAATATTTTTATGGCAAATGTTTAGGAATTAACCGAGGAAAGCAATAAATAATGGAGTGTTTTCTTTGATTGACAAAATAGAAAGGTTATTCCATAAATACAACAATAACATAAACATCATTATGTGAGATAGATTGCAAGAGTAGAAAAATATTTTGTTCAAGATAGAAGAACGTTGAAGATTTTTTCTGTCTTGCAATCTATCCTAAACAATATTGCATACAATTATTGTTGATTCAAAAAATTATAAACGAAAAAAAAAATTATTGTTTACAAATATATTTATAAACGGGAGTAAGTGTATTGTTGGTACAATTTTTTTTATAAACGGAAAAAAAGATATTGTTGATACAAATATTTTTATAAATAGGAAAAAGATTATTATTGATACAAATATTTTTATAAACGGAAAAAAGTTTATTGTTGATACAATTATTTTTACAAAAGAGAAAAAATTTATTGTTGATACAAATATTTTTATAAACGAAAAAAGTATATTGTTGATACAAATATATAAACGGGAAAAAGTATATTGTTGATACAAACCTTATGATAAATGGGAGAAAGTATATTGTTGATACAAATATTTTTATAATCGGAAAAATGTGTATTGTTGATACAAATATTTGTATAAGCGTCAAAAAGTGTATTGTTGATACAAATATTTTTATAAACAAGAAAAAATATATTGCGAATTCAAATGATTTTATAAATGGGAAAATGTGTATTGTTGATACAAATATTTTTATAAACAGGAAAAATGTATTGTTGATACAAATAATTTTATAAACGAAAAAAAATGTATTGTTGATACAATTATTTTTATAAAAGAAAAAAAATATTGTTGATACAAATATTTTTATAAAAGAAAAAAAATATTGTTGATACAAATATTTTTATAAAAGGGTATATAAGTGTAGTGTTGATTCAAATAATTTTATAAGCAGAAAAAAAAATTATTGTTGATACAAATGTTTTTTAAAACGGAAAATTGTTTATTGTTGACACAAATATTTTTATAAACGAAAATAAATGTATTGTTTGTTACTTATATTTTTATAAACGAAAAAAAGACTATTGTTGATACAAATACTTTAATAAACGGGAATAAGTGTCTATGATACATAATACAATTTTACAACCGACAAATTAAATATAATCAATCATTTATCGCAGTGTTGTGTACATCAACCAGACCGAACATGTGTTGGTAAATTTGTACATCTTTGAAACACAATCTTAATTGTAGATTTTGCATTTTGGAAATTGAGACCACTCTGATATATTTTTTGGAAATTGAGAGCCCTCTATATTTTTTCATGCAGTTGTAGGATGAAAAAATATTGCATTTTCAATACGTTCTCATAATTTATTGAGTCATATTTTCATTGTTTTGAAAAATTCTACTTGGAACAATGCATAACACTTGACATATATTATTAGTTTATATTTATAATTGTGTGAATGTTTATGATTTATAAAACAAATTTTAAAGTTGATAAATGAAATATCACGATGTGTAACATATATCTAGACGGAACATTACGATAGGATAAGTATTTTACTTGATTGAAAGAGAAAGAGTCTTGGATGATCTTAAATTTAACTGAAAAATAAAATTACTAATTTAATTCGGTGATGTAATGGTTATGACCATGCCTTCCACTTGTGGTCACTATAATGATGTAAATGCCTTTGTGTTTCAACAATAACTCCATGTATTTAACAAAACAAATTGTTTTTAAAAAAATCCATATCGGCTTCATCTTGATAACCTAATGATCAAAGAATCTAATTTTTCAAAAGTTGTAATACATGTCTCAAACATTAGGTGAAAATAATATATAATTTTCATGATCTAGAATATTTTGTACATGAGAAACCAAATGGGAATTGGGACCATAACATATACAAGCCAATAATCCTCCATATGTTAAGCAGTGTCCACCAAGCTGAAAAATATATTCTACTGTCTGATCATTGTAAGCTTGTTCATCGCGATCACCAGACTCGTGTGTGTCATTTTCAATATCATGAGCCGCAACATCCACTGAATTTTTGGTAGACATTAGCCAGCTGAAATTAATAGGGTCTTTACATGATTTCAGAAAATCGCAACCATGCACAAGGAAACTCCAAACTTCATGAGTATTCTCTGAGACGCAATGAATAAACTCATTTGATACAACCTCAAAATCTTCACTTTTGATTTGACCATTTAACATACAGACTCTAAATCTATTAATTAATGAACAGTTAGAGCATTCAAATTTTGTGTCAAAATTAACAAACCTACTCCATCCTGAACTTGTGGTAAGAGTTAACAAAGATTCACCAGCTCCTATCCAAAAATTAGCAACTGATGCAATAAGTGATGATTCAGAATTGAAGAGATGGTGAACTCCGCCTGCCAGTAACAAAGAATATGCAACACTAGTTCTGCTCATATTAAAAGCTTCTGTTTGGTTAAGATTTATTTCAGAATTGTCAGACAATAAGTCACTAGCACGGACTTTATATGCTGAAGTTAGTGTTGTATAGGAATCTAGAGAGAGGTGATGAAGGGGATGCAATGTGAATTTAGAATGTGATTTTCTTTCATTTGTTTCTAGCTGCTCGTCCAGACCTTGAATAAGAATCTTCTCAAGCATCTCACAACAAGACGCAGAATCACCGACGGAAAGGTACTCTGAAATAATATCTTCAATGGAATCAGTCAATCTTCTATCTGCCGTGTCTCTGAAGAGCTTGTAATCGGAACGCAGACCAGGTGAATCTCGACAGAAAACAGATATTTCCTGAATTTATACAGTACTTGTTTAAGAACATTGATATTACAAAGAGCTAATCTAACAACACAATTAAGAAATCTTACTTGCAATGAATGATCCACACATGTGAAGGGCAGAGAACTACATCGTTTACAGCAACAAATAAACCGATACTTTGACCATAGTTCTGATTGTCTCAATGCCTGGAAAAACCAAATATAAATTAGTACTAGAAACTTAATAATCAATCAATAAACAAGTGAAGGAACTCAACCAAGAGCAGAGGAAAAGAAAGAAAAATTCTGAAATGGAAAAACTCCTGTGAGAAAAGAGTACAATATATTCTAACTTTTGACAATTCCCTAAATTCATATTTTGTCAGCCAGAGGTTGTGATGAATACAGTGATTAATAGAGCATAGAAGGAATGAAACGGTACAAGAATATAAAAGAGAAATGTACTATTGAAGGAAGAAAAATAGCACTGAAACAATGGATAAACCAGAACATTAGCTCCTTAGAGAAAGTATATTATCTCTCTCTGCCTCATACTTATCATTCTAACAGAAAAACTAATGATTCCTTTTTGCTACCACCCGCATATACTCTTCACACTACAACTAATTCCCAGCTAGTCAGCATCTTCAGTCCCTTCCCTTTTTCAGTTTGGCCAATGCTTGAGGAAAACCCACTCACCCACCTTGAATTTCATCTCCTTTCTTTTGCGGTTAGCACAATGCTTCGTGTGTTCTTGTGCCTTGAGCAACATCATCCACTCGTGTTTCTCCCTCCAAAAAGTGAACCAAGGAAGGTGGTTCTGTCAGATCAGTAATGCATCTGAGCACCGGACTTGCCCCGACCCGCCTAATCCTGCATTCCCTGCCTTGCAGCCATAATGGATAAGAAAGCAAAGAGCTCAAACTCAAATCTTCATGTTGTCTAGACAATGCATCAGCTACCTTATTCTCCACTCCAGACTTGTACACGACCTCAAAATTTAAATCCAGCAGCTTTGCCACTCATGCTTTCTGGTTGGAAATTGTGATTCTTTGTTGAGAAATTGTCTCAACTTTTTTAATCAGAGTTAACAATTAACTTCCTTCCCAACAGATAATGCCGCCAATGTTGAACAGCAAGCACCACAGTGAATAATTCTTTGTGGTAAGCAGAATTGGACATTTTAACAATTTAGAGTACAAGACTTCCTAAAAAAATGTCACTGGATGCTTCTGTTGCATTAGCATAACCCCCACACGCCACCTAACGCATCATCATCGGTAAGTGGTTTAGCTATCTTACCATAGTTCGTAATAAACTTCCGGTAGTAACCCATTAGACCCAGAAATCCACATACACCATTGACATTTGTAGTGTGTGCCAACCACCATACTACTTACCTTAGATCGGCCTAATGCCACTCCTAGTCCTTGGTGAGATTCCACATGACCCAAATACTCAATTTGGCGGGGCACAAAACACTTCTTACAATTTAGCACAAATTGTTACTGCTGCAGCACTTGTAACACACCAGCCATGTGTGTTGTAACAGTGTGTGCCAGTCACCACTATAAACTAAAATATTATTAAAGAAGACCAAGACATGCCTTAACAAAAGGGCTTGAAGATATCATTCATAACTGTAGTAGACACAATCATCGAGCCAAAAGACATAACAGGGTATTAATAGCGACCCTTATGGATGTGAAGCTGTATATATCCTCCTCTTTCATGTGAATCTGATGATACCACGACTTGAGGTCAGACTTAGAAAAGTAGCCAACTTCAAAAAAGCTCATACAACAACTCGTCACACACAGGAATTGGGTATTTGTCTAGCACTGTCACCCTATTAAACGCCCTATAATCCGTACACATCCGCCATGAAGTATCATTTATCTTTACAAATATCACAGACAGAGCTAGAAAAAGAACTAGAACTCTTAAGAATAACACCACCCTGCTGGAGCATGACTCTAATCTACCTTTAAATTTCAGCCTTTTAATAATGTGGGCTTCTATAGGGCCGCACACTCGCAGAACCAGCCCCTGGTTGTAACACAATAGAATGGGTTGTATTGCGGGCAGGAGGCTATCCATTGATCTCATGAAAAAACATCGTCAAATTTAGACACCAGATGAGTTAATTCAGACTGCTGGGCCAGAAGCATCCCCAATTTCCTGCTGTTGGGCAGTAGCATCATTACTTCTTTTGATACAAGAATATGTGATTCAAGGGAAACCGCACTTGTATTACAATATAGGCAAACCTAAAATAATAGTGCATGACACAGAAACAAATCCAATTTCATTCAACTTCCATTGGCTCATTGCCACAATCTATGGCCATTGATAAACAAACAGAAACAACATAGTGGTTTACACCGAGATAAAACAAACAAAATTAAGTGTTTCATTTAAGATTTGAAGCTTCCAACTGTACAAACAGGAGTGTCCAAAATTCCAAGTCTAAACACATAAATTAGTCAAAAAACATAGCATGGAAATTTTTTATACTGCATACATAGTAAGAACATTATATGTTATTACCACACACCAAACTAGTGGTTAAATGAATTTAATCATGAAATTAACAATAGAAATAATTATAAAACTTTGAACTATACAACACATAGGCCGCCTCATGCATGAAAAACTAATACTAATAACATTAATTTGACCCAGACCTTCGGCTGCAAGAGGTCAGTATATGCTACAGTAACATCTTCCCCCTTTTTAATTCTCTTGATACTTCTCACAATCAATCTCGGACCACAAATCTTCTTCCCTTCATGCGAAAAAATCACCCCATTTAATTCATTTTTACAACACCAAAAAAACTAAGCCTCATATCATATAGAACAAAGTCAAGTAAACTTTTAAATTAGTCCATATATTATTACACTCTCACTTATTCAATCCCTAAACTATAGAAATATAATAAATAGTCTCTAAATTATTCTCAACACATCAAGTTAATCCTCCAATTACTTTCAAAATAGGAGAGTTATAATCATGGTTTTAAACTGCGGTCCACAACCGTAATTGCAACTGCAATATTGCTGATGTGGTCGTCTCTGCAACCGCATCGGACCGCAATCGCGGTGTGATTTGAAATCAAGCGTACTTTCACCTTAGAAACCACATCAGACAACTTAGTCCAGGTTTCTTCAAATATTTTAGTCAAAACTCAATTTAGAACCCAAAAACTCAATTTACTCATATTTCTTCTGAAAAATTTTAACTTTTACATTTTTCTGAAAAACTTTAACTTTTACATTTTTTTAAATGTGTATTTCAAACTCTTCTCAATCAAAATTCCCGTTGCAATGTGCATCACATTCACAACACCGCAACCGCATCCACGACCGCAAGCTAATACCATAGTTATAATTTAAGACTAACTTGATAGATAGAGAATAGTCTAAGAGCTATATATTACATTTCTATAATTCAGTGAGAAAATAGAATAAAGCGTTAAATAGTTTAGGAACCAATTTGAAAGTTTTAGGCATAATTAATCACCAAATCCTTTTAACTTAATCTAATATTCCACTTTAATCATTTAACTTAAAAACCTTACAAGTTAGTCATTTAACTTCACTTTCGTTTCCTTATCTGATCCCTTCCGTCAATTTATGACAAAAAAACGTTAAGTTCTGGTGACGTAACGTGACAGAAAGGTCATTGGTACAAACCTGAGTCAACATATGTACTTAAAAATTGATACACCGTTTAAATTTAAATTGTGAAAACAAAATTCTCGCAATTTAACCCGTTTATAAGTTTTTAACTATATATTCTGACTCAGATTTGTATCAATGTCTTGTTGTCATACCGCGTCACCAGTCACTAGACCTTAACGTTTTTTGTTTTTTATTTTTTGGCCAAAAATTGACGGAAATGACCCGGTAGCGTAATAGAGGTGTGAAGTTAAGGGAAGATAGTGTGAAGTTAAGGGACTAGTATCGTTTTTTAAATTAATGAACTATGTAACATTTTTTAAATTAACGAACTAAAGCGAAATAAGGAATAAATCATGCATTAAGCCAAAGTTCATAGCAATTCATTTACAAATATAAATCTAAGAAAAACACACAAACCTTGTGCAAATTCACCACTGCTACCAAAAATCCCACAATTTATCTGCAAAACACAACCACAATATTTTAGCAAATAATAGAAGCAAAAAACGGCATAAAAGAAGAAACTATAAAATGAAACATACTTTTGGTTGTTGAGAATCATGAGTGAAGGGAGCTATGCGAAGTTTTGATTCCATCTGAGAAATCAAAGAAGAAGAATCGAAAGAGAAACGGTAGCATGCATTGGGGGAACAACTGTGATTAATCCAAGAGAAAGCAGGCTCAAAAACCGCAATGCCTAACGCGCGTCCTTCGTTATTGTGCACCTCCACCGCGTTCGTTAGCACCGCGCAGAGAGCATCAGTAGCTTCCTCCAAAACAGCGTCGTCGTATGATTCAATAAATCCGCCGTCGCCGCCGCTTCTTTGCTTTGCTATTGCGGTGGCCATTGCAAGAGCGTTGATACGGATAGTTTCGGAGAGTTCATCGTTGTGAGACGTGAGCAGACGACGGTTAGTGAGTAAATGGTTGAGGCGGGTGGAGGGGGGAGTGCGGTGGGAGCTGAGGAGGAGGCGGAGGGCGGTGCGGAGGAGGGAGGAGGTGGAGGAGGAAGGTAGGTGGTGTTCGGCGGAGGAGAGGTGGATGGAGGAATGGGCGGTGGTGCAGTGAGGAGAGCAGTAGAAGGGAGGAATGGGATTGGGAATGGGAGTTGTGATGAGAGAGAAACATGAGGAGCAGTGAGTGTGGAGATTGGCGTTGTGGAGAGAGAAAGAGAGTGGGGTGAGCGGTGGTGTCATGTCTGTGCCTATCTCTATGTCTTCCTTGCATCTCATCTCCATTTCCACCGGTTTCAGCCCAGATAATCTTCCTCTTTAATATAATTTCAGACCATCTCGTTAATCAAAATTAGAACTACTACTAAAATATTAGTAAAATGCAACGAAGACTTCCTGGAATTTTTTATCAAAATAATTCAATTTTTCAAGAATACTATCAAAATAAATCTGTTTTTAAATAAAAATTCAAAGTATCCCATTTTTAGGAAGAGGTGTCAATCCAATTGGCGAATCCTCTTAAAAATAGAGTGCAGACCCTAATTGGATTGGTTATGGCGTATGGTGCAGTCAGTCCAATTGACGCCCATGTGTATTTTTTTAAAGGAGGCGTCAATTGGATTGACACCTCAATGTATTATGCATTTTTTTTTGTTATAAATAGAGGTGTTGTGTGAATCATTTTTTCACATCTCATTTCATCATTTGACAATCATGTTTGGTGTTCGTCGCCGCTATGAAAAGGTGATTTATGCAAGAGACAAACCTCAGATGTTTATGCTCTTATGGAACATCACTACTTTCGATCAACTGGAGAGGGAGTTGTTCCATTGGTTAGATGGGAAAATATTAGAAGGGGAAAAAATTAGAAGTATTGAGAGACTCGACAGTATCTTTGGTTGAGTGCGAATGAAAACTAATAAGAATGTTAGGAAAATGATGTTCGAGATGACATCACTTTGATTGTTGTAATCAGTTAGAAATATTCTGTTTTCAGTTTGCTTATGTTGTAGTGATGTTTGTTGTGAACCTCGTTGTAACAAAAACTTAATGATATATAAAAATTAAAGGTTACAAAAATACAATGTTACAAAAAGATTATGACCCAGATGATGCTCCTCGAATGGAACAGATGTTCTTGTTGTGTCCTGGTTGACGACAGATACTACATAGTCTTATCATTTTATTTGTCGTATCCATTTCTGTTCTGATACGTGTGTTGTTTGACCTTCCTTTTTCTTTCTACACATCTCGTCGTTGTGTCAAACTATGTCAGCTTCGTAAGGAGGTCAGTATTCCTCCATTGGTAGCACCGAGAAGCTTTTATTATATACATTCATGACAGTGACAGCCTTGTATACATCAGATAAATGGTTGTAAGCATCTTGGCGAGTATATGTGCATGCTACAATGACATGGGAGCAAGGAATGCGGAAGGCCTGAAATTTTCCACTGCCGCACCAACTTTTGTTTAGTCTGACAGCATAGGCTAAATTTGGTTTCCCCTCGTTGTGGTCCATTGTTTCCTGGACGCTGAAATTTTGCATATGACGGTTAAAGACTGTTACAGCGTGCGTGCTAGCTTTGATGCTCTCCTCTTTCATGACTTTCATGCAACACTCATTGAATACTTGCCCAGACATTAACACCGCACTCCATCTTTCACCTCTAGTTGCGAACGTAGAAGCCAGCCTATAATAGGTTGATCTGACCAAGGCGGTTATTGGCAGATTTCTAATGCCTTTGAATACCCCGTTCATGCATTCCACGAGGTTTTTTGTCATGTGTCCCCATCGACAACCTCCGTCAAATACCCTTGTCCACTGCTCTACTGGTATGTTATTCAACCATCTTCTTGTGTCTTCATTAGACAGTCTAATTTCATCACGATAATATTGAAATGACAGCTGAGTTAGAGCATACCCAACATTCACCACCTTCTTGCGAAGATTCTTATCTTTTATTGCACGCATGAAGTTTTGTGCAATATGTCCAATGCAATAGACATTGGTAGAAGGAGGATCTCCGTTGTCATGGTTGTTGTAGACACTCTCAGTGGCAGCATGTCTATCAGAATTTAAACAGAGATTGGCTTGTGGAGCCACATGCGTTCTGAGATGTCGAAGAAAGAAACCCCAACCACCAGCTGTTTCAGCTTCAACCAGAGCAAAGGTAATGGGAAAGACATTGTTGTTGTCGTCTTGTGCAACCGCCATAAGCAAAGTACCCTTGTATTTGTCGTATAACCAAGTGTCGTCAACTTGAATAATAGGTTTGCAGAATGCAAAACCTTTGATGCATGGGTCAAATGCCCAAAAGAGACAGTGAAAGATTCTATTACCTGTAACACAGGTTCTGTCTGGCGTCATTGCTGACAATGTCTCCATAATTGCCACAGTTCTTGGGACATATGCTTTTAGTGCCCATAAAAACCATGGCAATTCTTTGTATGAATCCTCCCAGTTGCTGAATACATTTTCAACAACTTTTGTCCTCGCAATCCACGCTTTCTTGTAAGATGGAGTATAATTATATCTTGTTCTGATATGGGATATAATTATACTCACCTTCACTGATGGATCTTTGTTAACAAGCGGCAGAATGTCTTGACATATCAATGTAGCGCTTAATTTACGGTGATCTTGTTCAACGTTAGTTGCAATGCAACAGTGAGGTCTATTAAAGCTATCTCCCAAGAGTCGTTTTTCTTTTTGTAAGACCAGCCAACCGAAACTTACAAAGGATGTTACGACATTCGATGACATACCTTCTTGAATCAGTGTGTTTCACTATAAAATCAGCAGAGTTGTTCATGTGGAATTTTTTAATAGCTCGAACACATTCTTCTTTAGTGCGAAACATGTCTCCCACCTTTAACTCGCCTTCTGATCGTGGATACAGGTTATAGAAAAATTGTTGGATATTTCATCGTCATGTAGATTCATGTTTATCATATGTTGAGGCGGATTGTAGACATGACTCGTAGGTATTGGCGTTGGTTGATCATCATATTCAATGTCGTTGTTCAACATATGATCGACCTTTATCCCGGTCTTCTCTTCTTCTTCATTAACGATGTTGACTTCTGCTTCTGGATCGACGTCATCTGAGCATTGTGAATCAAATTCACCAGATTCATCCTGACTGGTTATTTGAGATTTCTGAGATGGTATACATGGTTGAAGAGTAATATACAACTCAATACAATTGCAGCCTGAATGTTCATGACTAACAAATATGTATTCAACATCTTCATCATCCCGTACCTTAAGCGGGAAAAACTTGCATTGAATGTTCTCAAAAAATATTGGATTTTGATACGTGATCTTTGACACAATACCCGATCCTATGCAGGATTGTATTCTTTTTTTCAAATGTAAGAAATTTGCATTTCTCTTGATCGTAAGTCGAATGGTATCAGTGTTTCGAAATTAAAATATGTATAACTCAGACTCGTATGTCTCACCATTGTAGTGAACATTGACACTATATTTAGGTGAAGATGACATTGTAATATTTCTGGTGCAGATGAAAATTAATTTTTTGCTGTAGATGAATGTGTGTTGAGTGTTGGATGTTGATAGTAAGACACTTAAATAGGTAAGTGATTTGTCTCACATGCAAGCTAGTATGAAGTGATGTGTCACACATGCAAGCTAGTCCGAAATAATGTGTCAAACATGCAAGCTACTCTAAAGTGATGTGTCCATCATACAAGAGAGAGGAAAGTCATGTGTCACACATGCAATCATATCTCCAAATGAATTGGCGCCTCCTTACAATCCTTGCACATGGGCGCCAATCCATTTGTCTACACCATGTATTGCATGCATGCAGACCTCGTAACCAAGCATTCAAACTTATGTGTGTCATGCATGTACCTATGGAGGCGCCAATTTGAATGGCGACACCATGTACAAAATGCACATGGGCGTCAATTCATTTGGCTACCACATGCAAACATATTTTTCTATGCTCCACACTTTTGCCTATAAATAGGAAGGTAACTCTAACACTTCTTACACACCATCAATCACTACTTCCTCTGCAACATTAAGTCTTTCATATGCAACAACCTCTTTCATCTACACCAACCTCTTTCATCTCCGACAAGATGTTTATCCTCACAATGGGCGAATCGCACAGAGGAGCAGTTGCAAACATAGCAACTTATGTAAGCGTTTTATTGTTTTGTTATTTGTCTAGAGTGCCTTTTAATAACATATCAACTTAGTAAAGTATTTTCTTGTTTCTTTTATAGGATGTTTCAAGGTTCTGTACTCGGGTCCACGAATATGTCCACATGGACCCGATGATTCAACCTTATGTTGAACTCGTCGGTTTTGGACATATAAGCAAAATTATATATTGGTCGGTGGATAATAAATTCATTCTTTCTTTATACGAAAGATGGTGTCCCGAGACACACACATTCTGATTTCCAACCGGTGAGTGTACCGTGATGTTATAAGACGTTTACATGCTTTTGGGACTGCCTATTGAAGGTAAAACTGTAAATGGTAAAACCAACTATGCGAATTCAATTTGCATGGACCTCTTGGATACTGATTTGTTAGATGATAACTCAAGAGGTCAAGGTATACTCCTTTCACGCCTTAAGTCATATTATAACAGTTTACATTTAGATGAGCATTCTACCGAAGAGCCTCGAATAATAAAAACTAGGTGTTACATTATGCTTTTAATTTGTTCTTTTTTATTTCCCGAAGGTATTGGTTCTAGTATGCATGTTATATATTTACCTTTACTAAGACATGTATATAGAATAGGAAGTTATAGTTGGGGATCCGCTTGTCTGACCTATCTTTATAGATCTTTGTGTAAAAATTCATACAAAGACACATCTACCTTTTCTGGATGCGCTGTTTTGCTTCAAGCATGGGTTTGGTCAAGACTACTATCCCTAACGCCCGTCAACAACAACCCTTTTCACATTCCCGTATGCACAAAAGTAAGTTGTTTAAAATGCTATATATTTACTTACTTTAATGATTATTATCTCTAACTAATATTGTTACCTTTTTGGTGCAGATGGTCGGCACGTGGTATGAGTTATAACAGATGTCCTAGACACTGTATTACCCAGTATCGCAATCTCTTGGATCACCTTAGACTGACAGACGTATGGATAATAACCTCATTATTTCGTTATAATTTGTTAACTTCTTCTACCAGGTTTACAATCCAAGTTACTTTCACATTTCGGTTCATTTGGCGTTGTAGCACCTCAAATTTGCACCTATCATTGTACATACATCATCATATTAGTTCATAGCATAACATGGTCCATTGCATAGCATTGCATTGCCCCAGTTGCCTCAAGTGCAAGCAAATCAAGAAATTAGGTCAAACTGATCAGGAGATCAGTCAACCAAGCAAGCAAGGGTGTTTCTCAAGGAGCCAAGGCCCTTAGGGTTGGTCCATCATGTTCACATGACTTGGAGGTCCATTTGAAGTGTTCAAGTCAAGGGTTGGATGTTCAGAAGTCATCAGTTCATGCACAATCAGTCAGAAACCCTAGAAAAGTCAAACTTGGTCAACTGTGTTTGATTTTATGGTTTTGATGGATGGATTTGGTTTGAGAGAGCTTGTTCATGTCCCAATAGGCCTCATATAACATGGCAATCAATATCATTGAAGAATTTGAAGCCAATCAGAAAATTTCCCAAAATAGAAACTGGACCTGTAATTTTAACTGCCAAAAATGGAAACTTCTTGATCCCAAACTTACATCATGATACAAGCTTCAAATGAATTTTTGCCCAACATGAAAGTTGAAGATCTTGTTCTCCCATTTCCAAAAAGTCCAAGAACTCTCAATTCCCATGCATGGTTGTCAAGATATGATCAATTCATTTTCACAATTTCATGAACTTCAAAAGGCCATATCTCATGAACCATTTGGCCAATTTTGATGGGGTTTTTTCCTACAAGCTCCATTTGTTCCCCTCTTTCCAAAAATGCATTCATTATTCACCAAAACCTCACCATGCAAAATGGCATTTTTTGACTTGTCTTATTTGAATTCAAGTGTGAAAAAGTTGACTTTTTGATTTAGCAATTTTTAACACATTTGGCCATTTGGGATCTGTTTAGAATGTTGTTTAAAACATGCTCAAGGCCCAAACTCGGCCAGAACCATACACCTCCATGTGCATATGTCAAAAATTAGCAAAATGCAAATTCACTTCATTTGAGTTAACCAAGCTTAGCACCTTCATTAACAATGTTAAACAGCAAATATAAGGGACATTTTCTGTCATTCTAAACCTAGCAGCAGCCTGATATCAAACAGAATTCTCTCTTCTCTCAAAAATTTCCATTTTCACATCCTTGCATTTTTTTTGCAAAAACTCAAAAGAGCCCGAGCATCCATTGGTTTCTTCATCACCTGGTCACCATTGGGAAACTTTTTCAAGCATCGAACCACAGCTGGAACTTCATTTCATGTTCTGTTTTCACCAAGCATACAACAATGGCAGATCACGATTTGGGTATTTCCAAGCATCAATAAGCTAAAGTTATTCAACTATATACCTTTTGGAAGCATTGTGTCCATCTGTTTGAGCTTACAACATCCAAACAACACTGTTTCATTGAGTTCTTCAAATCAAGTGAGTTTTTCGACTTCTTTATTTTTCCAAATCTTGCTATACATCATGTAGGTCTTACTTAGCTGGTTGTTTTAAGCTTTGAATCATGCCAAATGGTTGGCTATTTAGGAAGATATGATGTTTGTAAGTTTGGTGTATGAACTTGATCTTGCTCGATTTGCCTTGCTTGAAATGATTTAGTGAAATTGGATGCTACATTCTTGTTGTATGTTGTTTGCTGACTCTATTGGTATGCATATCCATGATTTCTGGGTGAATTGATTTTCATGTTAAATGTTGAAGATGAAGTTACAGTAAATAAACCCTAGGATTTGCCCAAAAATTTGCATGAACTGTGTTTGTCTGCTGATGTTTAATGTTGCATGAATATCTTTATTCCGTTGCCATGCTTGTTTGCTGTTTCTGGGCATGTTGGTTTTCCACGATTGTTGGAGATGATGAAGAATACTGTTCCATTCACAAACCCTAATTGCATTTCCAGAACTTGGTGTTTTCACGTGTATTACCTGCTCATGTTACTGTTGTATTGAAACAACCAATTACAACATTTCGCGTGTCCCATTAAAACGGGGCGTTTTGGTTAGTTGGAATTATTATTACAAAATTGCCACTCGGTCAACACTTTGACCATTGAATCATGTTATGTTGTTCATGTTATTCCAAATTGATTACTCATCTTCTAAAAATCATATTTCACTCGTTTCAATTCCAAAATTCATGAAATTTTTTTCATCATATTCACATGAATGTCTATTATTTTATCATGATTTTTGCTGAATTTTTGGTTGGCTGGATTTTTAATGGCTTTAGGGTTCTTAACATGTATGCACATTTTGTACCTTTTGCCAAAACCATTGTGAAATTATGATGATGTATCCAATGCCCCTGAAATTTTTTGTGGTCAATCTACACTCATTCATGTTTGTTTTGATGTAGAGTTCTTGAATTTATCATATGTGGTTTGTGAGATATGAATTTTTGAAGTAGGGTGTGACAATTTGTGTCACACCATTGATATGCAATTTCTTGATTTTTGTTGACATGCTTCCTGACCTTCAATTAATGTGAAATTTTGCATGAACCTTCTCTTATATGTCTAGTTGACTTGTGAATTTTCTTGGAATTAATTATGCCATTTCTTAATTGTTTGAGATTTTTCTTCCCTGCCTAGTCAATTGTTGACTTTGTGTGACACATCTTGCCATTTCATTTGGGAAATTCTCATACTTTATTGGATGATCATGAAATTTTACATGTGCATACTAGACATCTTAAGCTTTGCATTGGTGTTGATCCCATTCATTTCTCATCTGTTGGCATTGAGTTATGATTTTTTGAAGTTGATACATGATTGTTTGACTTCTTTGTGCATGTTTGAAATTGTTTTGACTTTCTGATTTTAATTGACCATCTTCCCATGATTCAATTGAGCTGAAATTTCATATGCATGCTATGTTATGGATTGTGATTGAGCATGAATTATTTGGTGATTTTTGGAATTGACTATGTTTGGTTTTGAGCTAAGTCTTGCTGTTGACTTCATTGAGCATATTCAAATTTGCTTTGACTTCATGATTTTCATTGACTGCCTTCCACTTGTCCAATTGTGATGAAATTTTACATGCTTACCATGCTAGGTGTTAGGATTGATCATGAATTATTTGGTGATTTTTAAAAAATGTTTGAGTTGACTTTTGATGCAAGTCTTGCTGTTGACTCTTATGTGCTTTCATTTGCCATGCCTTGCCTTCTTTTGTTTGTAAAATGATGATGATGAATGATATGAATATGAGACCAATTGAGCTTGCTTCTTAAATGTCTGAACTTGATTTTGGTTGACTTTCATTTGCTGTTTTGACTTTCTCATTTATTTTTGACCCTAGGCTTGTCCTAGAGGTCTCCTGGCTTATGTTTGAGTTCATTGTTTCAGGTTAAGCAACAATGCCTCAAAGAGATCATACAAATTTGATTGAGCTTGATTATATATCATGAGCTAACCTTTGTTTTGTAGGTGTTGTGACTCATATGATTTGAGTCTTGTGCTTTGCACACCTGTCCCTCTGTGTTGACTGTTGTTTCCCAATTCCTTTTGATTTAAACTGTTGAACTGTGTACTGATTTGTTTGACTATTTCAGGTACCCTTAGTTGCTTAAGTTCTTTGAACTTGCTTTGCTTTGCTATTTAGCAATTTGCTTTGAGGTATAATCCCTTGTTCTTCATGTAGTCTGGAAGACCTGGCCTTTTACTTGGCCAGGCAACTGTCTGAAGTCCTCCTTAAGAGGCAATGTTTGTGTATGTTTAATTTGTCCTTGTACAGAGTCAAAGACCTCCTAAGTGAAGAGGCAATTGGCAGAACCCAAGGGATAAGCAACCTATCCCCTGCTATTCAGTGTGTCTTCTGTTTTGCTCACACCACTGTGTTGATGCATTACAGATAAAAACCCAAGATCTTGTGCAATTGCACAGTTGAGTCAGTATCAAATGTGTAGAAGGGTTCCCACTTTCTGAACCCACACATTCTTGTCAAATGCTCTCCCTGGCCAGGGATAAGAGCAATGAGGCACACCCCTCATCTTCTTTCATCTGCTTCACCTTGGCTCTCAATGTCAAGGTTAAGAGCACCCTTTACCCAGTTCCAGAGGTTTGTTTGTTGAGGTTGATATGACCCCTCGACTAAAACCTAACCCTTGTGTGAGCCCCTTGTGTGTATATAGTGTGTGCTACCTGTGCTTGTATGTTTGTTTGACTTGCTTCCTGTGCAAGTTAGGTTTAGTTTAGACTAATCCTTGTTTGCTTTCTCCCTCGTTGCGATCCTTTCTCTCGCCCTCGTTGCGATCGAGCCTTTTCCTTTCTCTCGCCCTCGTTGCGATCGAGCCTTTTCCTTTCTCTCGCCCTCGTTGCGATTGAGACCTCCCCTTTCTCTTGCCCTAGTTGCAATCGAGACCCTTGCTTCCTGTGCAAGTTAGGTTTGTGTGTGGCTTGCTTCCTGTGCAAGTTAGCTAGAAACCTTAACTTAGGGACGACTTTGCATGACAACATCTAGGCTCGAGTCGTAGTCTCCCTAGTGTTGTGTCTCCCTCTGTTATCTGGTTAGGCTAGGTCCTTTGTCCCTGCGTAGGGGAACTACATCGCCCTGATCTTCATACCAGATGAAGTATGTAGGCAGGAGATTGAGCTGATCTCTCCGGGCGCCTTTTTTTTTCTTTTTTGTGTGAGTTGTTTGACAGTTGCTAGGCTCGAGTGCCTGACTCCTTAGCAATCTGTTGTCCGCTTGTTTGTGTGTGTGCTTGACAGTTATAGGCTCGAGTCCCCGACTCCCTATTAACCTGTTGTGTTGTTGTGTGCTTGGAAGCCGATGTAAGTCCATCGAGTGGCATTTGGGTTCCAGTGTGTGGGTGTTTAGGTTCGGATGCTGATGTAAGTCCAGTGATTGGCATTCGGGCTCCACGTTTGCCTTTGCCTGTGTTTGTGTGCGTGCGTGTCAGCCGAGCTACGAATGCTCTGATTCTCCTTCGTCCAAGGAGATACGTATGCATAGGATGCGATATCCTAGCGAGCACGCGTCGTCTCCCCAGTCCGAACTACTTGGACTCTGATGTCTATGCCTGATAGACTAAGTAGGCCCAGGATGCGGTATCCTGCCGAGTTCGGTTTCAGTCAGTTTCTTGTGTCTCTTTCAGCCAGTGTGTGTGTTTGAGCAGTGTTTTAGCAACCATTTTCCTTCCTTTTGTGCGTGGATCCCGTCGAGTACGACGGATGCGTAGGGGTGCTAATACCTTCCCTTCGTATAACCGACTCCCGAACCCATTCTCTTTGGTCGCGAGACCATGTTCTTTCCAGGTTTACTCTGAGCGTTTCCTTTCCCTCTTTTGGGATAAATAACGCACGGTGGCGGCTCTGTTGTTTCTTCTTTTTCCCGCCGGTTTTTCGCGTAATGCGACAGCTGGCGACTCTGCTGGGGACATAGAGAAGTTGACCTATGCTGGTCCATCTTCCCTGAGCGAGTCTCTCCTAGCGCTCTCTAGGTTAGGGTTTTGGTTGCTTTGTGCTGTGTTTATTTATTGCATTCGTTATTTGTTCATTTCATTTATTGATTGCATTGATTGTGTGCATTAATGTTTGCATTCATATTCATTATTCATTCTGCCTGGCTGGTTGTCTGTTTTTCTTTGTGGGGTGGGAGTCAGTTGAGGTAAAAGGTCCAATACCCGAACTCGAGTGCACTCTAGGATAGGAGAATGGCATAGTCTTGTTGACTGGTGTGGAGTATTCCTTAGCCAGTTGACTTGCGAGACCATTCACTTGGTGGAGGTCATGTTGAACTAATAATGTCACACAAGTTATTTGTGGTTAGGCATTATTCTTTCAATCATGTGCCGCAGAAGCCAAGGACCTTAGTTTACCAAACCCATCTTGGCCTATTTTTTAGGACCGTAGTGCGGAGGTCGTTCAGATGTCAGTTCTGATACGATTGTTACGCGATACTACACTCATAAGAGTTTCTCTTGAGAATATTCTTGGAATACGAGTATTCGTTCCTCCGATAATATTCGAGAGATGGAACGATGATTATGGGAACCTCTGATAGAACATGTCTGGCAGGTTTAAACCCTAGTACACTCCCTTTGGGTGGTTCTTAACCGAGACTCCATGCTCGTGACTCTCAACAAACCCATGATTCGTGGTTGAGTCGTTCAAACATTGTTAATATCAATGGATCCCGGATCAGGGGTAAAACCTAAAATCCACCAAAGCGGCTGGTTGATATTAAGGATGTTAGAGCCGGTTCATGTACCGTTAATATCAATGGAACTTGGGTGTCGATAAGGTGAAAACCTAAATCCACCAAAATGGATGATTGATATTAGGGATACAATGAGCTTTCCCACGACCTTTGTTTGGCGTGCTTTGCTTGATCCTTGAGTGTGTTTGTTGCATTCATGCATTCATGCATTCATCTGCATCCATATCATCAGAAAAAAAGAAAATTTTCAAGGAACTCAAAGGAGTTTATCTGCAAAAAATTTCAAAACATGAAAAAACCGGGAAAATTTTTTCACCTGATATATCTGATGAGATATTCTCATATATGATCAAAATGCTAAATATTTCAAAGTTTGCAAATAAAACCCTCGAGTTCCTTTGAAATAAAAACAAGCATATGCATAAACACTTCATGCATCATTTGCATCAGCGGGTGTTTTGTTCCGGTCTCCCGTCCTGTGGTCTGACCCTGCGATCTTCATTTATTTTGAAGACGCACTTTGCCGGTATTATACCAGAGCCGACTCTGCCAGATTGATGGATCATCCTGAGCAAGAGAATTGTGAACTCGAGGGAGATTTTGCCAGACTTAGTACTGTTGATGGATTTATTCCTGGTTAACCAATCCCGGGCTGGCATTGGCCACTGTTCTGGGGCACTTAAGGAGCAAGGTTTGTTTGCAAGTGGAGGATTCATCCATGACGATCAACCTGAAGAAGAGGATGCTGCTATCCTGGAAGAGGACGCAGAGGATTTGAACAATTTCATCATTCCTGGTGGTGTCTGTCACAATTGGGTCACTGTGGGCGTTCCTACAGTTGTTCATAAGTCAGAGTAACAATCACTTTGTTTAAAAATCCTTCTCCCATGCCAAAAGGAGAAGTGATGACATTGTTGGCAACATTTTGTGCAATGATATTTTCATTCAAATAATTCATGTTAAAACATTTGTTTTCCATTTGTTTTCCCTTTTTGCTTTTTTGCATGAAATTGGTGATCACAAAAAACCTTAAAAAAACAAGAATAAAAGCAATCTTTTCATCTGCATAACGATTGTCTTGTTTGATTTTCAAAGAGCTTTTCATATCAAAATCTTTATGCAGGTTGTTTCTCAAACCCACTGAACATAATGATCGGACGTCATCTCCCAATTTTGAATTCCCTGTATTCGAAGTAGAAGAAGATGATGTTGAAGGGATTCCTGACGAGATTTCCCGACTTCTTGAGCAAGAAAAGAAGATCACACTCAGCTGTATCGCGAGAATCAGCAGAACAGCCAACTGGGGCATTATAAAAAAAAAAGAGAAAAAAAAAGAGAAAGAGGAGGGTGCAAAATCAAAAAAAAAAGAAATCAATCAAAATCAAAAGAAAGAAAAAGAAAGAAAAAGAAAGAAAAAAAAACAAAAGAGAAATAGCACCCTCAAAGTCCCAAGTTGACTGATGCTGAATCCAGCTGAAAGAAAAAGAGATTAACTGCCATGTGTCATGGTCAGTTATATCAGCAGAGAGTGATGAAAGCATTCGACAAGAAGGTCAAGTCTCGAGTTCTGAGAAAAGGACCATGTGCTCAAGAAAGTTTTGTCTTTCGTGCCCGATTCCAGGGGCAAGTGAACCCCAAGCTATGAATGTCCATATGTTGTCAAGAGAGCCTCTTCAGGCAATGTTTTGACACTTACAACAATGGATGAAAGTTCACTCGTCCTGTGAATTCCGATGCAGTCAAGAAATACTTCGCCTAAACAAAAAAAAAGCAGAATAGCTCGCTAAGTCGAACACCCCAAAGGGCGACTTAGGCAAAAAGGAGCGTCTCGGTGGATTGAAAACCCGAAAGGGCGATCCAGGCAAAAGTTAGAGACATTGAAAAAAAAGAGAATTTGCATCCCGCTAGGTTGATCACCTCACACTGGGGCAATCTAGGCAAAAATTAGGGATTTGGCAAGTAACTGCATCTTGACAAGACTGTGCTCTATATCTGTCATCCGTCAGGGATTCTCGATTCGTCGTCGACTGAAGCTTTGAATACATCGAAAATTCAGAATGGTAGAGGAAAGGTCATTATATTCAATGTAGCCCTCTCCAATATATATCACCGATTTCAAACTTGTACAGATCCATGGAGTCTCGCCCTTTGCAGACTACCATTCCATTACATCTATTTGAGCTTTTACCCAATTATTTGCACTCTTATTTGTTTCAACTCAACAAACGTTTTGCATGTTTTAATTGATAAAGTATCATTGTTTTCAAAATAAACAAATTTTTCACAAAATTGTTCTTAAACAAAGTGAACATTCACAATGATGGAAGGATACTTAGGAGATCCGCAGTGCTCTCCCGAGGGTGGTATGATTACCAACAGGTAAGACATTTGTTCGTATCTCGAGCATAATTTTATCTTTCTCCTGTAGAACCTCTTACGGTTTCTCCTCAGCAAGGTTGTTCAGTGCAGTGTTGGTTGAGGTTGTTATCTTCATGTTCCCGGCAGTACAAATTCTTCCTCCAAATCCATGTTAGCTCTATTTTGGGGCATCCCCAGTAGAGTGCTGTTTGAGCCCTATCGTGGGGCATCCCCAGCAAGTTTGCTGTTTCGGACATTATTGTGGGGCAGCTCCCCAAGCAGAGTGTTTACTGAAGACTTTAACTTTCCTCTCTCCAGCAGAGTAGTCTTCCTCTCTCCCCCAGCATGGGTGCTTTTCTTGGAAGATTCAGTATTCGGTGAATTGACATCCCAGTACTATGTCATGCCCTCAGATGGATCCCCCAGCGGAGTTGTTGGCATGATGAGCCTTATCAATGCCTATGTATCCTCATCAGAGATCTGGTTGCTTCTTGGTATCCCTGATTGCCAGCACAAGTTGTTGCGGCGCATACGCCTGTATGTTGAACTCTGTTCTCCGGTTGTGACTGACGATCCCTCCGGAAGCCTCCGGTGGCCTTCCTCCCCTGCAGGATAAATGTTCCCTGATATCCCAGTCCCCAGTGGATTTTCTTTGCTCTCTGGTGGCTTTGGTTTTCTCTCCGGACGGTTGATTCCCGGACCTGCGTGTTGAGCATGTCTGTTTGTCAGCATTCATCATACGTTCATCATGCATAATGCATACATGCATAATCATAGCATTCGGATACTCATGCTGCAGCTGTTGCCGTGTATCTATTGATGGTTGTTTCCTGCTACCTGGTGATACAAATCTCTCCAGTAGATTTTCCTTAAGCAGATATGGGTGTGTCTGATCTCTCCATGTAGAGCCAACCCTTAAGCAGAAAGTGTCTATTCCTTTCCTGCCATTTCCCCACTGAGATACATCCTCGTGGATGACGGTTATTTCCGTTCCCTCCCTACACGGGATGGGTTCTCCCTATTGAGTTCTTTCCTCATTAGGATGAGTCTTGTTTCAGTCTGCCTTTTTGGATCGATCCTAAATTGGCTACCCGTTGACTGTCTCTTGTGCGTCCCTGGGGCATAAATGAATAGTTGCTCACTAACTGGCACTCATTCATCTTATCCTCAGCGGAATTTGTTGGCCTCTACCTACAAACCGGTAGCTGTAAGTCCTTTCTTTTCGGTCTTCTACCTACTACCCGGTAGTTGTAAATCCTTTCTCTCACTCTGTCTCTCAGCAGACTGTTTGTGGGCCTCTACCTACGAACCGGTAGTTGTAAGTCCTATTGTCGTGGTTTTCTACCTACAAGCTGGTAGTTGTAAAATCCCACTTTCATCCCCTGGCGGATATGGTTTGTGGGCCTCTACCTACAAACCGGTAGCTGTAAGTCCTATCTTTGTGGTTTTCTACCTACTAGCTGGTAGTTGTAAAATCCCACTTTCATCCCCTTGTTGGAATTAACCCTTTGTGCTCATCCCGATGATGACTGGTTACTTTTCCGTGGTTTTCTGCCTACAAACCGGTAGATGTAATCCCCTCTTTGCAGTTATCAGTATCCGCTTTGCGGTATTGATATTCTTTCCCCTTTGGATACTTGCCTTGATCAAGCAGTATTGTCCCCATTGGGTCTTCACCTTCTTTTTGGATACTTGCTCCGAGTTAGCAACTTTATCCTCTTTTGATTGGTCATCTTTGCATACCTAGTCCTGGTACCGATGCCTTTCTTTTCGGTCGTTTATCCATTTAACAACCTACAACCCGGTTATGGATAATCTTCCATGCAAGTGTATTATCTACGTTTTGACGGCTATAGATAATATATCTCATGCACTCTTTGGTCAATCTTTCGATTGTTATCTCCAGCAGAGTAAGATTCGTATTCCTTGTGGAATCGAATGTCCATCCTTTAACAAGACTGCTTTTCTAGCCCTCTTCAGGATGTTGAGTGTTTTGGAACACAAACCAATTCACGCTTTGGCACTCAAGCCATTTTTCCGGTTTTCAGACCGAAGAAGTTTCCGACGATCAGGTCGATGTACTTATGTTTTTTCCGGTATTCAGACCGAAGAAGTTTCCGACGATCAGGTCGATGTACTTATGTTTTTTCCGGTATTCAGACCGAAGAAGTTTCCGACGATCAGGTCGATGTACTTATGTTTTTTCCGGTATTCAGACCGAAGAAGTTTCCGACGATCAGGTCGATGTACTTATGTTTTTTCCGGTATTCAGACCGAAGAAGTTTCCGACGATCAGGTCGATGTACTTATGTTTTTTCCGGTATTCAGACCGAAGAAGTTTCCGACGATCAGGTCGATGTACTTATGTTTTTTCCGGTATTCAGACCGAAGAAGTTTCCGACGATCAGGTCGATGTACTTATGGCACTCAGGCCAATTTTCCGGTGTTCAGACCGAAGTGGCATCCAGGCCAATTTCCGATGTTTCAGATCGACATCAGATATCTCATACACCGATGCTCAGTATTCAGACTGACGAGCGGCGCTCAGGCCGTGGTTATCCCTGTGTTACCATTTATTTTGGTATCCAGGTCGACGTTTCTGTTTCGGTATTCAGACCGATTTCTTTTTCCGTTCCAGACGGATTTTTCTTTCAAGACTGTTTCTTTGCCGATCCTGACAGGCATTCTTGTATTATATCCAGTCGGTGCAAATTTCTACGGTTCTTTTGTATTCAATCCCTGTTTACCCTGAAAGTCTGACAGCAATCGCTATCATCCGTTCGGGTTCCCAGCTGATTGAATAGGGGCAGCTGTAGCACCTCAAATTTGCACCTATCATTGTACATACATCATCATATTAGTTCATAGCATAACATGGTCCATTGCATAGCATTGCATTGCCCCAGTTGCCTCAAGTGCAAGCAAATCAAGAAATTAGGTCAAACTGATCAGGAGATCAGTCAACCAAGCAAGCAAGGGTGTTTCTCAAGGAGCCAAGGCCCTTAGGGTTGTTCCATCATGTTCACATGACTTGGAGGTCCATTTGAAGTGTTCAAGTCAAGGATTGGATGTTCAGAAGTCATCAGTTCATGCACAATCAGTCAGAAACCCTAGAAAAGTCAAACTTGGTCAACTGTGTTTGATTTTATGGTTTTGATGGATGGATTTGGTTTGAGAGAGCTTGTTCATGTCCCAATAGGCCTCATATATCATGGCAATCAATATCATTGAAGAATTTGAAGCCAATCAGAAAATTTCCCAAAATAGAAACTGGACCTGTAATTTTAACTGCCAAAAATGGAAACTTCTTGATCCCAAACTTACATCATGATACAAGCTTCAAATGAATTTTTGCCCAACATGAAAGTTGAAGATCTTGTTCTCCCATTTCCAAAAAGTCCAAGAACTCTCAATTCCCATGCATGGTTGTCAAGATATGATCAATTCATTTTCACAATTTCATGAACTTCAAAAGGCCATATCTCATGAACCATTTGGCCAATTTTGATGGGGTTTTTTCCTACAAGCTCCATTTGTTCCCCTCTTTCCAAAAATGCATTCATTATTCACCAAAACCTCACCATGCAAAATGGCATTTTTTGACTTGTCTTATTTGAATTCAAGTGTGAAAAAAGTTGACTTTTTGATTTAGCAATTTTTAACACATTTGGCCATTTGGGATCTGTTTAGAATGTTGTTTAAAACATGCTCAAGGCCCAAACTCGGCCAGAACCATACACCTCCATGTGCATATGTCAAAAATTAGCAAAATGCAAATTCACTTCATTTGAGTTAACCAAGCTTAGCACTTTCATTAACAATGTTAAACAGCAAATATAAGGGACATTTTCTGTCATTCTAAACCTAGCAGCAGCCTGATATCAAACAGAATTCTCTCTTCTCTCAAAAATTTCCATTTTCACATCCTTGCATTTTTTTTGCAAAAACTCAAAAGAGCCCGAGCATCCATTGGTTTCTTCATCACCTGGTCACCATTGGGAAACTTTTTCAAGCATCGAACCACAGCTGGAACTTCATTTCATGTTCTGTTTTCACCAAGCATACAACAATGGCAGATCACGATTTGGGTATTTCCAAGCATCAATAAGCTAAAGTTATTCAACTATATACCTTTTGGAAGCATTGTGTCCATCTGTTTGAGCTTACAACATCCAAACAACACTGTTTCATTGAGTTCTTCAAATCAAGTGAGTTTTTCGACTTCTTTATTTTTCCAAATCTTGCTATACATCATGTAGGTCTTACTTAGCTGGTTGTTTTAAGCTTTGAATCATGCCAAATGGTTGGCTATTTAGGAAGATATGCTGTTTGTAAGTTTGGTGTATGAACTTGATCTTGCTCGATTTGCCTTGCTTGAAATGATTTAGTGAAATTGGATGCTACATTCTTGTTGTATGTTGTTTGCTGACTCTATTGGTATGCATATCCATGATTTCTGGGTGAATTGATTTTCATGTTAAATGTTGAAGATGAAGTTACAGTAAATAAACCCTAGGATTTGCCCAGAAATTTGCATGAACTGTGTTTGTCTGCTGATGTTTAATGTTGCATGAATATCTTTATTCCGTTGCCATGCTTGTTTGCTGTTTCTGGGCATGTTGGTTTTCCACGATTGTTGGAGATGATGAAGAATACTGTTCCATTCACAAACCCTAATTGCATTTCCAGAACTTGGTGTTTTCACGTGTATTACCTGCTCATGTTACTGTTGTATTGAAACAACCAATTACAACATTTCGCGTGTCCCATTAAAACGGGGCGTTTTGGTTAGTTGGAATTATTATTACAAAATTGCCACTCGGTCAACACTTTGACCATTGAATCATGTTATGTTGTTCATGTTATTCCAAATTGATTACTCATCTTCTAAAAATCATATTTCACTCGTTTCAATTCCAAAATTCATGAAAATTTTTTCATCATATTCACATGAATGTCTATTATTTTATCATGATTTTTGCTGAATTTTTGGTTGGCTGGATTTTTAATGGCTTTAGGGTTCTTAACATGTATGCACATTTTGTACCTTTTGCCAAAACCATTGTGAAATTATGATGATGTATCCAATGCCCCTGAAATTTTTTGTGGTCAATCTACACTCATTCATGTTTGTTTTGATGTAGAGTTCTTGAATTTATCATATGTGGTTTGTGAGATATGAATTTTTGAAGTAGGGTGTGACAATTTGTGTCACACCATTGATATGCAATTTCTTGATTTTTGTTGACATGCTTCCTGACCTTCAATTAATGTGAAATTTTGCATGAACCTTCTCTTATATGTCTAGTTGACTTGTGAATTTTCTTGGAATTAATTATGCCATTTCTTAATTGTTTGAGATTTTTCTTCCCTGCCTAGTCAATTGTTGACTTTGTGTGACACATCTTGCCATTTCATTTGGGAAATTCTCATACTTTATTGGATGATCATGAAATTTTACATGTGCATACTAGACATCTTAAGCTTTGCATTGGTGTTGATCCCATTCATTTCTCATCTGTTGGCATTGAGTTATGATTTTTTGAAGTTGATACATGATTGTTTGACTTCTTTGTGCATGTTTGAAATTGTTTTGACTTTCTGATTTTAATTGACCATCTTCCCATGATTCAATTGAGCTGAAATTTCATATGCATGCTATGTTATGGATTGTGATTGAGCATGAATTATTTGGTGATTTTTGGAATTGACTATGTTTGGTTTTGAGCTAAGTCTTGCTGTTGACTTCATTGAGCATATTCAAATTTGCTTTGACTTCATGATTTTCATTGACTGCCTTCCACTTGTCCAATTGTGATGAAATTTTACATGCTTACCATGCTAGGTGTTAGGATTGATCATGAATTATTTGGTGATTTTTAAAAATGTTTGAGTTGACTTTTGATGCAAGTCTTGCTGTTGACTCTTATGTGCTTTCATTTGCCATGCCTTGCCTTCTTTTGTTTGTAAAATGATGATGATGAATGATATGAATATGAGACCAATTGAGCTTGCTTCTTAAATGTCTGAACTTGATTTTGGTTGACTTTCATTTGCTGTTTTGACTTTCTCATTTATTTTTGACCCTAGGCTTGTCCTAGAGGTCTCCTGGCTTATGTTTGAGTTCATTGTTTCAGGTTAAGCAACAATGCCTCAAAGAGATCATACAAATTTGATTGAGCTTGATTATATATCATGAGCTAACCTTTGTTTTGTAGGTGTTGTGACTCATATGATTTGAGTCTTGTGCTTTGCACACCTGTCCCTCTGTGTTGACTGTTGTTTCCCAATTCCTTTTGATTTAAACTGTTGAACTGTGTACTGATTTGTTTGACTATTTCAGGTACCCTTAGTTGCTTAAGTTCTTTGAACTTGCTTTGCTTTGCTATTTAGCAATTTGCTTTGAGGTATAATCCCTTGTTCTTCATGTAGTCTGGAAGACCTGGCCTGTTACTTGGCCAGGCAACTGTCTGAAGTCCTCCTTAAGAGGCAATGTTTGTGTATGTTTAATTTGTCCTTGTACAGAGTCAAAGACCTCCTAAGTGAAGAGGCAATTGGCAGAACCCAAGGGATAAGCAACCTATCCCCTGCTATTCAGTGTGTCTTCTGTTTTGCTCACACCACTGTGTTGATGCATTACAGATAAAAACCCAAGATCTTGTGCAATTGCACAGTTGAGTCAGTATCAAATGTGTAGAAGGGTTCCCACTTTCTGAACCCACACATTCTTGTCAAATGCTCTCCCTGGCCAGGGATAAGAGCAATGAGGCACACCCCTCATCTTCTTTCATCTGCTTCACCTTGGCTCTCAATGTCAAGGTTAAGAGCACCCTTTACTCAGTTCCAGAGGTTTGTTTGTTGAGGTTGATATGACCCCTCGACTAAAACCTAACCCTTGTGTGAGCCCCTTGTGTGTATATAGTGTGTGCTACCTGTGCTTGTATGTTTGTTTGACTTGCTTCCTATGCAAGTTAGGTTTAGTTTAGACTAATCCTTGTTTGCTTTCGCCCTCGTTGCGATCCTTTCTCTCGCCCTCGTTGCGATCGAGCCTTTTCCTTTCTCTCGCCCTCGTTGCGATCGAGCCTTTTCCTTTCTCTCGCCCTCGTTGCGATTGAGACCTCCCCTTTCTCTTGCCCTAGTTGCAATCGAGACCCTTGCTTCCGGTGCAAGTTAGGTTTGTGTGTGGCTTGCTTCCTGTGCAAGTTAGCTAGAAACCTTAACTTAGGGACGACTTTGCATGACAACATCTAGGCTCGAGTCGTAGTCTCCCTAGTGTTGTGTCTCCCTCTGTTATCTGGTTAGGCTAGGTCCTTTGTCCCTGCGTAGGGGAACTACATCGCCCTGATCTTCATACCAGATGAAGTATGTAGGCAGGAGATTGAGCTGATCTCTCCGGGCGCCTTTTTTTTTTCTTTTTTGTGTGAGTTGTTTGACAGTTGCTAGGCTCGAGTGCCTGACTCCTTAGCAATCTGTTGTCCGCTTGTTTGTGTGTGTGCTTGACAGTTATAGGCTCGAGTCCCCGACTCCCTATTAACCTGTTGTGTTGTTGTGTGCTTGGAAGCCGATGTAAGTCCATCGAGTGGCATTTGGGTTCCAGTGTGTGGGTGTTTAGGTTCGGATGCTGATGTAAGTCCAGTGATTGGCATTCGGGCTCCACGTTTGCCTTTGCCTGTGTTTGTGTGCGTGCGTGTCAGCCGAGCTACGAATGCTCTGATTCTCCTTCGTCCAAGGAGATACGTATGCATAGGATGCGATATCCTAGCGAGCACGCGTCGTCTCCCCAGTCCGAACTACTTGGACTCTGATGTCTATGCCTGATAGACTAAGTAGGCCCAGGATGCGGTATCCTGCCGAGTTCGGTTTCAGTCAGTTTCTTGTGTCTCTTTCAGCCAGTGTGTGTGTTTGAGCAGTGTTTTAGCAACCATTTTCCTTCCTTTTGTGCGTGGATCCCGTCGAGTACGACGGATGCGTAGGGGTGCTAATACCTTCCCTTCGCATAACCGACTCCCGAACCCATTCTCTTTGGTCGCGAGACCATGTTCTTTCCAGGTTTACTCTGAGCGTTTCCTTTCCCTCTTTTGGGATAAATAACGCACGGTGGCGGCTCTGTTGTTTCTTCTTTTTCCCGCCGGTTTTTCGCGTAATGCGACAGGCGTCCATACCTAAATTTGGATCATGACCATGAAGTCAACGAAGAAGACGCAACCGTCTGGACTACATGCACACCGATAATAAGATTCACAATTGTAGAGATGCACAACAGTGATCGTGTGAAATTGCAGTTCGGTATGCTTCAACACATCCCAGATCCCCCAGCAAGCCTAGGAGAATGGCATTTGTACAAAGTTAACGACCAATCAAACTTCAATCCATGGAAAAGCTTCGCAAGATTTGAGTGTCGTAAATGGAAGCACCGCCATGACCATGTCTTAACTGACACAATGATGCCAAATGAAGAAAAACCAAGTCGTACTTATATGGCTTGGTACAGATCGGTTGGTTTTCAGTTCATCGCCGAGGATATGTACTTGTACGACCCACGCCAACAAACTTACACACCATACGCATCAACATCTAACCCCTAACAACATTGTCAGACCGAATACACATAATCCCCTGTCCGTCAAAATTTCTGTTCCACAAACACACAAACATACAACCCAAACATGTCATACATCCAACCACAATACCAAGAGCATACCTCATACCACCACCAACAAATTGATCATCAACTAGAGACCCAACATCGCTTCGCACCCAACACATCACCCTACCAAAGCCGCCTTAGCCAGAACACTCAATGATCATTCAACACCAGCCGTCCCTCCTCATACCATAGTCAAGAAGCCCAAACCTCACAAAATCGAAACCTCCAACAACCATATCTCTACCAAACACCCCAACAATCTTTCCAAACTTTCCTCGACGCATCATTCACACTCATGTCTCCCTTCAACCGTCTTGGTCATGAACTTAGCTATGGCGGTACACCTTCGATGCATACTAAAAACTATGTTGATTTGTCTGAATATCTCAATAGGACATGTCCTGTAGTTGGTAGTGATGTTCCTGGCCCCTCAGATGCTCAAACACCAGTGGTGAATCATCAACGTGGGTTAGGGCCACGGGTTTGGGTAACTAGGGGATGTGGGACCGGAGGTCGGTTAGATGGTCCTGGTAATCAACATTAGGATTTTTTGTATAAACGGGAATTTATATTAATATGAATTGATCATATTTCGATATTATGTATCACGTAGATTGTTTAACAATTTTTTTTTCAAAATACACTGAGGTGTCAATCCAATTGGCGCTTCCTTTGGAAAAATACACATGGGCCCCAATTGAATTGGCTGCACCATGTGCCCTAGCCAATCCAATTGGCGCGTGCGCTCTAATTTTAAGAGGAAGCGCCTATTGGATTGGTGCCTCCACCTAAAAGTGGGGTAGTTTGGGATTTTTTTTTAAAACAAAGTTATTTTGGGAATTTTTATGAAAAATTAGGTTATTTTTGTAAAAAATCCGACTTCCACCTCCACCATATCCCCAATCGTACTTTTAATTAACATACGCGTTAAAAATATAAACAATATTTTTATTAATTTATATTTAATTTAAATTATTTGTATAATAAACTTTTTAAAATAAAAATGCAATTATTATTGAGTAATTATATTGCAGTTATTGTTATCTAAACTTTTAAAATGAATAGGAGTTATAGGGAGAAGTTGATAATATGTGAAAGTTAGTTATTAACCATCCAATTTTTATTTTTTATTTTTTTATTTATTAAAAAATATATATAAAAGAGATATTATAAAATATAAAAGTCATCATGATTGTTTTAGATAAATACTATTTGATTGATCTTCTTGACGTACGTTACATGAGATCATAATCGTCTTATGTTGTAAGGGTGTTTTTTGTCTGTCTTTCTACCTCGATGGAAAGCCTTTTTATACCTATCATATTTTCAAGGGTCATTTAAGAAGTGTTCCTTCGAATTCCCTGTTTAAATGGTGGCAATAATGTTTATCGTCCTCTTTTACCATCATGTAACGTCTTCCTCATCAGTTTTTGTAACTCTCATGCAATCATGGAGTTATGCTAAAACTTTTACGTGTGATCGTTCATGTCATCTACCAACGTTATCAGGAAATCGGGTATGTCCTGTTCATGTCATCTACTAACGTTATCAGGAGACCAGGTCCGACCTGTTCATGTCGTCTACTTGCACCCTCATGAGATCGGGTCTGACCTGGTCATATCAGACACTAACATCCTCATGACTGGGGTCCTACTTGCTCATCTTGTTGCCTTCGCTTTTCTATGCACACTATCTATTCATGCCCGTTCTCAATGACTCGACCTCGGAAATTTTGGGATGTACAATGGCAATAAAATATAAAACTTGAATTTTGCTTCAACACCCAAAACTGAAAATTTAACTATGTGTCTCGGATATGGCACACAAGGTTTTAATTTACAATTATAGTTATTGTACTTATATTATATTATGATATATAAGAATAAGGTGATGAATAATTAAAATAATTGGAGAGAGATGGGGAGAGAGAGAGAGAGAGAGATTTGTAACTAACTCAATTTCTCAAATCTTCAATCTACTATCAATTGTAATTAACTTTGTGTTTATATACACTAACTCAAATTCAAATGCAAACCAAATGCAAACTCTAATAAAACTAAGTAACTTGAATTTGAATTACATTTAACACCATACCTTAATTCATATTCAATATTTAAAATCGACAACACCAATTTCATCCCTCAAATTGATGAAGTGTTCAGTTTTGATTGTCTTGGTTGATACATCTGCAAGTTGTTTCTTAGTGCTGCAGTGAACAACCTCAAGCACTCCATTCTAAACTTGATTGCGCATAAAATGATACTTAGTATCAATGTGCTTGCTTCTTCCATGCAACATTGGATTCTTGGCAAGACTTATGGTTGTTTTATTCTCAATCATCAATCTTACTGGTTTTCTCACCTTGAACTTCATTTCCTGCAGCAAATTCATAAGCCAAACAGCTTAACACGTTGACAAAGCACAAACTATATACTCTGCTTCACAATTTGACAATGAAGTCACTGGTTGCTTCTCTAGAACATCACTAAAAGGGAGCTCCTAGATACATAAACATGTATCTTGTAGTGCTTCTTCTGTCTACTCTGTCCCCGCATCAGTCTGAGTCTGAATAGCATATCAGATCAGTGTCATCTAACACTCCATATGGAAACAAAATACCATACCTCATAGTCCCTTTCACATACCTTAGTATCCTTACTACATCTTAGTAATGTGACCACTTTGGCTTACTCATAAACTTATTTACCATTCGAACTACATAACATATGTCAGACCTGGTGTTACACATATATCTCAGAGAGTCAACCAACTGTTTGAAAGTTGTAGCATCTACTTCCTCACCATCAGCATCAACATCAGAATCCAGTTTATGGTTTGTCTCAGCAGGTGTGACTGCTGACTTTTAATTCATCGGCTCAAATCTCTTCGGCAACTCAAACTCATACTTCATTGGTGCATAATGATTCCCTTCTCAGGGTGTAAAATCTCAATCCCTAGAAAATATACCATTTTACTAAGGTCAGTCATATCAAATGCATTCATCAACACCTTTTTGAGCTTGTTTATCTCAAAAGTATAACTCCTTGTCAACAATATGTCATTTACATAAAGACACACCAAAATCACATTGCCATTAGAGGTATGTTACACATACACACCATACTCAATTTCACATTTTTTGAATCCTAGATGTTTGAAAAATGAATCGATTTCCAGATTCTAAGCCCTTTGAGCTTGTTTAAGCCTGTCATACCTTAAAATTCACCCTACCCCGAAACAACTTTCATCAGATCTATGATCCTATTACACATACATTTTTCCATTGCTCCATCATCATAATTATATTAACATTCATAACCAAAGGCATATTTCATAGGCTCAAGGCATGAATTTAAAAAAAAAAACAGGGAAATCGATTTACCCAATTAGGTAAATCGATTTCCCCTGCGCAGACACCAAAAATAAGCCTTTTTTTTGCACAAAGGGTATTTGGTTCCCCCCACTTTTCCACTTGCTTTCCCTATAAATAGATGCACTATTCCCCCTCATTTTTCATGTTTTCTAGCCCCCCAAAATTCTGAAAAAATATCATCCAACCCCTCTTCTCCAAACCTAAATCAAAACCAAAAAACACTTTTCTCTCTCAAAATCACCACCACCAACTTTTTTCCATTTTCATATTTTTTCCTCAAAATTTCTCACTCTCTAACACCCATAACCCAACCCCTTTACTAAGCTTTCACCACAAATATTTTCATCACAAACCCCTTGCTTCACATTCAAGCTCAACACCATTTCTACCTAGCTTTTTTCACATTTTGTGGGTAATGATTTTAACTTAAACTTTTTAACTTTTTGGTTCTTTTTTTTTTATTAAAAATGGTTGTTTTTTCTTGGTTGGTCTTTTGAGATGGTTTAGATTCAAGCTTGCAAAAAATGATTGACTTTGGTTTACTCACATTTTTTAAAGATATTTTACTCTTACTATCTTTTTTCACCTTTTTGTGGTTGCTTTGTGTGTGTTATCATTTTCTTTTATTATGGACTTCTTGTTGTATTTGTTTGGTTGATGAGGTCTATTAGATAATGACCATGGTTGTTTAGAGTTGATTAAATCTTCAATGTTTCAAACCTATTAATGATTAATCAATAGATCATTCATGATACTTTGAGGCATTGATAGATTGTCTCTATTTTAACCATATTTGGGTCATTTGATGCATAGATGAAACCATATCTTTACATTAATTTGCTAATCCATTTGCTTATTGTTACTAACTACTAATTACTAACTCTTAACATTTATATTATTGCACTTTAATTCCTTGCAATTTATTTTATTGTTCATTTATTTTATTTAGTTTATGTTTATGTACACTAACTACTAACTTCTAACATTTATATTATTGCACTTTATTTTTTTGCAATTTATTTTATTGTTCACTTTATTTCAAGTATTTTATGTTTATGTTTATTGTTATCTAACTATATCATTTACATTATGCTAATTTATTTACTACCTTATTATCTTGTTAAATAAAAGAGGAATAAAAACAAAAGAAAGAGAACAAATCATTTTTTTAAAAAATATTAATAGATGGACTTAAGGTTGCATAACTTTCTTTGTTATAAATCTATTGTTAGTTGATTTTTTAATCATCTTCAATACTTTGCACCAATGATAAACTATCTCTTAATGTGTCATATTTTAAGTCTTTTTGACCTAAGAAAATAGTCTTAAAAAATATTCATTTTTGTACATGTTACTAACCACTAAATATACTTCATTAATTTTGTTTATCATTAACCTTTGTTATTGTGATTTTGGTATTATTGATTTATCTTTGTTTTATATCATTTATATTCACTAACCATTATTATTGTGATATTGTTTCTTTATCTTATAATTTACTTTTATGTCATTACCTTGTAATTTACGTTAAAGTACTCATCATCATCATCATTGTACAAATTCATCATGCATGTTTATTTACTTGTTATTTATTTTATTCTCATCAAACATTAAAAACAACAAAAACATGATAAAATGATAAGACAAAAATATTTATTCCACTCTTAATCAACTTGGACTTAGAGGATTTCATTTTAGGACCCTTGCTTGGAGGTCTTTCCCTTATCTTTGTGATACTTTGTAAATGTTGGATTTTATTTGTAACTTACATTCATGTTGTAAGAATGGCATCATGGCACCACCTTAGGGGGACATGTTTTTAAGACCATTATCCTTTGTTTAGCTTAGGTCACTTTTGCACATAAAAGACTTTCTCTTGGGCTACCTTACAATGAAACTCTTTAATTTCTTGTTGGTTACTTTGCATTCATGTTGCATAAGTCAAATTTCATAATCAAAATAAAACAAACCCTTGATTCAACGTCAAGTGGCATTTTCTAAGCCAAATTCAAAAATACTTAATAATTACGATTATTATTGTGCGCCACGAGCCTTAAGTGGTGGAGAATGAGTGAGAATGGAGCATTCCTACCCTTACTCTGATTATTTTGGACGCAAGACGTTTGACTTGTTGTCTAGAATAATCACCTCCGCTCATAGACTTTAGTACAATATAATCATAAACACTCATTTCATAAAACCCTTGTTCAAGGTAAAAATAATACAACTCGTCAAACTCATTTTTGTGCCTTAGGGCATCATCCCGAAAACCCTTTTTTTCAAAGGTAAAATCAACCAACACACAAACATTTTCTACTCTGAACTACGGAGCTCTGATTCCTCATCCCTGAATGAGTGATACGTAGGCACAAGGGCCTCAATCCTTGGCGAGCACTATAATAACAAAAACACCCCCTTTTTTCACACATTCTTTTGAAAATAAAACAATGATAGATAAATCCCATGTATGTAAAACAAACCAAATGGTTCCCATGGAGTACCATGGACGTAAGGGGTGTTAATACCTTCCCCTTACGTAACCGACTTCCGAACCCAAATCTCGGTTGTGAGACCGATTCCTTATTCTCTTTTAGCGCTTCCTGTGTGCGTCTCTTTTCCGAGGGTTTTATAGACTATTTCCCCTCTCCTCTCCGATAGAGGTAAACTAAATAAAATTTGGTGGCGACTCTTCTGACTTTGCTTCTCTTTGGCATCTCTTTAGTCCCGGTTTCGTTATCGTGAAATCCCGGTAGCGACAGTTGGCGACTCTGTTGGGGACACCAAAATTCCCTAAGCAAGTCTAGCCTAGTTTGGGTTGTTTCTCTTTTACATACGTAGAGATTTATATTATCTTTTTTTCTGTATATACTGCTTTTATTGTTAACCTGTACATATTTTCTTTGTTTGCCTGTTAGTCCGAAACTTTGGTTATGTGACGAAGAATTTTTGGAAGCAATAATGATTGCAAAGGAAAAAAACTTGTGTGAAGGACTCCCCACCCGAGTCTGGGAGTTTTGCTTGAGATAGGAGAGGTTGAGTAGTATTGATCCGCGAGGTGCCTTCCTCGTTAGGGTCGTACGAGAACCTCACTTAGTGGTAGTTTCTCTTAAGGGGATTGATGACCGTCGTGCTTTCAGCGTAAGCGTCTTTTCTTTTACTAGAGTCAATGACCATAAGACCCCTTTTAGAACCTTTAAAATTATGGCTAGCCTAGACCGATGGTCGCGTAGTATAGGCCACCGAGGTACCTTCATCGTAATGGTCGATACGAAGATCTCACTTAGAGTAGATGACTTTGATGGAGCAGTCGCCTGGAAAGTAAATTGACATAAGCGACTGACAGTCAAGGAAGTCCGTGAATCTAGGGGCGGTGTCTTACACCCAATTTTCCAAAAGCCTTAGATCACACAAATCGAGAACCTTGGTTTACTAAGCAGTCATTATTAACTCCATGCTTCATCATGATGGTCCAAAACCATGAACCCATGCCTAAAATCTTGTGGAAATAATAAACCAATCATTCATTCATACATTCATTCATCATTAAAATAATAAGCAAAGCTCTTAAAATTTTCGTTTGTTCGGATGCAAAATTACAAGACTATTTTCTGACACAATCATGGATACTTCAACAAGGAAAAGCACTTCTACTTTCCGCTTCAAGAGTCCCAACATCAGTTCATTAAAGGTCCTCTGTTCAAAGGTCGTAGCTCTCAAATATAACAAGTTTAGAGCCAATTTTGGGAACATCGTAGATCTTCTAACCGAGAAGGTTGACTATGGTGCTATCACTACAATGTCCCAATACTATGACATCCCTTTAAGATGCTTCACTTTCCCCGACTCTCCAACCTTGGAAGACCTCGAGAGACTCCTCAATCGACCAATCAAAGAATACAACCCTTTCCCAAAGTTGGAAGAAGGCTTCTGTTTGACCGAGCTCTCACTCACCTTGGGTATCAACGCCAACAAGCTAGTGGATAATTGGGGCGTTAAAGGATCCATCAAAGGTTTAACTCAAAAGTTCCTAGAAGCCCATTCTTGGGAAATGATTAAAAAAGGAAGACCCGACTTTTGTAGTGCAACTTTGGCACTTTTGATTCATGGAATTTTCCTCTTCCCAAATATGGATAAGTTCGTGGATCAGTTAGCAGTTGAAGTCTTTTTAACAAAGAATCCGGTGCCTTTTTTACTTTCCGATTTCTACCATACTTTCCATACAAGGCATGAGAATAAGGGAGGTACTTTCCTTTGTTGAACTCTTATGCTACATCTTTGGATGAGGCCCCGCATGCCTCAAAGTGGACCCTTCACCGAAAATAAACTGACATGGCCGCAAAGATTCGCATCTCTCTCTGCCAACTCAATTCTATGGTACAAGAGGGAATGAGATACAAAGGACGTCATTGTAAGATGTGTAGAGTTCTCTAACGTACCCTTAATAGGAATGCAAGGTTGCATCAACTACAACCCTACTATACTCAAGAGACAACTAGGGTACGCCATGACGAATCCCCCCGAGGAAAGAGATTTCATTCCATTCGTCATCAATACCGTGGATCCACTTGATTCAAACGTGAAAAGAGTGAGAAAAGCTTGGACAAGCATAGTCCGTATTGACCATGAATGGGGTAAGAAAAACATCCTAGACAAGGAACCCTACTATGTGTGGGTAAAAGAGAGGGCTAGGATTGTTAAGATGTCGTTTCTTTTTTATCCTTCTTCATTCTCGTTGATGCCTAAGCCTAAGCCTATCCTACAAGAGGACATGGACAAACTTACCAGCCAAATCAAATAGCTCGAGTTGGAAAACACTCAACTACGAGTCCAACTGAATCGTGCCAAGGAACGTAACCACGTCTTGGAGGATAAGGGTAAGCAAGTCTGTGAAAAATTTGAAGATAGCAAGAAAAGACTCTGATTAGCCGAGGGGACAAAGAGTTTGGGTTGGTGGAGCTTTACAAGGAGCTAATTCTGAGCTAGACTTTCGCAACGAAGAGTTGGGTCGAGCGTCCCGAATCATCAAGGACCTTGAAAATACTATCGAGAGGTCTAATGCCATGAAGAAAGAAGCGAGGGAAGATTACGAGGCCCAGATTCTCAAACTAAGGACAACTCTAAAAGAGTATAAGGACTTTCTAGCCAAGGAGCAACTAGAGAAAGAAAAGATTCACTGAAGCTTCATGTGTGAGCAATTCAACCTTGGACGAGCTTGCGAGCAAATCAAGAACTTGAAGAGAGGAATCTATGACCAAGCCTATGTAGAATTACAAAACAAATGCAGACATTGGGAGGAGTGTTGCCATGGATTCGAAGCTGCCATTTTTCAAAGGGACAAAATCATCCATAATTTCCAAGCCCTTTACAAAGAATGGAGGGACAAGTACACCAACATGACGGTATTAACTAACTATGCCCTTCAAGACTTTCCCGACAAGTTGAAGGAGGCGGATCTGATCATGTGCCCAGATAATACCCCCAAAGAGGTCTAACACTTCATCAAGTTCTGCAAAAGAACAATGGCCAAACTTATCACCGACATTGAGGCTCTCCGCAAGTCTCAAGGGGTCACTTTTAGGGTGGTTATCTAGTTGGTTTATTTACTTTCATTACTTGTATTTTGCAACTTCTATGTATTATAGTCTATTTTCCCTTCAAAGGATGAATGAAAGTTATGATTTTTCTCTATTGTGTTTTCCTTTATTTATGATTGTAAACGTGAATCGTCAAGTAGTTTTTGCAATGAATAAACATGAATAACTAAAAAGAGCTTTGCTTTAACACAAAAAATTCATGCATCATCTGTATCTTTCGAAACACAAAAACATAAAAAACTCATCCATCCACCCTTTTTTCTAACCAGACCCACTCTCCAAAGCTGACTTTTTGGTACGATACACGAGGACGTCGACAAGATATCATGGAGCAACTTCAAGAGAACCAAGTTGTCCTTCAAGAAGAAGTATCCCAAATGCGGCAGTTGATGAAGACTATTCAAGCAGTCACAAGAGGCCAAGAGGTTATGGCAAAAATGCAAGAAGAAATGAACTAACGTGCCAGTACTACCAATCCTCCTACCCCTCCAACGGTCGAGACTCCGACTCCAGTTCCTCAAGTTGATCCTCCAATTAACATTAATGCACCCGGTGGTGTTCCAAACGATAATCCTCGTCCTCATGTTTTTGAGACACACGACCAACACGATGCATTCTTCAGCCCAAGGGATGCTTCTCAGGTTGATGCCTTCGGTTCAGCAACCAACGAGGTGGAGAGGAAGGTGAAGGCTATCAAGGAAAAGCTCAAGGAAATGGGGAGCACTGATGTTTTGGGCCTTGATGCGGCAGAAATGTGCTTAGTATATGGGGTCATCATTGCGGCCAAGTTCAAAGTTCCGGACTTTGAAAAATATAAGGGAAATAGCGACCCTAGCACGCACATTAGGGCATACTGCCGAAAGATGGCTGCCTATTCCAGCGATGATCAACTTTTAATGCATTTTTCCAGGATTCCCTCAGTGGGCATCTTTGGATTGGTACATGCAACTTGAGGGCAACCATATTCACACATGGAGGGAAATGGCCGAGGCATTCCTCAAGCACTATCGGTATAACACTGATATGGCACCTAATCGCATGCAGTTGCAAAATCTGACTCAGAGGTCTAAGGAGTCCGTCAAAGAGTATGCCCAGCGGTGGAGGGAATTAGCTGTTATGGTACAATCCCCATTGCTAGAAAGAGAACTGGTAGACATGTTTATGGGAAACCTGCAAGGTCCATACCTTGATAGAATGGTAGGGAGCACCTCTTCGGGCTTTTTCGACCTAGTCTTAGCCGGTGAAAGAATAGAAAATATGATTAAAATAGGAAAGATCCAGAACTCTGCCAGTACTTCTAGTGCATCGAAGAAACCTTTTGTTCCCTATGATAAAAAATGAGAAGGCGAGACTAATGATAGCTCCATCATTCGAACAAGAAATCCCACTTATCCACAAGTAGCCTCCATATCTCCCGTCCAACCAAGTCAACAACAACCATTTGCAATTCCTGTTTAAACTCAACAATAACAACGGTATCAACAACAACCGCAACGTCAATAAGCACAGTATCAACAACAACAACAAAGGATACGAAGGCCCGAGAGAAGATTTGACACAGTTCCCATGCCTTATAGCCACATTCTACCATATTTATTTAGGGGAACACTTGTACAACTAAGGGAGTTAGGACCCCCACCAGCGGTTCTTCCTCCCGGTTATGATGCAAATGCCCGCTATGAATTTCATTCTGGCGCTCCTGGGCGTTCAATCAAGAATTGTAAAGCATTAAAGTACAAGGTTCAAGATCTTATTGATTCTAAGGCAATCACATTCGCCCCCAAGAGGCCGAATGTAAATAATAACCCAGTGCCCCCTCACAACAATGCATCTGTGAATATGATAGAAGCTGACAATGGAAGGAGATTAATGTCATGTATGGACGAGTTAAAAACACCACTCATCGAGATCAAGAATGCTTTAATGAGGGATAATGCCTTCCCCATCTTTAGTGATGACTATGAACATTGTCTGATTAACCCGCAACAATGTAGAACATTGAAGTCTGACATACAACAATTAATGGACCAAGGGATCTTGGTGGTAGACTGCTCGTCCACAAAGGAAGATGTGCCTACCCTCGAGATACCATACGACGAAGTCCCTCCTCTGCAAATTCCATATGACTTCTCTCAGTTAATTCTGTCGACAAATCATGTTACTCCAATCATAATAACAATTCCCGCACCATTCCCATATGTTGACACCAAGGCAGTCTCATGGATGTATGACACCTCAGTCTACATTCATGGTCAGAAGATTCAAGAAGAATCGTTAAAGTCTAGTGATCCAATGATCAATATCACCGACACTGGCGGAATCACGAGAAGTGGAAGGATATTTGCGCTGACACCCACTCCAATTGGAACTATCAATTCTTCAACTTGAGACAAAGGCAAACAAATTGATGGCGCTCAGCAAAGACAAGACCCCGCACCTTCCAATGAAGTAGACTAGTTCTTACGCATTATCAAGAAGAGCGATTATCGAGTAGTTGATCAGCTTAACCAGACACCCTCGAAGATCTCAATGTTGTCTTTATTAATATGCTCAGAGGGCCATAGGGATGCTTTGGTAAAATTTCTGAGGACAACTCACGTACCGCAAGAGATATATGTTTGTCAGTTTGAAGGAGTAGTTAACAATATCGCTACTAGCTTAAGCTTGGGTTTCAGTGATGAAGAGTTTCCCTCCTAGGGGAGGAATCATAACAAGGCTCTCCATATTTCTATTAAGTGTGTGGACACAGTCCTATCAAGAGTTTTGGTAGACACTGGGTCTTCCCTCAATGTGATGCTTAAGAGCTCCTTTGCTAAACTAATTGTTGAAGGACTCGTAATGAAGTCGAGTGAGCTTATAGTAAGAGCATTTGATGGGACTAGAAGGACTGTAATCGGTGAGGTGAATTTTCCTATGAAGATTGGTCCTTATACTTTCCTTATCACTTTCTTCGTAATGGATATCTATCCAGCCTATAATTGTCTGCTTGGGAGGCCTTGGATCCATTCAGCTGGTGCAGTCACTTCAACGCTCCACCAAAAATTGAAATTCTTAGCTGATGATAAACTAGTTGTTGTCGAGGGTGAGGAGGAAATTGTGGTAAGTCACCTCACATATTTCCGATACGTTGAAGGAGAAGGGGAGATGAGGGAAATCCCATTCTAATCATTTGAAGTTATCAATGTTGAAATGGTTTTCCCAGCAATGGATGAATTAAAAGATGCTGAATCTCCAATGGCATCTCTTAAAGACGCCCTGACAATCATAAAGGATGGACACCCCCAAGGATGGGGAAGATTGCTTGAACTTCCTGCCAACAAGGACCGCACCAGTTTTGGATACAACTCCCAGAATTTGAAGAAGCCCGCGCCGATAGCTACAAGGGGATCAGTGCTCCCGCTATCCGAAAACTTCTCAAGTGCTGGTTACCTTGATGACAACTGTATTTATGTTGTGGAAGAAGAAGAAGAAGAAGATGATGATGATGGGTTGATCTTCACAAAGACTGATGGAAATGGTGCCACCAAATGGACCGAGATTGAAATACCTAAAGTGACCTTGATTGAAATGTAATTCCCAATATTGTTTTCCTTCCTTTTTATCAAAAGAACCCATGTCAATCCCAAGGCATGAGGGAATCATTTGTAGGGCCTCATCAAATTTCCTTATTAATCATTAATGAAAAAGGTTCTTGTTCGCAATCAATTTTGAGATCCTTGCATTTCATTTATTTATTTCACCTTTTTAAATGACATTTTTATTTTTATTTTTTTAAAAATCTTTTCAAATCATCCTTTCTTTCATACCAATAAAAGCGTGGACCTTAAATCATGCAGATCATCCTCGACAACCACCAATGACAATTCTGCTACGGTCTCATACAACTTTGACAACCCGATTAATCAAGCTGATGAAGAGTGTGAGGAAGAGGCCGAACTCCCAGAAGAATTGGCAAGGCTGCTCAAGCAGGAGGAAAAATTCATCCAGACGCACAAAGAATCAGTGGAAATGATTAACCTCGGGACAGATGAGGAAGCGAAAGAAGTCTGAGTCGGCTCCGCTCTACAAGACGAGGTGAAGACAAAATGGATTGAGCTCTTGAAGGAATACAAAGATGTGTTTACATGGTCATACCAAGATATGCACGGCCTCGATACTGACATTGTGGTCCACCATCTACCCCTTAAAGAAGAATACCCTCTAGTAAAGCAAAAGCTACGAAGGACCCGTCCCGACATGGCTATGAAAATCAAGGAGGAGGTACAAAAGCAGCTCAACGTCGGCTTCCTAGCGGTCTCCAATTATCCTCAATGGATAGCTAATATTGTGCCTGTACCTAAGAAGGATGACACAGTAAGAATGTGCATAGATTATAGATATCTAAATAGAGCAAGTCCCAAAGATGACTTTCCATTGCCACACATTGACGTGCTAGTAGATAATACCGCTCAGTTCTCTGTTTTCTCTTTTATGGATGGTTTCTCCGGTTATAACCAGATCCGTATGACTCAAGAAGATATGGAGAAAATCACTTTCATAACACCATGGGGCACCTTCTGCTATAAGGTGATTCCTTTTGGATTGAAGAACACTGACGCCACATACCAACGAGCCATGGTCACTCTCTTTCACGATATGATCCATAAAGAGATTGAGGTCTACGTCGACGACATGATAGCCAAGTCTCAAACCAAAGAAGAACACCTTGTCAATCTAGAAAAGTTGTTTGAGAGGCTGAGGAAGTTCAAATTGAGGCTTAATCCCAACAAATGCACATTTGGGGTAAGATCCGGCAAATTGTTAGGTTTTATTGTCAGTCAATGTGGCATCGAAGTAGATCCTGAGAAAGTAAAGGCCATACAAGCTATGCCTGCACCCAAAACGGAGAAGGAAGTCTGAGGATTCCTAGGTAGATTGAACTACACTACTAGGTTCATATCTCACCTTACTGCCACTTGTGATACAATCTTCAAACTTCTTCGAAAGGATCAAGCCATCATTTGGAACGATGATTACCAAGACGCATTTGAGAAAATAAAGGAATATTTGCAAGAACCTCCTGTGCTTATGCCTCATGTACCTGGTAGACCATTAATCATGTATCTCACCATTCTCGAAGGATCAATGGGTTGTGTCCTCGGCCAACATGACGAGACTGGTAGAAAAGAGCACGCAATATACTACTTGAGCAAGAAGTTCACTGATTGTGCGAGTAGGTATTCTATGCATTTTGAATTCCCCGACGAGGATATCATGTTGATTAGGGATTGCAACATCCCCGGTCCCGAAGAAGGACCCGAGCCTAGATCCCGATGGACCATGGTTTTTGATGGAGCTTTTAATGCTCATGGCAATGGCGTTGGGGCAGTAATCACTTCTCCAACTAATTTCCACCTCCCTTTCACCGCCAGATTATGTTTTGAATGTACAAACAATATGGCCAAATACGAGGCTTGTATCTTTGGTATTGAAGTTGCTATCGATCTTAGAATCAAAATCCTGGAAGTCTATGGAGACTCAACCTTGGTAATCAGCCAAGTCAAAGGAGATTGGGATACTAGAGATCATAAGCTCATTCCTTACAAAGAGCATGTCTTGAAACTAGTCCCCTACTTTGATGAAATTACATTCCACCACATCCCTCGAGAAGAGAATCAGCTAGCTGACGCTTTTGCAACTTTGGCGTCCATGTTTAAAGTTAAGTGGAAGAATGAAGCGTCGTCCTTTCACCTGAACTACTTAGACGAACCTGCTTACTGTCTGGCAACAGAAGACGAAACTGACGGTCATCCTTAGTTCTATGACATCATGAAATTCTTAGAGAACCAAGAGTATCCTGCAGACGCGTCCATCACCTACAAGAAGTATCTTCGAAAATTGTCATCCAAATTCTTCTTAAGTGGAGGGGTATTATACAAGAGAAATTAGGATTCGGTTTTGCTTAGATGTGTGAACAAGCAAGAAGCAAACCAGATTATAATGGAAATTCATGAAGGATCCTTTGGGACCCATGCCAGTGGGAGCACTATGGTGAAGAAAATTTTAAGGGTTGGATACTACTGGATGACTATGGATATTGACTGTCATCGCCACGTCCAAACCTGCCACAAGTGCCAGATCTACGCCGATAAGATCAATGTGTCGCCAATGCCTCTCAATGTCCTAACATCACCTTGGCCTTTCTCCATGTGGGGCATTGACGTGATCAGATGCATAGAACCATCTGCCTCAACGGACACCGCTTCATCCTTGTAGCCATTGACTATTTCATGAAATGGGTAGAAGTAGCCTCGTACGCCAACATTACCAGACAAGTGGTGACTCGATTCCTCAGGAAATAAATCATCTGTCGTTATGGGGTCCCCAACAAGATCATTACTGATAATGGATCTAACCTCAATAATAAAATGATGAAAGAGCTATGCCAAAATTTCAAGATCGACCACCATAACTCATCGCCTTATAGGCCTAAGATGAATCACGCTGTTGAGGCAGCTAACAAAAACATCAAGAAGATCGTGCAAAAGATGGTGGAAACCTACAAAGATTGGCACGAAATGCTCTCATTCGCATTACACGGCTATCGTACTTCCGTACGCACTTCCACTGGGGCAACTCCATTCTCCCTTGTGTACGGCATGGATGCGGTCTTACCGGTCGAAGTAGAGATTCCTTCCTTAAGGATTTTGACAGATGTTAAGCTTGATGAGTCTGAGTGGGTACAAGCTCGATTTGACCAACTAAACCTCATTGATGAGAAGCGCTTAACAGCCACCTGCCATGGCCAACTCTATCAAAAGCGCATCAAGAGGGCACATGACAAAAAAGTTTTCCCCCGCAGCCTAAAGGCCGGAGACCTCGTATTGAAGAAGATTCTTCCAATCCATACTGACCCAAGGAGAAAATGGACACCAAACTACGAAGGTCCGTATGTTGTAAGAAAGGTCTTCTCTGGAGGAGCCTTGATCCTTGCAACTATGGATGGTGAAGATCTTCCATCCCCGGTGATTGCGGATGCAGTCAAAAAATACTATGCTTATATATATATATATATATATATATATATATATATATATATATATATATATATATATATATATATATATATATATATATATATATATATATAGCCCGATATGTTGAAAATCTGAAAGGGCAACTTATGCAAAAATGGGTATCCCGGTAGACTAAAAACCCGAAAAGGCGGTCTATGCAAAAATGGGTATCCCGGTAGACTGAAAACCCAAAAAGACGGTCTATGCAAAAATTAGGGATTTAATAAGAGGAAGAGGCTGCATCCCACAAGGAATCCTTATTCATTCCTTGGCGAGTCAATTATGTGGGTCCCCAGAAAGTCAATCCTATCACCCTCCTTCAAAAAAGCTAGATCAAAGGGCGACCAAAGGCATAGAGGCTATAGCAGAGTTGGAATTTGATGGAAACCCAAGATGTTTCACTGTCATTACAATTATCGTTTTCTTTTCGCAATCACCTCTTTTAGGAATTACCTCTTTTGTACAAAATCCCCATTTTTTGGGGGACCACTTATCAATAAAATCAGTTCTCTCACATGTGTTCCATATTTTTTTACTTTTCTTGCTTTGTCTGCGAAATATGAGTTTTTGCCTAAATAATATTACATTTGAAATTTTCGATTAAAAGACCCTTTTCAAAAAAAAACTATAAGGGAGACAACATCGAATTACATTTCTTTCCTAAATTTGCTAAAGGTAACCAAAACGCATTTGGAATTTCCAACCCGGGGTGCCACACAGTCCTTTGGACTTGGCCAGTCATTCTCCCCATAGTAGGAATTCTCAAACATTACATTCAGCGCTTGCTCGGACGTCGAGCTCCAATTTCTTAAATATTGGAAAGTCAGTACACTTCCCTCAATCACCTTTTTTAAGCCCAATCACCATTGGCATTCTCCAAATACATTCCTCCGCAAAGCCCAGACATACTTGGCATAACTTGCAAACCCTGCATTTCATATATTCCTCAGGAAAACCCAAACATGCATTGGCATACATAACATCACATCATAAGTATCTCCTTAACTTACTCAAATTAACTCGTCAGAGTTTGGAATTTTCCAACTGTTGTTAGGAATTTTCCCCAACAAAATCAATGTTCACCCTCAAAACATTTCCCAAGCACAGCCACGCGTTCCAGCCGTTGTTGGGAATCGTCGCTAAGCTGTTTCGTTTCATTGTCAAGTTTCCCTAGAGGAGTCAGGCATTCTAGACATTATGGAGAAACATCATTGTACTTCTTCTATCCCTAGAAAGTCATCAACATATTTTCCCCGCAGAGTCAGGTATTCTTAGCCGTTGTTAAGAATCGTCATTGAATTCTCATTTTTTAGACTAGAGGCCTTTTGGGCTCATTCCCCAAGCCGAGTCAGACATTCATAGCCGAGAATCATCCTTGAATTCATTTTCTCTAGTAGATGTTAGGTATTCTAGCCATTTCTAGGAATCGTCACTTGAGATCTGTATTCTCCTCAGCAGAGTCGGGTATTCTAGCCGTTGCTAAGAATCATCACTGAACTGTTAGATCTTTCCGGCGGATTTCAGATATTCTAGCCATCGCTAAGGATCATCATTGTACCGTCATGAAGTTGTATCTCTAGTCGAGTCGAGTATTCTAGCCATTGCTAAGAATCGCCATTGAACAACCCCTTTTCCCTCAAGAGTCGGGTATTCCAGTTGTCGCTAGGAATCGTCACCGTACCTTATCTTTTCTCCCCAACCGGTTTAAATGGTATAGCCGTCACCAGGCATCATCATTTGAAATCATTTATCATCCTCACTAAGTCGGGTATCCTAGCCATTGCTAAGAATCATCACATAATTCGTTTGTTTGACCCCCAATACATGTTAGGTGTTCCAGTCGTTGCTAAGAAACACCATGTTGTTTTTCCCTAGCCGTTGCTAGGAACGGTCACCATTGTTCTCATTCCCTAGTGAAGTTTTATTCCCTTAATTTTTTTCTTAGGATTTTCACATCAAAGGTCTTTCATTAAGAAGATACTTAGGGTGCATACATCACATTGCATGCATAATCATCACAACCACACATAATCCCCAACAAATTCTAACATTCTCCGGCAGGCAAATTTCTGGTTACTTCCATTAGTATTTAATTCTCTCTTACCTTAAACACATTGGAAGTCGTCGCTATCCATATATTCAGGTCCGAGAAAATTAAATAGGGGCAGCTGTCATACCTCAAAATTCACCCTACCTCGAAACAACTTTCGTCAGATCTATGATCTTATTACACATACATTTTTTATTCATGCTAGGAACATGTCATACATCCTTGATCATTACATTTTTATTCATGCCAGGAACATGTCATACATCCTTGAACATGTCATACATTTTTTATTCAAGCAGCTGACTTACACTCATCAGATTTCTATTCATGCCAGGAACATGTCATACATCCTTGATCAGTGCATTTTTTCCATTCTTCAGTTTTACTTTGACATTTCCCATTCTTTCAGCATTCAGATACTCAATATCATCACATATGATCTTGGTCTTTTTACCAGAGTCAAAATCAATCAGTCATTGCATGTTTCTAGTTAGGTGATTTGAGCAGTCGATGTCCATATACCACCAGTCCACCATTTTTTCACCTTTATTCTCAGATGCCATCAATAACACATGTTCATCCTCAGAATCTCATATGTCTATGTTGGCTTCTTCACCATTGCCAACCTTGTTTGACTATCAATTGTAACACTTTAATCCCCTACTCGACATGTAATAATGTAATTCAAATTAAATTCCACAATTAGAGTCTCACGCATGTTTCACCTTAGCATAATAACATGAACACAAAATAGTTATATGTAAATAAGCAGCGGAAATCATCAAGTCCGACATATAAGTCTCAACAACAACAACAAAAAATCCAACATGAGGAAAACATAACACAAATAAAAAATGAAGACCCCATCTCCAGTGCTACATATCAGAGTGACTCCTCTAAAACCCAATGATAAAAGTTAAAGAGGCATTGCCGCCATACTCTAACTCAAGCGGATACTCTTGTACCTAATTGCATGTACACCCGAAGAGCACAAAATCCATAACAATAAAAGGGGCTGAGAGCATATCTAATAAATATTAACACTGAAATTCAACATCAAGATAGTAATAACAAGTTATAACATACATCATTCACACCCAGAAACACAATCAAATAGATAGCAATGCAATGCAAATTCTAATTCCACCAACTCCTTCTCAAAATACATGTGTCCCTATCTGGATATACCTCTTTGGTTCCTCTCTGAACGTGAGACCGTCATAGTTCTTCTCTGAATCAGACCATCATTGGACCGAAGTTCTACATAACTCCGAAATAAATGAAAGCATGGTCATAAACGAGGCAAACATGCCACATCCTTAACATCATAGCATTATAAAATCACAAATCTTAAAACATCCTAAAAAAGGTTCCACTCTTGAACCTATAATTTTTAAATTACAGGCCATCACCATAATCCATCTGAATTACTATACTCAAATCTTCAATTAATGTCGTCATTGTAATCCCTCTAGATTAGTATACTCAAAAATAATTTTTTAAAACAATTTTAATTATTTTTCATCAAAAAGGGTAAAGTTGTGTTATTACCCCAAACCTCCAACTCATCAAAATACTCAAGGAACTCAAAATGCTTAAAAACTCACAATTCTCAAAAGTAACCCTTGAGTACCTTAAAAATACTCTAAGGGTAATGGTTCACAATGATAACTCTAATAGGATAAGGACAAGCAGTTTTTCCTCAATTTACTCAAAAATGACCCTAAAGGTCACCAAAGGACTATAATATCACAAGTTACTCAAAAATATCACCGAAGGACTCCCAAACTCAATAAACTGCCGAAAATACCCGAACTCAGAAAGATTTTGAAAACGCCAGAACTCGAAATCGATCGATAACTAGTCATCATCGCGGCATCATAGTCACACAACCCATCCGTCATCACGGCAACAGAGCACGACGTGGTCCTCCCGATCGCGAAATCTCCATTTTGCCAAATCACCCTTGTTAGGTCTGATATGTAGTGATTGGATGCATTTTGGAAAACAAGTATTATTGTCAGATGTTGAACAAGATGTCCTGACATATTGGTTCAACATTGGAGTATGACCTATTTTAGTATCTTGTGAGATTTGTTTCCTTTATGGTATATCTAAAGATACTCTGAAGATCTAGTTCACGAAATATGTAAAGTGTTTTCTAAAAAGCAAAATACTACTTTTCCTTGACTTGTTTACAAAGTAAAGATGTCAAAATATTTTAGGAAATATCTAACCTAATTGAAATCAAATTTGCAAAAGATTGTGCAGAATCCTTGGACCTGCTATGAATCAAGCCCGAAGCTCATGTCTTTCCACTGCTATTTATAGATCGTTTCTAAATCTAAGAAGGTATCAAAGTAGTGTTGAATATTATTTAAATTAGGATTTCGTGTCTTTGTATTGTGTGAGCCATTCAAGTATCTCCTCGATACTTGAATTGGACCTGGTTTGTTGAGTTGTAACTGTCAATCCCTCATAAGCTTTTAAGCAAGGGTGGATTATATTTTTCTGTTATAAGTTGTTGTATGGTTGAAGGGAAGTGAGATGGGTCTCATATCTAGGAGAGTCTTAGATAGAAACATCCACGGGCAGAGATTAGGTGAGAAGTTTGTAAAACCTGAGGTTGTTCAGAACTTCAAACTAATTTTGTGATAGTGGATTTCCTTCTTGGCTTGGTGGCCCCCAGATGCAGGTGATGTTGCACTAAATTGGGTTAACAACTACTTATGTTCTTTCCATCATACTGTTATTTAAATCCTAACATTATTTATAGTGTGATAATGTGATGACCCTAGTGTTGTGACATCATGTACGACATCCATGATCTGCATACTAGAATTTCAACCATATCGTGAAAAATCACGCACTTTCCGCCTTTACTGTGTTGTCTGATTGTCGCTGCATCCTCACGGTGCAGGACCCCCCAGCCCACCGCCGCGACACGGCTCAGCCGCCCGCGACCACCGTTGCGGCCGATCCGCTCCTTAACTAATTTTCGACTTTTTTTTCTTCCGAAAAACTGATTTTTCAAAAAGAAGTTTTCCATTTTTTTTGTTTCTGCCAAAAACATGATTTTTTGTAAAATAAATTAAAATTAAAGTTTTTCTATATTTGGGAAAATTTCCAAAAATTAATCGATTAAAAAAAATAGGGAACATAATAGAGTTATCAATATCACACATTTGAGAAATCAAGCAACGCAAAAGAGCCGCTTGAATTTTTAGGGGAAGAATCCCAACTCAACTGAAATCAAGCAACAATAAACGAATTCATACAATCAAATCATCACCAACACATGCTTATAACCCTACAAGCAATGACACTTATAACCCTACAAAAATATTCTCAACAATCGCACTATTAAGGTTTTGCCCAAACCTTATTTGGTCAATTCATGCATATCGTAAGATAAAAGGAAAATTAAGGAGAAAATATATAACCCCAATGCACTGATATGAGGCTAAGGAACCCTCGCTATCCTGCATGCCTAAATCATCCAAAAGTAGATAATTCCCCCTTCTCGCGCCCCCGCCTTTATCTTATTTTTCCAACAAAGATGATGATTCCTCTTCTCAAGCCTAACTCTTCTTTCTAAAATTCCCTTTGTTAATTCTACCTCTTTTTCACGTACTACCAGAATTTTCTAACCAGACTTCTCCCCACATTTCAGGTACATTTTCATTGTTCTTCATGTTGAGATTCTCGTATTGCTTACGTAGGGACTACAAATTTACTTTCTTCAGTGATGTGTCACCACCAAAGCACCGTACAAGTGTATCCCATGCCGCCTTTGCCATCGTCGAGTCGAAAATCTTCTTAAGCACCTTTGTATCCAGACACGAAGGGATATATAATAATGCCTTCTGATCCTTTTTCCTCATTTCATATTGCACCTTTCTTTCCGCTTTTGTTATACTTTCTATAACCTGTGTGTAAGCTTTATTGATGAGATCAAGAACATCTTGAGCGCCAAACAACACACGCATCTGAATCGACCATCGATTTCAATTCTTTCGGTCGAATACTTAAAGCTTTGCATTCAAGCTACCGTTTCCGTCGTTCATCTTTGTTCTTGTGCAATCGCTCAATTCTCACTAACACTTGTGTTTCCCTAACCCTGAGAATTAAGATTGTGATTCTCTTTGATTTTAATCTTTAATTCAGTGTGAATTTGAGGAACGAAATCAATCACATATCTCACCTACACTCGTGTTTCCATGTGAATCAAAACCAGAGCTCTGGATACCGATTATTGAAGTTAACAATGAAACTCTATTGATGTATAATAATAAGAAGATGATGAACAACTTAAAGAATTGGAGAGAGAGAGAGAGAGAGAGAGAGAGAGAGAGAGAGAAATTTGGTAACTAACTCAATTTCTCAAATCTCCAATCTACTATAAATTTTAACTAACTTTGGATTTATATACACTAACCCAAATTCAAGTGCAAATCAAATGCAAACTCAAATGAAACTAAGTAATTTGAATTTGAATTACATTTAAAATTGTAGCTATATTATATTATGATCAACTGTTGCTACTCCATTCTCCGATTGCTTAAAGCAATAGTTACAAACCTTAATCCTTTCCCAATTTTCATAAGAAGCATTTGGATCATGTGAAGATGTGGGAACAAAATTAGTAAAGCATTTTGCACAAAGAAGATGACCATAAATTCTATAGTAATGTATATGGTTGGATATTATGAAATGTGAATCACACTCATAACATACCCTATAACTTTGATATGGCATCCAGAAGTCCCTCGAGCCATTTATTGGCCTAGCCCTTCGAGGAATCCAAGATCTAACTACATTAATAATATCATGTATCTTCTTGTCAGGGGTGCCCATGAACTATGATTCCACCTTGATCCACTTATTGTGGGTTCTTCATTGACCAACATTGGTAAGAATCAATGTACTTTGGCTCATGATGTTGGTAAAACAAATAAGTATGCTTCAAAAATTGAAAAAGCAACCAACACAAATACCTCTTTACAACACAAATATCTTTTGTTGCTCTTTTATTTCGTCTAGTTTTTTATTCAGCAATCCCAAAGTTTCTTTTTTATTTATTTTTCAAATAACTAAAAAAATCGTCACACTGAAGAGAGGCTCTAATAGACCAGATAAAATCGTAAATACCCCTTTTTCCTACAACTCTTTCGATATATAATCAAATTATTTTGGAAAAAAAACTTTGCATATCAACCTGAGAGTGCCATGCTTTTTTACTTCATATTGACGTAGACATAGTCTTTTTTTCTACAAATAAGAGTCATTGGCACCAAGCGTGAGGGAATGCTAGAAATTTGGTAATTTCGCCTCCTAGCAAAATAAAAGATGTTATTGAAGCGGCTAATCCTATGCATATTGTCTGCACTTTTGCTTGCTTCTACAAATTGCATAGTATCGAAAATGACCATTCCAGATATAACCTCTCTGCCTGGAGAATTTATAAACAAATACAAATTTTTGTACTTTTTCTCTAAACTAGGATATATCATTATACCACAAACTTGATTTGATATTTCACTCTCAACCTCTTCACCTAAAAAAAGTAGTCTGTCGAAAAAAAGTTGATTTTAAAGAATTAATGGTGCTAAGAAATTCATAAGTATAATAATCATCAGAATATTATTATTTCTACCAATTGAATACAAACTATCATCACTTAAGTATGTATTTTAGGAGTTTCGTATATCATAGAACAATGTGGAAAAATATGGAAAAATATAAGTCAACATGTATCATCCTATTCTGAATTGATAGAGTTATGAAGACTTAAGGGTAAAATAGTTATTTTACCACCAAGGACATTTTGGTCAAATTCTAATAGTATTACATAATATATTAAGTGAAGCAAAAATTTAGTATGGTAGAAATCATGGTTGAACCATTAATCCACTCTATAAGACCCCAATTTTGACCCTAAGATCCCTCACATGCATCATGAGGTCTCTTAGGGACCAAAATTTGTTTCTAGATGTTGTTATTTAAATCCATTCTGCTGAGTTGATACGAAGATTTTAACCTTCATATCCTCAGCTAGAATATCCTTAAATAGGGGCAGCTGTAAGACCCCAATTTTGACCCTAAGATCCATCATGTTATCTCATAATATGCATTGGCTTTGGGATCATACCTTGGCATCCTCCTTACCCCTCATTCATTGGGTTTGTATTGGGAGAGATCACAACGCACATTTTATTGTATCATACTTTATTTTTCTTTGTTTACTAACCAAAATACCAAAAATATGTCTATGTGTAACTTTGTTTCTTTTGTAGGTAGTGTGTGTGTCCATATGTGCCTCATCAAGCTCATATCTATGGTTTAAGACCCTCAATGCAAATAGATTAATCAAACAATGGTCCAAATTGGTTCTAAGCATCATATATGGATCCCCATATTCTTCATTTGTCAATTTGATCAAGAATTTATCAAGAGTTTGAAGCTTGTTTGCCTTGGAAGCCCTAATTCACCTGGGTATCTTGTGTGACTTCCTCAACAAGTTTCTTCATTATTTGGTCAAATATATCAAGAGATAGTCCATTATATATAATATTATGCATATATGATTCTCCATGAGTCCCAAAGATCAAAGTAACTTCAAGTTTACAAGTTGGCTCAAAGAAGTTGACCAGAGAAAGTCAACTGGTCAAATCTAGGGTTCCCTAGACCCTATCTCCTACAATTTGTGTCATATGAAAATTATTCCAAGAGAAACTTTACTCTTTTGATATTTCAAACAAATTTCATGTTGACATCAAGAGCTAAATTTTCTTGGAAAGTCATTTTTAATGGTGAACGATTATAAGTCATTTTGTTTGTGCCCTGGTTATGAGGTCAACTTCCAAAGACTATAAATTGCTCAATATTTATGATATGAAGGCCATCCAAGTTTCATGATCAATTTCAAGATGTCATGTCCAACTTTTATTCTTTGGGAAATGTCAAAATCTACTTGCAAGGTCATGTGCCAAGAGGAAACATTATAGGTCATTTTGGGTCATTACCATTGAACAAGCAATTTTCCCCAACTTATAAAATCCATAACTCCTTCATGCAAGATCCAAATTATGTTGAATTTGTGACCAAATTTAATAGGAATGAAATAGATACAACTTTGGTGAAGAAAACATTTTCATTTTAAGCTCATAGCAAAAGTTATTCAAGGTGGAAGAAGTGGTTATTTGACTTTGTACTTATAAAATTTTCAACCATGTTTGATTTCTCCAACTTCCACCTCAAAATTCATCATGATACAAGTTCCAAATGAAAACTTATTCAAGATAAAAGTTGTTCCCCTTGATGTCACCTTTTCAAAGAATCCAATATCACTTCATTTGGACAAGAATTGAGGGACTTACGTATGGGTTCTTCTCATAGTTTATTTTGGCAACATTTGAATTCAATTTCCATTTAGCTTTGCATGGCTCCATGTCATGACATTAGTAGAATATGTGCATGAATTAGAGTGGATTGCAATGATCATTTTGGACCTAGCACATGTCCATGCATCCATGCACTTGAATTTCTATTTTTTGCTCAAAATTCAAATGGTGTGAATATCGCTTTCCATGACCTATATAATGAGCTCATTGGCCTCAAATTGAAGAACACACCTTGCCCAAGCCTTGCCAAGCAATCTCAGAACCTCATTCCATAGACTTCCTTGAGGATTTCATTGAAATTGAGTTCTTGATTCAACTTCTATTTGTGAACAAGAACTCCAAGGATTCATAGCCATTTTCATCTCAATCACTCACTGCAAGCAAGAGGAGGAAGAACCAAGTGGAATTGTATCAAGATCAAGCCAAACCACTGCAACTCGAAGGTGATTTTTCTCAAATTTGTCCTCTTCGATTCTCCCATATTTCTCAACTATTTCGATTGATTATCGGTTGTCTGAAGTCCTACCAATGTAGGCAACGAGATTGAGTTACTTTGAGGTCAAATCGAAGCAACTCAGATCATGTACTTCAAAATTCAATTCCTTCTATCTTTCAATATACTTGGAATTAGGAGAAATTAATGTCAGATTTGAGCTCCTGAGCTTTTTCTCTTTAAATTAGTGTATGCACTTTTTATTTTGGTGAACTCTGGTGGTGGACTAGTCCGGTGAGGTCCACCGGAGCTAGGGCTCCAATGATGTGTTGGCGTGCCTCCAGCCATCTGATCATGCGCGTGGGTATCAGATCTGCCACCTCAATTAATGAGGGAGATCTGATGGGCCTTGTTTTTTCTATTTTCTTTTTAATTTCTGATTTTTACTTTTAATCCATTTATTTTGTTTAACTCATATTAATTTCATTTTTAATCCAAAAATATGGGACTTTCACCAAAAATCTTTACATATTTTCATCTTCCATATTTTGAATTAAAATAATTTTTTGAATTAATTTTGATATTTTTCATGGATTTAAATGATTTTTAACTTGTTTTAAATATTTTTAAAATACTTTTGACTTTCCAAAAATTATGATTTTTTTGTCTAAGGTCCTTTGACCTTGTTTGACCTAGGATAAATCCATTGGCCATTTATTTGGTGCTTTGAAGGGATTTGAGGTTTTGTCTATTTAAAAATGCATTTTAATTCATTTTAAAGTTGTTTATTAATTGAATAATTGTTTAAAATTTATGTTGAGTTATTTAATTGGTCTTGTGATGTTTGACTTTCTGTTTGGCCTTGATCATGGTTGATTTGACTTTTGTTTGACCAATACTATTGGATTTAGGGGATTAATAAAATGTATATTTCATCTCCCAAAATAAATGGATAGTATTGATCATATGAAATTCCTCCTATGATCCATTTGGGTTTCTATTTCCCCTTCCCTCTTCATCTTCATCCCTATTCTTCCCTGCTGGGGATTAATTTGAAATATCTGTGGGAAATGGATGATTGTGAAAGAAAGGTCAGATATGCACGACGTATGCAATATGTTGATGCAATATGACTGGTTTTTTTGTTTCGTCTCTACTAATAAGCTTTTTTGTAGATAGTTTTCTAGGTGGAAGTCGGGCTTTGAGGTGATAGATGACTTCGTTGGAAAAGAAGTAATTGGCATGTCAAGGACCGGGCTTTAGGTAAAGGATTTTCCATACGAGAACTGAGCTTGGAGAAGATTTTCTAGATAGGAACTGAACTTTGAAAAAGGATTTGTCAGACAAGAACTGGACTTCAACACGTTCTATCAAAATAGGAACTTTGTAGTAGGCATGAAAACCTCATTATGTCCCACATGCACAACAACGGGGATGAAGTTCTCGAAACATCGCTTACCACTTTGGGACTTGCCAAACCCACGTCAGGTGTTCAAAACATTCAAGAAGGGAGCAAGTCATCCATCCGATCTCTTGTTTTGTGTTTGAGATGTAAAGCTTTGATACATGTATTCTTCTCAAGCAAAAGGCAATGAGAACTTACAAATGGTAAGTAACAAAGGAGATATTGTTTTGGGTAACCATGTTGGGAATTCTAGACAAGAATGAATTTTTTTAAGGGTGCCAACAAGAATTGGGCTTTGAAGGGTAACTGACAAAAAATTGGTTTTAGAAAAGATGCCAAACAAAATATCCAAATTCTGATAGGGATAAAGGAGGGGGAGGCCAAACGAAGTTTGGGCTTTGCGGAGAAGACGGGTAAAATTCAACAGGATTTGGACTGGACCTGGACATGAAGTGTCAAATTTAATAGGATTTGAGTTGACTGGAGAAGAAATGTCAAATTCAACAAGATTTAGGCTTTATAGATAACGGTGGAAAATTTAACAGGATTTGGGCTGGCTGGAGAAGAATTGCCAAATTCAACAAGATTTGGGTTTGAGGTGGATATGAAGGGCCAAATTTAACAGGATTTGGGCTGGCTGGAGAAGAAATGTCAAATTCAACGGGATTTGGGCTTTACAAATATGGGGGGCCAAATTTAACATGATTGGACCTGAGTTGGATATGAAGGGCCAAATTTAACAGTATTTGGGCTGGCTGGAGAAGAAATGTCAAATTTAACAAGATTTGGGTTAAAACTGGTTATAAAGTGCCAAATTTAATACGATTTTGGCCAACTGGAGAACAAATGCCAAATTCAAAAAGATTTTGGCTGGAGCTGGATATGAAGTGCCAAATTTAACAGGATTTGGGATGGCTGGAGAAGAAATGTCAAATTCAACAGGATTTGGGCTTTATGGATAGGCTTTGACGGGGAAGAAGGGCTAAATAACAAGGTTTAAGCTTTAAGAGTTAGTCAAACATAAGTTTAGATTCTTTATGGGAAGAGGGCCAAATTTGACATTTGGGCTTGATGCGGAAGAGGAGGCCAAATCTAACATTTAGGCTTGTAGTGGTAAGAAGGGCCAAATTTAACTGTATTTGGGCTGGATGTGGAAGAGAGGCCAAATTCAAAAGTATTTGGGCTGGATGTGGATGGGTGGCTAAATCTAACAATATTTGGGTTGGATGTGGAAGTTGGGTCAAATCTAACATTTGGGCTCAAGGCGAATGTAAGGCTAAATTTGACATTTAAGCTTGATATGAAAGAAAGGCTAAACCTGACATTTGGGCTCAAGGTGGATGTAGGGCTAAATCTGACATTTAGGCTTGATATGGAAGAAAGGCCAAATCTGACATTTAGGATCAAGGCGGATGTAAAGCTAAATCTGGCATTTAGACTTGATATGGAAGAAGGGTTAAACCTGAAGTTTAGGCTTTTGCCGAGGTTCGACCAAACAACAGTTTGGACTTTAAGGATATGAAGGCTAAACACGAATTTTAGGCTTTTGGTAGAAAAAGAGATATTCATCAAACAAACAGTTCGAACTTGCTGGGGAGAAAAGGAGAGGCTAAACACAAGGTCTAGGCTTTGAGTTGGAGGATTGGACAAAATACACAGTTTTGGGCTTAGGGGCGGCTAAATAAGGAGTTTAGGCTTACTGAAGATTGAGAAAATTGAGGCAGGTTAAACAACAATGTTTAGGCTTGCACAGGATTAGCTAAACGATGGTTTAGGATTGAAAGGTATAAAATATTGAACATGTTCAGATTTGCTAAAGAGTTGGCCAAATATAAAGCCCGGGCTTATGGGATAAAGGAGGTAAAGTGACAATTTAAACCTGCTGAGGAGATGGCCAAACCAAAAGCTTAGGCTTGGAGGATGTGGCTAAACAACGATTTAGGCTTACTGCGGGGATATAAGGGGCTAAACAAAAAGGTTTATGCTTGGATGAAACAAACAGTTAAGACTTACTGAGGAAAACGGATGTTAAATGCAAGGTTTAAGCTTAAGCAAAGGTGGTGGCCAAACGAAATTTGGGCTTGAAAAGACTCACAACAAGGTCTGACAGAATTTAAGTTCAACGGGGCAGGGGCTAAACGAAAGTTTAGGCTTAAACAGGGTAATGGCCAAATAGAATTTGGGCTTTGAGATAATATGGCTCAACAACGGTTTATACTCGTGTGGAAAAAAGTGCTAAACACAAGGTTCATGCTTGCAGAGAGGGGCTAAACGAGGTTTAGGCTTAGACAAGTTTATAGCAAGGAGTTTAACAAGAGTGTTGGGTACAACTGGGATTTCACAAAGGGGGTATGCCAGACAGGAACTGGGCTTTGAAAATGTTTACCCGATAGAAACTGAGCTTAGGAGAGGTTTGCCAATGGAATTAGGCTCTGGAAAAGAGGTATGCCATACATGAACTTAGCTTTGAAAAAGGCTTACCAGACATGAACTAGGCTTTTGAAGAAAGTTTTCCAAATATGGACTGGACTTTAAAGAAGCTTGCCAAACAGGGTGGGGAGTTTGAGCAAGAGAAAGAGAGAGGGAGAAGAGTAAGGGGCGACGATAGGGTTTAGAGATGAGAGAAGAAGATTGTTTTATATATTATAAGAATAAAATGTAGATAAATAATATTTAATAAATTAAAATAATTCCATGTCAACGTAAGTAATATTACATGGCGTTCCATGTCGACCAAGTTAACGGTTTTTGACAAAATTTAATGGAAAAGACTAATGTGTGTAACAAAATGTGATTTGAGGAACAAAAAATAATTGTTTATTAAATAAGGGACTAAAGTGAAATCTGAAATTAAGTTAAGGGGCCAAAGGATGCATTAAGTCTTTTTTATTATAAAAAAAAAGTTATTTTTACAATAATATTTTTGAATATCATTTGAGATTATTTTGGTTATTATCACACTTTAAATCACACACTAAATAAAATTCAATTTCATATTACATGTCTTGTATTTTTGTGAATATACAATATCCTAATTAGATTATAAAAATGATAATAACCTGACAATATTATGAATCCAATTTTTATAATAGGTCACCTCTATAGTAATAAAAATAAATAAAATAAATATTAGTTGAGTTCGGTCGGGTTCGGTTCCCGACGAGTCCAAAATAATCATCTGAGCCCGACCGAAGCAACCATATACTACCCAAATTAATAAATTTAATCAACCCGACCTGATTCGTTTATACAAAAAATACAACTGAATTTCTTAATGCACTTTATATATTACTAGGCCACCACGTGAAAATACTAAAATGTCCACAGATTTCGAAGATGCATTTTCGGACGCACCCTAAGTAAATAGAATTTTAGCTTAATGTTAAAAAACTCAGGAGATGCATCTTCAAAATTCTTTCGAAGATGCATCTTCAGATGGTATTGGAGCTTAAATCGCACTAGAACCCTTCTCCTTCCTCATTTCTAAAAAAACACAAACTTTTCTCAAATGCTCTCAAAGGTTCCTCCGTCAACCAAGTTCAAAATCAAACAACCAAACTCAAAGGTTCTTCAATCAACATCAGTACATCATAGACATCATTTAACACTGAAGTAAACTCTAAATTTGTAAGTTTTTGATGTTTTGAAAAGTTTTTTGAGTTTTTGTATAAATGAGTAGAAATTGCTGATTTAGGTAAGAAATGAGTAGAAGTTGCATGAATGATAGTTTATACATACTATAAAACATATTTGTTGGTTGAAAATAACGATCAAACCATATTTTTGGGGTTTAGTGGCTGCATTATCGCCATTGAAGGACTTGAAAATTTGCAGAAAATTTCGGAGATGCATCTCTGGAATATTTCAACATTTGGATTGCATAGTAACCATAGATACATCTCCGTGAATTGTCAACATGTTTTTTTATTCCTTTTCTTGCTTCTAGGTTTGCTTGTACTAATTTTCTGGTTTACTTACAGTTATTATGACTGATAAAGACGAAATATTGAGGCATCATATAATAACACATCATGCATCAGTATGGAGGGAGAATAGTTAGATTTTGAAGGCTCTTGTTCACCCTAGCCCGACACATGCAGAGGAATTGAATTTTGGGACTCATGCTTCTCCATCTTCTTCTTCCCGTAGGAGACGGGTGTCACCTATTCACACTTCACTGCCTTCATCCTTCCGCATGCGACATATTTCATATATTCAGACGCCAGAGGTACCCGAGTCACCGGTGGTACCCGAGGCACCAATGTCACCCCAGGTACTAGAGGGACCTCATGCTGATGAGTCAATGCCACCTCCGGATGACGAGGCTGCTGAGAATGATGAACCAGTGCCACCTCAGGAATTTGGAGGAGGCCCTGTAGAGTTATCATTGTTTCCTATGTACGCATACCATATTACCAGACATATCTGGGACGGAGAAGTAAAATTACTTGGATTCATTCTTTCTGCAGGACAATGATCCGCTGAAGTTTATTAACCATGAGAGGAAGATTATTGGCTTGCCTTAGCCGAATGAGGAGTGATTTTAGGCTGCTTTGTCCCTATCTGGGATGAAGGACTTGTGCATTACTGATTATGTTACGGTTAACCACTTGATGCTTAATGCATTCGTGGAAAGATGGCACACCGAGACCTCATCATTTCATCTCCCGCTTGGTGAGATGTCTATCAGACTCCATGATATGTCGTATTTGTTGTATCTTCCGATTAGGGGAAAACTTCTAGATCATGGAAGGATTAGTAGAGACGAGGCACTCGAGATTATGGTAGACTATCTAGGAGTTGACCCAGAGGATGCCATGATGGAGTTTGAAAAAACCAGAGGGGCTCATGCTAGGTTTGAGTTCTAGAAAAAGGTATATACAAATGAGATCCTTAGAGCTTAAGAGGATATAGGTGATGACGAACAGGTGAGGCTCCACAGAGGAGAAGCATGCATGCACTGACAAATGTATCTTTTGTAGATGGGTCTGAGATGAGGCATGTCATATATGCCATTATGACGGAGCCACGAGAGCCACTGATGTACTAGAGGCAGCTTCAGAGGATGGGGGTAGTGGACGCCGAGGAGCATAAGAAGCCAGAGGAAATGTAGTTCAGCATACGCAATAGTATATAGTAGTTGTACTTTGGATTCATTATGGATTGTATTTTATTTTCACTTTATTTTACTTTATCGTGTATTTCGATTTTATTTATATATGTCATTTTTTGACCATCTGGATTTATATATGTCACTTTTTGCATATCGATTATATGGTTTAAATCTCATCACATTACATGATTCTTAACATTTATAAATCATCATTTTCATCTGCGTAATCATAAAACAAACTTAATCTGCATTGTTCTGATAAGGTACGGAGATGCATCTCCGTAAATCGTAAACAAAGATGCATCTCCGAAACAATAAACGTGCAAAATGCCTTTTATAGTGAGATTCATGATGTATGTTTTAAAATATTTCGGAGATGCATCTCCGGATTAGTTAATATTTTGATTTTAACAAGGTGCGTTCAGAAATGTATCTCTAGAATCTGAGAACATTTTGGATTTTTCATAGGATATTTTTTCACCCTATAAGATGGTATAAGAAATTTCCAAAATACAAGGATCGGTTGATTTCAATCAAACAGTTAAAATTTGTCTACTTCTAACCGAATCCACCGCATTATGAAAATTATGTGTTATTCATTGTCCAAGAGAGAAAAGTTAAAATTGAATGATGTAGAGTCATTTTGCTTGTCCCCCTATTATTTCTTTAAAATTATCACCACGTTTTTTGATCATATTACTTTTTCCAATTTGCATATCAATTATATATATTTTTTATTACCTTGAATCATGTATCATTTGCTTCTATTTCATATTCATATCTGAAACAAACCAAAACAGGTAAACAACCTAAGAAATTATCAAAAACCCTAACCATGTCTATGTTTTCGAACTTCATGTTCCTACCACCATCTTCTATATTTGTCACAACCATGTCAATTATAAGCTTTGTTGCAATTGCAAATTATGGTATTTCTGAAATTAGAGGAAGGCATTTGAACTATTCAAAATTCTGGAATGCAAATAACAATAGTGGAGAACAAATTAAGGTTTCAAGGTTGGTATGTTGTTGCTATATGCTCCTACTTTTCTAGCTGCTGCGGCGTCGTTTTGGATCTTTCCTAAGGAAGGTTTTAGATCTACGTTTAGAGGGTATATGAGGTGATTAATACAATTTCTTTAGAGATTAATTACTATACATTTTCAGTGTAAAAAATTTTATACAAGTTATCACACGTTTGAATTATTTTATAGATTTTTAAAATAAAAGTCAAACTTATTTCAATATCCAACGATTATGATTAACTGACGGTGTGAAATTCTTTTACACTATCAGTGTATTTCAATTAAATCTATTTTTTTAATAAATAAAATAATAATAACAAATAACTGAGGTGATTAACACAATTTTTTTAGTTGATAAAATAATAATAACAAATAACTGAGGTGATTAACATAATTTTTTTAGTATATAAAATAATAATAACAAATAATTGTAAGTATCAATATTCAAACTCTAATGACGCCGAAGTTGATTTAGAATTAGACTAAAATTTAAATACATAAAAGTATGTTTTTTTAGAGATAATTATTGTGTGAGACTAATTAAAAAAAATCATTACTAAATTATAAAGATAAAATAATAACAAAAAATTAACTATTATGTTTTATTGTTATAGGAGGTTTTTCATATTTATTTGTTTGTTAACATTTGTTTTTTAAATTATATTTATATTTTTATGATATTTATGTATTTTTTAATTTTTTAATTAATATATATATATATATATATATATATATATATAGAGAGAGAGAGAGAGAGAGAGAGAGAGAGAGAGAGAGAGAGAGAGAGAGAGAGAGAGAGAGAGAGAGAGAGAGAGAGAGAGAGAGAGAGAGAGAGAGAGAGAGAGAGAGAGAGAGAGAGAGAGAGAGAGAGAGAGAGAGAGAGAGAGAGAGAGAGAGAGAGAGAGAGAGAGAGAGAGAGAGAGAGAAATATTAATTATTATACACTGTCAGTGTAAAAAGTGTTACACCGATTCATCACCATCATCCGTTTGTATTACTTTATATATTTTTAAAATAAAAGTCAAACTTCTTTTAATATCCGACGTCTATGATTAACTGACAGTGTAAAATCTTTTTACACTGTCAGTGTATTTCAATTAAACTCATATATATATATATATATATATATATATATATATATATATATATATATATATATATATATATATATATATATATATATATATATATATATATATATATATATATATATATATATATATATATATATATATATATATATATATATTATATATATATATATATATATATATATATAATATATATATATATATATATATATATATATATATATATATATATATATATATATAGATAGATAGATAATAGAAAGAATATATATTTTATTTATAAATATGTGAATTTCATATAAAATGATAACTGAAAATGTTCCAAGTAAATTAGAGTTGTTTACAAATTGAACATGGTATTTTTACTTTATTTTGCAGTCTCTTTTAGTTTACAAATATAGTGCTTCCATGCTTCTTGATTCAGCGATTCCCATCACTCTAAGTTACTTCATGTCAACCATAACAATGATCTATGCTCAACACCTCACAAAAGAGCTTCAAGAACCATTAATTAATTTAATATACCCAGGAATTATGCTTTTTCTAATAGGCATTATTGGTAACTCCTATCATCATTTTCTTCTATCCAAATTAAGAGGAAAAGGTGAAAAGGAATACAAAATTCCAAAAGGTGGCTTATTTGGGATTGTGATATGTCCACATTATCTTTTTGAGATAATTGAGTTTTATGGGATGTTTTTTATTTCTCAAACGTTGTATTCTTTGTGTTTTGCAATTGGTGATACTTTTTATTTGTTGGGGAGGAGTTATGCTACTAGGAATTGGTATCTTTCTAAGTTTGAAGATTTTCCTAAGAATGTTAAGGCTATAATTCCATTTGTGTTTTAAGTTGTTGTATTATTTTCCCCTAGTGTGTATAGGGGAATTCAGTGGTGAGACTTTCGATATGTTATTATGTTATTGTAAGGTGTTGTTTGTATGAATGTTGGAATACATTATGTTGATTTTCTTATTAGAAATAATAAAGTTATTGATAATAGTAAATTTATTTTGTACACTACAAAATTTCATATTATTTAAAAATTGAAATTAATAGTAATTTATATATAGTATTTATACTTTTCAATTTAATAAGACTCATTTTGTTGTTAATATTCTCATTTTTTAATTCGTTGGTCTCATGCTCAAGTGTTTTTTTAGTCATTTTATTAATATTATGTAAAATAAGTAAGAGTAAATCTTGAAGTACAAAGGCGATGCACATACATACTAAATGTTTTCAAACATTTAATCTATTACTCAAAATATCATCAAATGCCACTTGATTGTCCTCTACATCCATTAAGTGCCGACATTTAGGGTGTATATTTATTCCAGAAAATCAACCCCATATTCTCAGGACTCATTAATCTTGTCATAATCGATGACTAGTATGGACACATGTTCACTCATCAAGTAAAGGGAAAACCTTGAAACCCCTTTGTACTTGTTAAAAGTACAAATGTGTGACAACCTCTAGTGATTAAGGGGTGTTAGAGATTTTAGGGTTGTTATGGTACTGAAAGCTAGCTCGTGTGAGGCGAGAAACTATTGTATGTGTGTATTTCTATGTGTCGCAATTAGCATTTGAATATCACGATACTGGTGTATATATAATCTTAGGAGCCTGAAAACGAGTCTTCTTAGAAGTTCCTGCCTTCAGTTTTCAAAGTTTAAAATGATCCTTCAAGACGAAGGTCGTCTAAATCCCTTGGGTGAGGCTCAAATAAGTCTTTCTGATGAGTCCTAATTGAGTCTCATATGCGAGACTTAATTGAGTCCCTCATGCGAGAGTTAGTTGAGTCCCTCAAGCAACACTTTGTCGATTTTCTTGACGAGACTTAGTTGAGTCCCCCAGGCGAGATTTTAGTTGAGTTTTCTTGATAAGACTTACTTGAGTCCTTCATGCGAGGCTTGGTTGAATCTTCCTGAAATAGACTTAGTTGAGTCCCTTAGGCGAGATTTAGTTAAGTCTCTCAAGCGAGATTTTGTTGAGTCTTCCTGACGAGACTTAGTTGAGTCCCTCATGCAAGACTTTAGTTGAGCCTTTCTGACGAGACTTAGTTGAGTCCCTTAGGCGAGACTTAGTTGAATCTTATTGACAAGACTTAGTTTAGTCCATTAGAAGAGACTTAGTTGAGTCCCTCAAACGAGACTTAATTGAGGTTTGAAAAGATCCTCATAACACAATTGATCGTAGATGGCTAGGGTTTTCTTGTAGAAATCTAGATATTTAATTACCCCGTAGGGAGACAAGAATATTTATGTGAAAGTCCACCAGTTTGATTATCCCGTAGGGCGACAATGATCTTCTTGTGGAAGCCCAACAATGTGATTACGCCGTATGGAGGTAAGGATCTTCTTGTGGAAGTCTAGCAATGTGATTACCCTGTATGAGGCAAAGATCTTCCTATGGAAGTCCAACAATGTGATTACCATGTAGGGAGGCAATGATCTTCCTGTGGAAGTCCAACAATGTGATTACCCTGTAGGGCGACAAAAATATTCCTGTGGAAGTCAAATAATTGATTGTTTGGTTCAAATGGTTGAGGATGATAACTTTCTGAGGTAGTGTCGACAGGTTGCCAAAACAAACTAAATAAGCATTTCCCAACATAAAGAAAATAAAGAGAAAAAGGTAAACTTACTTGTTCATCTTCAGGTCGAAGAGGCAGAGTAGTGGTATCAACTGTTGTTTGAGGTTTCTCATAGGTGTTGCCACTCTTTTTCCTTTTATGCAGAAGTGGCATTTTACTCTCTTCAGTATCCTCTTCCTCAAGGATTGTTACATTTTCATTCATTCTCATCTTTTTCCCGATAAAGGCCTAACCTGGGTTAGTATTCATCTCAGGGGGCACAATGTTGGTCTCATCAGCATGAGCGCCAACACTTGTTGTCGTTGGTGGAGGAACATGAGCATTTTTTTCGCCATCACTGATGTCAAACTCGCTCTCTTTCGGATGAGACTAACAAAGTTACGCAAAATGAGTAAAAAATTGTATCTTGGTAAGAAATAGATTAAAAGTGGAGGTACAAACCAAGACTTCATCATCAGTGTCATACCTAAATTTTGTCTCGGAATTTCAAACTTTCATGCATCCAACATTATTTTTTTTTGCTTAGAATAAAATTTTATTTTTACAAACAAACCAGTTGAATTAATTTTCAAATTGTGCGTAAACTTAATGGCTAAATTTTTTTAAGATCAAGCCTGCAGTTGTCAGTTTTGTTGATCTACGGTTAGCATAGTTCAACCTGGCGTGCTCTTTTAATTTTTTAGGTCCCATTTACGTTCGCATTTTGACCCACTTGAGACTTTTCAATCGGGAACTTTTTATTGCAAAATTTAATCTTTACCCGCCTGTTTTCCAAAAGTATATTTCACGTAGATCATTTTAATGTATTTATTTTATTTTTTCGCGCATTTTTGCGTCCAACTTTTATTTATTTTAATCCCTTTTATTTTTCGATTTTTATCAAATTGTTCAGAAAAAATATATAGGATTAACCATATTTTCATTTTTATTTTATTGTGGTTATTTAAAAATATTTGAATTTTATTTATTTTAATTGTTTTAAATTCATTTTAATCTCTTAAAGCATCTAAAAAGCATTTTAGGCATTACTCACATTTTGGTAAATCCTAATATGTGTTTCTATGTGCTAGTCTCTAGCCATTAGATCAAGTTAATCAACGGCTCACAAGCAATATTCATGTATGTCCCTCTCCACCAAGAGGAATAAGAATGATTAAAAAAGAATTGAAACTAGCGCCACTTGCTAAAAAAATTTATTGTCCTGCCATACTATTGGGCAAAAAATACCAATTAATCATTCATTTCAAACTAAATACCAAATTGCCACACTTTCAAAAAAAATTGCATTATTGTTTGAGTGTAGTCAACCATTGAAAGGGAGGCGGTGTGTAAAAAATATGACAATCACTCATTAAATGGGCGACAATGTATAAGAGAAAAGAAGTTTCGCCCATTGAATGGGCGACAGTGTTATAACGTGATATTTCTGAATTAAATTAAAACTAAAGTAAATTTTAATTATAAATAATATAATATTAACAATTTTTAATAATGTTAATTATTTTTAATAATGTTAATTGATTATAGTTATTTATATTTAATGAAGTGTTAAAAGAATAAAAATAAAAATAATTATTATAATTAAAATATATTTAATTATATATATATATATATATATATATATATATATATATATATATATATATATATATATATATATATATATATATATATATATATATATATATATATATATATATATATATATATATATATATATATATATATTGATAGATTCTCAACTTGTTAAGGAGTAGTATGAAGGATATGATTATAGTAGTTATTTTGCTCATGAATTTTTCTAATGTCATTTATAATTGGAGGATCAAATCCTAGTCTACCAGTTTTGAAAGGAGTAGCTATGGATTCTCCTTTTGGGACAACAATTTTGACACGCTCTAATGAATGATCAATATCAGTAATGGTTGACCCTGAAACTAGGTTCCATTTTTTGTAGAAGTTAATTTGAACATTGATCTGGTTTTGAGAATAAACATCCGATGTGATTCATTAGACAGTAAGCTTGGAATCAGTCAATGATAAGAATATTGGATCTAAACTCGTGAATTCCTTTGATCCATTATGGTTGGAGTTTATCAAGAAAGGATTTGTTCAATTTCATGAACCAATCTCTTAGGACTTTCTCCTTTGGATGATTGATTTCTTCTTCAAGATAGTCCTAGTTGGCTGAGAAGTTTGCTGATTATATCACATTAATACAATCTTCCATTTGATATTTGGTAGGTGATCCTATATGGGAGGTATAATCTACTACATGGTAATTATGAATAGGAGACCTGAAGTCTACTTTGATATTAGGATTGAAATTTTTGTTAGAAGTTTCGGAAAAAGAACTTCTAGCGGACATTTCTTGAATTGAAGTTCTAGGAGGAACATTATGGGGTTGATGAAATGATTTGAACTTAATGATAACCCTACCATCTTTTTCTTATTTAATATTGAGGTCTCATGTCTAGAGATGTTTTGGGGAGTTTGGGAAGTTTGAATGATAAATTCTTCAAGAATGGTTATTTCGTTCCACCTCAGTTTTTTCAGAACAAAGTATGTAGGATTGTTTGCCTAAATATGAAGAAGAGAGGTTTAATTGGTAGAAGATGGAGTTAAAACTAATTTAGAGTCAAGCTGGGAGTACATAAATCTAAAATAAATTTTGCACAAGATTGTAAAGCTTTTGCACATATCTTTAAATACATTTCCTTGAAGGTGAACATTAAGGAATACCGATTTATGGATGAGAGGATCTGTTATATCCACAGAGCAATTAGGAGCATAATTAAAATAAATTGGTCCATTGCAAATATTGGTTTGAATCATGGCTAAAAGAGATGATTTGTATCTCTTAAGCATGTTATCTCTTAGAGCGAGATAAACGGGTGCATCAACACCTATATGGACAAGAGGTTTGACAACAACTTGAATAGATCATAAATGAATATATTTATAGCCTTTTGCTATATATTTTCAGAGAGACTTTAGATATAATATTAATAATTTGAAATTCTCCTTGAACTGATATGGTTTCTTCATGAGTTTTTTTACCGAAAAAACATTTTTGAAATCAAAAGTACCTATTTCGTACAAGGTTTATATTTGAGTTTCAGGGATATCCCAATTTGAATGTTGTTTGGTATAAGTACCTCTTTCGATTGCACTACACCAGAAGTTGAACCAATATTATTCTTGGAAAGAAAAATTCTTATTTTTAGAAGCCATTAAATCTATATGAAATTCTCTGTTTTTTATCAATAATTTTGTGTTTATCGGGAACACAACCAAGAACACAACCAGGAACACAAACCTTAAGTCTTACCAACGGATTTACGTTTTCCAAACACTAACCACATAATTAAAAGATAACAACGTTAATCATCAATTCAAAATTTTAAACATAACGAAGGACAACTATATAACTGGGAACAACAACTTAATAAAGCATCTTGCATGTGAAAGACTCGACAAAATCCTTGAAGGAGATAATTTTGGAAAATCGACAGTTGACCCATAGGAAATGGAAATGATAAAGTCTAAAGTAAATCGGATAATCAAGCTCCACATTGATGATGAATTACAAACAAAACACTCAAATGCAAAAGATCCCAAGATATTGTGGGACAAACTTAAGGAAAGATTTGGAAATCAGAGGAAAGTCTTATTGCCCTCATTGATGGATCAGTGGAACAAATTAAGGTTCCAAGATTATAAAAGTGTTGTTGCATATAACTCTGCTATGAACTAAATTATAGCATAGTTAGAATTTTGTGGCATAGTTATAACCAAGAAGAAAAGTTGGAAAAATCATTTTCAATCTTCCATGCATCCTAGGTATTATTGCAACAACAATATAGAATGGGGGGATTTACTGAGTATTTTGATTTAGTTGCAAATCTTCTAGTGGAAGAACAAAATAATGAGCTCCTTATAAAAAAACATCAGTTACGTCTCACAGGAACAATGACATATCTTGAAATAAATGCCACAACATTTAATCGAGAGTGTGGTGGCTATAATCGTATTAAAAGATGTGGTGGTTATGCTTGATTTGATGGTCATAGTCGAGGCAGATATCAAGGTCGAAACCACTTTCATGGTCAAGGTCATGGACCAATTTATGTGAATAATTATAGGTTTCCCAAATATGACCAAACTAATAAGAATCATCAAGTTAATGGTAGATATATCTAATAAGGCCCCTCAATAAATCGTGTTGATTTCTATTATAGATGCAGAAAGAAATACCATTGGTTTGTCTATGGCGTGTAGAATTCCATAACATCAGTCTAAAAGAAAGTTTATGTTGATGATTTAAATATCATTGTAACTATTAGAGAAATCAAGAAAGCAAGAGATTACTTAAAGAAAGAAGTTGAAATGAAAGATTTGAGAAAAACCAGGTTTCTACCATGGTTTACAAATTGAGTATACTAAAAATAATATATTGCTACATTAATCAAATTATACATAAAGAGTATTGAAAATGTGTAACATGGATAAGACAAATCCTTTGAGTACTTCAATGAAAGGTAGAACGCTTAATATTGAAAATGATCCATTTAGACCTAAGGAAGATTGTAAAGATGATCATTGCTCTGAAGTATCATACCTCAGTGTCATTGGGTCACTCATGTACCTTGCTAACTATACAAGACCTGATATAACTTTTGAAGTGAACTTACTAGAAAGATTCAGTTCATGTCCTACAAAGAGACATTGGAAAGGAATAAAACATATATTTCGATATCTCTGAGGTACGTCTGATATTGGTTTGATTTATTCTAACAATACAAAATCAATTTTGTTTGGTTATACAAATGCGAGATATTTGTCAAATCCACATATTGCTAAATCATAGACTGAATATGTGTTTACATATGGTGACACTGCAATGTCATGGAAATCTCAAAAGTAAACACTTGTAGCAACTTGTTCAAATCATGAAGAAGTTATTGCTTTTCATGAAGCAACCAAAGAGTGTAGCTGGTTAAGATCTGTGACTCGACATATCCAATGAGCGTCTGGTTTACTAACTGATAAGAATCCAACAATTTTGTACGAAGACAATGATGCATGTGTTGCCCGAATGAAAAAATGTTACATCAAAAGTGATAAAATCAAGCGTATTCCTCAAAAGTTCTTCTCATTCACACAAGTACTCGAAAGTAACAAAGAGGCTGATATCAGTGGCGGAACTGAGGGGGGACGTGGGAAGGCCACGGCCACCCCTCAACTTTTTTTTAATTCATATATATTAAATTACTAAAACATCCTTATTTTAAATTAAAATTAATTTTTATTTTTTCTTTTTCATTCAAAGTTAGGTTAAAATACAGATAAGGTAAAAAGCTCATACCTTTCCTTTCTTTCTCATATGGGTTTGCTATCGGCACCGAAATCGGAACAAATTAAAGTGATCGGCATCTAACAGGTAAAAAATTTTATTCATTCTTCTTTTATAAAAAGTAACAAATTAAAGTGATTGCTTGATTTGTGTTTTTGAGATTTTTAGGGTTCTTCTTTCTTGATGTGTTAAAATAATCTATATGAGGTTTATTAAGCCAATTCATAACACTGTAATTTACAAATATAATTATACACTGTAATAAGGTTTATTTAATCATTGTTGCTGCTAATTTCTAATAGTGAAGTTACCGGTATTTGAAAACGGATTAAAGTTGATTAATTAAGTTTATTAATTTTTTTCTCTTTTAATTTTTATGTTCTCTAAATTGATTTTTGGATCTGATATGATATTATAGGAAGAGTAAAGATGAATAATAGGAAAATTGATTCTTTTTTCAAAAGGAAAACATGTGAAATTGAAAGAGAAGAGAGAGATGAAGAAATTATAATCCCGACATCCGAATCTGAAACAGTTCTTGAGAATCCAACAATTGAAGAGCATCATGGTTTTGAAAATTCTTTGGAACGCGATCCTGGAAAGCGTCCTCCGATTTGGCAATATCCACCAAATCAAGTGGATGCAATACAAAGAGCTTATCTAAAATGGGGTCCATATCAAATTCATTTAGAAAACTATCCTTTGTCCGGTAATGAGGATCATCCGAGAAGGTCTCAACATACTTGGTTTAGCATATTTCCATCATGGTTAGAATATTCACCATCTGAAGATGCCGCATATTGCTTACCATGTTACCTTTTTAGCAAAAAACTAAGTGGACGTCCCTGATCACTTGTCTTTATTTCTATGGGTTTTAGAAATTGGAAGAAAGTTAGGAATGAAAAACATTGTTCCTTTCTTAAACACACAGGGAAGGATCCTTGCTCACCACACAACAATGCAATGAAAGCTTGTCAAGACTTGTTGAATCAAGATGGTCATATTAGAAATGTTATTCAAGTGCAAAGTTCAAGTCAAAGAATGAATAATCGGTTACGACTCAAGACTTCAATTGACACTGTTTGTTGGTTAACACTACAAGCTTGTGCTTTTAGGGGTCACGACGAAAGTAGCAAATCAAGAAATCAAGGTAACTTTCTTGAGTTATTGAAACTTTTAGCATCCTACAATGATGAAGTTGCAAAAGTTGTGTTGGAAAATGCTCCACAAAATTGCAAGTATACTTCACATCAAATTCAAAAAGAGCCCTTGCAAATTCTTTCTAGTATGGTGAAAAAGAGTATTCGTGAGGAAATTGGTGATTCCAAATTTTGTATCGTTGTTGATGAAGCTCGTGATGAGTCAAAAAAGGAACAAATGGCTCTTGTATTAAGATTTGTTGATAAAGTTGGTTTAATACAAGAGAGATTTTTTGATGTGGCACATGTTAAAGACACCACATCTTTAACTCTTAAGGAAGCAATATGTGATATACTTTCTCGACATAACCTTGATGTTTCTAACATTCGTGTCCAAGGGTATGATGGTGCTAGCAATATGAGAGGAGAATGGAATGGTTTACAAGCCCTCTTTATGAAGGATTGTCCTTATGCATACTATGTTCATTGTTTTGCTCATCGATTGCAACTTGCATTAGTTACATCATCAAGAGAAGTCAAACCTGTTCATAATTTTTTTGAGAAGCTGATCTTTATTGTGAATGTTGTTTGTTCTTCTACAAAGCGTCATGATGAGTTACAAGCTGCCCAATTAGAAGAAATTGCTTATTTGTTAGAGATTGATGAGATTGTAACTAGTAAAGGTGCAAATCAAGTTGGTACATTGAAACGAGCTAGAGATACTCGTTGGGGATCACATTACGATTCAATTTCTAGCTTGATAAACATGTATGAAGCAACTTGTTTAGTTTTAAAAAAATTTACAAAAGATAGAGGGAGTTATGCTACACGTGGGGATGCAGATAGTTGTTACAATTACTTGAAGGCATTTGATTTTATATTTATTTTGCACTTGATGAAAGAAATCATGGGAATAACATATATGCTTTGTCAAGCTTTACAAAAACAAAATCAAGATGTAGTTAATGCTATGAACTTGGTTCGTTCAACAAAACATCTTATTCAAGGTTTGAGAGAAAATGGTTGGGATATATTGTTTACTAAAGTGGTATTTTTTGTTAAAAGCATGGTATTGAGATACCTGATCTTAATGATGTTCATTCAACAACAAGATTTGGATGCTCCCGTCTTGAAGAGAATCAAGTCGCAATTCAACATTACTTTAAAGTTGAAATCTTTTTCACTACCATTGACAAACAGTTACAAGAGTTGAATAGCAGATTCAGTGAGCAGGCAATGGATTTGTTAACTCTTTCTTGTTCTTTATCTCCTAAGGATGGATATAAAGCTTTTAGGATTGATACTATTTGTTCTTTAGTTGAAAAATATTATCCTATGGATTTTAGTGATCAAGAGAAGAATAATTTGCAATTTCAACTCCAACATTTTCTATTTGTTGCTCGTCAAGCATCAAACTTGAATAATTTATCAACTATTCAAGAACTATGTTCATGTTTGGTTGCATCTGGATAGACTGAAACTTACTTCTTGATTGATAGACTACTTCATCTTATCATGACTATTTCCGTTTCTACGGCCACAACTGAGAGGTCTTTTTCAGCAATGAAAATTATTAAGACTAAGTTGAGAAACAAGATGGATGATGAGTTTCTTGGAGATAGCATGACAGTATATATTGAAAGGGAGATTAGTGCAAGCATTAGTTCGGAGTCAATTATTGACGATTTCAAGTCACTCGGAACGCGTAAAACATTACTTTAAGGTAGTTTTAAGTCATGTAATTTAAATTTTTAGTAATTAACTTTGTATTTATTTTAACTTTAATGTTTTATTTAAAATACTATTTACATTTTATTTATAATCTTTATTTTACGTTAGCGGTCATCCCAATTTTTTTTATCTGCCTCCGCCACTGGCTGATATTCAATATATTTGTTTGAGTGATAACGTGACAGATCTCTTCACAAAGACACTTCCTACATCTGTGTTCAAAAAGCATGTATAAAACATTGAAATGTGTCAGCTTCAAAATCTTTGAAGAAGAACTAACATAATGGTGTACTCTTTTTTCTTTATTAAGGTTTTTATCCCAATAAATTTTTCCTAATAAGATTTTTAACGAGGTAACATATGTTTCTATAAGAATATGTTTAACGAGACTTCAATAAAACACCATGATAGATATTTTAAAAGAAAAATATTATAATAAATTAGAAAATTATTATTATTATTTTAAAATATCTATAAATTATCTATAAAACGTCAAATGATCTATTTACAATTTTAATTTAGAATAATAATGTGAATTATTACATTCATATAATAATTGTAATTCTAATGATACAAATACCCTCTTTATTTCATATAAAGATACACCATATTTTAAAAATATAAGTTTCTCACTCTTTATTTTATAAGTTTAATTTATATACTCGATTTTCTCTAACATTTTTAAATTTGTAATCTTAGGAGAAAAAAATATAAATTCCAAAAGAGAAAGAAAAAAAACTAATTTAAAAAATCAGAAATGTAGGGAACCCACCGCATTTTGCAGATCTTGTCCCCTCTAGTATTTCTCTAGAATTATCACCACATTTTTTGTTATTATATTACTTTTTTTTTCCAATTTGCATATCAATTGTATATTATTCTTTTATCATCTTGAAATCATATCATTTGCTTCTACTTTATATTCAGATCTGAAACAAACCAACCAAGTAAAAAAACATCCAAAACCATAACCATGTCTATGTTTTCAAACTTCATATTCCCACCACCATCTTCGATATTTGTCACAACCATGTCAATTATAAGCTTTATTGCACTTGGAAATTACGGTATTTCTGAAATTAGAGGAAAGCATATGAACTATTCAAAATTCTGGAATGCAAATAATAACAACATCAACAGTGGGGAAAAACTTAAGTTTTCAAGTAAGGTTGGTATGTTGTTGGTATATACTCCTGCTTTTCTAACTGCTGCGGCGTCGTTTTGGATCTTTCCCAAGGAAGGTTTTAGATCTAATGTTCTTCATTCTGCCTTGACCCTTCACTACTTCAAGAGGGTCTTTGAGGTAATTAACACTTCAAAATTAGAATAGACACGAGGTGTTTTTTTATTTATTGTTAGAGATAATTATTCTGTTACATAAATTTTTGAAAAAATGATTACTATTAATGTCTAATGTCTACTAGAACACATTTGAAATCAGATAAAATAATAACAAGAAATTAACTACTCTACTTTTTTTTCATTGTTATATGCTGTTTTTCAGATTTTTTTTTTGAAATATTCAATTTTTTAAAATTACATATCAAAATGATCATGTAGGCATGACAATGGGACGGGTCGGAGACGGTTTTTACCTCCCTCAAACCCAAACCCGAATCCCAAAACAATCCCGATTCCCGTCCCAAACCCAAACGGGGATGGAAAATATAAACTCAAATCCGTCCCAAATGGGTTCAGATATCTGCGCATCGTCACCATTCATTTAAAGAAATCAATTTTTTAATAGAAATATTTATTTTTTCCAAAATAAAATTATATTTACTGATAAAATAAAATAATCTAAAAAAATTCTATATATATTTTAAATATTTTAAATTATAAATTCAAATTAAAATATCAAAACATTAAACACATATTTAATATTCTAAATTAATGTACATAATAAAAAAACGGGGCGAGTCCTAGTGTCTCTATTACCCGATTCATCCTCATATTTTATAGTCGGGAAAAATCCAAACCCAAACCCAGGCAAAGAGGGTTTTTTCCATCAATTTTGGGGCGGATTCTGGTGGGTATCCGCATATACGACTTTTGTTGCCATGCCTAAGCATATGCCACTATAATTGACCTATGCTATTAAAATATAAGAGCATGCGCCATTGCAATTGACATATGCATGTAAAACGTAGGAACATGCGTTATTCTAGTTAGCGTGTAATTGACGCATTTATGTAAAAAAAAATAAAAAAATTACATATATGTGTCAATTGCAGTGACGCCTACGTTTTACATGCATGTGTCAATTAGAGTGACGCATGCTCCTACATTTTACATACATACGTCAATTACATTAGCGCATGAGTACAAATTGATCGATGCATGCGCCATAGCAAATGACGTCGTAGATTGAAACTGCCACGTCTCTTTGTACAATTATTTATTGAGTTGCTTTAATGGAAAATATATTATTATTATTATTATTATTAATATTATTATCATTTTTATTATTAATAAATTATATAAATATGAGATGACAATGTATTATCAAATTATGAGTTTCATATAAAATAATCATATTGAAAATATTTTTTATATAAACAATTTATAATTAGCTGGATTCGAAATTGAGAATTTAAAGTTTCTAATGGATGACTTATTTTAAGTGATATGTATTAGTTGAGATTAATGAATCTAATTAAAATTTAAAATCAGACAATACTATTTATTTATATTTATTTATTAGTATAAATAATTTATTAATATTTATAAATTAGAATAACAATTCTTACCAAATTGAACAGAGTGCTTTTACTTATTTTTTCTTTCAGTTCAATTAAGAATATTACTTTTACTTTATTTTGCAGTCTCTTTTTGTTCACAAATATAGTGCTTCCATGCTTCTTGATTCAGCAATTCCCATCACTGTAAGTTACTTCATGTCAACCATAACAATGATCTACACTCAACACCTCACAAAAGAGTTTCCAGAACCATCAATTAATTTAATATACCCAGGAATTATGCTTTTTCTAATAGGCATTATTGGTAACTCCTATCATCATTTTCTTCTATCCAAATTAAGAGGAAAAGGTGAAAAGGAATACAAAATTCCAAAAGGTGGCTTATTTGGGATTGTGATATGTCCACATTATCTTTTTGAGATAATTGAGTTTTATGGGATGTTTTTTATTTCTCAAACGTTGTATTCTTTGTGTTTTGCAATTGGTGATACTTTTTATTTGTTGGGGAGGAGTTATGCTACTAGGAATTGGTATCTTTCCAAGTTTGAAGATTTTCCTAAGAATGTTAAGGCTCTGATTCCGTTTGTGTTTTAAGGTGTTGTTTGTATGAATGTTGGAATAAAGTATGATGATTTTCGTACTAGAAATAACAGTTATTGATTGATAATAATAAATTTATTTTGTATACTATAAAATTTCATACTATTAAAAACATAGATTAAAAATACTTTACATATATGATATTTATACTTTTCAATCCAACAAGATGCATCTTTTAATGAACAAAATCATGAAGACGATCAACACCAATACATCCTGTTCTGTAATTAGATCTGCCAAAAGAATTAGTGAAGACAAAGTTTATGATAATTAGAACATAATATTTCTCAAGAGAATACTAAAATTAACTTTGAAATGGTGCAAAGTATATCTTCCATACTATTTATTCTATTAACACAAATCTTTAAAAATGGTATATTATCTTTTCCTATGAAGAACTCTCTAGTAAAATTATTCACCTGGAGCGATTTGGTAGGAGTCTGAACCATGAACACAAATTTGTTCAGTCCAATCCATATTTTGCTCTAATACTGTTCAAATTAATAAACAAGTTAAGCATAAAGAAATTTATTAAACAAACACAGTTAGTTTGATTAATAAACATGTTTTACCTATAAGGGTGAGTAATCTTGGTCTTGGAGACACATTGGTGAACAGATTTGATATTAGTGGAAATAAAATTTATTAATTTTAATATTCACTAATTTTTATTTTAAATTGGTCAAAATAGTTAAGAATTGAAAAAACTAGTTTATTTACAACATTTATACACAAGAAGGAAGGGTTGAATTGTGTATAACAAAAATGTTTCGCTTCTGAAAAATAGTCCAGGGTCTGATATCAGAGTTAATAATAACAGCGGAAAGAATATGAATCAGAAGCATTAAATAATACACAAAATTTATCCTAATTCTTCTCCTCAATTGAGAGTAGTCCAGTCCTCTTGTCTCAAACAAAAACTTTTCACTATAATCAATCCTGATTACAACTTTTCTCAATCAAACCAAAAAGAGACTTCACTGCTCAATCAATCCAGAAAGAGATTTTCGCTCAAGCAACCTAGCAAGAGACTTCCATTGAATCACACTAGAAAGAGACTTCACTGCTGAAGCACACATGCAAGAGACTTCCTTTGCTCAAGCACTAGAAAGAGACTTCACTGCTGAAGCACACATGCAAGAGACCTCCTTTGCTCAAGCAAACTAGAAAGAGACTTCACTGCTCAAGCACACATGCAAGAGACTTCCTCTACTTTAAACAAACAATTTAGTAGAAAAGATAACAACTATACTTTGATATCCAATCAAAAGTATAACAGTTATACAACAATCACAAAGGTTCTTAACTCTTAAGATTTCTAAGATATACAAAGATAAGAAATCTTAAGATCTTATGCAATAACAATTATAAATAATAGCTCAAAGTTATGCTCAAGATGTTATGATATTGTGTTTTTGTAACCTTCCTTCAAATCTTCAGTTCCTTTTATATAGACAAAGAAATGGTCGTTTGAGGGTTGAGCATAAGAGCTAACTTCGTGAAGAAGCATGTCAAGAGAGACGTTGGAGGATGTATTTGGTTAAAAACATTGTCCATTGAATAAAGACATTGTTCACAGCATCTTTCGGAGTACTACATATATACCAAAAGATAGAACAGACTTAAGAGGTCACAACACCATTCCTTGAGTCTTGCAAAATAAAACCCTAGTTGTCTCTTTCAAGAAATTTGGTGTTTAACAAGACTGATATGCTTTTGGTACAAAGTAAGGATCAGAGACACCTTTAACCTTCAGAGTCTGAGTTGTCATCAAAGGTTGGAGCACTATGACCAGAGTCTGAAACTTTAGAGGTAGAACCACCTCGTTTAGAGTCTGATCCTTCAGAGTCATCAGATTCTGATCTTCTAGAATATGAGATACTTTGCTTCTCTACATATGCTTTTAACAGGGTCTATTCAAGTTGAATACTAAGCTTGTGATCATGCACACTTGAACATATGTTAGTTTACCCCTTTGTTCTTTAAGTAATTTGTTATCATTAAACCCCAAGGGATATGAATAAATCTTGTTCCAACAATCTCCCCCTTTTTTATGATGACAAATAAATGTATTTAAGAATAATGGTTGGTCAGTTTAACTAGCTCCCCCTGAGTCTAATAGTCCATAGGTTAGGTTTTGTAAACTCCCCTTAAGTCTTATCCAAGTTAATTAAACTTATTTTGATAAGATAATGTTCAGATGAAAGCAATATCAAAATAATTAGGGTTCAGGCACATAAAAGTATTAAAAAAAAACTTTTATCCTCTTAAATACTCCCATGGATTTCTCCCCCATTTTGTCATCAACAAAAAATAATAATTGCAGATACTGATGACTGATAAGCATATGTACCACAAATTTTGAGATGGTCAAAGGTAGACTCTGACGACATGTTTTTCAAGGAACAATAATCAAATATGCACAAGACTCAAATAACACAATCTTCAAGATAAAGGAAATTTGAAACATACCCCTATAAGAGCATATGCAGAAACAACACCAAAATACACAACTCTAAATTTTCTCTGGGTAAATACAAGAATGGGAAAAAGAAATACATTCAAGGCAGACAAGATAAAATTTTCAAAAGAGATATGCAATTTAATGAGAAAGGATGCAAGAAAAGAGAAGAAGAAGGCTGAGGAATTAGCAAAGACTCAAAGATCCACAACAGCAGATGAAGAAGGCACATCCGGTGGAGTCTCTAAGGAGGGAAAGATTCCAGATGCATATTTGAAAACTCTTACGGAGAAGGAGTGGGATGATGACTGGAAAATATTTTTGGAGACACAGAAGAAGACAGATGATCAAGTCTGAAAACAAGGGTAATAGTTTTTAGGATCAGATCATGTAATGTCTTATGAATGAATAAGTTTCCATTCCTTTTTCAATAGTCACAAACTTCCTTTGACATTCTTCAATTATGTTAATGCTTTTCAATCAGTCAGTAAAAAAAAACGAGAAAGACAAAACAAAAAAAAGCAAATAAAGAACTTTTTATTAAATATAAAACAGATAAGCTACATAGATAAAACACAAAACAATTAAAGCAACTAAGCAGAAAAAGAAGATTCATCCAAAGAGACCACCTTGACCATAAAAGGACCGATAACTTTCAAAAGCTTTTGGAATCTTCAACTTATCTCCCTAGACTTGTGAAGTAAACTCAACCATAGTTGTCACAACCCCTTGTTGAATGAAAAGTTTTGAAAGAACTCTTCCATGAGAACTGAAGGATGACTTTCACTTATGAAAGGATTTGATAGTCATCTTTATGTATTCAAACATCACTTGGGAAAGGTTGATCTTCAAATATGAGTTGAGAAAAAGTAGAAAATCTCTTTCATCAATATCTAGAGATTCTAGATCTTTGTTCTGTGGCAGAAGGTTTGATATCGAAATTTGATACCAAACTCATGCATTGGAGTTAAGATTAGAAACCTTAGATAGGTCGGACAAATTATCAAAGATATGATGAGAAGGCAAAGAAGATTCCCAAAACAGCGTATCTAGAACCACACCTTCATCCTCACCGTGTATTGCATTAGCAATAGAAGTGGGAGTGATGGTGATAGGAACACCATATACAATAGAAAGAATAATATATTCTAGATTAAGTTCTTGGATGGAAGCATTTACCCAAAATTCCTTGATCAGGTTAGGGTAAGTAGAACCATAGAGCATATCAAAGAAATTATCCCAACCATTTTTGCAGACCGTGCTTTGAAGATCAAACCCATGAGCCATCATCTCTTCAAAATCAACAAGTCCTTCAATGATGACTACCAACTGATTTTCCATAGCAAGAATAAATCTAGAGGTTATCTTAGCAAAGGGAATAACTCAAAAAGTGAGAAGATAAAAGACATAAATGAATTAAACTGAAAGATGTTTCTAAAGATATAGCCAACGAATTGTCAGAAAGATACAAGACATATGTCTTTTCCTTAAGACCTCTCAAAGATTATTTTTTAGAAACAAAATAGAAAAAAAATAACAAGTAGGAAAACATGAGGTGGTGACAGATGAGCATATTCACAAAAATAAAAAAAGTTTCACATCATTAACCAACAGTCTTTACCCAAACAGCTACTGTGCAAGATAAATATCAGACATGTGAATGCTATCTAAAGTAAATAATCCACTTCCAAAGTCTTAGAGTCTATTATTTTTAAGAAGCCACTTTTCATCAAAGGTCGTTTCCTAGACTCTGATTGAAGCTACTTATTAGCAGTATTATACTTTGATACTCTAATCAGAGTAAAGCATTACTCTATAATATAGACCATGCTCATATTCTTTTTTATAAAATCAAACTTTTCAGTAGCTAAGGGTTTTGTAAATATGTCAGCCCATTGATGATAAATATCATGAATCGAATATCTAAAACTCTATTTCTGAACATAGTGTCTAATGAAGTGATGTTTAATCTCAATATGCTTGGTTTTGGAGTGTCGAATTGAATTCTTTGTAAGAAAAATATAAGCAATATTATCACAGAAGATAGGAATATTTTTTCCATAAATCTGATAATCCTCTAGCTGATATTTCATCCAGAGTAGTTGTATGCAACATTTTGCAGCATAGATGTATTCTGCTTTTGCTGTAGAGAGAGCAATAATTGCTTATCTCTTACTAGCTCAGGATATTAGGTTTTCACCTATGAATTGACATATTCCACTAGTGGATTTTCTCTCAATTCTATTCACAACATAGTCAACATCACATAATCCAACCAACTTATAATTTATGGATTTTTTTATAAGGAATTCCCAGATTTGCGGTTCCTTTCAGATACCTAAAGATTCTCTTAATAGTAGTTAAGTGAGTTTCTCTAGGATCTGATTGAAACCTTGCATACAAACATACACTGAACAATATATCAGGCCTACAAGTTGTGAGGTAAAACAAAGAACTAATCATACCTCTGTATAACTTTTGATCCACATTGGAGCTACTTTCCTCCTTATTCAGACTACAAGTTTGATGCATATGCCTAGCCATAATCTTGCAGTCTTCAAGATTAAACTTCTTCAGAAGTTCCTTTGTGTACTTGGACTGGTGAACATGTGTTCCATTTTTATTTTGGTTGATTTAAATTCCCAGGAAGAACTTCAATTCTCCCATCATGCTCATCTCAAAGTCAGCCTGCATTGTCTTAGAAATTTCTTGGCTTAGAGAGGTATTAGTGGAACAAAAAATTATGTCATCAACATAAATTTGAAAAAATAAAATTTCCTTGTTAAGAGTCTTTCTGAACATTGTAGTGTCAACTTGACCCTTTTCAAAATCATTTTCCAATAGAAAATTACTCAATCTCTCATATCAAGCTCTATGAGCTTGTTTGAGTCCATAAAGTGATTTCTTAAGTTTAAACACATAATTTGGGTGGAATGAGTCATCAAACCCAGGGGGTTGTTTGACATACACCTCTTCAGAAATGACTCCATTAAAGAATGCACTTTTAACATCCATTTCATAAAGAACATTATCATGATTAATAGCATAAGAGAGAAGAAGTTTGATTGCCTCTAACCTTGCAATTGGTGCAAAGGTTTCAGAGAAATCTATACCTTCCTGTTGACTGTAACCTTGAGCTGCAAGTCGAGCCTTATTTCTTACCACCTATCCTTGCTCATTCAGCTTGTTTCTAAACACCCACTTTGTTTCAATAATGTTCCTCTAACTTGGCCTGAGAACCAAATCTCAAACATCAATCCTGTGAAACTGGTTCAGCTTTTCCTGCATAGCTATAATCCACCCCTCATCTAATAAAACTTCATTAGTAGAAGAATGCTCAATCAAGGAAATGAATCCAAGCATAGAGATTTCATCTTTGAATGCAGATCTCGTCATCAAGGGATCATTCTTATTTCCAATTATTAGATCTTCTGGACGGGATTCTTTATATTTGAATGACTTATTGGGATGAGTAGAAACTTCTGAATCATCTTGGGCTTCTTCAGAGTTTGCAACTTCTGGGTGAGCTTCAGAGATAAGAACAATTTCAGGTTCACCAGCTTCTTACCCATCAACTTCTGAACTTCTATCTTCTGAAGGTTCATCTTATGAATGTACTTCAGAAACCTATATATCTGCAAAACTTTCAACGGACTCTAACTTATCATAGTCAGGCCCTTTGTCATCAAATTTGACACGTATAGACTCTTTAACATTTTGGCTTCAGAGTTATACACTTTGTATGCTTTAGAGCAATCATAGTATCCTAAGTAGATACCCTTTTGAGCCTTAGCATCAAATTTCTTTAGATAGACTTTATTGTTCAGAATTTAACAAGTACAACCAAACTGATGAAAGTAATATATGATTGGCTTTCTTGCTTTAAACAATTCATATGATGTTTTGTTCAAAATTGGTCTGATAGAAATCTTATTCTAAATATAACAAGAAGTATTAACTACTTATGCCCATAAGTATTTAGGAAGATGATTCTCATGGATCATGGTTCTAGCCATTTCTTGCAGTGATCCGTTCTTTCTTTCTATAACCCTGTCTTATTGTGGAGTTCTAGGAGAAGATAACTCATGGATAATTCCATGTTTATCACAAAAAATATCAAAAGGCTCCTTTTCAAACTCACCACCATGATCACTACTAACTTTTAGAGTTTTTAGTTCCTTTTTCAGATTGAACTTGTGTCCAGAAGATGCTAAATACCTCATATGATTCATCTTTGGATCTGAGGAATTTAACCCAAGTCCACCTGATATAGTCATCCACAATGACCAAGTCATACTTCTTCCCATTGATTGAACTAGTCCCAACAGGACCAAATAAATCAATGTGAAATCATTCTAAGGGTCTAGAGGCTAAGACAATGTTTTTGGATTTGAAAGAAGTTTTGCTAATCTTTTCTACTTGACATGCTCCATAGAGAGCATCTGAGTGATAATCAAGATCTGGAGGCCCTTTAACAAGTTTTATCTTACTAAGTTTAGAGATCAACCTCCAGTTAGCATGACCTTACCTTTTGTTCCAGACCCATTTTTCATCACTCAGTGACAGAAGGCAAACAACCTTTTGGTCAGTCAATTCAGAAAGATTAATTTTATAAACATATCCCTTCCTCTTACCTTTGAACAAAATGGATTATTCAAACTCATTGATAATTAAGTTAGAGTTCTTATCAAACAAACCTTCATAACCACTGTCACAAAATTGACTCGTGCTCAGAAGGTTATGTTTAAGTCCACTTACTAACCAAACATTATAGACAGAGATTAGGCAGGTACCATGATTGTTGCGTTGTTTCTCCCTTTAGGCAAATTTGCAACAATTTTTTTTTTGAGATTTAGGTACCCATACTCTTATGGTTCCTCTATTGTTAGTGTTGACGGGCTTTCTTTTATTTTAAGCCTTTTCTGATAAAAGGGTTTATACTCATTTCATATTTTTTTCTTATAAAAGTATTTTTTAGGATAAGTTTTGACATTTGAACCCTTCATAACCTTTGGTCCATAGGTCTTGGGTTCCACTTTATTTAGAACCTTTGACTTGGGATTTTTAGGTTATGGATTCTTAAGAACCTTTGATTTTTGAATGTTAGGTTATGATTTCTTCAATATCTTTGATTTTGACATCTTAGGTACTGATTTGTTCAGAACCTTTGATTATGTTATCTTAGGTTCTAATTTGTTCAGACTTTTACCTTTATCAAAAGCAATCATAAAACAAGTTTTCAGCATTGTTTGAGCACTGCTTGAAGAAGAAGCATCTGAGGTTTTCAAGAGTTGAGCTTTAGAATGAGCACATTTATCATTGTAACCCAAGCCTTTTCCTTTGCTCTAACTTACTCCATATATCATGGAAGCAAGTTTTGTTCTTTCAAGACCAATTATGATAAAATCTTAAAGAGATATTTCATGCTCACTACAATTTTTATCAGATGTTTTATTTACTTGAGAAATGTGATATTTCTCCAAAGATTCAATTTTATTTTGAGAAATTTTTATTTCTTCTTTCAGAAGATCACATTCCTTTTTCAATGTTTTCACGAGTTTTGCTTTATCTTGACAAAGACTCATGATTTCTTGAATAAAAGAAATTAAATCAGAACGAGATAGATTAGAAAATACCTCGTCTTCTCCATCAGAATCTGAATTAGAGGTTAATTCATATTCTCTATTTGAGGGTGTGAAAGCCATTAGAGCCAAATTTTCTTCTCCCTCATCTTTGTGTGAACCGTCTTCGTTATCAAATTCATCCCATGTTTCCATGAGTCTCTTCTTGAATTTCCATATGAATTTATCCTTTTGGAAGCTTCCTTTCTTTGGTCTTTCTTTCTGCAGATTAGGACATTCAACCTTGAAATGATCAAGCTTTTTACAGTTGAAGCAATTCTTCTGATCATCTGCTTTGTCTTTAGAACTAGACCCTCTAAAGCCATTACTTTTACCGGAGAATCTCTTGTTCTTTCTTGTTAGTTGCTGAAACCTCCTGATGATGAAGGTTATTTCCTCCTCATCAAAGTCACCATCAGAAACTTCTCCATCAGAAGCTTCTTCTGATTTCTAGACTTTAGAGGATCTGGCGACTTTACCAATAAATCTTTTGTCTTCAGTCTTTAATGCCAATGTTTTGGATTTTATCACTGGCTCATATCATTCAGTTCCATCTCATGGCTCTAAATATTGCTTATAAGAGTTTCAAGGCTCAACGTTTTTAGGTATTTTGCCTCCTGAATAGCTGTGACCTTAGGTCTGTATCAAGCAGAGATACTTCTCAAGATTTTCTTAACATGGTCAGCCGTAGTGTAACTTTTGCTCAGGACCTGAAGGCCTTGATGAGTTCTCGACAAATATGCCGATAATGTCGAAGTAATAAAAAGATCGAATCCACAGGGATTGCTTTTAACAAGACAAATTGTGTGCAATATATAAAAACTAGTAAAAAAGGGGTTTTTTCGAGTTTTAGTGCGAAAAGTAAATAAGAGATTAAACAAAATTACGAAAGTGGTCAGATTGTGTTTTAGAATCCCATATTTCTCTATTGTTGATGCTTGATGCCTTGTATGAATGATCTTATCACATAACCCCACGTCGAATTAACAAAACCGTTATAATGGATCCCTAACGAAATAACTCACTAACCATTACTCAGAGCTTTCTATCCCTTGTCCTCTAGCATAAGTAGGGTTAGACGATGTACAAAACATTAATTCCCTATGCCACTACTCGGGGTCTCTTATTCCTATTCAACCTGTGTAAGTACAATAATTGCCCTAGGTCCAACATATAGACTAATAGTCAGTATTCCCTATGTGTCCAAAATCAATTTAAAAGAGTATCTCACATAAAAAGCATTAAGAATAATGAGCAATTGAATGGCATTATAGATCAAAAGGTTCATACAAAGTCAAATCAACATAGAATCCAACAATATTGAAATAGGTTCATCATAATACAACCTAACCTAGAGGAGCCTAGCTACTCATAATTCAAATAACAATGCCATAATTGATAGATGAAAATCACATATGAATTACCTTGAAGTAATGACCTCCAATGGCTTCAAATACCTTAGAAGTCACCTTTGACGCTCTCAAAATCATTCTTTGTTCTCCAATTTTCATAACCCTGATCAAAGTGCAAAAATTCCCCTTGAAAAGAGCTCAGAATGGATCAGACACGTCAGAAAAATAGACCAGCATGCGCGTGATGACTTGTATCATATGTGATGCAAATTTTATGGCCCTATCGTGCGTGCGATGATGCACGATGTTGCATGTGATTATTTCCGAAGCTGCACTTTATTTTGCTCCTTTTTCACTCAAATTTTCACTAAGTCCACAAATCTTCGCACTTAACTATTTTCACTCTTTCTTTGGTCTTTCTTCTTCATTTTGGATCATATTTTGCTTATTTTGACCCGATTCTTCAAATAAATTCATGCAATGACAGACTGTCATCACAACCCCAAACTTGAACCGTTGCGTGTCCTCAAGTAACTCGACTGCAACTGCATATTTTAACAGAAACCAAGTCGCACAATAACAATCGAACATCACCAAATTTAATACTTCTTTTAGCCGACCATTGATCTAGCTTCAAACTTCTATCCAGCAAATTTGAAAAACATCCTCAACATTGACGAGTACTCGACCTGTCTCTCAACTCACTTTGACTGGCTCAGTGGATAGGGTGATCTCTTAATCAACATGCAAAATCAATTATGTTTAGCTTGATCATGTTCTAATATAATTCATCAAAGAAATCACAACACATACATTAGAGGTTTTTTTAGGTTGTAACTTAGCTTATGTTTGGGTAGGATATCTTTGGGAAAGTAGCTTTAAACCTTTGGAGTTAGGTGCCTAGTTCTCCTCCTATCATCATACCTCTTTGTTCCTTTTTTACGGTACTAGAGATTTTTGGTCTTTCTTATACTTTCATTTTTTTCTTTTCTCATTTTTTTTGAAGAAGTTTCTTTTTCCACTTCTTCTTTTTTCTGATTCTTTTTGAAATTTTGGCCAAGATTCTCTAGTACCCCAACTCCAAACTTTAAAAAATTGCTCACTTCCAAGAGCAACCCCAAACTTAATCTTTTTCATACTTTAGGAATTATACTTCTACCTAACTCCAAAGAGAGAATGGAAAGAAAAGATCTTTCAAGTCATATGGCTAAAAAAATTAGGCTACGTCACCGAAAGAAAGGCTAAAGCTCAAAGTGGTTAGCAATGGATATACGTATTACTACATGATGATTGAAAAAGTCTCAAAGCTATAAACAAAAAACTGCCTCAATGTGTGTTAATCAAACCGGATAAACTTAATTGGAAATAGATCAAACCAGATAAAATAGTAATGCATGGATACACTTATAAAGAAAGAAAAGTGAATAATGGAAATGATTTGGCTCAAACCTTACTAGATGAGGTATTTGTAGGTTGAGTATAAGTCTTTTAATTATTTTCTCATCCTTCGCCTTTAAGTTGTTAGTTGCTATTGCGATGATCAAGTTTCTTTTGGATCATTTGTTCACTGCTAAAGTGCTAATCTTGCAATCTAAAAAAAACACAGCTACAAACTTGTTTATTAAAGACAATGAACTGGATAATACATTTGAAAACAAAAATAAAATCTTCTAAAACTTAAAAACAAACTACATGTCTTTTCACATGTTATTGTTGCGGAAAAGATCATGTGTATCATGCATTATGTTTTTGAAGTCATTGTTATGCCTTGTCCATTCTGCACGCATGTGGTCTCTCTTCCTTGCTTGCTATTGATCTTGGTTTGTGAAGTAATTCTCCATTTCTTTAGTTGATGTAAACCAAACTCTTAGCCCTGATCCGACATATGGTCTTCTTATTGTTCATAGAAGTCTCTGAACACAGGTGGAAATCTTGGAGGTTCAGCATACAAAGTGGGTGAGGCTTTTTTTATCCACCTCGTAACCCCCATTGCGTGAGCTTCCGTTCTTATCTGAATTTCTGTTTCTTGTTGACCTTATATTTGTTGTGGTTGATGTTTCTCTTGCGTCTGGTTGAATTCTTCATCATTCCCTTGTTGATTGTCTTGTTAATCATTTTGAGCAGTTTCTCCATAATGCATGTTTTGCAGCCTCCTGATGGCTGAAGTGTTGAGCAATGCTTTCAGACTGATAATCTCATTGTCGGGGTAAATTGACACACCTTCTCTCCTGCATAATTCATTTATGACACAAAAATATCCACAAGCCATTTGTGCAACTTTAGCCATATATTTGATATTTTTAGCAATTAACCGCCCCAAATTAATAGGTTCCCCCCCCCCCCCCTCAAAAGAGCTAATAGACCTAAACACCGCTTTGTAATGAAATATGATTGATTATATGTGGCCTCTAAAGTTTTAACAAAAAATGAGAACCACACCCTAGGGATTGGGTGGAATTTGGCGGTTTTGAGACGTATTGCTTTTCCACATATACTTTTAACAGAGTCTATTCAGAGTTGAATACTAAGCTTGTGATCCTGCACACTTGAACATATGTTAGTATACCACTTGTTCTTTAAGTACTTTGTTATCACCAAAACCCAAGGGAATCTTGTTCTAACACCCCTCAAACTAGAATATGTGTTAATCATTCTAACACCCTTGCAACAAGTATATAATTCACTGTCCTTCACATGTGGCTTAAGCTAATGCTCTATATTCCGCTTCATGTGAAGATCTAGATGCTAGCATTTGTTTCTTACTTTCCCAACTAATCAAAGAGTTCCCAAGGAAAAAGCAAAACTCTGTTGTAGATCTTCTAGTGTCTGGACATGCTCCCCAATCAGAATCAGAAAAATATTTGAGTGTTAGTATTGATGATGAGCAAAAGAATAGGCCATTACCAGGACTACCTTTTAGGTATTTCAGAACATGTAGGCCTGTTAGCATATGGGCATCAGTTGGTGCACTTAGAAACTAATTGAGCTTTCTTACAACATAAGAAATCTTTGGCCTGTAATGTGTTAGGTACAAAATTCTCCCAATTAACCTCTTGTATGCAGTTAGATCAAAACGTGAATCACCAGATCCCTTGTGCAATTGTAAGTGAGGCTACATGTGAGTAGTGAAAGGTTTTACTCCATTCAAACATGTGTGTTTCAAGGGATATGGTGTGTATTTCCTTCGGCATAATGTGATACCTTCTTTTGATCTACTCACTTCAAAACCAAGAAAGTATTTAAGAACTCCTAGATCCTTGATGTTAAATTTGTCATTTAAAAGGGTCTTAGTGTTAGTAATCTCATCAACATCAGTCTCCGTTAAGACAAAATCATCTACTTATACAACGATCATCGTGAAATGTTTATCATTATACTTAGCTTACAAGGAATAGTCAAATTTTGATTGAATGTAACCTGAGTGTAAAAGAGTTTTAGTGAGTTTTATTTTCCATTGCCTACTTGCATGCTTCAAGCCATAAATATATCTTTGAAGTATGCACACCATGTTAGGATGAGGTAAACCAAGATCTGGAATCTCTTACATATAGACTTCTTCATTAAGATCACCATGTAATAATGTTGTATTAACATAAAGTTTAAACAATGGCCAATTCTGAGCAGTTGCAATGGCCATGAAAACTCTGATGGTTGTCATTTTGACAACTGGAAAGAAGGTGTCTAGATAATCTAGACATTCTGTTTGAATGAAACCCTTTGCTACCAACCTTTCCTTATATCTGTCTATAGAGCCATTAACATGTAGTTTCAGTTTGAACACACATCTACAACCAATTGATTTCTTATGATTAGGCAAGGGAACTAACTTTCATGTGTTACTCTTTATTAGTGGAGTTAGTTTAGATTGAATGGAATTACTCCAATTCTCATCACAAATGTCTTTTTCATAAGTGTTAGGTTCACAAATGGATGACATATTAAGAATGTATTGTGTATGTGCAACATAAAAATTATAATAAGAAATGAAAGAGGATAAGGGGTACTTACTTTGAGAAGAATCATGAATGTCAAGTAAATTATGAGATTGAGTTGTATTCTCAATCAAGTTGCAATGGTATTCTTGTAAAAATGAGGGAGGTTTAATAACTCTAGTATATCTGTTAGGTTGAAGATCAAGATCAGGTGAGTTGAGTAATGAAGACATGATAAGTATGTTAGTAGGCTAGGTAGGTGAAGGGGGTGACTCATTATTTGGTGAAGTAGACAAGGAAGAATTATGTTTAGTATAGAAGGTAGTAGGTATATTTACAATAAGTGCATCTAGAATATTAGGATAATGACTATCTGGTGTGATATGAGATTGAGAATCTTGAAAATAACGAGAATTAAATATATCAGTTTGATGGGAAGAATTATAATGTGAAAAATGAGATTTTGATGAGATATTGGTGGAATGTTTGTAAGGGAAAGTTGTTTCAAAGAAAACAACATCTCTAGACATAAAAATTTATTTGGAATGCAAGTCAAATAAAATGTTCCCCTTAACACCAATCTTCAAACCTAGATACAAACATTTCTCTTTCCTAGAGTCACGTTTCTTCTCGTTGGCTTGTAGGGTTAAAGCAAAACAAAGAGAATAAAAAACTCTAAGAAGATTAATCTTAGGTAAGCATTGATGTAGAATCTGAACTGGTAACTTGTTGTGCAAGAAAGTTGTGGGAAGTCTATTAATAATATGAATGACATGGATAACTACATAAGACCAAAAAAAATTAGGTAGTTGGGCTTGGAATAGAAGGGCTCTAGTAATACCAAGTATATGTTGGTGCTTCTTCTCACCTATGCCATTTTGTTGAGGAGTGCCAACACATGAAGTATGATGTGAAATGACAATTTCCTTATAAAAATATCTAAGAATAAACTCACTGCCATTATCTAATCTAATGCATTTGATGTTTCTATTAAATTGAGTTTGAACCATATAAATAAAATCTCTAATAAGGTTTGGTGTTTCTGATTTACAGTTCATGAAAAAATCCATGTAAATCGACTTTTGTCATTCTACAACTATTAGAAAATATTTGTGGCCATTTATTGAAGGGATGGATAATGAACCTCATATGTCCATATGTACTAAGTCAAAAATGTCAACAGACTTGTGAGTGTTATTAGGGAATGGTAATCTTTTTTGCTTGGTATAGAAGCAAACATCACAAGGCATATCAGGCTGCATAATTTTGACAAAAGAAAAAGTTTTATTTATTTCAATCAATTTGTCATATGAAGGATGAGCAAGTCTTAAGTACCAAATGTTACAATTATTTTCATGTCTAGGATCATGTTGATTAACAAAGTTGACGCGTGTGTTATGTTTCAAAAGAAAAGAATTGATACATGAATCAGTAAAAGATGAGAGTGTATGTGGAATTGCAACATGTGGATGATTGAGAATGTGCAATCTACCTCTTAATTCAATTGCACCAATCATATTCTTCGAGTAAGAGTTTTGTATAAAATAATTGGAATTGTAAAAAAGAAGTTGACAGTCAAGACTATGAGTTAACTTAAGGGAAGATATAAGGTTGAAAGAAAATTGAGGCATGTATAAAACATTAGTTAAAGTGAAAGTGGTGTCAAAAAGAATATTTTATGCAAACAAGAGAAAATTTTCGAGAAAAACACACATGATTAGTTACACCAGTGTCAAGGATAAATGATTCAGGTTTGACATTGATAAAGAAAGTGCAGATAATACCTGTGTTGGATTTTGGTTAAGTAATGAGATGGTTTACACTATGAGAGTTTGATTATGATGATTATTGAAGTAAGGCCAACAAAGATTTATGTTGGTTAGGAGTGAAGCCTATGAAACTTGAATTTTTATTATTATGTTGTTCTTCAGTATTTTCATATTGAACATCATTTTCATGAGCATGATCATAAGGTACATTATTGATATGGCCCTACTATTGCCAATGATGGTGATAACTATGCTTCTTAAATCATGTATCTATGGGATGGTTGGTCATACCATAATGTGTACAAATTCTATTACCTTTTACATATTCATTGGATGATCTACCACCACTAACATTCTTTCCACGAAAATAAAGAGTACCTCTGCATTGAAATTGATAAGTAGGAAAAACCAAAAGTTTGAATTCATCAATGAGAGTAAAAAATTTTATTTCTTGTTGAACAAGCAAAGAGTATATTTTGCAAATGTTTGGAAAATGATCCATCAACATGATTTGAGATCTAACTGTAGAGTATTGGTCACTCAAACCTTTTAAGAATCATATGACTTGATTATAATCCTTGTAACTAGGAATTGTGTCAATGGCTATACATGATATATCACAATCACATGCAGAAATTGGACAAAAATTATCTAATTCTTGCTATAACATCTCCAGTTTCATGTAATAAGAAGATATAAAACACCTTACCTTAGAGTAAAAATTTCTTCTTGAATATCTGAAATTCTGAACATATCACCATGATAAAACCGATCTTTCAGTTCTTTCCATATGCTAGAAGCAATCTCCATCCACAAGATACTTTGAGAGATTTTATATTCAACTGAGTTGTTCAGCCATGACATGATCATCGCGTTACATCAATCCCAAGAAATGGAATCAATATCTTCATCTGGTGGTCTTGGTAAAGCACCATTGATGAAATGAAGCTCGTTCTTAGATCTTAAAACCATTGTCATTGATCTGGACTAGGAATAATAATTTGCAGCATTAAACAAGGGAGTACCTAACACAAGATCTATATTTTCATTAGGATGCATGAAGTAAGAATTAAGGGTATCATTTTGATAACCTTTATTGAAATTTGAAGAAGCATTATTATGATGAGATTGAACATGATCATTAATGGTGCTCGAAGAACTCTTAACAGGCATTGTCGAAGGGAAGAAGAAGAAAAGGAAAGAGTTGGATTACGATTAATGGAAGAAATGAAAAATAGATTGAGATATATAAATATTATGTAGTTGCGATGGTGAAGGCATAGTCATAGGTCGATGATACCATGTAAAAGCTAAACTATGAACACCGTTGAAATGAAATGAAAATCTTGCATTAAAATAGTGAAAATGAATTACACAAAATCTAATTAACAATGTCAATCTAATGTTACTTGTAACAACAGGAGTTAGTTATTTCTAATAACTAACTTTCAACTAACTCAAAACTAACTAGTGTAGGTTAGTTATGACTAGAAAAGCCAAAAGTTACACCAATGGCGAAGTTGAATTGTTACACAAGTAACTTCACCAATAACAACCAACCCTTATGTTTAACAACTGATTCACTCATTTAAAAACAAAAAAATGTCGACTTATGTTTTTTTGTTCGACCACATTACTTTTTCATGGGAACTTTCCAATTGTACAATTGTCAATACCATAATTTGTGTTTAGATAACATAAAACAAGATTTTACATAAGTTTGTGTGATATATGAAGTAGTTTTTTTTGTTGAAAAAATTATTCATTTAAATTGATAAAGTATGCCATTTAAAAATAATATACAATTTTCTAAATATAAAAAGGATGGAATTCTGAACAAACTCACAACACCAAAAAAGAGAGCATAAAATGGTATATCATGTTGAGATTTTAATCCAAAAAAATCCAGTTTAACTTGTTACTATGTGTTAGCTAATTAGTTGGCTAAGTCACTTATTATGGTTTATGGTTTAAGATTTAGAGTTTAATTAGTTGTTACTATGTGTTATCTACTTAGTTGACTAAGTCAGTTAATTCTGTGGTTATATGTTGTGCAAATTTAAAGTATTATGAAATGATGACAAAAGAATAAGACAAAGTTATTCATAAGATTCTTCAAACAATAAACTATAAAAAAGTAAAGTTGATATTTTTAAATCAAATTAAAAAAAGATCAACATCAAAAGAACTAAAGATATGAAAGCTCACCCGATTTCACGCTTTTTAGTGTTTTTGATTGATAGTATATAAACTAAGCAGGAGTAAATCTTGAAGTACTAAAGGGATATACACACACACACTAAATTGTTTTCGAACTCTTCATCTATTTCACATTTCTTCTAAAAAACAATTTGGCAAGTGCTTAATCTTTTAAGACGCAATTATAATCAATTGGAAAAGTAAAACTTGATGTCTATTCGATTAGAGGAGCAAATTCATCTCTTAATAAATTAGGAAGCCAATTAATAAATTAAGGAGCGATCCTGACTTAGGGTTTCTTATTTTGGCAAAGTCCATTCAATTAACACTACAACCTAATTGATTATAAAGCAGCCATTACCATGGATTATCACATTTTTTTGCAAAAATCTTTTCCCATGTAAAGGAGGGATGTTCTCACTTCTAAAGCACAATTCTTATGAATAGTCTACTCTCCTATCTCACGCATTCTCTTCTAAAATCAGTTTTATTCACTATATATTGCTTTAATATTAAGAGAGTGAAAGACTTATATTGAGAGTTATGTAATTATATTATTATACTGAAATTGTAATATAAGAGCTTAGTACTCTTATGCGTTGAAATTGACTTTGTGGTTACAAGCTAAACCTGATAAAAAAATTGATGCAAGGGAGGTTGTTGGGTCGATCTTGTGTAAAAACTCAAGTTGTTGATATTGAAAATCTCAAGGAGAAACTCTTGAGGAATATGGTAGACTGTGTGACTTAAGGATAAACCAGTATAATTTATGGTGTGATCTGTTTAACTATATCTCTTTACATTATGTGCTTTATTTTTCGGTTTCCTAATCTCTGCTTTTACTCTCTTCTTAAAATCAAATTAACCTTTTGCGATTTTGTTTTCCAAAATCATCCTATGAACAAACCCTTCAACTCTCTTCTTAGGAAGATGACTTCAAAAATTTCTTTTAATAGAAGTCTTCCTTTGAACGAACCCCCATAGTTTGATGGTAAATGGTATATCATATGGAAATAAATAATCATTTTTGTTAGAAGCTATTGATCTCAATTTATGAGATTATATTGTAGATGGGCCGTTTATTCCCACTCATCTCATAAATAATGAAGGGGTGAATAAACCTAGAGATTTATGGACCACACAAGAAAAATAAAAGTGCAACGAAATTTTAAAGTAAAGTACTTGATTATTGCATGTTAAGAATTATATATATATATATATATATATATATATATATATATATATATATATATATATATATATATATATATATATATATATATATATATATATATATATATATATATATATATATATATATATATATATATATATATGTGTGTGTGTGTGTGTGTGTGTGTGTTTAACTGTAGCAATGTTAAGAAAGTGTGATACATTCTTGAAATCATCTATGAAGATTCTACGAAGAAAAAAAGGGAAAGGCTGAACACACTAGACCAAGAAGCAGAGATACTAAACTATTATGATAAAAATCTTCAAATCAAATTCTCTAAAGTTAAAACTCTTAGTAACCTTTTCAAAAATTGTGTTTCTAGCAAGTATATGAAATTTAAAGACTGATGTTGAAAGCCTAATCCAGTATCGAAATCTAGAGATACAAATGTTGTTAATGATTTACATGAAGCTTTAAATGAGTTAAAAATCATTAAAAAAACTCAAAGAAGAGGAATCTTGGAAAGAATTTCAAAACAAGATAAAGAAAATGAGAAGGATCTCATAAAGAAAAATAGGAACCCCGATTCGTCTTATGAATCAAAAGAAGGGAGAAATGTTGTCTTATAACAAACTACAAATATGATGAGGTAAATATAACTAAAGAATTTTTTTTACTTTCAACAATTGTAGGATCTGACTATAAAGATAAATAAAGAAAATGGTAAGTTATAAAAATCATTGTCACGTATAAAAACCAAGTTACCTCTCTAAAAAATGAAAATGAGAAAATCATAAATGAAATGAATCAACTTAGAAGAAAATATTTAAATAATGCTAGCATGAAATGTAAAATCTATGATTTTTTGAAACTTAAAATTGAAGATCTGTATGAAACTCAAAGTAAATTTATCATAATTAGAAATAATCTTATCATGATTCTATCTAATTTAAGAGGTACTTATGATAAATATGGTATAGGTTATGAACCTGATATTAGTGCTAGGTCATTGAAGAATATATGTCTTGCTAAAATGAAAACCAATCGCACAATCTTTAAATTCAATTATTATGGTAGAAATTGTTACATTGATTCATATCATTTTAACAAAATTTATGATTTAAAGTGGTCTCATAGATTCTCTTATTATATAATGAGCTACCTTAAATCCATTAACACAAAAAAACCCAAAATATATCTGGAGTATTAAAAGTTGAAATTTAAAATTATTTTGTAGGAATGCTTTACGATATGAAATTTTAAACGACGAATCAGAAAAAGTTTTCCCAAACATGTATCTAAAGAATTCTTTGAATTCTTTAAAGATACTACTATCAGGAAGCAAGCATTATAGAAAATAAAAATAAAAATGGATTCTCTTGTTAAAAGATATAAAGAGTTTATAATATAAGAAAAGACAAATTATTTATTGAATTACATGCGCAAATCAAGTTTAAACAAAATATGAAAATAAAATGATACTGACTGCAATTTCACTTAATCTATTAAGAAGCTTTCTAATCAATTAAGGTAAAACTCATTTGTCTGATGGATTAGGATCTTCATTTAAACGATTAGAATAAGAATAACACCTATTAGTTGATTATATATGTTTGTTAATCAATTAAGTGATAAGCTTAACCTAATTGATTAGAACAAGCTTAACATAATCGATTAGGTAGATATTTTAATCGATTAGGAAGTGCCTAAGCCCATGGATTATTGTCTTTTTAAACCAAATTATTTCTTATATAAAGGAGGAGTTTCCTCAATTTTCAACATACAATTTTTTTGAATTATCAACTCTTCTATCTCTTATATCCTTCTTATTTAATCTTTTTTCATTCAACGATCATTGTTTTAGAGCTGAGAGAGTAAGAATTTTCATCTGAGGCTTGTGGTGATTTTTGTTGTGCTGAATTTGTTTATTCAAGAACATAGTTCTCTTGTCATTTATAATAGATTCGAAGATCGCAAGCAACCCCTTTAAAAATCTTAGTTTAAGGTTATTGGGATGTACCTATGTAAAAAATCAAGTTATTTGTGCAAGGTTGTTGGGTTGATCCTATTCAAAAGTTCAAGTAGTTTAAAGTTGTTGGGTTGATCCTGTGTAAAAGCTCAAGTTGATTCTAGTGGAAATCTTAAGAGGAAAATCTCGGGGACTGGAGTAGGTTGCATGGTTTAAGGTCGAACCAAGATAATCTATGGTGTGATCTTTCTTACCATATATCTTTATATGATTTCCTTTTATCTTTTTTGTTTTGTTTTTATTTATATTTTTTATTGCTTATTCTCTTTTTATCTTGACTTCTAATATAAATAGTTTTTGTGAAAAATATTTTAAATATGAGTATCACAATTCATCCCCCCCCCCCCCCCCTCTTGTGTTTGAATTCGATTATTCAACAAGTGGCATAAGAGCGTAACTTTTGTTATAAAATTAATCATCTCAGGAAGTAGAAATGTCCTTAAACAATTCACTAAACAACTCCCATTCTTCAATGGAGATGTGTGTGCTTATTGGAAAAAGAAGATGTGAATAATATTAGAAGGGATTGATTATGATATCTAGATTTATCTTTAAAATGGTTGCTTTATTCTCACACAACTAGTTGATGATTTTGTGGAAAACAAATATAGAGAAACAAGGACCAAGGAGGACAAGGAAAAAATGCAACTCAATTTTAAAGCTAAAACTATTATCATTACTGCTCTTGGTTTGATGAGTTTTTTCCCAGTATTTTCTAGGTCTTTCAACATATTCCGACACATTTCCAAAGCCTATGTAACATTATCCTTCTTTTCATATTCTAAAAATGCAAAGCCAATTGAATAAGTCATCTCTTTAGAAGTAACACATCCAATTTTCAGAAGAGAAATTATGTACTTGTTGATCTTATATGTTGAATCAATTATCACTATTGTGAGAAATGTGTTAAACAACTTGATGGAATTAGGACGAGTTCAAAACATATCTCGAACGATTTTTCCACCCTCACAAACTTTGTACCTAGATACATGATAATGGTCATCTAACAGTTTCAACAATTGTTGCATTTTAAATCTTGGACCTCTTATCCTCTTATTGTTTTAGTGGCGAACATTGTATATCTGTTGAATATTTGAGATACTTTTGAGTCTTTTCCTTTTCAAAATTGTGAGTATGTTTTTGGGTTCAACCAAGTTCAATGTCATATCAAAAACAAGTTTTTTCTCTTCAAATTTTAGACGACAGACAATCGAATGACCAACTAGTTTGTGATACAATCTATGATTATATATTAACCACAAATCACACTAAATATCCATGCATTATTCAATTTGTGGTACCCACGCAACTTAAATGGTCATCCATATTTTCTTGTTATGGTGTCATCATATTTCAACTTTCGGATAGACTCTTTATACTTGCCACTTCTTTCGCATCTGATTGTAACAAATATATGTCTTCTATTAAAACTAGAATTCGACCTCCCAATAAAAATTTCAAACTCTAATTTTGAAGTCTTCGTGTGGACCCATTTAAACATATGTTAATGTAAAGTAAACTCCTGTTTATTGGTAAATCCTTTTCCAACATCAACGTGTACAACACCTTGTTGGGGGATATTCTAGATCATCATCTTTAGATATAATAGCTTTGTTATCAACATCAATGTGCACCATATCTATAACCAATAAAAAAAAACCAGTCCACATTTAAAGTATCTGAAATTCAATCTATTAGACCAATCCTTGAAACACATGGAATAAGATCTCTCGTGATACAATTTTATCACTAGTTTTTTTCACTTATTATAAATCTTACAATTCCAACAAAATTTATTTTCTCTTCATACTCCTTATTGTTTATACTTTTTTTTATATCATTACAAAAAAATAATTTTGTAAATCATTTGATAACTAACAATTATTTTTATAACCCTAAGGAACATTAAAAAACATGTAGTTAGAGAGTTCAGGTAGCTAACATACCATATTTTTTTATAAATCCTATATCTTTGATAATTTTTTGGACTTTTTAAAAATTAGGTAGTTCATATTCGATAGGAAAAGAAATTAACACTACTGAATTTTTTTAAAATTCCGGTATATTTGAAAACACCAATAAAAATCATATTTTATTTTTAAAAAAAATTCTGATTTTATATCACATATTTGAAAATCCGATGTAAAAGAGTATGTTTTTACATCGCATCTGGTATAAAATTATAATTTTTAAAAATATATATGATTTCACACCTGTTTTTAAAAATTAGGTGTAAAAAGTATGCTTTTTATACCTATTATTCAAGAATCGGGTAAAAAATTATGGGAGTTTCTTATCCTACCATATGGGATGGAAAAACACCAAATGGAAAACTCAAAATGCATCTCCAGACGCACTCTTACACCACCTTATGACACATCAAGTGAGTGTCATCCTAGAGTAAAACAAAATTTTATTCAAGAGATGCATCTTCGAGTATTTTCAATAAATATATTGATATTTGAGCATCCCAATGGATATTTCGGAGATGCATCTTCAGAGGTTTAGGGCGGGAATTTGAAATTTCTGTGACCTTTGCATGTCAGGTATTTACGGAGATGCATCTCCGGAATAATGAAACGTGATTTTGATAAAACCGTCACCTGCATGATCACATACCCATATCCTTTTTCACTCCAAACCCTTTCCCAAAACCATTTCATTCCTAACCAATATTTTCATTCCAAATCTTTATTCTTGTGTTTCATCACATTAAAATGAGAAAAAGAAATTGTAATTCCAGGTAAAGATCATTCGTTTTAAACCTCATTGAACACATTAAATTTGTTTTTAGTCTGAAAAAAGGTGCGTCGAATCCGGAGATGCATCTCTGGGTTATGTATGAATTCGTATGGAGATGCATCACCGTAGCCTGTATGTTCTCATTTTTCCATCCATGTTTATAGTTTTAGTAGTTTTTGAGTTTTTTATTATAACTATTTTCATTAGATATGATACATCCCAATATTTCCCCCAAACATGTTGTGTCTCTGGATGCCAAATGTGTTATTATGAAGGAGGTAGATGTTGGCAACCAGTTTAAAAATGAGCAAGAGTTTGAATTTTAAGATCACATGCTTCAATGGATTCGTACGGAGGCCTCCAAACTAGGATTTGGTGTGGTATTCAGAAGGTTCGATAATGGTTTGGATAGAAGAGGAGGTACATTTGTGACAATGACATGCGAAAGAAGTGGGAAATATATACCTCATCTCCGAAATTTTAAACGAGATGTAACCAGTTCAAGAAAATGTGAGTGTCCCTTTAAGTTGCATGGTTATCTGTTGGCAAAAAAGAAATGGATATTTAATGTCATATGTGGTTTACATAACCATGAGTTGTGTGAAAAGTTAGTCGGTCATCCAATTGCATGTTGCCTCATGCCAGAAGAAAAGGAATGCGTTTCAGACATTGCATTGAATTTGGTTCAACCGAAAAACATACTTGCAACTTTGAAACGTAAAAGACCAGAAAATATCTTAAATATCAAGCAAGTGTACAATATTCGATATCAATATACCAAGGTGCTAAGAAGGATTGAAGTGAAATACAACAACTATTAAAACTTTTGGATGATAACATTTATGTTTCCAGGTACCGAACGTGCAAGGATGGAGTAACCGTTAGAGATATATTTTGGATTCTTCCTCATTCTATCAAGTTGTTCAACATGTTTCCTACTATGTTCATCATTGATTCAATGTATAAGACCAACAAGTACAAACTTCCACTATTGGAGATGATTGGTGTTACGTCAACTGAGAAGATCTATTTTGGCGGGTTTGCATTTATAGAGAGCGAAAAAGGAAAATGTTACTTGGGCTTTAAAGGTGTGTCGGGAAATGTTGAAGGATCAAGAAGAGATGCCGGAAGTAATTGTTACCGACCGCGATACCGCTTTGATGAATTTGGTTGCAAATTTATTTCCTACTTCTTATGCATTACTTTGTAGGTTTAACATAATAACGAATGTGATAAATCTAGTTAAACACGTGGTAAGGACGGAACAAATAAAGGTCGGAGATGGAAAAATGGTGCAGGCAGGTGTGATAGCGGAAAAAATAATATGTGCATGGAATGTTATAGTAAATTCTTCTACTAAAGAGTTATAGGTTCAGTAATACATTTCAGGAAGGTATGCAAGAAATATTCATATTTGTTGAAATATGTTGAAAGCACAATTTTGTACCAGGTGTAGGAGAAAATTATTTGTGCATGGACCAATCAGATTAGACACCTTGGGAATACAACAACAAACGAAGTTGAGTCTGCCCATGCTACATTGAAGAATTGGTTGGGAAATAGTAAGGGCAATTTGTGTAGAGATTGGGACTTAGTGAATCAATTATCCAGAACCAGCCTAATGAGATACAAATATCATTTGGTTGGAGCATCATAGTTTTGGAACACATATTTAAAGACAACAATATTTTTTCTCAGTTGGTCGACAACATATCTCAAGTAGGTTTGAATTATATTAGTCACAAAGCAAAACAAGATGACAATGTAGGCTCTGATAGTGCAAAGTGTGGTTGCATAATTGTGAAAACCTATGGTCTCCCATGTGCTTGTCTTATAGAAAAGAAAGTGAAACTTGGTAGCCCGTTAAGAATGGATGAAGTTTGCATTCACTGGAAAATGCTTAGGTTTGATGATGATGATGATGTCATGAAAGAAGGTAAATTGAATATCTCTATCTTGACCGAATGGGAAGTGATACAAGAGAGATTTTGAAAGCCAGTGACAATATGAAACTCGACATCAAATAATAATTGAGGAAGATTTCTTATCTGGAAACCACTGACTTGAAACCACCCTCTCAACCGGTAAAAACAAAAGGTGCTCCGAAGAAGGTCAAGCCTACATCGAGTGATAATTCACAGTGCGGTCTCCTTCGTATTTTGAACATGTTGGTAAAGTTTTTCCAGACTCACCAACTCCAAAATCTCAAAAAAGTGTTTTTAAAGGAGCTCGCATTAGCAAACCACCTCTTTCACCGCCTCCACCAAAAATTCCATTCATTGACGAGATGTCGGTTTTTATGCACAAATACATAGAACAGATCATCAATGTTGAGGGTGATGGTAATTGCGATTTTTGAGTTGTTTCGGCTTTACTCGGTAAAGGAGAAGATGATCACTCACGTCTTCCAACAATTTATTCATGAATTGAAGACCCATAAAGAATCATACACACGACTTTATGGAAAGAAAGAAAATTTTGATGCAATTTATGAGTCTTTTGTTTCTTGCATGAGTGGACCGACACCAGAGGAAAAATAGATGTGCTTCCCTGAAATTTGTCATCTCATAGCAAATGCGTATGATAGAGTGTGTATTGATCTTATAAGATACAATTTTTCGGAAACTTTTTTCTACTGCGTACCGCCCCGCCTCAAAATCCGAATGATCATATTATGTGTATTGGGTGACTTTCAAAATCACGACACTTTGTTTAAGTTTATTTGAAACCGGGATTCCTTATACCACTTACATCAGTGGAGTGGTCAACTCATTCAATAACAAAAGTCGAGACTTGGCCGGATCTATTTGAGGAAAGGATGCAAGAGTTCACCAAATTGAGCTACATTGGAAGAGAATCAAATGCACAAAAGTCAAAGGGGGGCTACCCATACTTATAGATTTAGCTGACGGAAAATATTTCGATTCCTTTTAGTTTTTGTCATCAATTAATTGCATGTGATTGTGTATTAATATTAATGAAGTGTAATATATACAATTTCAAATATTTCAATACATTTTGATGTTTGCCAAAAAATTTGTCCATTTTTCAAACAAAACAAACAAGTTCTATTTTTTGTGTGGATCAAGAGAGGTTCACATATGCATCTTCGAAACCTCCACTGATACAAGAGAGAATTTTTGAGATTCATATTTGTCTACAACTACTATAAATATAGACTCTTGTATTATGTCTCATACAAATATAAAATGTCGCAAATGAACATCATCTGGTATGTCACAAATGTCTCCTTTTCTAGTGCAACATCCAGACGAGAATTTAAGATCAATGAGTACACCCCTTTTATAGATCTACAATATGAAGTGTGGAATTTTCTACCTACAGAGATAGGAAGATGTTAAAACGTCAATCTATATATTGAAATGTAATGTTTGATTTTATGTTAACACCACATATTTAATGTTGATTTTATGTTATGAATGGTAAATTTATTTTGTCAAAATATAAGTTTCTAGTTTTTTACTTCTGTTTCAGTATGTTACGGAGATGCACCTATGGACATGTTACATATATGCATCTTTGGATCTAAAAAAGCCACACTCCTAGAGTGTGACTCAGAATTCACCTAAGGTAGAACTATCAAAATGGGCTACCAAGCCCTGAATGAGCCGACCATGACGGGTAGTTTTTTATGACTGGGCCAGAAAACTTAGTTGTAATATAGGCTCGAAAGTTACTACCCGAGCCCAACCCTATACGTGCTTCAGGCTACCGGCCCGAAACATGTTTTTTTAAATAAAAAGTTAAAATAAAAATCCCATAATATTTATTATAAATTAAATTAAAAATTATGTTATTTGAAACATAATACATTTTTTAAATACTATATTATCTTTTATAAATACGCTAATGTATTTTTAAATACAACACATGTTTAAATTGTATAAAATAATATTCGAATATTTAACATAAGAGAAACTAATAGAATACGAGGAAAGAATGCTGATTATATTAATGTAAGGTTTAAAAGAAAAAGATTGAATTGAATAAAAATAAAATTTAGTGAGATGAGAAAAATTAATGTGTTATTTTAAAGTAAGAATATATATATATATATATATATATATATATATATATATATATATATATATATATATATATATATAGATAGATAGATAGATAGATAGATAGATAGATAGAGAGAGAGAGAGAGAGGACTATCCGTAGTCCATACGAACTAGCCATAATAGATTGCAGATTGTATTGGATTGAGCTAAAAAAAATCCTAAAAGATATAGACTTTAATTTAAAAGTCGAAATCCTATAAAATTTTGATTCGGGTGGGTCGACCCATATAAAATAGTCTTAAATTTGAAAATATTTTTGTATTTTCAAACAGTATGGTGCATCCAAAACTTATACATAAAAAAATCCTTTAAAATCTCATAAAAAATTCTAAAAATCCGATGAAATTTTTTTCTATAAAGAAAGTTCACAAAGAATATAGAGGTAAAAACACTAGTTGTGTGAATGTGCCAAATCAAACAAATTGTGAGGCGGCATTACAAATTCTTGGCTAAATACCGCCACCTAACGAACCAATCCACATACAATAAATGAACCACATACCGTCCAACCCACACGAATTAACAACAACAACAAAAAAAACGGTATGGTTTGTATGTTTCCACGTACACTATTTATATTCTCTCAATTTTTTTAATATTCACCTCATCAGATCCAAAGCACAGTACCACCAAAACAACAATGGCTGCAATATCGACGTTACTGAACTTCCTATTCCCACCCCCACCTTCTCTATTCGTCACCGCTATGTCTGTTATCAGCATTGCTTCACTCGCTAACGCCGGTTTCAGCGAAGTTAGAGGAAAGCACTTAAGCTATTCCAAATTCTGGAACGTTAATAATAACGATAAGGCTAATGGTAATAAAAAGCAGCAGTTGAAATTGTCGAGCAAAACTGGTATGTTGCTGTTGTATACTCCTGCTTTTCTAGCTGGTGCGGCGTCGTTTTTGGTGTTTCCTGACGAAGGTTTTAGATCTACCGTTCTTCAATCTGCTGTCACGATTCACTTCTTCAAAAGAGTCTTTGAGGTAACTGATAAATTAATTTTGTATTATGTTATTAATTTCGTTTTTGTGCACATGTATGGTTTTAATCGTTTTTGCTGTTAGGGTTTTAAATTGTGGTCATGTATGTTATTGCGAGTGTTGCGATTATAAATACATCTGAAGTATAGTTTTAAATTGCCTTCGCGGATGCGGTTGTAGTTGTAGGTATCGCAGTCATTGGGAGTGCTGTGATGCGGATTTCTGTCGCGGATGCGGTTATAGTAGTTGTAGGTATTGCGGTCATTGCGAGTGCTGTGATGTGGATCAGGGACATTGCGGCGTGAATTATTTTTATTGGAAAGTGTTTGAAATACACAGTTGAAAAACAATGAAATTGCATGCGCCTAAAGGAGCTACCTGATCACCAATATTGCCGTCGCAATTGCGGTTGAGTCTGAATTTGGTTTGAATACGGATAAAATTATAACAATGTTCAACCTTCCAGGACAATGAACAATGGTATTTTTACTTTCCTGTGTAGGTTCTGTTTGTCCACAAATATAGTGGTTCTATGGCACTTGAGTCTGCAATTCCCATCACACTGAGTTATTTTGTGTCATCTGCAACTATGGTCTATGCTCAACACCTAACAGTGAATCTTCCAGAACCACCAATCAATCTGTTGTACCCTGGAATTGTATTGTTTCTTGTAGGCATTACTGGCAACTTCTACCATCATTATCTTCTATCTAAATTAAGAATTAAAGGTGAAAAGGAATACAAGATTCCTAAAGGTGGCTTATTTGAGTTTGTGATATGTCCTCATTATCTTTTTGAGATTATTGGGTTTTATGGCTTTTCATTAATTTCACAAACACTGTATGGATTCTCTTTTGCTATAGGCACTACTTTTTACTTGTTGGGTAGGAGTTATGCTACTAGGAGATGGTATCTCTCTAAATTTGAAGATTTTCCTAAGAATGTTAAGGCTATTATCCCTTTTGTTTTCTAAATGTGGGAAAGGAACAACTGGATGTTTTACACTATTTTGTTGTGAATTGTGTTGTAATTCAAGAATCAAACATAAGAGGTAGTTGTTAGTATTAGTGTATATGTTGTGATCACATGTTTGGATTGACATGGATATTTGCAAACTTATGTGGCATCCTAACTTTGTTAAAGTTAGAAAGTGTAGTTTTTACCAAAATTGTAGTGTTTTGCCGAAATTGAATCCACTGCAGTCACAAAATTCACGTATTCATGCATCGAGGTTATTAATGACTGATTGTTCGATCAAGATTTGATGGTTTAGTAAAGTAAAGTTTATATTTTAATTTTTGTTTTTTAATTTAAAATATCAAACTTAAATTTAAACGTTTGATCTTGATCTAAGCGTTACTAGTACTCTAAATGCGTGAATGTGTGGTTTGTTAATTTCCGAGAAACTTGTTTTCTATGATTTGGTCAAATTTGTGCAAATTTGAACATTTGAGGTTTGTAATTTATGTGTACAAGAGGTTAATACATGTAGATTAAAATTCTCTTTGTTAAGTCTCTTTTATTCTTTCTGTTGTGTTTCAAAGTGTGTTAAGTGATTGAGGATTCTTTCTTAACAAATTGGTGTTTAGAGGAAGGTTGATCCTAGTCAGGAGTGTTGCAAACCTTTATATTGTGCCAAAATGCAACCAATCCAATTGAAATTACAATTGTAAAGCTGTTGCGAGACTTATAATTATTTTATAGTGTAGTTGTAACTATTGTTGCATAACACAATTTAAAATTATAGTGAAGATAGTAACACAAACTAAAAAAAAAGTTGAGATTTGAAACATTGCAAAAGAAATTAATTGATACAAGTGAGAAATCTTGAGAAAAATGCAAATGGCTTTATAAGAACTTCACCAACCTAATGAAAGTGTGTGGTGACAAAATTATATTCCATGATTGCACTTGACTCTTGAATTATTCACATAAAATATGAGTTTAATCTCCAATACCAATGAGTCATAATTTTATTTAAGGTTAAAATCACTTTTCATTCTCCTATTATAAATTTTTAATGTAGTTCTTCTATTTAAAATTTCAACTTTTTTGTCTCTATTTAACTATTCTATTCTTGTGTTTTTTTTCTCCTTTCATTTTAATTAAATAAATAATTAATTTAATACGGGACACTTATGTCGGCGCTAACTAAGCTTACTTTTTCGTGTCACATAATTAAAATAAAATTTTAATTTTATAATATTATTTAATAATAATATAAATTATTATATTAAATTTTTTATAATAACTTAAATTAAATTACAATAATTTTTAAATTATTTATTTTTTAAAAGAATAGCTTCTTCAAATTTGAGATTTAATCAAGTTTATCAAAGTACAAGTTCATTCAAGTACAATTTCAAGTATTCAAATACAAAACACTATAGAAGGCCATTTTTCATTTCATCCCATTCCATTACAAAAAAGATTAAAAATCAAACTACACCATTTTACATCATTTAATCCATAATTGATTTTTGATCATCTGTTGACTTTTTGGTCAAATGGTTGACCAAAGCAACTGACCATCCATGACACTTTGTTTCATCCATTTGAGTCCTCCATGTGTGAGCTCCCATGCCACGCCAGAGTGTTGTTTATCCTACCATATGTCAGACCTGGAAAAACATACCATATTCAATACACAATAAACCACAAAGGTCAAGAAATGCACACGAGCCAATACCTCATAACAATACATAAAAAACTAAGTTTTCATGTTGGTAACCAACTACGCAAAACCAGGTAATCGATCACACTTGCCTTCCCATCACTTCTAGTAGCCAGAAAATATATGTTTTCGAATTGGTAACCGGTTACGCAAAACTAGATAACCGGTTATACCTACTTTGATCAACCAAAAAACCAGCCCATAACACGTGTTTTCACGTTGGTAATCGGTTACACTGTACAAGGTAACCGGTTACACCTGCACCAGTAGGAGAGAAACAACCAAATTCAGCATTGCAATGCCATTCAAACATGTCAAACCAGCTTTAATTCACATAACACATATTAACAAAAGCATTATGCAACAACTAACAACAGTAAATAAACCACTTCATGCATTAAATCAGGCATTCGTACATTACTAGCACTCATAAACACTTGAACTACACTTACTCATTCCAATCCTAACATCAAGCCAAACTAAAATTCCATAACAGTCTCTGTATTTAACACTTCAATAACAGTTCAAACTAACAATTTATTAACTCATTAACATTGTTAACTTCATAACTAACTCCTTCATGAAATTGTCTAACACTAACTGCTTCCCAAACTTCTAACCGCCGCTGCCCGAAAAATATGACCAAAATAGTTGGAAAATGCATCTATATAAACTCATTACTCTCTTCAATCTAAAGATGTTCATTCATCAACCAAAAAATCTAATCATTTTCTGCAGAAAATCACTCATTGCAAATTCAGTTTTCATTCTCTCGATTCATCTTCTCCAATTACTCTCCCTACAATAAAGCTCTATCACCATTGGAGAAAGCTTCACCTTGAAGGTTAACACCAATTGAGCTAATCCTCCTACATTCTACACTACTCTCATACTCAAATAATCAACATCAACAATAATAATCCAGTTCATAATTTTTCAGAGCTAATTCTTAAAGAGAAGAAGTTCATAGAAGAAGTAGAAGGTTAAAGGTTCAAAGAAGCATACCTCTGGTTTTCTTCATCTTAATCACCTTCAAATTTGAACAAATTCCAAGACAACTCTCCTTCTTGCAGGTCGGTGAATTTTTATTCTTTCTTGCTTGCTGAATTTTTGATACTACAATGTAGCCTTTGCATTGGAGAATCAAAGCCCCAAGGTTTGGTGGCTTGATTCTTCTCCTCTTCCATTTAATTTTAGTTTTCATGGTTAGGGTTCATGGTTTTCTTACTTCAATTTAAAGAATTTGTTAATCTTTGAAAATAATTGATGAGACATTAGGATATAGGAGGTTGAGAGGAGTAGATTGATGATGATATTTATTTATTCCAGCCAACTCCGCCATCTCCGACACGGTGGAGCAAAGTTGTGGTGGTGGTGTTCCTCTTCCCTTGGCATTCTCGGTTAGGCTTAGAGCCATTAAGACCACTATTTTACTCTTCATACCCCTGTTTTACTTAGACTCCCCATTGCTGAACCCAACAACAATACCTTGTGTTTGAGCCTTATCTGTTAGGCCTAAAGCCTATGTTTCCAGACTGCACATCCCCTGGTTTATGCACCCCTGCAGATTTAATTTCTAATTTTTTATTTCTTGTTTTTTATCATTCTTTTTTCAATTTTGCTATGCTTTTAATTCATGACCATACACATTGTAGTTCATGTAAATTCATGTATCATGGTTAATTAGAATGTTTTCTCTTTTAGAATTTAATTGTAGGAGTTTCTTTAATTTTTCATTAGAATCCATTAGAAGTTAGGTTCCGACATGCTTAATTTCAATGTCATGTTAATTCATAAAAAATACACATTAAAATTGGTTAGTTTAACTAGGATATATTTCTACTTTAGATTTTAATTGAATTTAGTTTAGAGTTTAACTCTTTAATTTTCAATTAGAACTCATTAGAAATTAAATCCTTTGCCTTTACTATTGTATGGTTGTGACTTTGCCATTATGGATGTTTCTTGTGTGCTTTTGGTTTAATTTTGCATGGTGTATGATTATCTTCCATTTGGGTAAAATGTACACCACTCCCATGAAAGTGTAACAATTTTATCACTTTCTTCACTCGCCCATTAACTAAGAAATAATCAAAAGCGGTCTAAAAAGAACCTTTTTCAAAAGAACAAAAATAAACTTGATCCAACATCAAGTGTTTTTCCAAATCAAACTTAATCGAATGCAACACGAGTACTTGATCCAATGTCAAGTACCTCTTTCATTTAATTAACACATTTTGGTCATATTCAACTTCAAACACTTGATCCAACGTCAAGTCATTTTCAAAACTTTTTTTATAATAAAACGAATGAAAAATGATGAGGTGTACATACTTATACACACCATTTCTCAAGTACTTGGGTTGTCGGTTGTTCTTAGCTTGTGGCCCAATACTTGTCTTCCATTAAAAAACACTTAACAATAAACGAGTTTAATTCGGTCCTCATAGGGCTAAAAAGAGATGTCAGGATGCAATTGTCCTTTCAGCTCCCGAGTATTCTGATTGTTGGTCGTACTTAGCATGTGGTTAGATGCTTGTCTCCCTTTAAGTACCAACAATTAAACTCGCCTCAAAATTTCATAAACAAAAAAATTTTAGGATGAAAAAGAGAGGTCAAGATGCAATTGTCCTTTCAGCTCCCAAATACTCGGATTGTCGGCCGTACTTAGTTTTTGTGGTATGATACTTGCCTCCTACTCTAAAGTCATTCACAACCAATCAAATTCAATTTTCTGCCTTAGGACATTCAAAACCTTTTCACAAAGGACACGTTATTTCCGGTCTACCGCAAACAAACAACACTTAATCCTCCCATGTGCGACCATACAAGCAACATTTAACTACTAGAACGCGAACGTTAACAACGTCAAATAAAAATAACCGACAAATCTGTATTTTCTACCAAGAACTACATAACTCTAATTTTCTCATTGCACTATGAGAATACGTAGGCATGAGGGTCCGAATCCTTGGCGAGTACACTAATTATTAAACTTTTTTCCCTTTTAACCAATCGCAAGCAACCTTCAGATAATAATACCCATCCATGTAAAAAACAATAAAAACGGTTCTCATTGAGTACAAAGAATGTGAGGGGTACAAATACCACCCCTTGCATAATCGGCTCCCAAATCGGTTCTTGGTTGCGACGACCATCTTCGTCTCTTTTAGGGGTTTTATCGATATTTTCCCTTTCCTTTGGAATAAATAAAGTTTGGTGGCGACTTTGTATTTTTTGCATAGCGACAACTGACGACTTTGCTGGGGAGAGGCCTAAGCGAGTCAAGCCTAGTTTTGGTTGTTTACTTTATGTGCTTTGGGTGTTTATCTTTATTTTACTTTCTTTATATCTATTTCTATTCATATATTATGGATATATATGTTATATCCTTTATTGTGGGATGGGTTTATGATACTATTGAGTGATAAGCCTACTACCTAGGCTTGGAGAGAACACCTAAGATAGAATGGTTGTTGCGTAGTACTGACTTGTCGGATGTAGTTGTCTTGATGGGTTGGTGAGAAGATCCCTCATAGAGTAGGTTCTTCATGAAGTGTTGTTAGCTCATAAGTTATTTTATGATGACGACAATACTTTTAGGGAGGGACTTGTGACTCTAGGGACCTTTAGCAAACCTGTGGATGTTGAAGTCGAGGGTTGACCTCACTTAAAGTAGATCCTCTTGAGAGTATCGTTGGCATGCTAAAGCTAGTGGAAATATACTCGAACGTATCGCACGCTCGAACATACAATAGAGTCGCCATCGAACTTTATTTATTCCCGAAGGAAAGGGAAAACATCGATAAAACCCGGGGGAAAGAGATATGCTGGGTAAGGAAGTCGGTTATGCTAGGGGGGGGGGGGTATTAGCACCCCTAACATCCATGGTACTCCATGGGAACCATTTTTATTGTTCTCGCTCGAATAAGTGTGATATCTACAGATTACTCGTAAAAGAATGGGAAAAAGTAAAGAAATATATAAAGTTCTCGGTGAGGATTAGGGCCCTCATGCCTACATATCCTCATAGTGCAATGAGGAATTCAGAGCCCCGTAGTTCAAAGAACTAGTGGTGGGAGATGAAAATAATTGTGATAACAGTATGGTCTAAACCAAATAACTGTGTTTTTGAACTCCAAAAAGGGTGAAAACATGAACCCAAGAGTAAAACTGACTTTTACCGATACATGGGCTAACATGGCTGCCACTATAAGGTAAGGCTGAAAATACGAAGAATTAAGTGTTTGGGAATGATCCAAACAGCTATTGGTTCATAAGGTGACACAAGATGGAGCACAAAGGGATAGTGTATTTGGCTCAAAGAATACTGGTATATCACATGGAGTGTGTCGTATCTCAAAAAATTGAGAACACGACCTAGCGAAGCCCAATCGTACGCTCGCAATGATGGACTGAATAGAGTCACCACCAAACTTTATTTATTTCTAAAAGGAAATGGGAATATCGATAAAACCCAAGAAATAACGATAATGAGTATGGTCGTCGTAACCAAATCAGGATTCGGGAGTCAATTACGCAAGGGGAAGGTATTAGCACCCCTCACGTCCGTTGTACTAAACGGGAACCGCTAGGTTAGTTGTGCGCGTTAGTGTTAGTTTGAAATGTTAGGCTTCTCAAGTTATTAGGTGGGAAAGAAAGAATAGAAGAGAGAAAAATGTTTTTCAATTTTCGCAACGAAGGAGACTAGACCTAAGTTTTTTGTTAATGGGCCTGACAAAATTTACAAATCCTGCTCCTACGTATCTCCAAGTGCAATAGAGAACTCAAGGCTTACGTAGTTCTGGGTAGAAAAATGTTTCTTTATTGGTCGATTTTAGCGAAGCCTACTTTGTGTCAATCGACGAAAACATTGTTGGACTACCCAAAACAAGTGGAGAAGGGGACGTTTACATCACGGTCGAATGGATTTACAAATCAACATTCGCTGGCAACGTCGCAACCTTACTCACACATTCAAGTGGATGAAACGTTGCTTTGCATCATCTTGAAACAAAATGCCTTTCGTTTGAGAAAAGGGTTTAAGGGTCAATCGCACGGTGGCGAGAAAAGAATTTGATTGGTTTGATGTGTTTTGATTAATGGCGAGAACTTAGATGGGCGAGACATCCATCTCGAATCCTAGTCTCAGGAGTGCGTGGTATCCACCACGTTCCATTTCCATCTTATTTGTAAAAATGTTTAATAAGAATTAAGTGTTTTTGAATTTGATCGAGAAAGGGTTTGAAGAAACTACTTTGACAGTTTTGAATGATGGCGAGAGCTAAGATGGGCAAGATATACATCTCGAATCCTAGTCTCAGGAGTGTGTGGTATCCACCACGTTCCATTTCCATCTTTATTTAAAAGTGTTTGATAAGCATTGAGTATTTTTGAGTTTTTATTGTAAAAATGGCTTGACGTTGGATCAAGCATTTGATGAACGATTGCGAAAGGTTTGAATGAAGTGATTTGAAAGAAAAGGGATGAATATAAATGAATTGATTTGTTTATTGAGAAAATACTCGACGTTGGGTCGAGTCATTATTTTTGATCTTTTTGAAAAGAAGTTGGTTTTATTCTTGTGTTAATAACTAGCTAAAAAATCAAATAATAAAGAAATAAAAAACGGTAAAATTATTACACGTCATGGGAATTGGGGTACATTTTGTTCAATGGGGATTCAAGATAATGAAATAATTAAATCGGGCCCAATCGATGAACAAACAATGCATGAGTGTAGGTGCAAGAGGATGGTCTCATAGTAAGAAGGCCCAAGAGTAAGCCATGTGAAAAAAATATCCAACACGATAAGTTATATTTACAAGACATTCAAAAAATTAAATTGAAGTAAAATCGGGACGTGCACGGATTAAAATCGGAATGCGAGAATGCGAATCAAAGTCACATAACGCAAAGACGTGCAAGGCAAATAAAAATTGAGAAACAAACAAAAAACAAAACAAAACCCTAGGTACTGGGCTCAAAGTCAGTTTGCGCATATCGACAATAATCTAAATGTCGTATACGATGAGTCAAAATGTGGCGAAATACTATTGATATCTCGATAAAATAATCATGGAATAACAACATGGAAATTGTTGAATCCATAGATTAAAACTCGATATTTAATCAAGAAAAGAAATCAGAGAAACAATAAAAAATCAACAAGTATCTAAAAAAGGGAATGAACATGAAAATGTTAAAAATAGTAAAAAACAAAAATTGTAATAATAATAAAAACTAACTAAAACTAGAATTCTCAAGTCTCAAACCCATGACCTAGTAGGAAGCATCAAATGCCTCTACCACTGGATCATGAGTCATTAGTCATAAATATATTACTATCAATAATATATGATATAATTTTTGTTTGAAAAATGGAAAAAAGAAGAGATAAACAAGCAAAATGTAGGACTGACCCGCGACAAGGTTGAACTCGTGACCTGTGGGAAGCAGGAGACCACCTCAACCACTAGGCCAGAGTTCTTCCTCCTTAGCTATGCTCGTTGCATTTAAATAAAACAAAAGTTACACAAATTGAAGCAGCAATATGCATTTAAGAACCAGTAAAACCTCCAATACAGCAAAACAGATGTAATATATTTATGCATATTCAAACAAGAAATGAATTTGTGTGAACACAACGCGACTGAACCGACACTGATCATGTTTTATTAATGTACGGAAATAGAAATCGGCAGTGTAACGACATATTATCGATGTCGAAAACCGCTGATAAAAATCCGATTTATCACGCAATGAAAATCCAAATCACAAAATTAAAAGTTATATCATAAAGTTATTTACATGATCTTAAAGTTAATTATAGTGCTCAACAATGAATATAAAACAACAACAACAAATCAAATAGCCGAACCGAAATATGCAACAACTTTACATTTTCAACATGAACGTAAAAATGCAGCAGGAGTAAAATTCCAACATCACTAACATGCCAACATTAAAAAAAAATAATCAAAACTCAATAGAAAGCAGGATGATACACGACATTGTTCCTCATTTCAGTGAGGGCAAATATCCCTTGTCCTTATTTTAATGATGTCAAACCTTTTTAGTTTCTCATAATGTGTGCTTTGGACGGTGTCATCATATCATAGAATACGTTCATCCTCCAACATGCTCAAAGTATAAGTGAAATGAGTCCATGCATATAGGAGCATTTCATAGATGTGAATAATGCAGTTGATCATTATTGGTACCTTAGGTTCATAAGAAAATGGTATGAATTGACCAAAATATCAAAAACTCATTTTTGACAGTTTAAGAATTTTGAGTTGACTCATGACTTGGAGCGTAACTCTCGGGTATGAACAAGTCGAGTCATGAGTCAACTCGTAACTTCGAGCAGTAGAACTGTGAGTTGACTCATGACTTGGAGCGTAACTCTTGGGGTCTGAATAAGTCGAGTTATGAGTCGACTCAACTCTGGAAAAACCTGTTTGAGTTAACTCATGCTCTGTTTGAGTCGACTCATTGGCTCTTTCATTTGAACCATGTTGCCACGGGTCTGAACAGGCCGAGTCATGAGTCGGCTCAACTCTAGAAAACCCATGTTTGAGTCGACTCATCCCCTATTTGAGTCGATTCATCACCTGCTTCATTTGAGTAGTTTTTGCCTCGGGTCTGAACAGGTCGAGTGACTTGTGTGAACAGGTTGACTGGTCGCTGTTGGCACTCAATTTTCTGCTGTGCATTTTTGCAATATTATTCTGTTATGTATGTTACTTTGTCCATGCATCATATAAATATTCTAGAGTCTCTTCTTCAACAAATAACAAGAAACGTGAAAGATATACACCAAAGTGCTCTTCATCTTCATTCTCCATTGCATTTCTCAACAATTACACATAATAACTTTTGTTGATCATTCTGCATTGTTGTGGTGATAACGTCCAAATAGGATTGTGTAATCTTTGTTTGGATTGAGGCTTTGTGTGGGTTTTTCTTGAATAAAACCATTGGGGTTTTATCCTCCAAGAATTGGGGTTTTCTGCACTAACCTTTGCTTCATAGATTTAGCCGAGTGAAAGGTTTGAAGAACGGTGGGTTCGGTCAAACAAGTAGCGGTAACTGGAGGATTCTGAAGAAAGCTTAGGGTTCAAGAGTCTTGCGTTCGAAATCATCCGAGCTAAAGTTTTGGAGAACGTGGAATTCTTGGAATAAGGTAGCTACAACCGGAGGTTTGTTCAGAGCGCTTGAAGGACTTGGTTCAACTCGAATAAAGGGGAGAAAAGTGAATAGGATCTGCAACAACACTAGGGGTTGATTGGTGGTGATCATTTCTTCTCTTGTAAAAACTTTGCAAATTGGTAATAAAGATCTCAATTCTAGTTTTAGAATTGGGGGAAGACGTATCCTAAGCGAGGATGAAAGGGGAACTGCCTAAATAAATCAGGTGTTGTTCTCTCTTTCTCTTAACTCTTTAAATTCTGAATTAATTACGTTTTTATGTGAAATTAATAGTAAAACCAATCTCGCTTAATTTTTTTGCATGATAGTTGTTCGATAAATTGGTGCAATCACTTTGATTGCAACTAAGTAAAATTCTACACATTCAATTTGAGTGAAATTGAGACTTGGTGTGGAGTGCACACCAAGCGTTCGATAAAATTAATATCACACAAATCTATTAATATTTTACTTGTTCTCTTATTGTGTTAATTCATCATTAAAGGCAACTATATCAAGGATTGTGGTAATTGATTGATTGATTTAGATAGTGGTTTATTATCTCTATCTTAGTTATTCCATTCGGTTTCACACATATCCGATCTTTCTATTAACAAATTGTCGATTGTAATCTACAGAGCTTTTACAACCGTTGAAAACATTTTTAAAAAGCGCTAAATTTTAAATACTGATATATTCAACCCCCCATTCTAGATCAGTACTATCGTCTAACAAGTGGTATCATGAGCTCCAGTTCATCTTGGAAACTATTTCATATAGCAATGATGGTGAAAAAATGTTTCGAGTATGAGAATGTTGTTGTATCAAAGTTGTATTCAGCAGGTTGTAAGGAGGCCTTTATATAGTACTTGAAATGATACCGTTTGAGGGAAATCAATGGAGATTCTGTGCCAGCTGTGGGAGTTAAAGGTAGTCAATTTCTTGTCCTTTCCATAGCAGTCTTGGAGTTTAATCAATTGTTTCCTTAAAAGGACTTGTAATACAATTTAAATACTTCCAACATAAGTTTCTGCTCCGGTGATATCTGATGGCGTGTTAAGCATGTGTTAGAGTGAGCATGATTAGAGTCTTCAGATATCTCTTGCAAAGTCTTCTAATATCTCTTGCAGAGTCTTCAGATATCACTTGCAGAGTCTTCAGAATTAGAGCTTGAACTTCAGATTTAGATTCTTCAGGAGATTGCTCCTTAGATGTATTTTGTTCAGAATCAGATCTAATTTCTCTTTGTGTTGGGTCAGCTTTTCTGGACTAATTCAGATGCCAAATATTCGTTTCTTGATGATCAGAAGATGACTTATCAAAGTCATTCTAACTTAGAATCCTGCACACTTAAGAAAAATTGTTAGGGTACCAAATTATTTCATTCTTTTTTATCATCACAACTTAGAGATATATTGCAGAATGAAAATCTTGTTCTAACAATTTATGGTTAACCCCATATCCTTTTCAGGGACACACCTTTATGGTTAACCCCCATTTCTTGGTTTTGACACCATCTTTTTCCTTTGGTTTAAACACCACCCCCGATCATCTTCTTTTTCAATCTTTATCCTCTGAACTACAAAGCTCTGAGTTCCTTATTGCATTATGAGGATACGTAGGCACGAGGATACGAATTCTTGGGGAGCATATTTTTTAACCCTTCTTTCCTCTCCCCTTTTTCTTTCTCTAGGTCCACGAACTATGAGGCTCTTACTTTCTCACTGCATGATGAGAATACATAGGCATGAGGGCCATAGCCCTCCTCGAGCACTCTTTTCCTAACCCATTTTATTTTTTGCAGGTAAATGAAGATAACAATACCCATCCAAGCAAAATCGTTCAAAACGGTTCCCATGGAGTACCATGGATGTGAGGGGTGCTAATACCTCCCCCTTGCATAACCTACTTCCTTACCCATTTCTCAATTTCCCGTCGGGGTCTTATCGATATTTTCCCTTCGAGCGTGCGATGCGTTCGGTGGGCATATTTCATCTAGCTTCAACTGACGACTCTACTAGGGAACGCAAACTAGTCGCTAGAAGGAGTCAAGCCAAGTTTTGTTTTCTGCTTGTTTTCTTGGGTGTTTACTTTCTTGTTTTCTTGCTTTTTTCTTTTATGCTTGTTCATTGCATTCATTTTTACTGCTTTAGATTTTCATTTTTTGCTAACTATGTTCTAGATCTTATTGTGGTACTCTCTGTGGGTTGGGGATGATGTTTCATGAGAGAAGCTCTATACCCGAGCTCGAGCATAAACATAGAATAGTATCGTGACTATAGTCATGGAGACCTACTTGAAGTTAGTCCTCGTTTATGGTTAACATGAGACATCACACCTAGAGTATATCCTTTTAAGAGCATCAGTGTCCGACGAGTCATTCGTTTCAGACAATGGTTTCTTAATGGGGATCTATGACTCTAGGGACCTTTTTAGGGTTACCTTTTAAGATTAGTTCACACATGTGACTGGTATATTGGGTTCTTTTGCAGGAAACCAAGACCATACATACCTTTGTTCTCACGTAACATCAGACTTTTGAATCAGTGTAGAGTTGTATTTACCGTTTACCTAGAACATGTGGCACTTGTGAATCCATGATGCCTGCATTATCATTACATCATATTTAAATTAATTTTTAGCATGTTCATTTTTAGGAAACCATCAATTTGTCACTTGAGGTAGTTCATTAAGTTATGAAGAAGTTTGACCGAAGGAATACATATTAATACAAACTCAGAGAGTACAAGTTTGATAAGCTTAGGAAGCTTGCTTTCCTGTTGATTGGTGAGCAGAAAGATGTCTTCAAGAAGGATTATGGTAATATGTTGGGTGTCCTGATTACCGAGGTAGATCCAGGATTGATCCTTACTTTTTCCCAGTTTTATGACCCCACGCTGCATTGTTTCAGTTTCTAGGATTTTCTTCTAGCTCCTACTCTAGAAGAATTTGCTCATATTTCTCATATTTTCTTCTAGTTCCTTACATGGGTTTTGTGGAATTTAAAGGTTGCTTTGATGGCTCAAGATCTTCATCTTGATAAGAATCTGGTTGAATCTAATCTTCGTACAAAGGGAAGCGCTAGAGGTTTTACTTCGAAGATCCTCTTTGAGAAGGCCAATTTGTTTGCTAGTAGTGGAAATTGTGATGCCTTCTCTGTTCTGTTTGCTCTTCACATTTTTGAGGTGATACTCTTTCAAAATATTGAGGGGTTCATCGACAAAACTGCTGTTACTATTTTCATCTCCATAAATTTGGTGCCTACTCTTTTAACTGATGCATTCTTTTCTTTCCTTTGGAGAAACCAGAAAAGAGGTGGGACGATCAAATTTTTGCATTTCTCTACTTTACAAGTGGATTTTGACTCACTTACCAAGAAGATAACCTTTTGCAGACAATGTTGGAGCTTTGAAGTGGTCTCAGAGGTTGATGTCTTTGGATGCTGAGGATGTTGTTTGGTATTGTCGTGACTACGATGGGGTGGGTCTTATTTACAGTTGTGGAGATTTCCATAATGTACCTTTTGTTAGTTCTAGAGGTGGAGTCATCAATTATAATCCTATTCTTTCATTGCGTCAGTTGGGTTATCAGTTGAAGAAAGAGCCTGAAGCTAAGCTATTAGAGGAGCTTCTTATAGCCGAAGGGGTTAAGGATGCAGATATGATGAAGAGAATACGTCGTGCTTGGGGAAAAGTTTACTGTATAGGGAAGAAGGAATTGGGCAAACAGAACTGCATCGTCGTAAATTCATATACAAAGTGGGTAAGAGTTAGAGCTAAGGGTATCAAGCTCCCATATCCATGGGAACCTTCCACGAGTTTTAAAGCACCTAAGCCTTTTGTTGTTGTTATTCACGAGGAGACTATTCTAAGGAGACTATCAAGAGCTTAGAGAAATAAAATGTCGATCTCCAATCTAATCTCGGTAAGCTTACGAGAGAGAAAGAAGACTTGGAGCTTAACCTCAACCAGAAGAGAATCATAACATCCCAAGCAGTAGAGGAAGCCCAAGAGGATCAGTTTAAAAGGAGGAAAGTAGGTGATGCTTTGAAAGGGACTATTGATAGTTTGTTCATCAAGAAGAAATAGCTCGCCGACACCCAGTATCAAACCTGCAAGAGGGAGATCAGTTGTCAAGACCATCTTAAGAAATTTCGAGAACAGTTGGAAGGTTGCAAGAAGGAGTTAAAGGAAGAAAAGAGACGTACTAAAAAGTTAGAGGTTTCCTTATCCCATCGCCAGCCAGAACTTGACCAGCGGTTTGAGGAGATTCGAGAGTTGAAAGGCCAAGCACACCAAAGCTGAGAAGAGAATGATTAACTTTAGTAAGAGGCCATGCATTGGAAAAGGAATAGTCGGCACCTGCAAGTTCTTTTGGATCAGAAAGAGGTTGTGTTGAAAAAACTATTGGAGGAATCTAGTCGTATCCCATAGCTCGCTTTATCTAGTGTTATATGTTGCTTTTGTATTTAGATTTAAGGCCAACTTCATGTAGCTCATTGATAAGACTCTTGAGTTGTACTAATTAGCACTTTTCAGCTATTTGAATGAAAAAAGATTCGTGGTTCTATTTATTTTATTTCCCGGAATTGAATGACTATTTTACAACCGATGGTTTCGTTGAAAATTAAATCTTTGCATACATCTCATTCATTCATTCATACATACATTTTTATCCAGAAAATAAAAAATATAAAATGCTTATATCCGTCTTCATCCTTTTCAAAAAGACGACGACTCACCGGTACTTCACCAGAACCAACAAAAAGAGAATTATGTCTGATTTTGAACAAGAGAACGCTGCAACAAGAGAGGCTCCAGCTCAACTCCAAGGACAAACGGGTACCACTCTAGAACATCTGCAAACTCAAAGAGACAACACTGCTATTGTCAATCAAGTTGATGTTATTATGGTGACTTTTGCTGCTGACACAACTCTGGTTGTGATGGATCCTATTGACCCTTTTGTTCAACCTACTGCTGTTAGGCAACCTTTGTCTCAAGCTCATCCCAATACGTTTGTTGTTGCCTATCCATGGAAAATGCCTCATAATTACAACCCTTATATTGCTACCATAAATTCGTTCAGGCCGTATCAATCCTTTGTTGCTGCTCCTGCCAAAGTGAATTCTACTACCTTCTCGTGGGGGATGCCTAATACATACTCTTCTCAAATGGTTGAAATAGAAGAGCCACCTTCTGTGAATGTTGATAGTGTTGAAGACCAGGAGCCCGAGTATCGGGGTCCTCATCTCAACTTCCATATCTCTGCTCCGCCTGTTTAGCCAAATCCCTATGCTTCTGATGTTATGGTTCCTCCATTTTCGGACAATGATGCACTCCAGTATGCCCATTCTGGGGCACCTCTTGCTCCGAATGTGCAATTTGAAGGACGAATTTCTCAAGAGGGCATTCTAGCTTCCCAGACTTTGAACCCAACTTTGATGTATCATATGTTCCCAAAGTTTATGCCGCAACCTATGCCCGGTCATAATGTTGTTCAACCTCATCCTAGGGTTTCTACTCAAAGGGTACCTGGGATCAATCCACCTAGACCTACTGAATATCAACTCCTAGAGGAGAAAATCCGTGCTATTTAAGGTTTCTCTTCTCTCAGTTTGAATGCAAGAGAACTGTGCTTGGTACCCAATGTTGTGCTCCCTCAAAAGTTCAAAGTACATAATCTACCCAAATACAAGGGCTTAAGCTGTCCTTGCACCACATTTCCATGTATTGCAGGAATATGGCTTCCTACACTGATAATGATGAGTTATTAATCCATTTCTTCCAAGACAACCTATTTGGGGCATCTTTGGATTGATATATGAATCTAGAGCCAAGGAAGATAAGGTCCTGGAAGGATTTGTCCGACGCCTTTTTGAACCTGTACGAGTATAATATGGACATGACCCCCACCAGATTACAACTCCAGAGCCAGACACAACGGTCTAATGAAACTTTTAAAGAGTATGCGCAAAGGTGGCATGAAATGGCTTCGAGGGTTAAACCTACCTTGACAGATACCGAGTTAGTGGACATCTTCATGGGGACGCTCCAAAGTTTATACTATGAAAAAATGGTTGGGAGTTCAAC